>NC_050190.1:6782320-7382320 GCF_008315115.2 Sander lucioperca | reverse complement strand
TGGACTTCTACCAACCTAACCTGCCTCATCACTTTGTCCAAAATCACATCTTTCCACAGACAAAACTCCATCTTGTCAACACTAAAATAACTCATAACTCAGATTGGACCATAAATCAGAGAGATGTTCCCTCCACATTTGAATACACCATTTCAGAAGTTATTTATTCTCAAACCACTGAAATGAACTTCCCATGAAACATCATGGACACAGTCCTGCTATCTGAAATAATGTGATTTTTGAGGGAGGTGATATGCTGGACGTGTGGGAGTCAGAACATCCTGAATATTACAATCCAAAAGGTTCTCCCACATAAAACTTTCTTATGGTTTTACTGTATTTGGCATAGTCCCTCTTTGTAAAGCAAATATTAAATACTTGTTGGAGGTGGAAATAAGCCAATGTGAAGACATAAATGACGAGTATTTGTGGAGGTTTGTCGATGGAAAGAAATGACAGGAAGGAGTGGGAAGGAGGAGTTTAAGTCAGATATGCCCAAATACCGGCTGCTGTATCACCCACATTTTCGGACTAAAAACTCTACCTGCACTTCAAATTTCATGGATACAAAGATTTGTTAAGTGACTCCCTCGCCTTGGTCGCTACTTCAGAGAACAGTCTGTTTACTCGGTCTTTACCTGAGTGGAAAATCTCAAGTGCTTCTGTCAAAATACCCTCAAAGAAGGAAAATCCTCTTCATGTCAGCACAAATTGGCCCATAATGTCATATTTCATATGTGGGCGGCAGTTACCAGTAGGGACTTTGTCTACAGCTGCTTTAATGGAGCTGTGCAGTGACATGCAGGAAGCTTTTAGGTATGAAAATGTGTACCTGTTTGATGTAGTTGTGGTTAAGTTTGATCTATTCAGGGAGTCTCATTTTGCAGGAGGAACCTGAGAAGAAGTTACATAAAGAAAACATCACATCACAAGACAATTCAGTCACACAAAGCATTCATCGACAGTGGAGGAAGTAGGCCCTCACCTTTTAACTATTCCCGTTTTCAAAATTCATACATGCTATTCCTATGGTCTATATTAGAAAGCATCCCAAAACTAAAGTGCTAAAATTCAAAACTCAAATTGTGTTGTCACTAAGTATAAAGTCCGGAGCCGTTGCATAGACCAGTGGTTCCTAAACTTTTTCACGTTGAGGGCCCCTAAACGGACACAAATTAGACCACAGACCCCCATTTCATAAGATTTTGTCCCAGTGTCCCACATCTGATAGGAGTTTTGCTTTTAGATGTCATTATATAATTATAGTGATTATGAATGATTCTTGTTTTTGCTGGGTACCCCCTGGAAGTCCCTCAAGGACCCCTGGCTGATCCCCGGACGCCACTTTGGGAGACACTGCCGTAGACAATGAATTTGGATAAATGTTATAGATGACACAGAGAGCACCCAGGGGAATATTCTGAGAACATGGGTACATTATCTGTTTCACACCTGAGAACACTACAATAAGATAAAGCTCATTTGGGTATTAAAGGTGCCGTAGGTAGGATTGCAAAGATCCAGGACTTAGCCAAAAAATGTGAACATCGACAACTTCTCAGTCCCTCCCCCCTTTCCTCTAAAGCACAAAACGGTCTCCTAAGCCCCTCCCCCCACAAGGGAGAATGAATGTGTGTGCATGAGCAGTGATTGACACACAGTTAGACACCCCCCCTGGCCCTGATTGGTGCATCTGAACAGGGAGCGGTGGAGTTTTGCAAATCGCACTACAGGCTGTAGGTGGAGCCAGAGGAGCCGGATTTTTTTTTTTTTATTACCTGCTTCATGTAGTTCTACTGGAACATAGGGTCAGTTTCAGCAAATATGACAGAAAGTTAGTTTTATAAGGCTTACCTACTGCACCTTTAAAAAAACAGTCAGTGGGTCCATAAAATCTCTCTCCCAATTATTGTCTCTGAAGCAATAAATACTTGATGACATCCCAAGTTGAAGCCTCTCTGGTTTCTGGCCTTGAGAGAAAGTAGCTCATGTTCACAGATATTGATTGAGCTTCCCTAGGCCATGGGAATAACATAATGGAATTCTTAATTGAGATGTTGTTGCCCTTTAAGTAAAAGTAACAATACCGCTCAGTAAAAATAGCCTACTCTGTTACAAATAACAGTCCTGCATTCAAGATTTGACGTAAGAGTACAAAAACAGCTAAATGTAGCCCTGCGTAAAGTATTAAAGTAAAAGCATTTGTTGGGCGGAATAGTCCCTTTCAGAGAGTTATATTTTTTATTGTTATTATATTTGTACATTACTACCCAACCCTGGTTATTTTTTATACGTCTGTAGGAGGAATTATTCTTGTTTTTCGAAGGAATTATCAGTATTTTAGTGTTGACAAGTCATCTTCATACAAGTAAGGACTAACCCTATCTAATTTTGGCTCCCTTTGGGAACCACTGTGTCTTTGTGTGCAAACTTGTTTGATTTGTCTATATTTCTACCAAAATGTAGTCAAGAAAACAGACTCATGAATTCATTAATTGTCTAATTTCACATGAAAAAAGATAATTGAACTCTATTGACTATAATAGACTGGATATCAGTTTTTTTTTTTTTTTTACAAAAGAAATAAAATAATTTATATTTCTTACAGTTGCTTAATGAATGTAGCAATGTCTTCAGTGCCTCACAACACTGTGGGACAATGATGATGTGAATCACAGCTACTGTAGAAAGGATACAAATACCTTTAAGGCGTGTGAATTAACAAATAAGTACTTCTAACCTAAATGAATGATCCCTTTCACTTGCTGGTCAATAAATAGACCAGGATATGACGTACAGCGAAGGCCATCATCCACTTTCCTCAGGCCAGGCAGCAGCAAATGCTTCACTTCATTTATGGATTTTCTCACATGTAAACTGTGCACAGTTCGGCACTACATCACCAACACCGGCAGCAACATTATCTGGCCCAGTCCTCCCATCAGTCACTCTCATGCAGACGTAACCTCACACGCCCCGGGTCGTACCAGGCCTTTCACAGCAGCATGTCAAGTCAGTTCAGACAGACTGAAGAAAGCCAACTGGGAACAAAATCGTCTTTACAATGACAGCTCGGAAGAGGGAAACAAGGGATGAAAACAAAACAAAGAGGAAGAATACTACTAGTATGCAAAATATAAAGGAAACCTGCTTTACAAATGACATGAGCAGCCACAAGGACACTACAAGCAAATAAAACATGTAATGAACATAAGGAAGCACTGACAGAGAACTCAATTTTCAGAAAAACAGCAGCATCTGTTCCGGTACATGAATATTTAAAAACATCCTACAATATGTGATAATCTGCAATCATGTTTTGCTATAATGTCCTGGAAACATTCAGTGAAACCGTCCTGTGAAAACACTAGCAGAATGTGCCAAAAATATCAGCCGGGTATGTGTCAAATGTGGTTGACTTAATGTCACGACCTTTGGTGCTTGGTTTGGAAAGTCCTGCCTGCAGTGCTGACTAAGAAAGTGGTGCAAATGGCTGTGTTATTAGGCTTCACAGATTCTCATTAAACCCCCATGCACCATATAGATCATAAACATTAGCCTATATAATAATAATAATAGAATATCAAACTGTAAAGCTCTTTCTACAGTGCTTCACAAAGGAAAACGACTAATAGGCTATACGTTGTTGTCATGAACCAGCGCAAATTCACAACAAAAAAAAGGGAGACCACACATAGTTAAGGATTAAATTAAAACCAACGTATATAACCTAAATTCAATTTTACTATAAAATAGTGTTTTAGTACAAATAAAACATGTATTTCAGTAGTATCAGTAGTGTAGTGAGTGCATGTGTGAAGGTGAGTGTGTGGACAGAGAGATCTTATGAACTGCAACTCCAGCCCTTAAAGTTAGTAGTTTCTGTCCCCCCATGAGGAATTCTAAGTAATGACAACAAAACTTTCGGCGCATCCACATGATACAAGCCTGACTGTGATCGTGAAGTGAAGGGCAATCAGGAAGAGAGGACTCAGGTGTGGCTCATCTTCCGGCCACACCTCTGACACTCGGACTGCCTCCTAAACAGCTCACAGGGAAAATGGCAAGAGCCACTCACAGAGTGGGAGGGTCGTCACAGTTATCACAGCGGTGGTTTGAGCTAACTGCCAATATTAGCATGCTAGCATGCCCACAATGACGATGTTAACTTGCTAATGTTTAGCAGGTATAATGTTCACCATTTTAGTTTACATTGTTAGCATGCTAACATTTGGAACTAGCACTATTAGCACTATGACTGAGGCTGATGGGAGTTTTATTAGTTGTGATAGTTGGATAGTTTGGATCATAAACCAAAGTATTTGACAAAAAGAAATGTACAACTAATGGTGGCACTAGAGGAAACGTTAAAGGTTAACCACAGTCAGACTACTGTTCATCCTGAGGGAAACATGAATGTCTGTACCAGATTTTATGGCAATTCATCCAATAGTTGTCGAGACAAAGCCACAAATAGTAAACGTGCGGTGGTGCGAGGAAACATCAGGGGATCACTAGAGTCATTAAGATTCATCCTCTGGGAACCATGAATGTCTGCACAAAATATTATAACAATCCATCAAATAGTAGTTGTGAAATATTTCAGTCTGGACTAAAATGGTGGACCGACAGACCGAACTTGCCCTCCATGATAAGTGATGCATGGTTAGAAATGTCACATAAAAGTGTGAAAGCAAGGCAAGAAAACAACTGACTGCTCCTTATAATAGCTAATGCAGACTTGTAACTCCACATTCTGCTATCTGGTTTACATTTTTACATTTATAGTATTCATTTGGCAGATGCTTTTGTCCAAAGCAACTTACAAATGAGGTACAATCCAAGAATCAATGGGAAGCCATTGGGAATAGGTTCCAATGTACAAAAGTGCCACAACATTTGCAGGTGCATGAAGTAAGACATGATGGCATTAAATGAGAAATGTTGTTTTAATAACAGGGAAAGAGAGAGGGACAGCATATGGGGTTAACAGATCTGAGGTAAGGATTTATAATTATTCTGCACTGATTTTAGGAAAGCCGGTAGAGAAGGTTACTCATAGTGTGGAGGATTACCAGAATAGTTTATTTTGAAATGTTTCCTTTGCCAAAGAACCTTTTAGCAAAGCACTAATGTGTGTTTGTTATGTGATCATCATGTGTGGACTGCTTGCTCTCAGACAGAGAAGACTAAACTCAGCCAAGCCTTAACAAGGCTCCAAAATGGCTGCCAAGTACTCTGCCTGGGAAATTTGACCCATTGGTGTGGCTTTAGGATACATCTCTGCATTCAATCTCCACATATACACCAGTTTAAGTAGTTTAAATGTTAGTGCACTCTTAGACAACAAGGACTGCACTGATTCCAGGTGAAACTGTGTGATTATGAAACATGACATGGCTTTAAAAAGGGCAATTTAACCTCTAAAGTTGATGGATCATGATCATAAAAGGTTGTAATGGTCTTACTAAAATATCCAGATGAAGAGGCAGTGAAACTGTGCTGAAGAAGACCATACAGTTAAAAGCTAGTAAGTGGACCTTGAGTTAAGGTTGTTTTGTCAAGAATGAACTTGCATGCCTAACTCTAAGCCCACATAGAAAAGAAGTCGTAAAAGTGCAGCTACCGAGCATGCATGTCAACCGATCCATTTCCATGACAACTGAGCAAACACCATCCACTGATACTAATAGATCATGTGGTTGAAAGCTCTGGGAAAAGCTATCAAGTGGACCCTAAATTGGGAATGGTTTGTAAAATAAAACTGCCAGTTTTCAAGCCATTTCCTCCTTATATAGTCTTGTTTTATGAAAATGTACATGGGATACAGTATAAGCATGTCTAGATGTACTATCTTGTAAATTGTGTGCACTTTAGTACAAAAGTATAAATTAGGTTTCACAGGTTATAAGATTAGATGGACAAAGAATTAATCTGCATTATTGCTTAATCATTGAAGTCACTTTTAAACAACACTAGCTTCCAGCATCTTAAAGCTGTGGTAGGCAGAATATTTTTGGCGTTGTTGGACAAAACATCCATAATAATCTTTCAGTATATTGTAATGTAAGCGGTCTGAGATAAAACTAGATTTCTGCACCTCATTTTGTCTCCTTAGTCAGGGTCAGAATATCTAGCCATCATGGAAGACTTTGGTCAATCACAGGTCATTTCAGAGACAGAGATCGTTCCTATTGGCTTTTCTGTGCATGCCCATGCACAGGAAGAGGTCTACATCAAATTTTAGCATCGTAAATGTAATATATTTGGGATTTAGACTGTTGGTTGGATGTAACTAGACACATGAATTCACAATGAGCTGTTGTAATGGGCATTTTTCAAATGTTTCTGATGTTTTAGTAATCGATAATGGAAGTATGCTACAGTTACTTACAGGTCTACTTCAGATGTGAAATAACAATTGAAGTGTAAATCTGTGGGAGATATAAGCCTACTATGTTGCTTAAAATGACTTCAAGCAACCTAATTTTGCATATATTCAAAAGTTGAATTCTCAAAAGAATGTTTTTATATCTATGAGGCCTCCATCAGGGTGTCTGCGGTGTAGACAGTCATCACAGCCAAAAAGAGGCGAGTTAGACATTCTTTTAGAGGAGTGGACTTGATTTGGTGTGAAATATCACACCCTACATACCAGCACAGGGCAGGATCGTGTAGTCTTTGTACATGCAGCACATGTGTTGTGTTGTCAGAGTTGAACTTCCTCGTCCTGCAGAAGAAGGAGGATAGAGGCGTGACGTCGCTGCCCGCAGAGAGGCCCGTACAGCACGGCATCAGGAGAGAGGCAGGGACACGCCGTGCGGGGACGGACGCTGCTGCAGCCGCAGAACACACTGCTGCGAAACTCGGGGAGCAGCCAGCCAAGGCACAAAACAACCCGGCAACTTTGCAGAGACGACAGACAGCCATAATGCGGCACCGCCCGCCGACCCCAGAGCTGATGTGACTGTGCACAGCCAGAGCAGGGAGGAAGCGGCGGACACCACCAGCACCTCTCCCCGGTTGCCTCGTCGCGGTGTGCGCGGCAGGTCGGTCGGTCGGTCGGTCTGTTTGTCTGGAGGGGGACATGTCCTCGCTAACCGTAGAGGAGGACCAGAAATGGTTACCGACACACGTCCAGGTGACGGTGCTGAGAGGCAGAGGCTTACGGGGCAAGGGCAAGCACGGCACCAGCGACGTGTACACTATCATCCAGCTGGGGAAGGAGAAATACTCGACCTGCGTGCTGGAGAAGACCACCGAGCCGGAGTGGAGGGAGGAGTGCTCGTTCGAGCTGCACCCCGGCGTGCTGGAGAACGGCGGGCGGAGCAGCTATCCGGCCGGGAGCAACGAGCTGGTCCTCATCGTAATGCACCGGGCGCTCATTGGGATGGACGTGTTCCTCGGGCAAGCGGTGATCCAGCTGGATAAGGTCTTTCATGAGACTAGATACGTCAAAAACGAGTAAGTTCAGCTGTCTATACATGTCATAGTTGTGTGTGTGTTGTGTGTGTGGTGTCAGCATGCAGATGAGGGTGACCAAAAGCTGCATGTATGCTTCATCTGCCATTACTTCATCTGTTTTCCCATGTTCATTGAACTCATCAGGGTGTTTCCAGTCTGCTTTTGTCCTGTTTTAGTTGCTTCACAGTTTGTTTCAGATATAAACACAGCTGTCAAGTCTGTGGTGCTGCATCAGGGCCCTGCAGACACACCCTCCCTCCTCCCACAGACACCAAACTAACTCTGAGCACAGCTGACCACTATTCACCTCACTGAGGCGGAAGGCTTCCCCACCAAAACCAGACCTTCTAGAAACTTCTCTTTCACCTCCTCCGGGCTGTCCACATTAGGTGTTTGCTTTGTTGTGGGTTCTTAAAATATTGTTTCCCAATAGCTCAGGCCTGGCGTAGACCAGTGGGGGATTAATGCCTGTCCCAAATCCAGGGATTATCTAACAGATTCGTGATCCCAGAGCTCCAAGGTATTTTTAGCATAACATGTTGTTTTACAAAAGCCGGCCCACTGGAGCTCGGGATGTAAAGATGTGATGCAAAGTTTGATGTTGCATACATTATAGCAAGCTTAAACATTTGCCAAATCTTAAAGGAAGTTTCCACCCTCAGGTAACTGGTATTTGTGATTTTAGTGGAGTTAATAAGTAGTGAAGGACAGCAATGTTTTACTGCACCAACTCTTCTTTAACCATAATGTTATATAGTTCTGCCTGGGTCTGGGAAGTCCTACACTCCCCATAATCCCTTTCAACACCTCTCAGAGAACAAGCATGATCTTGTTGCATTTCAGATGTAGGTTTGATAGTGTCAGCATAAAAATTAGCAAGAATAAAAAGTGAGATATGTAACCTTAACTCCAACATTTTGTGTGACAGCAATGCATTATGGTCAATTGAGTCTATTGTCAAATTGGACTCCGTTTCTTCAATGATAGATTTCTCCTTGTTTCATTGTAGATTGGTGCACAAGTTAGAGCATACAAAACAGATTTTGATTTAGAGAGGCTGACAGCAAACATTCACTGCTGATGTTTTGGATAGCTGAAACATTTCCTGCCATCAAACCATAATGAGACGTGATGGCACTTTGTTTACATTCTCCCAGACAGAGCGAAATTACTGCATAACGATTTGAAAAATACAGTTGGTCTTTTTCAGGGCAAGTTTAACACAAGTATCATCATATTTTTAAACCTGACTTAAAAACTGTGGTCAAAACGTTGGCGATAAATGAAACCATTGGAGCTTAGTGTGTGGTCATCCTCCTTTCAAACATGTCATGGCCATAACCAGGCCCTAATGTTTGGTATTCATTCACCAGACGATTCATGCTGAAGAGCTAAACTGCACCACTAATCATTCAATTTGAATACCAGAGTATTTACAGTCCAGCAGTCCATTATGAATCAGAATTGGTACATGATCCAGGACATCCCCCACCATTCTGTCACCCTGTTCACTAAGCACAGATTTAATATTTTGGCTTGATGATGAACAAAAACGTTCCTCTCATCCTCTTTATTTTCTGTATCCTTTATGGCTGTTGACTACCAACCTACTTGGCTTTTTTTTTTTTTAACTCAGATAGACCTGTGAATATGAGAGGAGAAGAACGGGGAGTACTCTCCTCCCGATGGAGCTGGTCACTTGAAGGTTAGCGTAAGCCTGTGATGTTGAAGTGTCAGCAGTTTGGTGTCTTGGTACATTCAGTGTATCCATGTGGTATTCAGTGAATCTGGGCTGGTAAATAGCAACACTTCCAGCAGTCAACACTGCTCATGTATGCCAACAGCTTAAAAAACCCACTTTAAAACATCTTGGGTTTGACGGAGAACATCCACCAAAACGTGAGCCACATTTTAGGGGAAACTGTTGTCTTTGTGCTACTTCATGCTACAGTATAAGACATTAAAGACAAAAGCTCCTGCAGACTCAAATGTCAGAATCAACTCAAATTTAATTTGTGAATAGGCTTTGAAACCTGGCTTGAGGAAGATTGTTGGACTGAAAACTGTCTAAAAGTGCACTAGGTCATGTTTTTGAGCTGTAAACAAATGGCGTATGCATGGACCTTGTATTGTAAACATTATTCAGACAGCCCTTATAACATTGTGGGACTTTGGATAGACTGTTTTTTTAAAAAAAAAGGATCAAAATCCATGCAATAGAACCAAAGATATTTTTGTTTTTAGTCTACATATTTTTCTTACTTGTCAAAACCTGGCACCTACAGTACCCACAATGCAATTGAACTGCGACAGTTTGTGGGAGATCCAGATGTGTTATGCTAGTAGCTGCTAAGGTAGCCTCAAGCCGCTAGCCTCAAGCAGAGCTATGGAGCGAGCCACAGAGGTCTCCCTTCTTTCTAACCACACACAACCAAACTTTTTTTCATTTTTAAACTTGTAGTCTTCAGTCCCAACCGATGCTGACTCAAGTGACATTACTTAAGGCAATTTATCAGACTTTGTGTAGCTTCCTCTGGAGTCACGCACTTTTTAAACATATGCAGTAGTACTCCCCAAGTAAATAGACGTCAATGTGTAAAATTGTTGTAGTTCCTCTTTAAGTTCAACATTTTCATTTTATTAAAGAGTTATTATTACACTGCTGTCTGTAAGCTGAACCTGTTAAGGCTTTGCCATCTTAGTCAGTGATGACTTTGGCTGCATGGATATTGTTCAAAATGTTTGGATAGCAGTGCTAATATGATGCCTCAGTTTAGATACCAATACCAAACCTACTCATAATGCATTTTAAACTCTTGCTTTTGAATGTTACTTTATATTTTGTAAGAGAATGTGCTATTTCTTCTTTCACAAGTTACATAGTGTCACTTTAATGTGTGAGTTTAATGTGTGAGTGTTTTCTAAAAGACTTATCAAAAGTCAAACTTCTCAAACGCATCAGTGTTTAGATTGTTATTTTACAATGGACAGTGGAACATAGTTCAAGATATCATAAATATCATAATATTGATTTCAGCTGTATTGATCAGGCCTTGCTACAGATAGGGCTGCTTGATTATGGAAAAAATGACTGTTTTGGTCAATATCACGATTATTTAACACAATTACTCATTGACTTTTGGAAAGTTGTTGCATTTATTGTACTTAAAGAACAGCAACAAATCAACAGTGAAAAGACCTTGAACTATGAAATTTCCCTTTTAATAGTTTTACTGTTGAATTTTCTGAATTCCCCTTCAGAACACAAGACAAAATAAGAGTTTACTTGCGAAACGTCATGTGCAAAAATAATCGTTTTTCTCGATTACATCGTTTTTGTGATTGTTAGGAGTTGAAATCAAAATTATAATCAATATTTGATTCATTGCAATTGAGTTAATTATTGAGGTTCAAATCCCAATCATAGTGGTGACACAGCAGTTATTTTGTAGCCTAGAAATCTAGACGCACCCTAGCGGCAGCAAATGTAATTTGCAGCCAGGGTCAGTCTAGCAACTCTCCGTTGGCTTGTGAGCTGGAAAAACCAAACTCTGGTCGTGCCAATCATATCGTGTAAAGAGTTGGTGGACGGGCTTATGGCTGCTGCTGCTGGGAACAGCTGTCTTTCGAATCGGCTTTGGCCGTGACTCTGGAAGATTTTCTTTGAGAAAAGAACAAAGCACGGCATTGAAGTCATTCTTAAAAAAGGAAGATGTGTTCAGAGTTTTGCTGACTGGATACGGCAAAAGTTTAATCTATCAACTAGCTCCCCTACCTTCTTCGTTGCTCTGGTTGGTTGTAGCGCTATCCTATTGCGTGCAGAGGGAATTTGAAAGACAACCGTTTATCCCGCCCCTCGGAGCCCTGCCAATGGTGAGTTCCGAGACCCAACATCTTGATGTGGGTCTGGCTTGTCAGGCTAGTTATTTTGCTTTTTCATAGCTAAACATTCTTTGAGATCAGAAAATTGTTCACAACTATACAAGGAGGAATGGCTTTATCTTTTGGCATCTTAAAAAACCCGATGGAGACTAACTAAAAGAACATATGACTGCACTGTTTTGCAGCGTTATAAAACTGTGTATTTTCACTTCAGGATGATTTGTAGTTTTTGGCTGTTCCCAGTAACACCATTAAAAGTAAAGCTATGTGATTTATGTTATCTTTGGGCTCTTATGATAGCGTAATAATAGGTTCTTCAGGACTGTTATTTTGTTTAAGGTTAGCTTTATTTGCATGGGGATTAAACGTAGAAGGAGGGATGAATGATGGCAGTAAAATCTGATAATAAAAGTTCAATCATTTAGCCTCTTAGGTGAGATGTAGGAAAGAAAAGCATGCTTTTAAAACTTAACAAAAAACAAAGCAACAGCAAAAGTCACTTGACTGTCAGATCACCAAATTAATTTTGATTTCAATTATGTGATTTTCAGTGACAGTAGTGTTACGTTTAGTATTGCAAAGGTTGAGGACTGTGCCAAGACTCCTTCACTTTACAGTTTCTAATATTTATAGTGCCCTTTAGAGGTTGTTGGGGGCGTCACTGTGATGCAGTGCTCTGGGTCGTATATTTCAGCAAATGGAGATACGTCAGGTCGAAGTGGCTCTTTTCTTCTGAACCTCTGACTTGTTTTATTCTCTCCAGGATTCATCAGTTTCCACACAGTGTACCTCTGAATCAGCATGTTCCAGTCACAGTCAGTGAAAATGAAGGATGAGTTTAAAGTTAGATGTGCTTATGTTGGAGAAGATTAGTGAATTCTGCAGGTGAGAGGATGACGACAAAGTAATGATTGAACTTGTGAGCTAATGCCACAGTTGAGTCATGAATCTGGTGACTTTAGCCCAAGGCCGCTCAATTTGGGGCCCGCGGGCAAAGTTTGGCCCTTGATGCCTTTGTTTTGGCCCACCATGGCATTTGACATGTTCATGCTTATGCTCCTCTCAATTGGAAAGTGCTGTAAAATCCTAACCGTAATGACTACAAAACGTACATTTAGTGCAGCTAAAAAGTACTTAATCTGAGTTTTACGGTAATGTAAAGCACAGTGGTGGTAAACTTCCCTATTAAATTACATACGTAAGATTTATAGTATTTTTCAACATCATTTAATTTTGGCCTGTGGCCTTTCATCTAGATACATTTTGGCCCTTCATCTGAAAGAATTTGGGCACCTCTGCTTTGCTGGATGCTATCAGAGTTTAGGCTAGCGTTAGCAGCTCTGTCCTTTCCTATGTAAGCTAAGCAGCAAAAAAGGTTATGTTAGAACAAAATACCAGTGAGAAGGTTTTCCTTATCTTTATCTTTGTACTTTTAATATTAGGACTTATTAGCTCTACATTGCAAAACAAGAACAAGGCTGTGTCTATACAGTATTTCCATGTCTTCTACATGATCATCAACTGGTGAGGATGCTGACTTTTTTCCTGGGACCTGTTAGCTTTAGCCTCAAGTCTTTTAGCACGATATTATGTTTGTAGCCATGAAGTGCAAATGTAACACCCCTTTTGCAAGATTATCATTTTAAAATAAGTCAGTTTGGCATTAAACTCATCTGGATAGAGTGTTTTCAACCAAATCACAGAGCTAACATTAGCTTAAGTAGCCAGCTAGCTACAGCTAATAAATATACTAACTGTTCATAACTTTAAAGTTGCATTAAATTTGGCGAAGGCCGCATAAGGAGTGGTTAAGGACTCGGAACACAAAGTTGTATCACTTGTGACTTGCAAAACAAGGGCTCTGGGTAATTGTGAAGTGAATTTTTCCTTATTTTCTGACATTTTATAAACTTTAATGATTAATCACTGATGAAAATTATCATTAGTTGCAGCCCTACATCAAACACCAAAGTATTCAGGATTCTCTTACTCTACCTCTTTATCACAAGACAGAAACACTCTAAATGACCAGTGTTATGAGCAAATATTAGGACACAGTTTAGCTACTCAAATTAGCAATGAGAGCAGCAAAACAACCACATGAATGCTTTACTGTAAACACGTCCCAACATGTCTAATCTTTATTCAGCAATTTCCCAGTAAATGAAGGCAGAGCAGCTGCCTTCTAATAGGTGGCAGGGGAGGATGCAGTGGCCGTGATGTATTTGCATGTTGAGCTATCGGTGTAGAGCAGATTCCCGGAAAGGTGGGCGTTGGGTGAATTCCCCCTGCAGGGTCTGTCAGGAGGAAGCTACACAAACACTGCCAGATCAACGCACTGTGGACAAAAACTAACAAACAAACCACGTTATCAAAAAATTTAAAAAATTCAATTTGTAATGCTTTTGCTGAATATTTAACTTGTCAGACACATTTTTCTTTAATAATCAAGTTTCTTCCCAAGAGAGTGATTTAAAGTTTCAGCTCTTTTTTTCTGCAGATCAGGGATTCTTCACGGTGTTGGTCGTGTGGTTCTTGCAGCGCTGATATTATGATTTATATGTTAGATTTGAGTATTTTACAGCCACTCTTTTTTATGCCATTATTGTCTCAGTTTCACATCCCCTGTCATGTTGTTTATCTGAAGGAAACAAAGCTCTGATGTTGTTTCAGAGCAGTAAGTGTTACTGAGGAAGGCCTGAGAACTGAACCTCCATCTGTACCTCCGAAACTGTGTGTGTGTGTGTGTGTGTGTGTGTGTGTGTGTGTGTGGGTGGGTGTGGGTGGGTGGGTGGGTGGGTGTGTGGGTGTGATGTACATCAGAGAAATCCCCTAGACAGACTTTCAGTAGCTAACGCCGAGAGAGAGAATATGGTCTAATGGACATTAAAAGTTACATAACAGCATGACCGGGCAATCCTAGACAATAAATGTACCTCAGATTGTTGAAAACAAGGAGATTTATCAGATTAACTTAAGTTAAACACATTCTATAGGTAGCAGGATATATAGCAGCCTACATTTTACTCAAATTGCTACTAACCTTTATTCCTGAGTCATGTAGGCTGTGTCGTTGCATCACAAATCTCCCATCAGCCTGTCTGACATCCTCATGGAGGCACAGTAAGGCAAAGACAAGACGCACGAAAATGACTATTGCGGTTTAAGTAAAGGGCATTTTATCAGTCTGAGCCAGAAGAGACAGAGTTGTTTCTAAATCTGGGTCACTGTGACACAGCAGCCTAAATTGTCTTGTCTTTAGTTCCTGACGCTACTCAGTTCAGTCAGGTCAGAGCACTCTTTCTGTAGCTAGGTAATTAGCTGGCATGCTAATGTAAACAAAGCAGCCAATGCTCAGCGATGCTAGCCACCACTAGCTTCTTCAGGATGTAGCACTTATTCTTCTTCTTCTATAAGTAAATCTTGTTGTGAGTTTTAGCCAACCAGACATACATTATATTTCACTATAAACGCCGCGTAAATAACAATTAGTTTCTCCTTAATTGATTCAAAATGCACTTAACATCATTTGTGTTATTAATGGAGAAGGAGCATACATTTATTTGTTAGTTGTTGAAACCACCGTAACCCCTTTATCTCTTCATTTTTAATGTTTACTTAAAATTCTATAATGTTTACTTAAAATTCTATAATGAATCAGAATTCATTATCAGAAACCCAAATTTCTCAGTGTCATGGTATAAAATGTTGTTGTTTTGTTGCATCATCTTCATTTAATGTCAAAATAAATGAGTTTTTAACTATGGGATGTTATTGTTAAATAGACCAATTAACCCTGAAGCAATGTGTCGTAGTAAAAAGATATTTTATTAATTGTGTTTATAAAATGTTATCTTGGTTGCTATCAAGTCCTCCAATATGATTACTAGTTTTTAAAGCCTTTTTAGGCGGCTCTCGCTTTAAAGATTATAATTTTTTAAGCACTGGTTGTACATAAATTACACAGTAGTTAAAGGAGTAAAGTCAGCAGCCAGAGTCTCCCTTAGCTCGACAATTTTGCTACTTTGCAGACAGAAGCATCTGGACACAAAGTAAACTGGAATCTGCCTTTTGTAATGCAGAAGTTGGCCCTGAACTTCACATAAGATGACCTCGTATGGTAACAGCACAGTCCAACAGAGCAAAAGTTGTATTATTTGTTGCAGCTTTTGTAAGCAAACAGACAGCAGCAGCAGCCGTATTATCAGGATGTAGCTGCAGCTTCTGTTTGTGATGATCTACTTTTGCATTGACTCATTTTCCTGTTGCTTAATACTTAAACAACACCCCCGTAATAATGTTTTTTTTTCACAGGTGATCAGTCAGGTATTTTTTAAAGGAGGAAATGCAGGTATTTATTCATGTGTTTTCTTGTGAACACAATTTTATTTTTATACTTGGTTTTCTGTGATCATGAGATTTTTTTCTCTGTTGAGTTAACAAAATAGTTATCCCGTGATCACATTATGTTAAGACCACAAATGTCTCTTACATCTGTTCATTATCTTTATAACATCATTATTTTACAATCTCAAGAAAACCAGCTGGTGTCAAAGTCATCAAACCCGATGGAGACTAACTAAAAGAGCATAGTCATCAAAAGCAAGAATAAAGTTTGTCATCTTATACAGTGAAACGTATCAGCTGTAATCAACTACGTTTATCTACTGTACTTTTGTTTCTTAAAGCTACACACAAACCTGGTTAATTGGTGTTTATGAGACAAAAAAAATAACCATTTTCTTGGTTTTCTGTCTCTGTGAGCCTGAGGAGGTGTGGTTTTAGGAGAAACAATGCTCGGTTGTGTGAAAGTATTGGGAGGGAAGTCGGTGAGGCTAGAGCTCATCGCATCCAGATGTGGAATGTGGTCTGGGTCTCGCTGTCCGTCTGCTACTTCTGCTGATGAAGGCAGGAATCCAGGCCACATTATGTGCATTACCCACAATGCTCCTGGAGGGTTTGTTGAGTTATATCATTGATACAGATGTAATGAGGAAGTTTCCAAATGAAGTATCACCACTCACCTACCTTGCATCCTCCATAAGTGGCTTGACACACCAAGCCCAGAATCTGCCATTCTTTGGGCGTCATTGAGTGTCTTCAGCTGATCGTGGGTTGTAGTTTTTGCAGTGCGCTCAGGACTGTTGACTCTAGTGGGACCTGAGTGTATTTGCTGACTCAGCACGACAGCTGTCGGTATGGCTGTTTATCTGAATGAATTGGCTATTTTTTCACACTGTAAGAGAACATTTATGTTTATCAAAGATCTAATGTTTGTGAGTCACGGTTGCTGCTGTTTTATTAGGGCCCTATCTTGCACCCGGCACAGCGCAGCGCAAAGCCCGACGCAAGTGTCTTTGCTAGTTTAACCCATGTGTTGTCTTCCGGTCGACCATGCACTTGTTGTCCTCCGGGGTCAAAATTGAAAGTTAACTTTTGACGTTTTTGTCCCTTTCTTTTGACGTTTTTGACGCTGTTTTTCACTAACACCAACTTATTACCAATAGTTTTACACTTGTTTTTGGAATTCATGGTTAGTAAATCCCATTTATAGGAAATTATACCTAATTTTGAAATTATCAATTATTTTGACTAAACCTATGTTGATGGATAATCACAGTATGTCAAAGTTTAGTCAGGAGAATGTTTTGAAAACCATTTAAATTCTTTCAAGTGCTATAAAATTGAAAACCCAAAATGCAATGAAAGTATTGGTCAAGTATTTGCAATTGAACGTACTTTTTGGGTATTTTGGTTAAAAAGAAACCCATACTTATGATATAGAATTTTGGAAACGGGTCAAATTTGACCCGTTTCCAAAATTCTATCAGAACAACATGAGGGTTAAGAAATTGACAACTGCGTAGTTGTCAATTTCCCGTCCAGCGCCCTCATCGTTTAAATAGCAAATGCACCTGCTCCCATCTGTGCGCCCATGGGCGTGCTGGTCTTACAGGGAGGTGTGTTCAGGTGCATTCTTAGCGTATTGCTATCTTGAGGCAGCAGGAAATGATCGTGCCATTGACCAACAAAAACCTGGTCTAAAGTCAATAGCGCAGCATTTCATTGTTATTTTAACCGCAAATTAGTAAAATGCGCCTAGGCTTATGCACAGCACGTGCACACTATGTTTGTTACACACACAGGGAAGCGCAGCAGCACACAAACATGCAAAAGATTACAAATAAAAATATTACAGTGCAAATCCGCCATCAGAATAGCAATGCGCCAAGGTCCAAACACGCCTGGCTTTTAAAGGGAATGGGAGATGACACTCTGATTGGTTTATTGCATGTTACGCCCAAAACACACCTATGAATTAATGAAGACACTAAGTACAACCCTTTTGAACCATGCGCCCGGTGCACGGACCCTTTTTTCTGCTGTCAAACTAGCAAAAGTGGATTTGGACACGTACCTGCGCCATGCGCTTCACGCCGTGCGCTTAGTTAGCTGTGATGTAGATGTAGTCTCACTGGAAATACATGGCTGGGATAAAGCCTGACATCAAGCACTTTCTCACTCCCCTTTCGCTAGCTCCGCTATCTATTTGCAAGGGCACTGTCGCTGCATCCGGAGCACATATCCAGAGGAGGAATCCTATTGATTTTGGTGATCCCCCTGACTCTGCCTCTAGTACCATCATCGGATACCTGCAAAACCAGTGACATTCCCATCAACCTCCGCTGTACTGTGATGTTGTCATTTAGCTCAGAGCAGCGCTCTGCCTAACTACTACCTCACAGAGCTGCTGGCATGGCTGTGTTAGTTTTGTTTGTAAATGTGACGTATGTGTCGGAGTGGTGAAGCTCTCTTTTTCATTTGCTTGTGTTGTCTTAAGTTGTACTGTAGTGCATCAATCCCTCTCGGCCCTTGCAGAGGCCCTTGAGCCGCACAAAGAACCCCTCTGACTCCTCTGGGAGAAGAAAATAAGTATCTCCGAGCGATATACTGTATAACCTTAAATACCAGTATGTTTGGTGAGTAATGTGCACTGCTAAATCGCAAAGTTGACACAGATCCTGCGCCCTTGGCACCAGTTTTTATTTATTTTAGAGTCCCTTCTGTGTGTGGCTCTGATACCACCCAGGCTCGCAGAGACTGAGGACATGCTGGATAAAATAGGTTGATAGCCCACTTGTCTTGTAATTTCAGCCCTGTCCTGCCTTGAAGCAGGTTTCTAGGGATCGACTTGTTCCACAGAAGACTTTGTAAGCCGAAGCATAGAATAAGACGGCAGCTTAGAGAGAATTTTCCTATCTACTCCTCTGTGGATGAGAGAGGTGGGGGTTAGATGAGGAGATGGTGTCATGCAGGGATGGGGTGGAGTGTTTTGATTTCCTGTTTTTGCAAGATGGGGAAGCAGATATGCAGTCATGCTCTGCAGCTCTGGAATGGGAATATTTTTATAAAAAAATCTGTGTAGACTCCCACAAATTCCACAAAACAGAGCAGATAGTTTGGTTATGAGAATTGCATTGGCACTTGGATGTTCCTACACTTTTGGACATTTATTACCACAAATGCTTTCCAGCATCAGCACAGTGGCCTTGTTGAACTATACAGGCGTCTGTGTGGGATGGTGCTTTTGGGAAAATGGGTCCTCTTCGGTAACAGACTGTTCTCTGCCTGAGAACGTGGGCTTCAAAATGTAGGCTGCTGTTTTTGTCTGTGTGCAGTTTCTGTATTTAGGCCTCGTGTTACTTGCGTTTACATTTGTTGGTGTCAGGCTTACTCATGACCCACAAGCACAGGTGCATGTACCTAAATAGGCCTGTAACTTTTTTGCATTGACTTCGAAAAACAAAAGACGGTTTGAGTGTTAGAAAAATAGCTTTTGAAATGTTTTTAGTCAGCAGACGCTTTTTAGGTGTAATACAACTAAATAACAAAATCGAATAACACAAATGTGCATGTTTTTACTCCATGATCTTCTCAAAAAACAAAACGTAGTGGCTAGTTTAGTCAATTTAGGACAAATAGTCCCCTAGATTACAATCTCTGCATGGTCGATGGTATGATCACGATAGTAGTAAGTGTAGATCTGCAAAAGAAAGCCCTTACGTAACTCCCAGCAGGTCCTGTGTTTGGAATTTGAGCCCCGCCTCGGCTATAGGGAGTTGGCTGCCGAATCTGGAGGTGGACTGATACTATTGTTGGAGCATCGATGTGAAACTCGAGTCCACACCTAACAGGCATGTGAGGTAGAAACACTGGTTTACTTTTTTTTCTATTTTTAATTTTAGAAACTTGAGCACAAGCCAGCTCAACAATCTTTATGTATGCCTCCAAACATAAAAAAAAGAAATGACAAGCTCAGGAATTGACTTTGTTCACATGTATCTTGATAACCCGATAACAGGATTTGATTTAGTGAAATGTGGCAAAGTAAATGTCTGAATTAGAATAATTCAGCCCCTGTTAAAATAATTTTTATGCAAATACAAATATCCCATCTTATATATGTACCTGCTTCACGAGTGTCACTCGTTCCTACGTCTTTTAAAGTCTGTGAGAGATATCTGGATTAGTCAAAACAACTTTTAATTATTGTTGTCTATTTATGCGAAATGCAATGTTTGGTGTTCCTGTCGAGCTCCAAGCTGAAAGCATCAGCATTCCTCTCTCCTCTGTGCTCCGGGCTCCACCTATCTATTATTTGTGGTTCTCAGAGTGTTTTGCACTGGAAGGAGTTTGTGTGCTAATTGTTTTCACTGGCATTCATCTGGGGTGTTATTGTGTTTCCAGGGCTGAACTTGAGGTCGGTGGCAGGATGATGGTGATTACATAACAGCCTGTGCTGTGAATTATAGTACTTGTGTTTTGTTCGTTTCCTGCAGCCTACAATTACACCAATGTTTAGAGAAGGAAACTCCCCTGTTTCTTTTCCTATGAAATCAAACAGCTACATGTTAGAACTGAACAGGACCTGGACATTAGGGCACTGGGTTTAGACCACTGTAAAGGTTGTTGGCGTTCTATTAAATGGATGGCTCACTTTAGCATGTTACATTAGCATGCAATGTTTAGCTAAAAGTTTGATGCTAACTGTACGTATGTTTACATGCTAATGTTAGCTAAAAGTTTGATGCTAACTGTACGTATGTTTACATGCTAATGTTAGCTAATGTTGTGCTTGGTCAGTATTACGATTTGGTTTCATTGAAATCATATTTTACTGAAATTATCCTGTCACGGTATCGTTAAAAATAATGATTCTGAGCAAGCTGTAAAGTTAACAAAGCGAGTTTTACTTTGATACATAATCGTTTGGTCTCATGTACAGCTCATACTTTCAACATCAGTTTTTAAATTATAATACCTTTGCCATATCATACATAATATTATTGACCAAACAAAATAATCAATTTCCCATGATTGTCCTAACGCTGTGATGATAAAACTGTGCAGGATAAATGGAAAACTCCTATGAAATTGGTCAAAAAATAATGGCATCCCTAATGAAGTCGTATTGATTCACAGCGTCAGTCTCACCAGTCTAACTGACCGCTGAGTTCAGTGAACATACCTTCTACATACGCTGCCATATTTAGCAGCGTTTGGGTGGATTTTCTGCCTCGCCGAGTTTTTGCGTAGTCATACTGAAGGTTTACAGAAAAAAGGAGTAATCTTGTGTTTGGGCGGAAATAAAAAGCTCTCAGGTTTCTAAGATAGCTGTGCAGGTAATGTGTGAGGTACACCAGTGGGTTGGCTTTCACTTGTTTTCTTTCATGTCTCGTCTTTGAGGTTTCATCCTCTGTTCTTCTGACTTTTCTTCAGTTGCACATTGCATACCTTTCATACCATGACGTTTAGGTTTTCTTGTTGACTCAACAGACCGGAGCCTTTTAGTTGTTCATGAAGCACAATGTAGGTTACTTTACCTGCTCTAACTCCTCTGACATCCTGTTTTATATTTATGCAATAAAACAGAATTCACTCTTTTTTTTTTTCAGAATTTCACCACCACTTAAAGTGATTACAACATTACCTACATTTAATCACATTTCATCCCCTGAATACACTGTGAAAAAGCCCGGTCTCGGGAGACAACATAGTTTACGACCCCTGTGTTGTCTCCCGAGACCGGGCTTTTTCACAGTGTATACAGGCGGCAGGCAGCTAGCGGATCAAGGAGATATGCCTACGATTTGAGACAAAAATGAAATTGCGCTGAAACCATGCAGGAACTCCTAGTGCACCTTTTAAAGACACAGTTACATGTTTTCATTTAATCTGTATTTTCAACAACTATTTGTGTTCGGTAAAGATGTCTGCATTTGCGTTACAGCATGTAACATTGTAGCTGGTCTTTTGCGTTTGCCTTTTAAGTCTGGTCGTTTTGTCTGTAGGTATATTAGATTGGTTTTCACTAATACAATAATGTTTCTGTAAAGCCACTTCATATGGAGTCAACTAATCCTTGAATTTGGAGCCCAGATATACACATTAACCTACACGTGGAACTATGTAGAATTCTTCTCTATCAGAAAAATATTGTGAAATTTGGACAGGTATCAGTCACTCAGCCTCATAGAGGCCGTTTATGAACAATAGAGAAAGACACTGTGGTCGAGGTGTGAGGTGAAAATCGCCCAGAAGCACAGGAAGTAAAAAAAAAAAAAAAGCAGGTTTTGGTTTCAGGCCCAGTTTTCAGCCTTCCACCCTGCGCTGATAACTTCCCTTTGGCAGCACCAAGTGTCAGAAACACATGTTAACTGGGGGGATTTTTTCTCAGTCATATTATGTTTTTAAACCGGTCACAACAGACCAGATGAGACTTTCCCATGAGTCACGGTGTGGTGAAGTTGTTGGCGCTGTTCCACCCACCGGTACACAGCTTTTCTAAGAACTGCTCCTCTGTGCCTGTCCAGTAAAGGCGTTTACAGTTTGGGCAATCTGTTTTTCAGTCATGTTATATCTACAGTATGTATCTATATCTATGTAGGACGCTCATTGGTAAATCAGAAATGAGCATTGTTTTGCTGCATTGTTCTTGCTCTCTCGGTCTGATGACAAAAACAAGAGGCCTCCCCCAAGGGATTGTGGGATGTCTGGCCACCCACAGCCTTGTGGTGTTAGTAGGACACAGACACACAGATTAGCCCTATTCATCTTAACAATGCAGTCATTCACATTATTTCATGAACACATTCAATGCTAACTAAATAATAACTCATTGAAGTGTTTTGTCAGTACATCTTACAATTAGTTCTTATATTGTTAAAAAAAATTACATTTCTAATTTAATAAGTTGATCACACTGTGAATCCTATTTCACACTTAAAAAAGATATTGAACCATTATTACAGTGAAGAATTGAATGTGTTAGTCCATTTTGTCATTATGGAGTTGTGATGCTGTACAACCATTTTTAAATTATCTTTTGATCATATCTCAATGTTGCTTATAGAAACCCAGGGCTCTCCCGGATAGTTTAACGATCCTGGAGGTTTATTAAATGGTCAACTTCTTTTCAATTCTTCTATTCTATACTTTTGTTGTTGAGAAATGATATTTTGTCTGTCATTTGGCATGGCAGGCAAAGTATCAAATCAAAACTACAATACCCAATGAGCCTCAGCTGCTGTTGCCATGGAGAAGAAGCCACTCAGAGAGGAGCGCATCAGAGCGGTGGTGAATTCAAAATGCTTTGTCTGTGCATTTGGGAACAAAACATGGCTGCATTCATCCAAAATTGACCCAGAATTAAAAACTGAATTGATTTAAGATTGTGTGTTTAGTTTCTCTCCCGCTGTTAGCGCCACATATAACAGAATTTAAAGCTCGTGATTTCGCTCACTGAAACTCTTAAGTTTGTATGTACACAGGCTTGTACCTTCGACTTTATATTAAAGAAGCAGATATTTTCTAACACAGTTGTTAATCTTTTGTACAATGAGTCAGGCGCGAGAGTTTCATGCTAATGTAGAGCACATAGGGAACCCAAAATATCTCCTCCCACTCTGCAACTCTATCCAGGGCAAGCACTTGTATAGAAACCAAATATCCAAAGAATGATACCGGTTTAACAGTTTTCAGTAGCGATCTATTTGTCACTGTTTTTGATTGATTCATTAATCACTTAGAAATTAAAATGTCAGAAAAGTATGACAAATGTCCATCACAGAGCCCACGGTGGTAGCTTAAAATAGTATGATCTGACCAACAGTTCATAGCTTAGAGACATTACATTTATTATGATATTAAACCGAGAAAAGCAGCAAATCTATCATATTTGAGAAGCTGGAACCGACATCTTCTCTGCATTTTTCTTGATAAATGACTTCAACAATGAATAGATATTCTGTCGACCATGGCTCACTGTGTCCCCAGCTAAGTGAGTGTTTTCTACTAATCTCATGTGAATGGGTTGTAGGGCTGGGCAATATATCGAGATATATATATATGAGGCTAGATATCGTCTTACATTTTGGATATCGTAGGATAGTGTTGTCTTTTCCTGGTTTAAAAGGTTACATTACAGTAAAGTGACTGTTTTAACTGTTTTATGATTTGCCTTTAACCACTTAGTCATTATATCCACATTAATGATGACAAAATGTCATTGTGTAAATATTTAGTGAAGGGCCAATAGTCAACTCTAAAATATTGATGCAATATCGATATCGATGTATTTGGTCAAAGATATTGTGATATTTTATTTTCTCCATATCGCCCAGCTCTAAGGGGTTGTTCTCTGTTGCAGGTGGTACAAGCTCAACTCTAAGACGGGGAAGAAGGAGAAGGAACGAGGAGACATCCAAGTCAGCGTCCAGTTCACCCGAAACAACCTGACAGCCAGCATGTACGAGCTGGTGATGAAGGACAAGGGCGTCTCCACCTTCGGCAAGCTGAAAGAGCGCATAAAGGGGAAGAGGAGATCCAGCGAGGAGGACTCGGCCTCGGCTGTCCTACCGAGTGGTTACGGCTCCCTTTACCGGATACGGCAGCGGCTCCCGAGTGATGGAGGCGGGGAAGAGGACTACGAGGACGATGAGGGGGGCGAGGCCCGGCGGAGCAAGATGCGGACCTACTTTCTGAGAGGGAAGCTGAGGAAGTCATCGGACACTCGTTCCTGCACGTCGCTGGGCTCGGAGAGCAGCGAGTCATCGTCCCGGGGCGGGAGCCTCAGCCCCACGGCTGGCATCAGCGTGGTGGTCTCTGACCTCTCCAACTCGCCCAGCAACAGCAGCAACCTGACGGCCGATAACAGCCCAGGTGAGAAGTCTTTATTCTTGATTCTTTATTTGGATCCCCACTAGTCTATATCCACGACGTTTCATTTCCGGGATTATTCAGGTGCCGCCGGAAATTCCACCGGATGTCCCTCATTTAGGCCGGATGTCCGTTACCTTCCGCTTTCTTTGTGTTGGCGTTCTAAACTCCGGTGGATTTCTGAGGACTATGGTTAACTGCTCCTCAGATCTCTGCAGGGTAAATCCAGACAGCTAGCTAGACTATCTGTCCAATCTGAGTTTCCTGTTGCACGACTAAAACTACTTTTGAACGTACACATGTTCCACCAAAACAAGTTCCTTCCTCCTTCTTCCATCTGGCGCTAAGCACCGCCCAAGATGATTGTGATTGGTGTAAAGAAATGCCAATAAACCAGAGCACGTTTTTGTCCCATCCCAGAATGCTCTATGGCTTAGCCAGACCCTCCTCCACAGCGCTGTGGAGGAAGGTCTGGCAAAGCGAGACTGGATCCCCACTAGCTGCCACAAAAGTGGGCGCTAGTCCTCCTGAGGTCCACACAGAAAGTGACAGCAGTTCAAACAAACAATTATAAAATCACATTATATACGATTATCATGTCTTCGATTCGATATCACGATGCGTCAAATACATTTTTCTGTTAAAGCCATATAGGATATTTAATTCTTAGCTTTTCAAGCTTCAAAAACAAAACATTCTGCATTGCTGAGCACATGGCACTTCCTGAATGTGCAAAACATAACAGAATATGTAAACAGAAAGGTTGTTAGGCCTACATTAAATTGTAAACAGAAATAATCGATTATGGCCTGGCCGATTATTGATGCAGCATCGTCCATGTCCACGATTCGATGCATCGATTATTTGATTCATTTCAACACCTCTAATATCAATAAAATGGAGCCATAGAATGAGACCACGTCACCACTTACTGAAGAATATTTGAGATTTATTCTCACTACAAATTCACAGTCATCCATACTACAACATATATAAACAATACATGCATCATTTTAAATGCTTGCAGGTTCAGATTTCCATCTCGTGGGACAACCCTAAATCTTTAACAACAAAAGCAACCTTTTTTTATTTTTTATTAATCAAGTAATCGTTATAAATAATAATAATAAATAATAGTAATAACAAAGCCCATCTCAAATTGCTGGAGTTCCAGGGGACACAAAGGTCTTTGACCACTTGTCTAAATCCCAAAGATATTCAGGTTATGATGATGCATGATGAAGAAAAGCATTTGAGAGCCTGGAACTGCAAGATGTTTGGCTTTATTTCACTCTTTTTGCTTGAAGAATTATTAAAACCATTTATTCATTATCCAAATAATTGCGGATTATTTTTCCGATCGATAAATCGTTTGAACCTTAAACCACTACTACCACTAGAGCTGCAAAGATAAATGGATTTTTCGGTTGTCAACTATTAAATGAATCGCTAACTTTTTGATTAGATCTTTTCTTTGGGAAACACTGATCTGCCTTTTTATTATTATTTTCTGATATATTAGACCAAATAATAACTAACTAACTAACTAATAAAAATTGACAGATTAATCGACAATTAAAATAATCATTAGTTGCAGCCCTAACTACCACTGTCAATTTGTATTGCAGAACTTGCAGGGTAGTTAAGTTTCAGCTTAGTTTGATCTAATATTTATGTCAAATATTTCGTAATAAACCATTTCCTCAAAATTATTAAACGCCAGTTCACTCAGTGTGTGAGAACTGCATAAGTCATTTTGACATTTTGGTTTTGTTCTTGTTTCTGAAGTTGCTTGTTTTAAGTCTGCTGTTGAGAAAAGAGATGGGTGGATGACTGTGTGTGCTGCAGGAGTGGTGATTGCAAAAGATGCCACAATTACTCCATACTTTTTTCTTTGGTTATCTTATCTTTATGAAGGTGAGGTTTTCACTTCTTTCTGTCTGTTAGCAGATTATCTCAAAGAGTTAGAAACGTATTTGCACAGCAATTTTCGCAAAACAAAGGGGAAACTTTCAGACTTCAGGGAACAGTTTGAAATGTAGGTCTTTACGCTTATTCGCTTTGTTGCTGAGAGTTAGATGGGAAGGTCGATAATATTTTCCCATCCGTCCACTAAATGTGAAGCTACAGCAGGCAGCCAGTTAGCTTAGCTTAGCATAAAGATTGGAAACTGGGGGGGGGGTGTTAAAACACCGTCAACACCGTGAGGTTGTCATACGGAGATATTGTGGTTCACAGTTTTTAAATCAAAAAAAACAAAACATAGTAAGATTTTAGAGATCTTAGACACTTCAAAACACACATATTATACATTTTTAATTTATAAGTGTGACATAAGTTCAACTTTTACCATGTGATTTTGAATACTTATTTGTTTTATTTGCACACACAAGACTGCATAAAACCCAGATAATAATAAAATAAGAAATGTGTCAGGAGACGTCAAGAAGCCACAGGCTTAAGGCCGATTTATGCTTCTGCGTTAAATCAATGCCGTGGCTACATACGTAGATATGTGGAGATACCGACCATACGCCAGACCCGACGCCGTAGCCTGACGCGCACCTCCAAAAATGTAACTACATTGACACAAGTCACTCGGCCGTGGCTTGGTAGCGTTGCGTTTCCCCCTACTCATTTCCTGGTTCTCCTTCTCCATAAACAACATGAAATCAAGGAGAGGGTTAACTTTTCCTGTTACAGAGCTCCAACCGTGGTTAGAAAGCACAGGGGAGACACTTTATTTCTCTCACTATGCCTTTCTAGAGTCCTCGCTCCGAAGCTAATCACCGTCACTCTCTCACTCTCTCACTCGCTCTACCACACACTCCCCACGCACACACACATGACGGCCCTGATATTCTCTTAAAGAGATCCACACACACACCAGCGCACAAGTATAACTTCAGGCCACTTACGTAGGCTACAGCGAGTGACGGTGATTAGCTTCAGAGCGAGTACCAACTCTAGAGGCGTAGTCGGAGAAACAAAGTGTCTCCTCTGTGTTTTCTGACCCCGATCGAAAAGCTGTAGCAGGACAAGTTAGGGTACGGCGTAGGGTACGGCGTAGGGTACGGCGTAGGGTCCGGCGTAGGGTCCGGCGTAGGGTACGGCGCAGGGTCGGTATCTCCACGTACCTACGAACGTACCTAAGAAGCTAACATCATTTAGAAAAATAAAACAAGAAATAATTCAAATAATAAATGCTACAGACATATTTATAGAGAGAAAATGCTGTGATTTTCCATATCATTCACCTCTAACACCCCAGTGATGCTATAACCAGCTAACATACTGAAATGTGTGCTCCTGCTGTTATGAAATAATTTGATAATGTGCCTACAAAGAATGAATCAACTTCAAGTGAAAGTCCCACATGTGGAGCTGCTAGATTTTGTGTAGACTTTCTGGAGGCATGTGCTCCCCTGAGTGCCATCTGCATGGTTAAATCACCTGATCAGAGAGATGTTGCACTGTGAACACAGAGCAATAGCTCTCATTATTCTAAAAATGTTCATTCTTACACCTACTGTATGTGTGCTAGTGATACTAATCCGTCCTGCTGTGAAATATATTATCAGTCTAAGCCATTACAAAGTTTTATCACCCAATTAAGCTGCCTACAAATGTAAGTTAGTAAGGTAATTGATTATCTTCATCCATATTTTTCACACGCTCCCTTCTTGTGTCTCCACCTCTTTATATTTGCCTCGTTTTTGCAGAGCACACCGAAAACACGTCGCCCAAGGCGTCCTCTCTCACATGTGAGTTTGGGGATGATGACGGCGAGATCAGCATCGCAGTGCCTCAGCCCACTGTGTGCGTCAACGGAAGCCATGCTTACAGCATCCAGCCCCTGGACCCCGGCTCAGGAAAACCTGCAGATTCTCTAGGCCTGGGCCTGTTGCAGAAGTCTTTGCCTCTCTCCACGTCTCTGCAGAACCTCAGACCTTCCACCGACCTCCCCAAGGGCTCCGTCGGAGATGGGCGCCGCTGGTCTTTCGACAAGCCCGGCGAGGAGGAGAAGGCGGCCATAGCGGCGGCCCTGGAGCAAAGCGGCCCCATGCTGGGGGATGAGGACGAGCAGTCGGGACAGGCCGCTCAGCCTACATCCGCTTCCTCCTCCTCTTCCATGGCAGAGTCGGAAAGCCAGGGGAAAAAGCAGAGGAGGAACTTGCTCTCCCACGGGAGGAGTGAGTCTGCGGGGAAAGGGCAGAGTCAGTCCAAGGATGAGTCTGAACAGGCCCCAGCTGCCACTGAGGAGAAACACAAGGGATGGTTTGGATCAAAGGACTCGCACAGCAAACCCAGGTGAGATACACACTGTGGTCACAGTTCTCACACACACACACACACACACACACACACACACACACACACACACACACACACACACACACAGGTTAATGTGTTACAACATCCAACAGATGATAGATTATCATTTCAATATGAATATGGATTGAATCAAGAGGGTGAAGAACTGCTCAGGAGAGTTTGTACCTCCTCCATAAAAATAATTATTCTTTGGTTTATGTTCCAACACTTTCATGCTCACAATTAAAAACAGAAGTCTGCATTTGATAAGCCACATAAAATGACAGATAACGTTCTGATATAATGCTAACCAGTACAACTTTGCCAACATACGTAGAGCCTCAAAAAATCCCATGAAGTTGCCTCCAGCTGTGTACACATCCCTCTCTAGCTCTGGGTCTCAGTCTCTGGTTACAGCAGGTATCTGCAATGCAGATAGAGGAGAGAAGCTGCTCTGGTGAAATTAGCTCCATCAAGCTAAGCTCTGCACGGTTCAGTGATGATGTCGATTTCCTTGAAAATATGATGATGTGGTATTTGTTCTCTTACAGGTTTGTGTGTGTGTGTGTGTGTGTGTGTGTGTGTGTGTGTTGTCAATGCATTTGTAATGTGTGTGTGGGCAGGGAAAGGGGAGGAAAGAAAACCCCATCTCATTTTATTTCCACTTCTAACACAAGCATGTTGTTTAGTGGGTAATTTATCTGGAGGGTGTCACCTGCTGTACTCTACTCTCTCTTGTGCTGCTCAACATGTGTGTTGAGTGCATTGCTCCTGCAGTTTGTATTGAAGTCTTATATAAAATTAATCCTTATTTCAGGTCTATAAGAACCCTTAAACAGCTACTTTTCATTTTTACTTGTATCGATTTACTCGACCAAGAGAAAAACAACAACAACAGTATCGTAATGTTTCTGTACACGGAGCGTAAACAAAACATTGGACTGCAAAGCGCCTGCTGATTGAGGCGAGGTCAGCTATTCTGGACCATAGTACACTCAATACCTTTCTGC
Source organism: Sander lucioperca (assembly GCF_008315115.2). Taxonomy (NCBI): domain Eukaryota; kingdom Metazoa; phylum Chordata; class Actinopteri; order Perciformes; family Percidae; genus Sander; species Sander lucioperca. The sequence goes on along the minus strand of NC_050190.1, from coordinate 7,352,432 downwards.
CAGTGCTGTAACTATGCATTTTCACAGCCTACACACCCACATGCTTTCACATCCTTGGGGGGGAAAGTGCCAAGTTGGCCCCAGTAGTACAAAGTAATCATTACACCCAGCTGCATCAACTTTTCTTGCAAAATATTACATCACGGGCCAACGAAAACACACAAGAGGCACAGAGATGGATGTTTTGGATGTGGGTTGGTGTCAGGTTTTGTTTTTAGTTTAAGATGCAATGTTTTTTTGTTGCATTTTTGCATAGCAGTTACTCTTAAACCCCTATTTGTAGAATTGTTCCAATTATTCTGACCGTAAGATTTAGTTTAGCCAAAATGAAATTCTATTCAAAGGGGCTTTAAAGCTGCACTAATCAATATTTAATATTAGCAATGGGTACAACGGATTAAATGACTACTTGTAATGTGAAAGGGGTCGGTAATAGTAATGAACCCACAGTGTGTTATTGACTCTGCTGTTCCCCTTAGACTCTGTGGAGTTCTTTAGCGTCTTTAAGCTCATTGTTTTGGTTCAGAGATGTCTCTAGCAGCAGCAGACAGACACAGTTAAAGACTAGCTGGTCAATATAGTGGAGCATTTAGCAGCTAAAGAGCCAGATATTTTTCCTCTGGAGTTTGTGGAGACCAAAACAGAGCCAATATCGGACGTACTCATCAGGTCGAAGAAACTGTAAATGAACGCTAATGTTGCTCTGTGTCTGCTGGACGTGTAAACTCTGAACTGGCAACTCTTTTCTATCATGTTTGCTATAGACCAAATCACCATGACATAATAGGAGATAAAAGGTAAAAGCCAGTCTGTAAAAAATGTATGATTTAAGATGTGACTTGAGACAGAAAGGCTACTGCAGGCCTGTAGTTGAGCTGCGTGAACAATCCACACTAATCATGAGGACTGTGTGCCCTTCCTTTCACAGCCTGGTGGTGTCACCTAAACTAGAGCCCAGCACTGACCCCCACCCACCACCCCTCCCACCCAGTCACCACCCCCCGGGTCCCCCTGTAGATCCTGCCTCTGTGGTTTCTCCACTGCATCACACTAACCCCTTCTGCCACTCACAGACTACACCACCTGCCATGTCACCCTGCAACCCTTTCTTCTCTCTCCTCCAGCACAACCCTTTCTATGACGACATGCTAACCGCTCAGCCCCTAAAACCTTCGCTGCCTCCTCTGCCCTTTCTCTCCAGTTCCCGGCCCCCCATAGTTCAACTCTTTCCGCAGGCGAGTAACCCTAACCCCAACCTGGCTCAGGACAACCCAACCACAGAGGACTCCGTCATTGGTACAGATGCAAAGAGCAAAGCGATGGCCAAAGATGAGAAACGACCTCTACCTCCAGTTCCCATTGAAGAGGAGAAACCTTTAAGCATGAAGTTGTTAAACCCTATTGTGTCTGCCGGGGAGCTGGACCCAGATTCAGAGTGGGACGAATCTTTTGAAGCGTTTGCAGCTGGCAGGCTGCAGTCTCCTGAGGATCTGACCACAAACTGCAAAACACAGCAAAACACACCCAGTGACCATCCACTGGAACACTGCAATGATAAAGGAGCATCAATACCCTTAACAGATCAAAACACAAATGTAAACGACGCACTACATCATCAACCTTGCACAGAATTTGTATTCGAAGCACATAAAGCCATCCGCCAGGCGACCAACACTAACACCTATCATCTTGACACATTTGCACAATTCCTTGAGACAATCCCAGAGCACACAAGCTTTGAGAGTGACAACATAGCTTTAAATGCTTTCACTAACTCACCAAAACTGGATGCATGCACCAAAACTAATCACGCTAACAGTGCTACTAACACAAATGATTTAACCGATACTAATATGCATCAAGCCCCCTGTCACTCCTTATCAGTAAAGCTCAACAGCAGCTCCCCAGATCCTGGTTCTTCAGGTCTCGGCAGCTCAGCAGAAGAGGATTTCCTCTCTTGTCTCTCTTCTTATTCGGACAAATTCTCCGCATCGTCCTCCGAAGAAGCCGAAGCACAGAACTTTGAAAGCAACATCCTCGGCTTTGAGAAATCCTTCGATTCATCTGTTGAAAAAAACATAAAGCCCTCAGAATCGGAAGATGACATTACTGACAGGTCCACTGGCCTGTCTTTAGTCGACGTAGCCCAGCACACTGTTATTCAGCACAGGGACGGTGATGAAAAGGCAGATTTACAGGGTTCAGAGGGGTCTTTGGCACCGGAGACCCCAGTGCTCACACATCAGCAGCCTGTGATCGCTGCAAGAGAGACAGGTGAGGATGCACTTACTCAGGCACCAAACCTTTCCAATGTCACATACTCTGACTTACCAAAACTCTCAGAACTACAGCCAAAACCAGACGTCTCTTTACAGCCTGACAATGAAAATGGAGAGAAAGGCATAGGGGAATTCAGGGGATCTGTAGAGGATTTTTCAAAAGTGTTAAATGATTCCTCACGATCTGTAAGTAACACTTTGGATGTGATGACTCCTACGACTCCAGATGATAAACTCTGCTCCACACACCCATCACTATACATCATAACCTCCTCCCCTGATGTGAGGCAGAGTTTGTCGGACTCTCCCGTTGAGAGCACTAGTTTAGGTCCTATACCATCCAGGCTTTTTGGTGATTTCCTCAACACCAGTCGCATTGCGAACAGTCCCAGCCAAGACTTTGACGACACAGTGTTGCACTCTCAAGTGCCAGATCTGAGCACCAGCAGCTTTCTCCAAAGCCTTTATGTCAGCACCGACTCGCAGGATTACCAAACTTGTGTGTCTCACCCGTCCAGCAAATGCTCCAGCGGCTCGGATCCAAACGAGACGCTGCACTCTGTGAACTCAACGCTCTGTGGTGAGCTGAGTGAGATTCAGACGACTGCGGATGCTTCTTTGGGGCAGGAAGATTCCACCAACGCTTGCAAGCCATGTAATGAAGAAATCAACCAGACCGACCAATCTGAAGAATCCTTCTGTGGAGCCGAGGACAAGACGACGACTCTTGAGCCAAGTGTCACGATAGGGGAAAACTTCGGTTTACTCCCTGCGGCACCGACGGACTCTTACATGAGCTGCAATCCAAGGAAGCTCATCGAACCAGGTGTGGTAAGCCAGCATGTCGTCTTAGGTGATGTGTTCTCGAAATGCCCTCAGGCACAAAACGCTACACTACACCGCTCCCAGTCCGAGGACATACTGACACCTACCTTTGACGAACTCCTCCTGCCCTCCTTTGGGAGTGATCCCGGTGCGATACAGGAGTCCTCCTCAGCTCAGCTTGGCCCTGACCTCCCCTCCCTGGCCACCTTTGCTCCCTCTCTCACTCCTCAAAGTAGTAGCTCCCCTGTAGCGCTCTGTTCCCTCCCTCCTCTTGCTAACGCTACGGCGAAGTCACCACCCAGCACGGCACCAGCTGCGGCGCCAAAGCCAATGCTTCAGGAGACACAGCAGCAGCAGCAGGCAGCCAATCAGCAGAACAGGTGAGGTTGCACATGCTCAGTGAAAAGGTGGAGAGGAAGCACTTTTTCCCACTTCCAGAAATCTCTATTCTGTCGTCTCTTCAGTTTCCCTTTCTGCCGCTCTGCTTCCGCCTGCTTTTCTTCCGTGCCGCCAACTCTCAAGGGGATTGTCCTTTTGTGGTGTGACCTTCTCTTTCTCATCACTTTGAGATGCACACACACACACACACACACACACACACACACACACACACACCGGTGTTAACAGGACTCCTCTGCAGGTGTCCTGTGTGTCCTGGCTCCGTGGTAACGGGAGAGGAAACATAGCCTCAGGCCAATTAGCAGTTATTATTTTGCCCTGATTCCTACCACACACCCCTTCCCTCCCAACACACACACACACACACACACACACACACACCAACCCCCTCTCCCCGCAGGGCCAGCTAGTGTTCTCACACAGCCACACTCACTTGCCAACATCTCAACCAGAAACCAGGCTTTCTACGAGGCAATGAAGGTGTTGTTGTGTCACTGATAGCATTTCCTTTTCACCTCGGGGTAATAACACAATTCTTCATGTTTGATTGCACCAACACATGCAATTAAGTCTTTCAATTTTCACCAGTATTTCCTTTAATGAGGACTCTTGCACATGTCTAACCTCCTTTGATGCATGATGACTAAAATGAAGAGTTTCTGGGGATTTCAAATGTCTGATGGTGTATCATCCATGTCTGGTGTCATCCTGGAGGTCCAGAGGGCAATCTGTTGTGCTCCAATAATGGCTGTACCTATATTACCTCGGCTAACTTATGTTAATTGTTCCCTATCAAGTTGTTTAATTTGAAGGGTATTTTGGCCTGATAAAGTGAAAAAATCCAGTATTTCACAAGAAAAATGCACACATTTGAGAAAAGCAAGAGTTAACATAATGTTTGTGTAACAGAAATACATTTTGCTGTATTTCATATCCATTTCAATCATCTTGAGACCCCTCAGGTTTATCTTGGGGTCCCCTGAATGTTCCCGAACTCAAGGTTGGGAATCTCTGCTCTAAAAGAACAACATCTAAGCCTGAGTTATGACACAAAATGCTTGTAGTTTGGTAGCGAGCTGGAGTGCTGTGGTGATACTTTTATTTAAAAAAACAACAACCTTTAAATGCTAATAAGCAGTGATTGTAACCTACACTAAAAGTATTATATTATACATACAATCAATGTATATTGTACAAGCCTTGAGTATCACCCACAGCCACAAGCTGCTATTTAGGCTAAAACTGTGAAAGTTACCCCTTAAAAGATTACACTCTGAAAATCACACACTGCAAAAACCATTCCACAATGTCCCCTTCAGTACTTTTCAAATCGAATCAGAGGAAGAAAAAATAAATGTAAATTGAAGTCCTCTTAGTTGAATGAATTTCTGATGATAATTTCTATCACATTGCTGAAAGATAATTGGCTTTTTTTCAGCCATGAATATCAAAGAGCTGTGGACCTCCAGTATGACAGCCAGTCACCTGAAAGTCTTCTGTGTAAAACTAAAAAGCCACAGAGGGGTTGTGTTATGAAGTGGGATAGCTGACCGTGTGTGTGTGTGTGTGTGTGTGTGTGTGTGTGTGTGTGTGTGTGTGTGTGCTGCTTGTTGTGACCCCCTCCAGCCCCCACCCAGTGAAGCCCCTGACCACTGCCATACTGGCTGAAGAGAAGCGGACGGAGGGCCGGTCAGTGCTGGCCACCGGCCTGGAGAAACTCAAGTCCACCATCCACCCAGGGAGGAGCAGCCAGCTCAGCGAGCAGGACACAGACAGGAAGAAGGTACAGTATGTTCCAATAACAGTGATAATAATACTGCAATACTGCCCTACGGAGGCAAACAACAGTAATTATGTGTTTGTGTTTTGAGCTTCAATGGGACTTCTGTAAAAATGAAATTAAAACTTCTGGTAATCAAACAAACTGGCTCCTTTCTCTACCTACACAACTCCTGCTTGTTGACTTTAACAAGCCTGACAGTAATAATGCTGATGATAATAATAATAATAACTTCATTAAACAGCAATAAGTGTAACAAATGTTGCTAGAATTGCAAATTTAGGAAGTCATCGGAGTGAAAACAAAAAGGTACTGGTATAAAGAAGAATAAGCCGTAGTTTTATAAACATATTTCTTTTTCTTTTTTTTTAAATTCTATCTTCATAATGTGTACTCTTAATTTAAAGTTATATAGATTTTAGGCAGGTTACAAGTTTGATTTCACCATTTTCTCCTTCAGTGAGGATGTAGTTAGACACTAAATTTCTAGTGTCTAACTTTTGTTTAATGAAGTTGTTATTATTATCATCATTATTATTGGGGAAAAAAATAGATCTGTCTTGTTCATGAATGTTTGAATGTTTTTGCATTTACGGTTTGAAACCCTATTTCTTGGGATGAGTACACCGAGAGATACGTGTTATTACATTTCTGATTTGTTTGGAATAAATTAGCATGAGCAGCAATCGCCACTATGGCTGAACAGACAAAGGGCTCCACCTTTAATCAACAGGGAATCCTACAGGGCTTGTCCGTATTCGATTCTTTCACGATACATGGGCGCCGATTTGATTTGTATTGCGATATTCATTTATTGCGATTCGATAGTATTGAGTATTGGAATTTTCTTTTCCTTCTTTAAAAAAAAGAAAAGTTGAATAATACACTTCTAGAGACAATATATCATGAGACATTTCTACAAACGAATTGTTTTCTAAGAAGAATGCACATCACATGACATGTCAGTCAGTCTGACATTTATTTCATTTGTAAAGAAGAACAAGATTTTTTGCTAAAAACTGATATGATGTAGTCGCTGTTAGCGTTACTGTATAAACAGAAAATAATTAGGTGAATCATTGGTAAAAAAAAAAATCAGAGAAAAGAATCAATTTTAAAAATAGTCCAATGAAAACTCATCAGTCTGTTCTTATCTTTGTCACCCGTTCATTCTTCTTCCGGTCTGTCTTCAGTCTGTGACCGAGGGCGCGGGCTCGTACTACCACCTGACCCACAGTGAGCTGGTGGCCCTGCTGGTGCAGCGGGAGGCCGAGCTGCAGAGGCAGAAGGCGGAGTTTGAGCGTCAGAAATCTCTGCTGGCCAAGCGGGAGGTGGAGCTGAAGAAGTTGAAGCCGCAGGTCAAAGATCTGGAGGACTACATTGACACGCTGCTGGTGCGCATCATGGAGCAGAAGCCCACTCTCCTGCAAGTGCGCTCCAAGTTAAAGTGACTAAGGGGGAGGGGGAGGGTTAGCAGTTGTGTTCACTCTGTCCTCCACAACAGCTCTTTAGTCTTTTCACTGCTATGCTGTCCTTTTTGATACAAATATCTAGGCACTGAGAGATGTCGAGGCCATGTTTTCCAGCCGGCATGCTTTAACTGTGCTGAAACACACACACGTCCTGGCAGAAGGCTTTGGTTGGGGCGGTTCTCAATGTAGCGGGTCCTCAGGTTGTTTTCAGGTTCACACAGCCAGTTGGTTTCGAGCTCACAGAGGAGAGCCCAGATGCTTCCATTTTGGGATCCTGATTGTAGAAACATTGATTCCTCCTTTTCACCTCACTCCTATCACCTTATCACAAAAGAGAGAAATGGTAGAGTTTCAGTCCATGACACTGTATATACAACTAACTCCTCACAAAGTTGTTTTTTTTTTCTCCAAAAAATGTTCTCAAAAAGTGTTGCAGTTCTGTAGAGAAAGGAGAGCGAACAACGTGAAGGGCCACTCTGGTGGTTTTGCATGTTTCAGACCATTAACCACAAATTGCATACACTTTAAGTCAATGCTGGGCATTTGTGTAGCGTATACCATCAGGTTTAGATTGATTTTATACCTTCCAGGCAGCCATTGGTTTCACTTCATTTCAGTGCAGATGCAGCATTGAATTCAATTTGCAGAGACCTGAAACCTGCTCAAGACCTTTTTCAAAATAGTGCAACATGCAAGATTCAGTTACCAGAAAACCTTGCTGTCACAAACTGTTTTGTAGGTCTGCAACTATTGTTGTAAGACAAAGAAAAGCTGCAAATCCTGATAATCTGGGAAGATGGAAATACAGTATCAAATGTTTGGCATTTTGGCTTGAAAACTGGTTGAAACAATTAAAGGTCCTATGACATGCTGCTTTTTGGATGCTTTTATATAGGCCTTAGTGGTCCCCTAATACTGTATCTGAAGTCTCTTTTATATAGACCTTAGTGGTCCCCTAATACTGTATCTGAAGTCTCTTTTATAGACCTTAGTGGTCCCCTAATACTGTATCTGAAGTCTATTTTATATAGACCTTAGTGGTCCCCTAATACTGTATCTGAAGTCTATTTTATATAGGCCTTAGTGGTCCCCTAATACTGTATCTGAAGTCTCTTTTATATAGACCTTAGTGGTTCCCTAATACTGTATCTGAAGTCTCTTTCCCTAAATTCAGCCTTGGTGCAGAATTACAGCCACTAGAGCCAGTCCCACAATGAGCTTTCCTTAGGATGTGCCATTTCTGTGTCTGTAGCTTTAAATGCTATTGAGGAGGAGAGAGGGGGGGGGGGGGGCAAGGTGGAGGGTGGGGGTGTGGCCTTGACCAACTGCCATGCTTCGCTCGTTTGCAAGCCATGATGTCTCTCTCTTTCTCATGGGCGGGCCAAATTCTCTGGGCGGGCAAAGCAGAGAAAGGGGAGGTAACCTTTCCCCTTATGACGTCATAAAGGGAAGATTCTAGATCAGCCCATCTGAGCTTTCATTTTCTCAAAGGCAGAGCAGGATACCCAGGGCTCGGTTTACACCTATCACCATTTCTAGCCACTGGGGGACCATAGGCAGGCTAGGGGAACTCATATTAATGTTAAAAAACCTCATAAAGTGAAATTTTCTTGCTATGGGACCTTTAATAGATTTTTAAAACAGTAAAACAGGCCTGGCTCACAACTACTGAATGACACAATGGTACCACATCACTGAACTGCAGCACAATGTTCACTGCAGGGGATCTCGAGCAAGGTTCAAGTTTCTGCAAGTGGTTTTCCATGCTTAAAGGAATTGTTCAACGTTTTGGGAAGTACGCTTGTTTGCTTAACTTTCCAAGAGTTGGATGAGAAGATGGATACCATTCTCACGTCTGAGAGAGATAATGATTTTCTCATCTAATAATTGTATTTTTAAACATTGAGCTTTTCCTGATAGAACTGAAACCAATGGGTGCTTAGAAGGAAGGAAAAAAATATTGATAATCTTTAGGTATGCTTTGTAAAATAGTCAGTTATTTTGAAGTATACACAATATTTGGTTAATGAGGTAAATTCATGCAAAAGCACCAATATGTTTGTTATACAGTAATGACATTCTGCTTGTGATGGGCATCACTTTGTCCAGATGGTTTATATGTTGTTCTGGATTGACACTCTACAAAATGTTCCCTAATAAATATCCAGTGCTCTGACTAGATTTAGAAACTACAAACCAGATGAGCGGTGTGAGAGTTCAGTCTTGTCGCGGGCACGTCACTGGGAACGGATTGGAGCGTCTGAATGTTCCAAAGTGTTCTTAGCCAGCAAGTGAATGCTTTTATTTTCTACGCACGATAAGTGCTGTTTATCTTTTGCTTGCTCCCTTCCTATTGTTTCCCCTCGTTCTTTTCTTGTTTCGTTTCTGTTCTGTGGGCATGTCTTGAAATTACCCACAATGCTCAGCCACATAAGCTAACTTATTCTTGTATGGGTTATCAGGTGTAGACAGTATCACTCAGTATCCAGTCAGTATCAAGATCAGCCATCACAGCTTGTCTGATCTCAGGCTTCTGCCTTCTCACGTGTGTGTGTGTGTGTGTGTGTGTGTGTGTGTGTGTGTTTTATCAACACAACTCCACTGCTGAGAAATGCCTGCGAACATGCTGCTTCTTGACTGCCCTCCCTCAGTGTCTGTGTGTCTGTCACATCCGCTTCTGCTCAAGCACGCATATCCTTACTGCTTCCAGGTGTTACAAAGGGATATATACCGCAATTTTAGAGCATATATGCCGTATTGAAATGCCAAATACTGCCTTATTTTTGTTTCGTTTTTGACGCTCGTCATGAATCAAGCACTTAATTTTGCTTGTCGGGGCTCGGGGCAGGTTTTGAAGAAGAAAAGCCATCTGTTAGCTGAGAGAGTTCACTTCTTTGACTTCTTTAATGCTTTGTTATGATATTGTTTAGATCACTGCACACAAATACATTGTATGCATACCAATAGAAAATGAGCAGTAATAGTGATTTCCTGTGAAATGCCAAAACAATAGCCTTGAAACTTAATCTTTGGAGCAGATTGTTACACCATGAAGTATTCTGATATGATGCCACATTTAACAGCGTTCGTGGATGTTCTTGCACTACTTAATTGTCAGAACATAACTCTACTGTGCCCGTCAGTATAGTTAGATCTTCTTTACACCGTACTGCACTTTCTAAACGCTTTGTGACTTAAGCCCTCGGCCTACTTTGACACCACAACGATGGTTTGCCCGTGAGCTTGAAGCATACAAAAACATCCAAAACCGTCTTTGTCATCTCAGTTCTCCTGTGTGTGCGATCGCAATATCAAGTGCATAGATGACTGTAGAGACATATTAAATGTGACTCGGCACTTTGGAAGCGCAAGAATAAATGTTCTCTTCCATGTCTTCCATTTTTATTTAAGTTTAAACTGATTGTATTTTGTCCTTTTGAGTGTGTAGCCGGTGGAATGTGCTTAAGGTAGTATGTGAGATTGGAAAGTTTACAATTCGTGATGCAATTCTGTTTCACAAATTTTGTATATTTAATAAAGAATATTTTGTGTTTCTTGCTCACCGTATGTTTGGTTGTAAATCTTTCTTTGGGGTGCATTTGTGTGTGTTTTCCCACAGGGCTGATTGTGGTCGTTCTTTGTTCACAGTGGACTTTAATGTTTGCATTCAGGGTTTGTTTCTGATAGCAAGGTTTTACATTTTGTATCCGGTTCCAAGTTGGTCAAATACCTGGATTTGTTCAGCTCTTTTTTTAACTTCTTTTTATTAGCAAAGAGAAATGTACAAAACATTTAGGCCGTAATGTAACTAAAGGAGCTGCTAGTTGGAGTTCTTTTAGTTTAAGGTCTCACATGTTATTTATAAAACAAATTAAAAAAAGATGTGATGAAATTATATTAAAACCAAACCCTTTAATGGATCGTAAGCTTCAGCCCTCTCTCAGTTTTATAGCTGGTTTTCTTGAGATAATATCACTTATGAAAACATTAATTAACCTTTGTGTTGTCTTCCCGTCGACCATGCAACTCGTGTTTTTCTGGGTTGAAATGTCAACATTTTGTTGTTTTCTTTCTACACTTTCCTCGACGTTTTTGTCGATTTTTTTTTTTTCCCCCATTTTTTTGTCACTTTTTTTAAACAAGTTTTTTGTCACCTTTGGCGATGTTTTTGATATATTTTTTTTGTCACTTTTTACATTTAAAAAAAAATGTTTTTGTTGATTTAGTTCCTGCGTTTTTGTAGCTTTTTCCAACATTTGTCACTTTTTTCAATGTTCTTTTGTCATAGTTCTGATAGAAACTTTTTGTAAACGGGTCAAATTTAACCTGAGGACAACAGGAGGGTTAATAACAAAAAAGACATGGCTCTTGTCATATCAAAAGTAATGTATCTGTGTCCACTGCAGTGGTGTTTTAACTATTTATTTTATATATATATTTATTTAAATTATGTATAAATACTGTGATTAGGGCAACACGGTGGCTCAGTGGTTAGCACTTCTTCCTCACAGCAAGAAGGTTCTGGGTTCGAACCCAGGTTGTCTCAGGCCTTTCTGTGTGGAGTTTGCATGTTCTCCCTGTGCTTGCGTGGGTTTCCTCTGGGTGCCATAAAGACATGCATGCTAGGCAACTAGGACTACAGTTGAGAATTAGCTGACTGGCTAACACTGGTGCATTTACAGAAATGTGCATTGTCCTAATCAAATGTAAAAAAGTGATTACACCTATTCAAAAGTTGTGTTTTAGTTCTGCAGTGAGGAGAGTCCAGTTGGGATGTTCTGACTGGAGAAAACGATGTTAAGTAATGAAACATGAAGTGAACTAGTGGGACATGATTTAAGAAACATGAGTCCATGTCCCTCTAAAACAACACCCTACATTTATGAAATGTTATTAGCCCTCACCAAACTGCAGTGAATCATATTCTGCTGGAGGAATGCAGCACTGGAACTTTCATATATTGATATTTTTGTTAAATGTCTGAAAATGTGCCTGTATGTGAATTATTAATCACGTGAATTGTATACATGGTGCACCTGTGATATTGCATGTGAAATTGATGTTTTCACATGTGATGTTTCACATGTAAAATATCTGAAAATATGTGAATTTTGCACATGAAAAGTGAAAAAGGGTCTTAAATGTGAAATTAATTCACATGACAGGATAAATTCACATTCACACATTTTTTGTTAAGGCTAACACTATGTTAAGTCTAAAAATACTGGAATCAGCATATTCTTCCCACAGTATGTGCTGTAAGGTTATTTTGACCAACCTCTGCATTGACTTTAATTAAAAACCACCACTAGGGGGCTATGTAACTGTTATACTCTTTAAACTCAATCACCTTCCTTCAGTGCTTTCACCAACAACATATAACTCAAACATGTCGCATTTTTATTATCTGTTGTACTCTTATATACTATGGCTATACAATGGCTGTACTCCAAACAGCATAAACCCCGTTAACTTCACTCTAAGAACAAAGCACGTTCTCCTGGGAGGTGTAGTCAATTTAACGTCAGTTCAAACCACATTCTGTCCGAGCAAAGCACCCCGGAAAAACTACATTACCCTTAATGCAAATTGGCCGCTGGACAGCTACCGCGCGCCTCTGCAGCTTGTACTTTCATAAAGTGTTTGTAAACACTTGTATCATCGTAGAGAAGAAGAAGACTGGTGCAGATTTGTGTGCGTTTACAGCAGCATGTCTGAATATGTGACATTCCAACATGGCAAGTCTCGTTTCGACCAGGTAGGCTACTTTTACTTTTTCAATCGATTAAAGTTTGACTTAAAGTTTGCCACAGGAACTCTTACTCTACCGTTACTTCCATAGTGTGCTTCAAGTACCAGGCAGCAGTAACATATGTATACTGTTAAAGCTTATATTTGGCATATGAAATTGTTTACAATTCTTTACATATTTAAGTGTAAAGCCCTAGTTCGCCTTTGTTGTATCTTGTCAACAGCTAACGTCACATTCTCACCGTGTCAGCAAAATTGGTTGGCCAAAATGACAGGTGAGGTGACAGGCTATAGCTAGTTAGCTAAGATAGAGCAAATTGATGGCTAACAATTTTGCTAGCTAAAGAACATCACAGCTAACAATCTGTGACCCTTTTGTGCTAATGGCTGTCAAAATGTAGTAACGTTATTCAACAAACATGCAGTATGTTTTGAGTCATAATCATCTGTATTGGCCAATAATCGTCAGGCATATGACTCAGATTTACATTGGATCTAGGCAGTGGTGGAATATAACTAAGTAGTTGCATTAAATCGACTCAAGTACTGTACTTAAAGGGATAGTTCGGATTTTTTGAAGTGGGGTACTTCTCCATAGTCCGTGTAAGCTTCAGTTGAGGGTGGTCGGCAAGCCCCCAGTTTGGAGAAGCAGGCAGGAGCAGCTAAATGTATTTTAGCCACCTAAAAAAAGGCCCACCTAAATAAAGCAATATCAGTTTTAGTGTACATTATATTTAGACTATTTTCACAGCTTAACCATGTCCTGAGACAACCCTGTTTAAGTTTATATGGAGGGAACTGAAGCCGTTATATCACTGTCTACAAAGCTACTAATTTTACTTAGCAGAACACAGGTGTTGCTGGTTTATCACTGCCTCGATTGGTTAGTTTGTTTGTGTAAGGGTGTGACTTTGGTGTTTTAAAAGGGGTTAGAAACTAACTAATTCCAATTGTCAATGGAGTCTGGTGGCTTTGACCAGAGCATAGAATGGCTTCAATTCCTCTTGCATTATCTTAAACAGGGCTTTCTGACAGCTAGGTAAAGGAAGAAAATATTCTAAATATAGTGTACACTTAAGCTGATATTAATTTTTTTTAGGTGTCTGAAATGTCCAGGACATTGCTTAGCTTCCGTGTACTCCTGCCTGCTTCTCCAAACTGGGGGCGCACCGACTGACATCTACTGGAGCTAACCTGTATTGATTAGTACCTCATACAACCACACTTCAAACAATTCTAACTAACCCTTTAAGTACAAATTCTAGGTACTTGTACTTTACTTGAGTATTTTCCATTTTAAGCAACTTTATACATCTACTCCACTCTATCTCAGAAGGAAATATTGTACTTTTTACACTACATTTACCCTAATGTATGTAATGTAGTTTTTTTTTCCTTAAAAATATTGATAAAACTTCAAATCCTCAACCCATAAATTCATTTAATAACAAAACCTTGGATTAGCTGGAAAATGCACCGTCACAACTTTATGAAAGTGCAATTTTAAATCGCTCGAGAAATAATAACTAAATTACGTTAAATAAATGCTGGAGTTACATACTTTTTGTGTGGATTAAAGTAAAAATTGTTTGGAAAATGTTTTCATTTTCTAAAAAATAAATAAAAACTTAAAACATAGTAAACATACTTGAATGTGAAATTCAAGTGGAACATTATCATCTAATAATACAGGAGTAGTGCTTTGATATATTAATGGCATAGACTTTAGAACCGAACAACACATGCTCAAAACATAAAAACACATTCAGTAAGGATATGATCAACAATGAAAGCACTAGTTTCAGACAAAAAATAATGCACATGAGAGTTATCAATATCCCTTTTTAAATGTAGTATGAATATAGGATTTCGGATGACCAATGACTGACTAAACATCGTAAAAGCGTGATTTGTGGTCCTGCAGAGGCTCCACGCAGAGCTTTCGCCGTAGCCTACGTACTGTGAAGTTAAGGCTGTTTTATGCTTCTGCGTCAACTCCACGCCGTCGCTCCTACGACGTCGTGACCCTTTCAGAGTTCTGCGTCGGGGTTGCTTTGCATCGCGGTGCATTTCACCGCCATAAAGCTAGGAGGTGATAAGTCTGAGGTTATTTGCGAGGTGTCTGCCAGCCAGTTATGTTAGCAAGCAAACATTAGCACAACTGCCCACAAAGTACTGCTTGCTGGCGAAGTGCTAATTTCAAAACGTTACTGACATATAGACAATTTACAAACGGATAACCCCGTCATTGTAACCAAAATATGTGTTGAGTTTATTTGCAAAGCTTATGTCAGTGAACTAGCATGTTGCTACTCCCCACAGTAGGCTGCTTGAAACACCGACTTTCAACACACAGGACCAGTTGACCAATCACAGTTCTTGCGGACGCAAAGTTCCAAGTTTTTGGAGGTGCACGTCGAGCTACGGCGGAGGGCTCGGAGGGGGGTTCGCGGTGACGTAGAGGGGTTTGCGGGGGTACGCCGTCGATTTGACGCAGAAGCATAAAACAGCCTTAAATCACGCTTAAAGGCCCTGACACACCAACCCCACAGCCGACCGTCAGGAGGAAAGGCAGTCGGACTGATCAGTCTCCCCGAGTTGGTCAAAAAATGTGCCTCGGAACACACCGAAGCGACGCCGACTTGAGCGTACGTTCTGCGCATGCGCGAGACGTAATACATCTCCATAACAGCAGGCGGCGCTAATCTGTATTGTCACCCAAAAAATGAAAACCGGCAGCTGATTGGACAAACGTGGGTCTGGCTGCTCCCAGATTTTTCAACCGAGCATAATGGCATTGAGAGATAGTTAGGGTTAGGTGTTTCTGAAAACATTTTAAGCGAGAAATAGGCCGTACAGTTGCTGAATCTGTCTTCATTTCCGATCGACAAAGGTCAGTTTGAAAGATTTTCGTCAGATTTTGAGAGCCGTTCGTCACGCTAGCATAAGGGCACTGATTCGCTAGTCAAGGGCTAGAACTCCACCAATCAGATTGGTCATTGAGTCCAACTGCCCGCCCTCCGACCCAGCAAGTCAGGTCGGCCCAAATGAAGGCCGACGGACGACGGCACGGAACACACCGAACAGACTCGAGTCACCGACCTCGCCAGACTGTCCGATGGGCCGATAATCGGGTTGGTGTGTAAGGGCCTTAACACTGATGAAGCTGCTGTTAGCCTTGGAGTACAGGTAGAAGGAGTCCCCTCTCTTCCTCTGCTCCCCAGTGCCGGCTCGAGTAGGAATGGCACTGGTGAATAATTGAATTTAACAGATTTAAAAAACTATTCCCCCACGCTGTGTTTTTACCAACCATCCATATGTTCAGGAAGTCACAAGGCGCAGCAGTGAGTCAGATAGCAGATTTTCATTCAAATTAGCTGTTAGTGTAATTAATCTCAAGTTAGGGAGGGATGGGTGCCTCTCAACGCTGCGTGGTGGGTTGCTGCTGCATCTCCGAAATGATTCCTTATGCTCAGTTATGAATAAATGATAGAAAGGTATTTCTGGCACAGTCATTATGGAAATTAATTGCAAATGGTGTGAGTGGATATGGGTCCCAAAAAGATGCAGATAGGACACAGTTTGTCGGAGGTATTAATGAGGAGGCTCCACCTGGTGTGTTGAAACAGCTGGCACGCTGTAATATCACTGTTTACTGTGTGACAGCTGGAATCTCTCTGCCTCTGAAAAAAAATCCAGAATATAGATTTGGCTGCCTAAATTTGAACAAAAAAAATGTGTTTATTTCACCTGTATAGTAGATGGAAAGTATGATTTTTCTGAACTTTCTCCAACTTTCTACACCCGACTCAGTTATTCCAGTGATCACTCGTTGAAAACGCAAACTTTTAAAGACCACAAGTTGCATCTAATATCTTATGTTGACATCTTACTGGTAATGATGTTTGAATGAAAATGAATTGTTTAGTCCTATGAACAAAAAGTATGTTTTTATTTGGCTTTTTGAAATGAATGTGGCATCAAAGAAAATGTTTCTATGATGTATTTTCTCTTCTCTTAGAACACATTTTCTGGTCGGTTCAGGCACTTCCTGGATGTGATTGACCCCAGCACACTCTTTGTGACAGAGGTACACAAACTATTAATTATGATTAATTACATGGATCTGGTGTGATAAAAGCTGAACTGAACCATCTTTTAATCTGTGTTTACCTAGGACCGTTCATATTGAGCTGACAGGGACTTTGTGCCTTGCTTGATGGCACATCAGTACTATTTTTACTAATTTACTGATTCACTAATGCTGCCCAGGTTATCTCTTCTGGACTGAGGAGGATTTAAACTTCATCAGAGTACTGTCTGGGACTTAATATGAAGGTATATAAAGTATCTGTATTAATGAGGACATCGGGCAAGTCAGGGCTGTGTAACACAGTGGTCTCAAAACTCCAGCATGACTACAGAGAGAGGAGAGACAAAGTGCTGAGAGTGGGTGACTAGACGATGATGGAGAACCAGATCAGAGTCGAATTGATGAAGCACTGACCGAACTGTAGTGCAGATTATTATTAGAAATTACTCTGATTGAGAGTCAAGTGTTGAAAACTAATTAATATCACCTTAAAGGTGCTCTAAGCGATGTCACATGTTTTTTTCTACAACATTTTTTGTCACATACAGCAAACATCTCCTCACTATCTGCGAGCTGCCTGTCCCCTGAACACACTGTAAAAAAAAAAAACGCGGTCTCTGTAGACAGCCCAGGCTCCACAAACGGCAACAAAAACAAACTGCACCAACCTGCACCACCAAACATAACAAACAGAGTTCCAGCCAATAACCGAGAAGGATTTTGGGGTGGGGGTTGGGGGGTTAGTGCGCGGAAGCACGGAAGGGAGGGGAGGGGACAGAATGAGGAGAAGAGAGGGGCAAGCTAGCCTCAGTTTTGTTTGACAATACTTTGAACGTCAACAAGAAGTAACGTCCCCCAACATCGCATGTTTTATGTTTTGAAGTGGTAAATCATGTATTTTTCACTTTGATTTTACCACCAACCCCAGGAATACATACAGCTGCTATTTATGTACTTTCCTTTGAGCTATTCAGATGAAACTTACAGAGATCAGTGAATCTGTATTCAACCTTCTGCCCATTCTGCACTTGCAAGGCAAAACGTGGAATCTCACCCCATTGGTTGCGAAGGGAGGAAAAGCAGCTGTTGATTGCTGATGACTGCAAGAGCTGAGGTTTTCGTTGGCATGCACACATTTGCTGTGTTATAGTGAGGTAACGGGCCTTTATTGAACCAAGTCTGCTGCACACTGGCAGCACAATAATGTTACATTAAACAGCACAGAGCCAGCATTTACTGAAGAGAAACGAAAGGAAGGAAACCTTTCTGGGGGTGGCAGTAGCTCAGTCCGTAGGGAGTTGGGTTGGACCAAAGTTCGGAGTGTGGACTGGTAGCTGCAGAAATGTCAGTTCACCTCCTGGGCCTCAGGGCGCCTGTCCCTGACATCTCTCCAATTGTGCATGTATAGGACCTGAGCATGTGTGTGTATTTCAAGCCTGTGTGTAGTGTGTCACAGTGTGAATTGTAATTTCAATTAAAAAAAGTATACATTATTAAAATTATTTAAAAGGCATAGAATATGACTCTGTAATTACCGCTCTTAAGCTGTACTTGACGTTGTTTTGAAAATCATTAACACTAATGACTAATTAATGAACATGCTTGGGGCCTCTCTGTTACTCGGAACGACTCTGTGACCTTTTTGGCTCCAGACGGTTCTCTGGCCTGCTCATCGTGACATTTCTCCAGGTCTTTGTTGTGTTTTGGTAATTTTGTTCATGGAGTCATCAGTGCTTTGGTGCTCTGGGTAATGAAGCTGTTAGCGAGCTCTTTGGTGACAGTAATAGCGCCAGTAGCTCCTGGGATGTGATGAGGTGTGGACATGTGGGGCAGCTGTGAGGGGTGGAGAGTGTGTGTGTGTGTGTGTGTGTGTGTGTGTGTGTGTGTTCACACGCACATCTGGCACCCTGCTGGGCCAGGCGTAGCCTCAACTTGCCCCTAATGACGAGAGTGGAACAAGGATGGCCCTGATTTTGCATACAGTCTCACACACACACACACACACACACACACACACACACACACACACACACACACACACAACCTCATGTGCCCACAGGCAAAAGTGCACACCTAACACTATCGCACACAAACGCAGAGAAAGGAACGTACACACACATATAGCCAAGCTCATTAGAACAAATTGGGCCACATGACCTTGTAGTCAGCATTAGACAATGATCACACCACAGATAGCTGCTCATTACCCTTTAGGAAACTCATTTGTCTACTGAAAATCAGCATGAAAGTTTTAGTGAAACACAATTATCTTAGACATTGAGCTATGTGGCTTTAATAGTGGAATATAAAAAACATCTCTAAGCTGACTAAGACTCCAGGGAAGATTGGCCTGACTCAACTTTACATTATACTGACTTTATCTATCTTATCTAAAACAGAAACGTCTGCAGGAGTCTGTGGAGCTGCTCGACCGTTTCAAACAAGGAACTCTGCCTCCGGGAGTGACAGATGCTCAGGTAAAGACTCAAAAACTGGAGTTGACTTGGTAAAACTAGGGCTGCAACCAACCAATTATTTTTTTATTGTGGATTGATTGATTAGTTTAGTCTGGTCTTTAAAATATCAGAAAATGGTGAAAAATGTTGGTCAGTGTTTTCCAAAGCCCAAGATGCAACCTCAACTGAAAGATATTCTGTTTACTGTCACAGTAGAGAGAAGAAACTAGAACATATTCACATTTAACCAGCTGCAATCAAAAAATGTTTACTTTTATTTCGTAAAAAATGACTCAAACTGAATAATCGATTATCAAAATAGTTGGCGATTAATTGAATAGTTGACAACTAATTGATTAATCAATTCATCTTTACAGCTCTAATCGAGACATATCTAAAATCATCAAATATCTACTAAAGACATATTTAAATGCTTTTGTTTTGTTTTACATTTTATGAATTTAACTGTATATATCCAGAGCAGTTTACATGTACGTGGTCCAATAAATAAATAAAGGCTCAAGGCTTTACATTACTACATTACAGACATCAACTGGCCTGTAGAAATACTTGAGACTGTTCAGTGCTTACAAATGAAAGGGTTTTTCATTAAAGGTATATGTTTTTTGTCTCTACAGCTTTGGCAAGCTCAAAAAATTAAGCAGGTAAGACGTTTCTCTCTTTCATTCACTTTTTAAATAACACATAACACACACTACGGTCACTATCTTGTATCACCACTGGTTGGTATGGTGTCAGTGGATTGGCAAACAAAACTTACACCAGTCTTTACACTTCAGCTCAACACTTTCCTGTGTACACAACAAACATACAGCGGAATGACCCAAAACAGGAAAATGCAACATTAAAAGAGAAGCCTTTCATTTACTGTTATTACACTGAACTGACAAAGACGGTGAAGCAGGCGAGTGGCATTAACTCCAGTGCTGATTAACAGGACGTGCCAGCTTCGGAAGACGTCTGACGGTCACTGAACTGCAGGTGCAGCTGGTCAAACCAACAGAAACGGATTTACAGTAATATGGAAACGGCCACAGCAACAGCTGTTCATTAGAGTTTTAGAAAGCTGGTGTTTATGACTCGTCTAAATAAAACTTAACTATTTTAATTAATGATTTGTTTTTAAGTGTACTGTCAATGAGTATGAAGTGGAGCTCCTTACTCTTTTTATCTTTAGCTTATTCAATATACTTACGTAGTGAGTTGCCCCTCACCCATTTCTTCAAAATATGTTTTTAAATTTCGATTTCTTTTTTTTTTTTTTAAAGCTATCAAATGTCTGTGTTTTGTTAACATTGAACTCAGCACTAAATACATCTTGTGTGATCTTATTAAAAGCTCCAAATACACATGTGAATACACCCAAATCTCTCCCAGGATGCACTAGGATGTGAACATGATTGTTCTAACCACGTTCAGGATTAGTCACGCATGTGTTGGACCATATATTAAAGTCTGCAATGTCCCAGACTACGATGAAGTGCTGCTGGATCCGGTTTGTTGTGTGTATACAGTATGAGTATGTAGAACACGATACAATTTGAATTTTAAGTCCATACAAAAAGGCACCACCAGCTGTACCCATTTACCCTCAGATAAAATCACATGTGAGCAGGACAGTGAAACCTGATCACAGGTGTCCACTCACTGTCTTTGAGTCACATTTTGGATACCAGATGTGAACTATATTCTGTCCTAACGAGATCATCACACAATCTAGATATGCTGTATCTGGATACAAGAGGTTTGAATAAGAGCTAATGTCAGCTGCCAAGTATTAAACATGTTAGTTGGCGTTTAGTTATATTGGCTGTATGGCTATGCTGTGTAGGCCAAGTAATATGAGGTAATTCTACAGGATCAGGTATACCCTAGTCTGGATCAACGGTACATTTCCAGGATAAAGCCTGCCATCCAGCGCTCGATGTCAGGCTTTGTCCCTCACCTTCCGCTCTGTGTGTTTGGGTTCTCAAATTCCCTTCCCTACAGGAAACAACAACAAACTTTGAGCTAGCAAGCTACACGCTAAAAATGGCAAATTTTGAAAAACATTTGGATTGTGCAACATGGCAGGCCTGCTCGGTTCTTTCAGGGAATGATTGTAAAGATTTACACAGAATATGTTTACGTCATTTACTCTCTAACTGGGAAGTTTTGGGACCGATTGGGGGGATTGCTGTGGATGAAGTACACACGGCGATACACTGGGTAGAGCAAATGTGGTTTAACCATGTATCAGCTAATTTAAATAGCTCACATTACTGTATTGTGTGAACAGTTAACATCATTTAATATTGTACGCCGTGTTTTCTTTTGCTGGGTGCAAATGTTCCACCAAAACAAGTTCCTTCCTGAGACTATTTTGCAGAGTCACAGTCGCTGCGTCCGGAGCTTAGCGCCGCCCAAGATGATTTTGATTGGTTTAAAGACATGCAAACAACCCAGAGCGTTTTTTTCTCCTATCGCAGAATGTATGTGTGGTGTAGCTAGACCTTACTCCACAGGGCTGTGGAGATAGACTAGATATAACCTGAAACTTTTCAGACATGATAGTGCCCTCATACACGTTACTGCACATCAAGATTGGCTCCATGAGCGTCAGAAAGAAGCTGGATGCCTTCCGTTTCCTTCCACTCAGCAGATCTCATCACCATTGAAGCAGTAGGGGAAAGAGATTTCCATCTGTCTTATCTTATTTCAGAACGCTGCTGTTTGTCTTTGGTGGGTACATATGAGAAAAGCTTACCCAAACACAAAAACATGAAAAAAAAAGCCTTAAAAAGCGAAGTTATATATCAGTACTAAAGGCTTCAACCCCTCAGACCTTGATCAGTGCTAATACAGTTGATTCAAGGTGTCAGGGTAATTATGTAAGACACAGCGGCATTCATACAATCAGTTGAGTTAATTAGAATTAACTGTAATGGCACAAATATGTACATGTTAATTTTTTAGATACACTTTAAAGACTCCCTATTGGTGTAATAAATGATTAAATGATTCTAGAGATCAAAACTGGGACAGTCACATCCACACACATACTATGGTTTATGACCAATACTTTCAAAGAACAATATCCAAATGCACACATTAAAGGAGTTGAAAATGGTTAACAAATAAGTGAGTTAAGTAATAATCCTTTGTTGCTCAAAGCCACTTCCTGTCTGTTTAATATCACCTTAAATACAGCGAAACTACTAATCTGACACCTTGTTTTTAGTAGTCTCACTATATTTAAAGGTGATCTAAGCGATGTTGGGTGGTGTCACTTCTTGTTGACGTTCAAAGTATTGTCAAACAAAACGGAGGCTAGCGCGCCCCTCCCTCCTCCTCGGTTATTGGCTGGAACTCTGTTTGTTATGTTTGGTGGTGCAGGTTGGCCAGTTTGTTTTTGTTGCAGTTTGTGGAGCCTGGGCTGTCTACAGAGACCGCGTTTTTTTACAGTGTGTTCAGGGGACAGGCAGCTAGCCCATAGTGAGGAGATGTTTGCTGTATGTGACAAAAAATGTTGTAGCCTAAAAAACACGTGGCATCGCTTAGAGCACCTTTAAGGTGATATTAATTAGTTTCCAACACTTGAAACTTTTCTTCATTCTTTAACCCCACAGCAACACTCTTTTTCCAATTCATTTGAACAGAGTGAACCCAAATCCTTCTCGTCTGATTCTAATCATTATGCTTCTATTCCAGGCCATCATCCACCCTGACACGGGGGAGAAGATCCTCATGCCCTTTCGGATGTCAGGTACAGTAGCTTGGTGTGGAAGCCTTGTGGGAAGTGGGATCTAGGGGCTTGTTATGTGGTCCAACATGGAGGCGCTGTCACCCCTGGGAACTGTCACGGCTCAAACACTGAAAAAGGTCACACTCAGCTGGGCGCTGATTAAAAGCTCTCTCCCATGGTGACAGAGAAGTTCCCGAGGTTCTCTGAAGAAGTTCTTTTTTGGTCCGGTCTTAAAGCACCTGTTTTGCAAGGCGCCTTTGAAGTGTTGGAGAGATGGTGTTGGAGAAACGAATAAAGGAGGAGAAAGGGAGAAAGAGACACCAGCGATTAATTTGTTAGGACCAACATTGTGTATGTCAGACAAATGGGAATTTGCAGAATCCTATTGCTCTGTCTAACCTGTACAGACTAAAACTCTAGTTAAAGGTCCCATTTTATGCTCATTTTCAGTTTCATACTTGTATTTTGGGTTTCTACTAGAACATGTTTTCATGCTTTAATGTTAAAACAAACAACAATATTTTTCTCATACTGTCTGTCTGACTATACCTGTATTAACTCTCTGTCTGAAACACTGTTTTAGCATCTATCTCTCTAAGGCCCTCACCTGAAAAAAAACCCAGTCTGCTCTGATTGGTCAGCGCTTCCGAGTCCTCTGCATCTGTACTCAGTGCCACTGTCATTGCAGCCGGGGAATGACTGTAACAGCACCGTAGCGCCACTTTCTACATATGTATAGTATGGTTGTGACATCACAACTTGTCCTGACGGCCTGTTTAAAGACACAGTTTCTGATTAAGCATTTATATACTTTGACAGTATTTAGATAGCACCTTGAAAAAAAGAACATTGAAATCTCACTCCAGTACAGGACATTTAAAAGAAACTGCTGTAATAAAGATAATAGTGACTTTGTCTTTTAACAGGTTTTATCCCATTTGGCACACCAGTGGTAAGACCTTTTTGCATTATTTTCAGTAATGCAAAGTCAGTCATGTATCGTACGCTGACATAAATCAGTTGTTTTAAACCAAGACTGGCCCTCTAAAATAACATTTAGGCTCAGATTTTTCCCTTTTTGGTAATCTATCTGTACTTTTATAGTTGTTTTGTAAAAGGGTTTTATCTTTGTGCAGGTTGTTGGCCTCCTTCTCCCAAATCAGACATTGCTGTCAACTATCTTCTGGCAGGTAATACCTACTACTAATACCTACCAAAACTCAGACTGAGGTAATATTATCAAGACATCTCTTCAATGTTATGTAATGACTTAATGTATTTATTCATAAAGACAACACAAATTAATTAAACGTTCCCGTATTTGCCAGCCAGCCAATTTTCTGCTGCAGTCCTGGCAAGATGTTGTAAAACCAAGTGTTTGAGAAATACACTTGACAGTAAGACGCCAAAGAGACAACAAGCATTTTGAAAAAGGTAGAAAAAGGTATCAATGACATAATAATGATAATACCCACTTTTCATCAACTTTGCAATTTTTATGTTGCAAAACGGAACAAAACCGGAACACGGCGCATCTCCTCCTGGTGGAATTTCGGGGATACAGCACCTAAATAGTTTATTGCAACTGTAAGAGCATTTCTATGTTTTACATCTACATTTGTGTATGAAAAAAACATCTCTTTTTCCAGGCTCAAGAACCTCCATAGTCCCATTTGTTCAGACTGGAACATAACGTTGGAAATGCTAAATCACAGAGTAATACATCAGGTGTATCAGCACATGAACTAACAATCCTCTTCTTTTGACTTCCTCTCCTCTTACAGTCGTTAAACCAGAGTCACAATGCCTGTGTGAACTACTGCAACCGCAACGCCTCCAAGGTACTATCTCAGTAAAGGGACCCAGTCCCATTTAGACAGATAGCTGCATATGAACAGAGCTGCATGGAATGCTATCATATTGTAATCTCACTTATTTTCCACTTTAGCCTGCTCCATTTTCCAAATTCGTCCAGGGATACCTCGGAGCGGTGACCAGCGCAGTCTCTATTGCTGTGAGTTCCCATAATGCCTCTGCTCTGCCTGAACAGGCCCTGTGACTCCAGTGACTTGTGAGTGTCATTGCACAGCAATAACTGAGTCACTTGATGTTCCATTACATCTCTTAAACCAGGAGCAGACCAGTATATCAGCATAATATTGGACTTTTGTCGACTGCAAAAAGAACAGGTTTTTTTCTACATAAAAGTCCTTTAAATCATTCCGTCAAATTGTGTTTTGTCTAGTTGTGATATATGCCAAAGGTTCCCCTAGTCTCCCCACTAACCCAATACAAATGTCATTAATCTGGGCTTAAGTGCATAGTTTAAAGGTTTAACTGTTGTTTGAGATGGTTTGCCACCCTGACAGAATAGGTGAAACACCAAACAATTTCAATTGTTTTGACAGGAAAATTCAAAGAATATTAGTATCAACCTCCACATACCAGCCATCACAATACCTTTTATCGGTTGGACCTTTCTTTTTTTTTTTCTTACCTTTATGTCATCAAAGACTCAAATGTCAAAAGAGTATAACACGCGTTCACACACCTGCCTGACACAGCCCTTAGTGTGGACACAGGGCTCAAACTGAGCCAATTACTGGTCCCGCTGGGCGCTCATCCGGCTGCTGCCCTCAGGGTTGACAACGGCAACAAGCACAGAAAAAAAATTGCGGGGTGTCTGGAGGGTGGAACGACAGGCAGGGAGGGGGGCAGGAGCTCTCCAATTAAACGTCTGCTCTGGTGACGACCCCCCGCAGGGCTGGGGAGAGCCGAAGGCTGGAGTGTCGTGGTGGTGTGTTATCTGAGAGCACTTTTGACTACAGCCTTCTAGTGTGTTAAAAATACAGTACTGTGCCTAGTTGTTTATGCACAGATACTTAAAACGCTTGCTTGTTTTTTGTTTCAGTGCTTTTCTGTGCTGGAAGACAAAAAAAACTGTATTTATTTAAATATGAATTTGTGATATTCAGTGTGTGTATCATTGGTCTTTGAACACAAAGTCAGTGGCTGATTGTGTGTGTCATGTGTGTCTGGTTTTCCTTCAGGTCGGGTTGAACGTGTTAATCCAGAAAGCCAGCCACCTTAGCCCAACTACCAGGCTTTTGGTGCAGCGGTTCATCCCCTTCCCAGCAGTGGGTAAGTTCAAAGAGCTCAGCCAAACACTTCATGGAACAGACAGGGGTCCAGCCCAGTCCTCTACCAAAATGGCCTTTTAAACTAAATTAGTATAAGTTTGAGTTAACAATAGAGATGTGTTTGAGTGTTAACTCAACTTACTGACTGGAGTAGGATGACTAAAGTTTCTCCAGGCTTAAAATAAACCTCCAAGGTGGCAGGTTTGAGTAGAAAATGACGTTTGCGATCATGATGAACATTTTAAGCTCGTGGTTAGCATAATATCACAAAACATCTCATATATGTAACAAAATAATCTTAAATTAGCCTCTAACAGCGAAATGACGATGACAGAGTTGTGATTGAAAGCCCTTGTTTCCAAGGTCTGGAATAAACTTAAACATCTAATTAGGTATGGAACATTTATTATGTATTGTTTGCTTGTTAACATGTTCACAATTTCCCTTTCTGTGTCTCCCTTTTCTTGTAATCTAAAATGATATGCGGCTGACAAACATTTGAGAATTCTTTTTTTTTTTTCTCAATCCCAAATATCATGGCACCAAAGTGTTGATGTACATGTAACTAAAAATAAAATTGTAGTCCTATACAAATATTGCTGGATTTTTCATGGCTGTTTTCCTTGGTGTTTGTTCTATTTTTATGATGTACACAATTAATGAAAATGACAGACCTAATATAAATATTCAGATATGAACCCATTCTTTTCTTGAATGTTGACAAATGTTGTGTCCACCTTTTTTTAAACTGTTCTGTGGTCATCATAAACGGCTGTATGAGAGCCAACCACAGCTAGCCGTTTGTTTTCCTCTCTGCGGGGTTAGAGACATGTTGTGAGCTCGCTTTGTCAGGTGTGTGTGAAGCCACAAAGCTGATTTTAATGCCACTCTCCCCGCAAACACACCCAGGGGTATAGACCCGTGTCCCAAAATGCTGCTGGCTCATAATTAAATTGTTAGCCCCCCCCTCCCTCTTTCTTACCATGGCGGTTCTTTTAATTAAATCAACAGGTTTCTATTGCGTAGCCTTTGCCTGGTAATTGGCTGCTTGTTAGAACTCTGCTGCCACAAACAAATTGGATAATTACCCCTAAAGTGGCGTCTATGTCAAGGCCTCATTTACCTGATTTATGTTTGTTCATTGTTGTTGCTGTTGTTGTTTTGGTAGGCCCATATATAAGGTAATTAAAATGGCTAATTGAAGCGAGCAAAACGAAATTGCTGTTTGAATTTTCACCCGCTTCATTTTGTTTGCTTACTTAAGGCTAGATTTATTTGTAATAACCTAATCAAGCAGCGGCCTGTCATTCAATTAGATTATGAAGACCTTAACTGGAGGGAAAGCCATGCCGTCAGAAATGCATGGGGATAATTAATTTGTTGTCTTTTGGAAATATTTATCATTATTTAATTATTATTAATTGTTAAGTAATTACATGAAAAGTTCTTTAAAGCATTTCCATGAGTGTGCCACGGGTTATTAGATGGCAATTAGAATGAACATAAATGTAATTATTTAAAATAATTACAAATGACATATTTCAGCATTGAGCTGTACAGACTTTCATTCCATTCATAATGGTGCATTTCATGATGCATTTATTACTTTCTTTTTTATTTGATCTGTTTGCTGTAGTTTTTGTTATTCCTAGGCAAAATCCCAATCTGTCTCTCTATTAATTGGTCTGGATAAAAAAAAATCCCTCGTAGGTAAAAAGAGCTATTTGCTCAGTCAATTGAATTCCCTACACAAAGCGTCCTGCGAGCCCTGCAGCCCTTACTAAAGATAACTCCCAACGCTGTTGTCTTAAATTAAAAAGGCTCGAGGCGCCACCACTAAACTCTCTAAAATGAGTTTTTCTTATTCCTATTAGAGTCAAGGAGAAAGGTCCATCTATATTAACATACATTTGTGTTCATTTTGGCTCTCGTGAATAAATCACAGGGTAACAACCCTGCTGTTTGTCGACCCATCAGTCACCTTGGTCATGGTGCTCGTTACCACACACACACACACACACACACACACACACAGATTATGACAAACATGACATGGCACTGATGCACCACATTGGGGCTTTTCAGTGAGTAAAGCAAGAGCAGGAGTTCACTGTGTAAAATGTAGATATTTTCATCACAATATAAATCATTTTGTATTAATATTTATTTTGTTATATTACTATGTATTTGTATGATCTTTGTGATTTGTATTGATTGGTTTTAATGTATTAATGTATCATACCTGTGAAGATCTTGTGACTGTCTGTGAAAGTGCTATATGGATAAACTTGAATTACTACTTACTTATATCTTAGCTTCCTTAAAAGATATACATTTTCTAAAGAAGGCAAGAGAGGGCAATGGTGATTTCATGCTGAATAAGACTCTACAGCTCTGAGACTGCACAACGGTGCTTTGAGCTAATGCTAACGTCATCCTGCTGACATGCTCACAATGACAACAATAACATGCTGAGGTTTAAAAAGCTATAGTGCATAGTTTCTGCCGCCCCCCCCCTGAGGAATTCTAAGTAATTGAAATAAAACTTTCGGGCATCCACATGATACAAGCCTTCCGTGATCACGCACCGTCACCCCCCAACACTCAGTTGCTAGTAGCCAAGGAGGACATGGAGGATTAAAAAAACATGATGGACTCTTCAGAAGAGGTCATTATCTTCTGCGCGGGAAAGTCGCCGGATGACACCAGTTTCTGAACAAAGCCATACTGAAAAATAGAGAGTTTTGTGGAGCTTATAGTCTTAATTAGCTTTCTATCAACTAATTTGGCAATGGCTTGAATGTAATGGACATTCAATAATATCAAAAAGTTATGCACTAACGCTTTAACAGGTACAGTTTGCCACCTTAGCTGCAATGCTAATGTTGCTAGCAGTAGATGGCTACGTTTCAGAGACTGAAACAGCATTTTGTCGAGACGTCTATTCTCAGCGAAAAGTCTACAAGACACATTTTCCACCAGAATACCAACAACTCGCTTTGCGCTGCCTGATTGGAACGAACCTCCAATCAAATCATAATTTTGAGCTGAAGAGTAGATGAAAGTTTAGGGGATTACCAAAGTTATTACAATTTATCCTGAGGAGAACATCAATGTACGCTGCAAATTTGAGAAAACAGTTTGTCCTTCAAGATCTTGACTTCTTTAAGCTGTCAAACCCGTTTTCTGGTTATGGAATAATTATTCCGTCAACTCAAAATATAGCCAGATCATTTTTTAACGCAATGTTGACAGCTTGAAATTCTAAAATGATTCTCCGCTCATCCTTTCCGTCTTTCCATAAAATTCCAGCTCAATCAACAACTTAATAATACATACTCAAGCTGTAATCCCTCATCCTTACAGTACCTGCCACAGTTGAGCCTCTTCCTGCTCCAACAGCATTGCACAGGCTGTTGGAAACCCCCAACCAGAGAGTGAAAAGACAATTTTGCTCATTTGTGAACTAATAAAATATGTCAAATTCCTCGAGGTGAGACACTTCACTTTCATTTTTAAAAACATTCTCACCTCCCTACAGCGAGTGCAAATGTCTGCAACGTGGTGCTCATGAGACACTCTGAGCTGTCGGAGGGCATCAGCGTGCTGGACGACAACGGGACCGTGGTGGGAACGTCAAAAGTGGCTGCCAGGCATGTATGTTGCTTTTTATCTCATGGGAATTCTTCAGGTGCAGCTTTGTTAGTTTACTATTAGTGATTGATGTAATGTTTGTGAATGCAACATGGGGCTCACTGTAAATGTATGAACATAATTTAAATTGTTGATTTTTCTTTCTTGCTTCCTTTAAATGTATCTTCTTATTTTTGTGATAGGCACTTTTAGAAACAGCTCTGACCAGGGTGGTCCTCCCCATGCCTATTCTGATGCTCCCTCCCATTGTCATGGCTGCACTAGAAAAGTAAGAGACTGCATTATTTTTATCGTTCATGAATTGGTCCGTTTTCTCAAACTTAATGAGCTTGTTTGGCTTCGACTAAAAGATATAGATATACAGTACAGGGAAACCCATGGGCCCACCACCTGTGGGAGGAACCGCTGGGGTCGGGTGCGCTGCCACATGGGTGGCAGTGAAGGTCAGGGGCCTCGACGGACCAGACCCGGGCAGCAGACGCTGGCTCTGGGGACGTGGAACGTCACCTCTCTGTGGGGGAAGGAACCGGAACTTGTGCGGGAGGTGGAGCGCTACCAGTTGGATCTGGTGGGGCTTACCTCTACGCACAGTCTCGGTTCTGGAACCATACTCCTGGATAGGGGTTGGACTCTTTTCTTCTCCGGAGTTGCCCAGGGTGTGAGGCGCCGGGCGGGTGTGGGGATACTCACAAGCCCCCGGCTGAGCGCCGCTACGTTGGAGTTTACCCCGGTGGACGAGAGGGTCGCCTCCCTACGCCTGCGGGTTGTGGGGGGGAAAACTCTGACTGTTGTTTGTGCGTATGCACCAAACAAGAGCTCGGAGTATTCGGCCTTCTTGGAGACCTTGAATGGAGTCCTGTATGGGGCTCCAGTAGGGGACTCCATAGTTCTGCTGGGGGACTTCAACGCGCACGTGGGCAATGATGGAGACACATGGAGAGGCGTGATTGGGAGGAACGGCCTCCCTGATCTAAACCAGAGTGGTTGTTTGTTGTTGGACTTCTGTGCTAGTCATGGATTGTCTATAACGAACACCATGTTCGAACATAGGGATGCTCATAAGTGTACTTGGTACCAGAGCACCCTAGGCCAAAGGTCAATGATCGATTTTATAATCGTTTCATCTGATCTGAGGCCGTATGTTTTGGACACTCGGGTGAAGAGAGGGGCAGAGCTGTCAACTGATCACCATCTGGTGGTGAGTTGGGTCAGAGGGTGGGGGAAGACTCTGGACAGACCTGGTAAACCCAAACGGGTAGTGCGGGTGAACTGGGAACGTCTGGAGGAGGGCCCTGTCCGACAGACTTTCAACTCACACCTCCGGCGGAGCTTTTCGTGCATCCCTGTGGAGGCTGGGGGCATTGAACCCGAGTGGACAATGTTCAAAGTTTCCATTGCTGAAGCTGCGGCGGGGAGCTGTGGTCTTAGGGTCTTAGGTGCCTCAAGGGGCGGCAACCCACGAACACCGTGGTGGACACCGGTGGTCAGGGAAGCCGTCCGACTGAAGAAGGAGTCTTTCTGGGATATGTTATCCCAGGGGACTCCGGAGGCAGTTGCAAGGTACCGAAGGGCCCGAAGGGCTGCAGCCTCTGCCGTGAAAGAGGCAAAGCAGCGGGTGTGGGAGAAGTTCGGAGAAGACATGGAGAAGGACTTTCGGTCGGCACCAAGGTGCTTCTGGAAAACCGTTCGCCACCTCAGGAGGGGGAAGCGGGGAACCATCCAAGCTGTGTACAGTAAGGATGGGACGCTGCTGACCTCAACTGAGGAGGTAATAGGGCGGTGGAAGGAGCACTTTGAGGAACTCCTAAATCCGACTAATACGCCCTCTATGGTAGAGGCAGAGCTGGAGGATGATGGGGGATTGTCGTCAATTTCCCTGGTGGAAGTTGCTGAGGTAGTTAAACAACTCCACAGTGGCAAAGCCCCAGGGATTGATGAGATCCGTCCAGAAATGCTTAAAGCTCTGGGTGTGGAGGGGTTGTCTTGGTTGACACGCCTCTTCAACATTGCGTGGAAGTCGGGGACGGTGCCTAAGGAGTGGCAGACCGGGGTGGTGGTTCCCCTTTTCAAAAAGGGGGACCAGAGGGTGTGTTCCAATTACAGGGGTATCACACTTCTCAGCCTCCCCGGTAAAGTCTACTCCAAGGTGCTGGAAAGGAGGGTTCGGTCGATAGTCGAACCTCAGGTTGAAGAGGAACAATGCGGATTCCGTCCTGGTCGTGGAACAACGGACCGGATCTTTACTCTCGCAAGGATCCTGGAGGGAGCCTGGGAGTATGCCCAACCGGTCTACATGTGCTTTGTGGATCTGGAGAAGGCGTATGACCGGGTCCCCCGGGAGACACTGTGGGAGGTGCTGCGGGAGTATGGGGTGAGGGGGTCCCTTCTCAGGGCCATCCAATCTCTGTACGACCAAAGCGAGAGCTGTGTCCGGGTTCTCGGCAGTAAGTCGGACTCGTTTCAGGTGAGAGTTGGCCTCCGCCAGGGCTGCGCTTTGTCACCAATCCTGTTTGTAGTATTTATGGACAGGATATCGAGGCGTAGTCGGGGTGGAGAGGGGTTGCAGTTTGGTGAGCTGGGGATCTCATCGCTGCTTTTTGCAGATGATGTGGTCCTGATGGCATCGTCGGCCTGTGACCTTCAGCACTCACTGGATCGGTTCGCAGCCGAGTGTGAAGCGGCTGGGATGAGGATCAGCACCTCTAAATCTGAGGCCATGGTTCTCAGCAGGAAACCGATGGAGTGCCTTCTCCAGGTAGGGAATGAGTCTACCTACCCCAAGTGAAGGAGTTCAAGTACCTTGGAGTCTTGTTCGCGAGTGAGGGAACAATGGAGCGGGAGATTGGTCGGAGAATCGGCGCAGCGGGTGCGGTATTACACTCAATTTATCGCACCGTTGTGACGAAAAGAGAGCTGAGCCAGAAGGCAAAGCTCTCAATCTACCGGTCAGTTTTCGTTCCTACCCTCACCTATGGTCATGAAGGCTGGGTCATGACCGAAAGAACGAGATCCAGGGTACAAGCGGCCGAAATGGGTTTCCTCAGGAGGGTGGCTGGCGTCTCCCTTAGAGATAGGGTGAGAAGCTCAGTCATCCGTGAGGAGCTCGGAGTAGAGCCGCTGCTCCTTCGCGTCGAAAGGAGCCAGTTGAGGTGGTTCGGGCATCTGGTAAGGATGCCCCCTGGGCGCCTCCCTAGGGAGGTTTTCCAGGCACGTCCAGCTGGGAGGAGGCCTCGGGGAAGACCCAGGACTAGGTGGAGGGATTATATCTCCAACCTGGCCTGGGAACGCCTCGGGATCCCCCAGTCGGAGCTGGTTAATGTGGCTCGGGAAAGGGAAGTTTGGGGTCCCCTGCTGGAGCTGCTACCCCCGCGACCCGTTACCGGATAAGCGGAAGAAGATGGATGGAGTAGAGGGACTGTGGTTAACAAAGCTTTAGTGATAAAGGAGGCAACCACATTATCATTTATTTTACATTTTTATTTAAAATGCACTCAACCTTGTTCTTTACTCTAACATGCAGCCTGGGTTTCAATACTGGTGTCCACTGTATATTAAAGATAATTTAAGGTAATAATCATAAGGTTCTTGTTTTACTGAAACTTTTAAAAAACGTGGTCATTGCTGTAGAGTTTTACAGCCTCTATTGTCACAGAGACTACACAAAACAGAGACACTCAGATTTTACTGTAACTAATAAACAACAGAAAAACATACTAAAAGCAGAGCCGCATCTTTTCATTATGATTTTTCATCTTAGAAAAGCAATTCAGTCAGATAGTTGTCTTACTTAAGTCAGTTACACACCAACAAGACCGATGGCAGAAAAGGCAGTTGGACTGATCAGTCTCCCTGAGTTGGTCAAAAAAGTGCCTCGGAACACTCGGCCATTACTGGCGACTCATTCAGATTACGATCTCTTATTGTACTAAGATAGTTCACCGAAACGTGTTTCTGAAAACATTTTAAGTGAGAAATAGGCCATGCAGTTGCTGAATCTGTCTTCATTTCAGATCGACAAAGGTCAGTTTGAAAGATTTTTGTTAGATTTTGAGAGGCTTAGTCACGCTCATCCCGCTTGCCATTTCCGGGTGAGTCCCGACTGCCCTGTCTCCGACTGAGCATGTCAGGTCGGCCAAAATGAAGGCCGACAGCTCCTCCAACAGACGACGGCACGGAACACACCGAACAGACTCGAGTCACTGACCTCGCTAGACTGTCCAATGGGCCGATTATCGGCCCGGTATGTAACTGCTTTTAAAGGTATAATATGCAGGATTTTACT
The DNA here is from genome assembly GCF_008315115.2 of Sander lucioperca. Classification (NCBI taxonomy): domain Eukaryota; kingdom Metazoa; phylum Chordata; class Actinopteri; order Perciformes; family Percidae; genus Sander; species Sander lucioperca. Next base: position 7,318,556 of record NC_050190.1, on the reverse strand, counting down.
AAAAAGCAATGTACAGACCCTGCCCTCTGCGTGTAGTTTGTCTTTTCTTTTTTGCTGTGTGTGGGACGTTTATGGGCGTCAGCAAAGAGCCTTTGGGCCACATGTGGGTGTGTAACCCCCAGCCAATAACAGCTTGCAGGTTGTGCAGCTCTGCATTCACACATCTGACAATAGGTGCTTTCCGACTTGATAGTACTTGTAGTTTTTAGAGGAAAAGTACACTTCTAAGCAGTTCTAAGAACTACTCTCCCCCAAAATCTTTTTTCCCGTTTGCATTCCCACTGGCCAAGTGGCCATAGGGACTGGTAGGAGGGGTAAGGGAGCGACGCAAGCACGGCAACGGTCTTTATAGCATCGTCACTAGACCTTAGCGCCACATACAACAACAACAAATGATGCTAATACTTGTGCACTTTTCCTATATTAAATGCACGTCCATTCTCGTAGTAATTCACGTAATGTTTTGCTCAACACAGACGGGGCTTTATTATACTCGGAACAGACCCCGCCTCTGCCGGCTGTGCTGTGGACTTTGTGTGTGTGTGTGTGTGTGTGTGTGTGTGTGTGTGTGTGTGTGTGTGAGACGGCCGGCGAGCCGCAGAACACGTTTGTGGAGTTTAACTCCGAAAACCACAGGTTCCCGTTAATCTTATGATGGACATGTGTTGTGATATTTAAACAAACGAACCGTCAACGGCGAAATAAAAGCCTTTTATTTACGAGAGCGGTCTGAGAGACCTCCAGCTCACAGCGAGGTGTCTGAGCATGACTGGCTGATCGACGAGCTAGAAGCCGGGGCAGGCGCTTGCTGGCTGTCGCCTCACTTGATGGAGCTTCTGAACTCCGAAAACTTTGAAGCAAATTGTCAATTCGGCATCAATTTTCGCAAGACTGCCTATATTCGAAATCTAAACAGTTAATTTCTCGCCTAAAACGTTGTCAGAAGTGAATTTAATGATGAATAAGATGGTGAAAATTGTTAAAAATGTCCCGTTGTTGGTTGTTGCTCTGTCTGCAAGTTTCCAAGTTGGAGGTGGGCGTGACTTATAAGTTCGACCAATCAAGTACACCTAGGAAAAGGGAAAAGGGAAAAGACCCTGCTCTGAAGTAGGAGCTAAAAAAGTACACTACTGAGGACAAAGGAACTTAAAAATCCCCAAATTTTTCCTGTCGGAACATGACGAAAAAAGTGTTCTAGGAACGTTTAGTTCTAAGAACTGCAAAAATCCCTCCGGTCGGAAAGCCCCTTATGTGGCACCTTCCCACAGTGGTGTGTCTTTGTGTGTGTGTTTATTTGTGCTTTAGAATGTAACTGCTGTGGAAAAAAATCAGAAAACAATGTTTTATTACTTCGATTTATTACTTAGTTCGGCGTTCCCTCTCTTCATTCATTCTCTAGCTCGCTCACATTACATGCATATCTTAAAAGCATTTTTCAAAAGAAAAAACAACCAAGACTCTGTACATCTTGAATCCTTGTTTGTATCATTCTGTGTTAGAGAGGAACATTTTCTTAATTAAAAATGTTAATAAATAGTGTAATGAAAGTATTCTGCCATAATAGTTAGATTAATAAAAAATTTAAATGAGCCCTAATTAAATGAATTATATTATAATAGTTCCGAGTCTCAATTTCCTTCATGGTCAGAACTACTATTGCAGTCGATGAACCATTCCCACCACTGAGCTTCAGTGTTGTGTGATATGACTGTAATGATGTCTTAATGATGCAACATGTTTATACGCACGTCCCGTGGTCGATGGCCTGACTGTGCCTGCGGTGTGCCGAGGAATGCAGCCGTCTTTGTAAATCCTTGACAGCACTTGTCCCGAGCGCTTGGAGCAGGCGGGCTCAGACAGGGAGGCCGGCTGCCCAGGTGTGTTTGGGATTCCTGGCAGCTGCATGACTCACCGTGAAGAGAGAGAGTGTATGCGAGAGAGCGAGAGCAGAGGGCTGTGAGGTGGACTGTGGTTGCTGGTGAGTAGCGCTCAGCTATCCTCTATGTCAGCTTGCCTTCACTGGCTCTCAATGGAGCGGGAACAAGGAGACAGAGATGGGTCCCTGCGGGGCCCCTCCATGATGGATTGCACTGCTGAGAGCAGATTTAGGGCAGTGACAGCAGGTTCTGGCCTTCATGTGCCTCGTGGCTGTGAGAGGACACAGACCAAAAAGTGTATTCAGAACTTAGATTTGTTTTTGTGAGGCTTAAGGTACATGTACCTGCACTGAGAATCTCCACTTCAGCCCTTAGTACTCGGGTAACCTGATGTAGAGCCGAGCTCATACTGTGATGTCAAAAACTACAGATACAGTAGAGTGCAAGAAACAGTATCTCTTTTACACTCTGGGTTTCAATTAGTAGGAAACGGGTAAAAAATAAAAGGTAAAATGTTTTTATCATGATATGTATATATATATATATATATATATATATATAGAATAACGCGTTAATTTTTTTTAATCGCATGCCGCCATTTATTAATTTATTTTCACTTCCCTCGGCTTCGCGTCATACCTAACAGGCTACTATTTTGACCTTTTGCCGCACTTTGCCATACTTCCTCGTAACACATCCTGCTGCCGCAGGCTGCAGGCACGATGGAGAAAGACAGCAGCAACACAGTACTGAATGGAGCTTTTTATTTTCCAAAACTCCTGGACGGCTCAGTAGCGAAGTCGTAAAGCCATGTGCACATTGTGTAAAGCCGAATTAAAATATCACCGAAGCACATCAAGCTTGAGCTACCACCTACGAGCTAAGCGTAGTAGTACAGTTAACGTGACTGGAGAGTGCTACTAGTTGCCGACCTGTGGATGAAACCAAATCCAAAAAAATTACTACAGCTCTTGCAAAATGGGCGGCAACTAACTGCAGACCTGTCAGCATCGTAGAAGACTCGGGTCTTAAAGACGTACTACGGTTGGCATGTTCTGACCCGTCTTATATTGATGCAAGGTGATCACTGGACGTCAGTGAGTAATCAAAATGATTTAGGAGTTACTGCACACTATATTGACTCTAGATTCAAATGTGTGATTAGATTCATACATTTTTCTTTTGTTTACAGTAAATAAATAAATAATAAACAAATACAAATCTTAAAATCAAGTTCATAAAGTAACTTTCCTTGCATTCATTTGATTCCCAATCAAGATACACTGGTAAGAATTGCGTTCCATTGTTAATGTGTACTTAAAAACAGTTCTGAAATGCAAAATAATAGAATTTTAATCATGTGATAAACATCCGATTAATCACGATTAACTATAGAAATTCAGCGATTAATCGCGATTAAAAAGAATTAATCGTTTGACAGCCCTAATATATATATATTAGGATAACAATAAATAATGTGATACAGTATATTTTGTCGAAATTTGATGGAGAAACTGTTTAACGATAAAACAAAAACACAAAAAACGACATGCAAGTTAAACACCTGATACATAAAAACAATATTACCAAAAGGTAGGCTTCACTGATTTGTGAGGTGTGTTGGGTGCATTTCCTACCTCATAAAGCATTAGTATTTTAAATCCTGCATTGTTTACATCCATGTTTTCTTCTTCCTTGCTTTTGCTGGCGCATTAATAAGTCCCACGTTGTTTTACCTCCGTAGAGCAGTGGAACAGCATGAAGCCATCGTCAGGAAATGTATGTGTCGCTTTGCCATGTGTGTCCTCGACGCTGTGCACAATCTAAAACAGGAGCCAGTCGTGAAAACACTGCTCCATAGCATACAGGGTAACTATAATGTAACTATAATGTTGCATATGTATATTAGCACTCTGGAACTATCTTAACAGCTACAGAATTTAAGCAATAGCTTCCTCTGCTGCTGACAAAGAAACGCTTTCTGGCTTTTATTTAATTCCGTTGCATTTTCATGCTAATCGTCACCCCCACCTCCTTCATGAGGTGTTTGTTTTGTGTAGTAATTAGAAACCTGCTTTACAGTTTAATTGTTCTGGTTCACATACCTCTGTGTACACAGTACAGCAGCCTCTGCAAAACTACAAAATAACTGAGCGAAAGGTAGAAAAAAGAAAGGTTTAAAAAGCGACATATTTATTTGATTACTGCTTTAATATTTCCATCACATTAATGTGTGGCCTTCATGCAAACCGACTCACATTTAGCAACTATATTGTGTATTGTATTTATCATTTATCAGTAAAAGAAGTGGAACCTACTTACGACTGCTGTTGCTCTTGAAATTTAGAAATGTAGTTCTGCTATTCAGTGGCTGTTGTATGTGTATTAACCTTCATTTGATCAGGAAATAATCCCATTGAGATTCAGAATCTCTTTTTCAAGGGAGTCATGGCCAAGACAGCAGTATAATAGTTCCATATTGAAATATACAGTGAAAGACAGACAACATAAAACAGAAAAAGACAGTTGGCAATTTAACATCATCTCAACATAATCACCAGCAGCGCTCAGTAACAGCACATGTGCATTTAGTACTCAAATAGTCCTTTATCCTAATTTTAAACTGTGTCATTGTTGGTAGGTAGTCTAATTTAAGATGATTCTGCATTTTATACCAGGATGAGGGTGCAAAAAACTCTAAAGGCACTTTCACCGAAGACAGTTCGCGTTCGGAGAATGTCATACATGATTTGCCCATATGATCGGAGAATACATTTGTGTATCACAACACAAGTCAGCAGGGATATTCTATTAATTGGTCTTTTGGTGGCGACGTGGAGGCTCAGTCACGGCGTCAGAGGTTCATGTAAAGAGGTAATCCCGGGAGAGAACCAGAATATGGCCACTAGCCGGGATCATTCAGTGCATGTGAACACAACCAGTATTGCGTCAAATTGTGTCATTAATTTAGGATAATATCAAGTTTTTCACCTGATTTGAAGGTTTTTAAACCTTCCCTCATCACTCTCATACCTCACAACTTTTCTCCCATTTTACTTTGTAACCCAGTTCTAAGTGTGTGTGTGTGCGTGTGCGTGTGCGTGTGCGTGTGTGTGTGTGTAGCCTAATTAAACCATGGCAGCCATATGTGTTAATGAGCTCCGTAATTAGGCAGTAGCTCTCCTCGTTATGGAGAGAGGCGTTGCTGGTGGAGGAGAGATGGAGCGGCTCGTTCTCAAGCTCCTGCTGAGTTCACTGTCCCGCACACTGGAGAGGGGATTATCCTACGGAGGGCAGCGAGGAGGGAGGAGAAATAAGGGCTGAGACGAGAAAATATATTTCTGGAGATAGAGCTTTAAAACGTCCTTAATGTTTTTTGTTCAGATGAAGAAAATGCAGCTTTTGTAATTGATGGCAGTACATTTTTTACAATACATTTGTAAGGGATTGATTAAATTAACAACACAAAAGCCAAATGAAACATATGAAAGCAAAGATTGAACTGTAAACATAAATTGCAGTAGTTTTAAAAAAAAAGCCTTTACATCTTATTTAACTGTTGGTTGTTGAGTCGAACGTTGCATGAACAGAGAAAAGCTGTTTTTGAAGGAGCGTTTGGTAATACAGTGTAATGGTGCATTTCGTTGGAGGTTTGTAGTTTTGTGTTGATTCTTTGAGCTAAATGTTCCTGAAGAGATGCCATTGAATCTGTTAATTGAACAGCCAAGTTGTGTTTAAAAACTTTGCTCTGTTCACCTTCTGATCCACAGGAAATGTACAATTCACACTTCATAATTAAGCACCGATGTGCCATCTTTGTGACCGTGGGTTGATGATCTAATGAAGACATTAAGGGCTGTGTGCTGTGACATCAAGTCTTTTCATCTGTACAAAATCATCTCCGAGACATCGTGAATGAAACTGAGACTTTGATTTTGACAGGTTGATATTTCTGCATTTTGGGTTAAATGGAGGGAATGATATTTTTAGATTTGTCACTTCCTGTCAAGATGTTTTCTGCCAGTGAGGGACCATACCTCATGTCTGAAATTGTTTTTGGCAATAGGACTAATTTGCAGGGTTTATTTCTCCTATCAGTAGTGCATTTTAACATTTCAAACATTTGCTTTAACTCCTGCTTGTTGCAAATGTTTGTAGTATTGGTATCTGCATAAAAAATTCCAGTATTGGGGCGACCTGTAGCTCACCCAGTAAGAGCGTGCGCCCCACGTAGGCGGAGTCCTTGGCAGCGACCGGGGTTCAAATCTGACCTGCGGCCCTTTTCTGTGTCATCCCATCTCTGTCCCCTCTTTCCTGTCCGTCAACACTATCTAATAAAAACAAGCCCCCACAAAGTAAACATAAAAACAAATCCAGTATAAATTGGATTTGACTGCTGTGGCTCTACCATGTGAAGTATTTGTTATTGTGTAAGTTTGTGGAGGATACATTGCCAGTGCCCCCACCACAACCAGTGTCTGTACATGAACTGTAAGGTGAATGAAGTGACGGTGTTCCTGTGTCCCTCCAGGCTCCCTCTCCTGCAGAGACGGCGGAGGCTTGTCCTGCCCGTCCACAGTCTGGTGTGCCTCGCTGCCTTCGGCCTGGCTCTGCCTCTCGCCATCAGTCTCTTCCCACAGATGGCCCAGGTACGTAGGGTTGGGCATTGTTTGGATTTTTACCATTCCGATGCCGAACCGGTACTTTTTAAAACGATTCCGATTCCTAAACCGATTCTTGAAAAACTGAAAAATGACATCAAAGATGTAATATGTTTACTAGCGATCACGTGCAGTGAATGCTTAATATGCTTTTACGTCCGTTTTGGTGAGCCCAGAGGGAAAATATGGCATTTTAAAAGTAGCCTACATTTACGGTAGCTAGCTAATGGTAGACTACAGAGAAAGCGTGATATTTTTACGTCCGTTTCGGAGCAACAGAGGGAAAATATTTCAAAATGAGGAACCGAAATTTGCGTTCTAATCCGGTCCGAGTACTACCGGTTGCGTAGGAACCGGTTCCATAGTGGAACCGGGTTTCGGTACCCAACCCTACAGGTACGTAATCTAAAAAAAAAATCTTCTCTACTGAGGAATATGTCTCTCCTCTCAGGTACAATAGAACATCATGTAATAGTGGGCCTTCTAACGACGTCTTCGTTTTTTGTTTTATTTTGTCAATCCAACCCAATGCCATGCAGGCACTACTGTAGCTAGCTTTCTGTTGTTGAAGTTGAGGTTTCTATCGGTGACACTTCTGTCCAGTCATACTGTCTGTGTCACTCCACATGTTATTTATTGAATCCCTCTTACTTAGAGTCGTTAAAAATAAAGAGCTGTTGCTAGCTGGTGCCAGACAATTTCAAATGTTAAAGCTTTCATTAACTGTTTAAAGGTTTACCTCGTTTTGTGTTAAATCATTTGAAAACATAAAATATATGATCAAATGTTGTGCTGGTAATAATCAGAGATTACATCCTGATTGGAATAAATCAGAGCTGCCATGACAAATCAACACAACGACAGAAAAATAAATATCATTAATCGTTAAAGTCATTTTTCATGCAAAAAAATGTAAAAGTGCTGTTTTTTTATGCCTCAAATATGGAGATTTCCTGCTTTTCTCTGTTTTATATCATATTAAACTAAATATCTTTGGGTTTTGGACAAAACAAGACCATTTAAAGGCATCACCTTGAAAAACTGGGATGGACAGTTTTCACTATTTTCTGACGTTCTATAGACCAAATGAATCGATTAATCTAGAAAATAATCTGCAGATTAATGGATAATGAATATAATTGTAAATATCTGCTTTGCTCATGTCTGCCATGACTAGGGCTGCACAATATATCGTTTTTTTATCGTCATCGCAATATCAACTGGCGCAATAGCCACATCGCAAAAGGCTGCGATGCAACATACCACATTCGCAATAGACACTTAAGAGATTTTTTTGTGTTAGTTGAAAGAAAATATCCACAGAAAACTGCACATTAATATGTAACATTCTTTCTTAAGTGGTGCCTTTTATGGTCAATTCAAAGTTAAATTTGTTCATTAAAAGAATGTTGGAAATGATTTCCTTTTGTTTGTTTCAACAAGCAATTTGTTGTATTTTAGCAGAATATTGAGAGCAGCAGAACTGAGTTTATTTATCGTAAGTAATATCGTTATCGCATATTTTCCCTCATATCGCGCAGCCCTAGCCATGACTCTGTTTGAATGAGTGATGTTGATGACCGGAGTCTCCTGACCTCTCCACCGTTCCCCATTGAGCCGTACAGAGGCTCTCTCCTAATGAGGCGTAGCCCCCTGAGACGCAACCTGCTCTATTATCTTTTATCTGCCCACAGTCTATTGCCTTCATTCATTGATGCTAGCAGGCTGAGATCTAACTTCAGCCTTATTGCCTCAGTTTGTGTCACTCTACTCATTAAATGGCTTCGGTTTTGTTTCTCACTCCATCTCTCTCTTTGTCTCCTCTCTGCCAAATGACTTTCTGACACAAGCCAACCAGCTCTGGCTTTAAAATGTTTAGGATTTAATTACCACTGGAAATAGTTCCGACAGCCATATGGCAAAAAACTTCAGACATATGTGGCGCCAACAGTCCTGTGAAAAGCTGCCTCCCGTTCTGAGGGGCCTGTTTTTCCCTCACAAGTCCTTTTTGCACTTTCGCAAAGATAGCAGGTGAAAAAAAAGAAAAGAACTCCCTAAAAAAATCCCCATGAATGCCCTGCTCCCCTGGACCCCCTGCCTACTCAATTTGTCCCACTTCCCCGTTTCACACCTACCCAAGATGTCTGATTAAAATTCTGCCTCCAACTCCAAACAGCCATCTGTCTCTGGTTCAAATATTAGGAGATGCACACCTCAAATTAGACTTTCATCTGCCAAATTGGCTCTTTTTGCACATTAGCAGTAAATACCGAACAGTTGAAGCCTTTAAGAATTATTTAGTTACAAATGAAACGGTTTCAAACCTTTCAGTAGCGGCTCATGTATATGGTTATGGATGCATCTACAGTGTACACATGCAGTATATATGTGAACATTTGATATCTGACAGCCCGTGACTAGTCTTTCTAGTTGCACTGTTGACCTTTTTGTTCTGCTTTGATTCCCACAGATCAGTGTGAATCAGCTCGAGCCGGAGATCGCCATGGCAACAGATTGTAAGATTGTGACGTACAATAAAGGCCTGTGAGTGATCTTCTACTGCCCGACACGGGAAGATAGGACCCTCTGCAGGTTCAAACCCCCCTCTTCCATCCCAAAAAAGCTGCCAGTGAAAGAATGATGGTAAACTTGGCTGTGTTATCCAATGAGCAGTAAGCATACGCTTACAGAGAAAGACATGTTGTTTATGCCAAGACAATGGTTATTAAATAAGCGATAACACATGGTGACATACTGTGATGTAGGAAAATATCATATCGACACCTCCGAAAGTATTATCACTGTGATAACATGGACACTTAACAAATAGCTGAGTTACCTGCTCCATCTTGCATGCAGAGAGAGTGGCCTGGTTAGCTATGAGCTTGTCTGATTTCTTTTTTTTGTTTTCACAACGAACAGGCAATTAACTGGAGATTAATTTGAACACACATGAGAAATAAAATGGGTGGATTGAGTTAGGGTAAGGACATGTCTGGATGATTGAAGTTGTGGTCTGGATTGTATTTGTAACTTGTGGATGAAATCAGGATAAATGAGTGAAATGTATTGAAAGTAGTGAAAGTTTTTTGCCCTTGTTTATAATTGAATGAAGGGGTTCCCAACCTTCTCTTTCAACCCCTTTATTCATTTAAAGGTCGCATATGGTGACACTTATACCTATGTCTGTACCGTTTATGCATAAAAACCCATTTGTCACTTTAAATCCCAATCTTTGCTGTGGCTCCCTCTAACTGGAAGCAGTTTGTCAGTCACTCTCATGTAGTAAAATACCTAACACGTTAAAGGATTCATCTTTTAGATTTGCTTCCACCTCTGTGGAAGTGCATTTACTCTTTTTAAACTACATTTTTGTAATCAGACAAAGTGAATACTTTATATACACACAAAACAATCGCAGTAAGGATAATTTAAAGTCTTATAAAGGTCATTTAAAGAGATTTATACATTGTTTATTTTGAAAGCGCCATTGTTCAAATGCTGCTTTGTGTATGAATTTGCACTTGATTTATATAAATTTCCTGTCTTCAAGTGTTTTTTGTCGTGATCTGTGTGATTAGTGTGTTTGTGAGGCTGCGATGCTGCGTAACAAGAAGCCACATGCAGGATCAGCGGAGGATGCTGGCTGTAAGTTGTGGCTCAAGTATAGAAAATTGTCATTTGCAATTTGCATAGCTCTTTGAGTAGCCCAAATGATTACTGTACATTTGTCTTTTCATTGTTTTAACCCAATGCTTGTTGTGTGTCTCTGTTGTAAACTCTTGCAGCAATTTTTCTCAGTGTCCAAAACAAATTTCACCTTAGGGAGACTAATAAAGATACTTTGACTTTTGACTTTGACAATCCAGGTGAGATGAAAAAAACAAACAAAAAAACAAGTCATTAAACATCCTTTTGTGATCAAATTTTTTATATTCAACAAACAACATAAACACAATCAGCAGCATGTTACAGGTAACAGAACATACATGTAACCCCCCCCCCAAAGAATAATAAAAAGAAATTAAAATTAATTGATGAATTAAAATGAAATAAGGACTGTATATAAAGGTATATACATACGCAAAACAATATCACCCCACCCTCCCCAGGACCCCGTGGCCTTTTAATGTCTCTGCCATTAAAAGCCACATATCCACATTCACCTGTCTAGCACCATTGATGCAGGCTGTTGAAAGTTCCATATAAACTATGTCAAGAAAGGTCAGAAGCCACTGCTTAATGGTCAAAGTGTGTGGGGGCTTCCAGCGCACCGCCACTGTTAGTCATTAAACATTCTGTAGATTTATTTTATTATTCCGATTTTTACTGTTGTAATCAGATACAGGTATGAGAATCAGATTTGGTTCTACTGGAAGAATTTCACGCTGTCATGCTTTGAGATTCATGACAATTTTCCTGATTCCTCAGACTATATTCAACAATTGATAACAATATAATCCATAGTGAGTTCAGCTTTAACACCAACAGTTTTGTAAAGATGTTTTTTTTTTTTTTTATTTCTGGATATCTCCTTTGTATCTTCCGTCATAACTTTGGAACAAAATGTGTTAGAACTCTATGCAAATATCTCAAATTAGGTAATTTAAGTCATTTCAGTCTTTCTTTCTTTCCCAGTAATGAGGTTTTAATTTGTAATTCAGTGTGCTGCTCGACTGAAACCGATGCAATGTGACAACTGTGACTACGCTGCATGATTTATCACTCAACATGCAATTTTATAACCAACAATAAAGCACGTGTAATGTGTAGTGTTAGCTGAGAAAATAGAAAGCTCCTTTTATCCCACAGAAAAACAGGTAATCGAACCGTAATCATCAAACCAGTCGCTGTCTTTCCGTTCGGTTCTCCAACACCTTTGCAGCAGCAGCTGCTGCAGGGATGTGGCGCCTCCCCCCCCGGAGAGACTCTTGTTTTTCACCGTGGATTCCTGCTCTCACCCTGAACTCTCCTATCTGCTGACTCGGGCGACAGGAGACGCAGTGTTTAGGGGGACAGGCGTGATTTTCCCCCTTTAATTGTTTTCCTAACCGACAAATGAGAGGTGCAGCTCTCGATAATGGTCAGTGACCTTTTTTTTACCTAACCCGAGATGCGATTGGCCTTTAAGAACGCCTGCTTGACAAGAAGACAGTTTTTTTTTGTGTGCTTTTGAGTGTTTTACTATTTAAAATGCACCTTTTATTAATGGTGTTTATTTGGACAAAGACGAATCTTGTTTACCATGTATTTGCAGCTGCAGTGAGTATAGGATTTCCTGGAAACTCAAAACAAGGCATGTGGCCCCTTTTGCAACTGCAGATGTTAAAAAAAAAAGGTGAAACTGCTGCAGTGTATTTCACCTCGCCCCCCCCCCCGTCCCCCCCGCCCCTCACTACCTGTGTGTTTCTTAGCTTACAAAACAAGACATCGGGGTCAGACGTCAGGGCCCATCTCTGAAGCCTCGGGGTCATTAGGATGAGATTCCTTCCGTTTCTTTTGACAGGTGATTACTGAGGCGCTTTTGATGAAAGGGCTGCCACACAATAGTGACTACTTTCCCTCCTTTTTTTCCAGAGGTTGCACCCTCTGGATGGGAATTATTTCTGTGTCCCCCTTCTGCTGGAATTCAGAGGAAATGCCGGCCGATAGGTAACACACCTGACACCTGTGCAACTGTCCTGCAGCATTCCTGACACCTCAGTCTCCATTAGTGGTTCCCAGCCAAAGAGAGGGGTGTCACTAAACAGAATTATACCATTCAATGTTGTCATAACTTTCCTTCAATTTGTGGGAAGGGATATTTTTAAGCTGTAGTTTAAAGCATAAAACAACCTAAACACTGGAAATCCTTCTGTTGTTGAAATGTTCACCTCTTGATGTGCCATGGTGGCCTGAGCGTCTGCAGGTTTTCATTATAATCAAACGCTGCAGCAGCATGTTTCACACTGATTTGCTCCTTGAGGAACTAATGAGTGAAATCTGCAGCTGTAATGTCTGGTTGCAATGAAAACCCGCAGCCTCCAGACATGACTGTACAAAGTGAGACCCGAATTACACAGACACATTACATTTCTCATGAGAGAAATAGTTTGTTTTTTTATTTTTTATTTCTAAAACATCTTTTTGTAATTACATGTGCTGCTCTCTGAAAAGTACGTTCTTATATTGTATACTACACACGGCGCTTCGTGACATCTGCAGACAATCGACGAATGGAGAGGTCATCCATCAACCCCACACTGACAAATGTGGCACGGCAGAAGAAGCACAAAGCTGTGTGAACTCGCTTTCATTGTGTGGCACAACTCGCCCCTAACACCAGAGGTCCCTGCAGCTTCTCGTCTGTCCCAGAGTCATGCACAGCTGGTCATGAATCGCCTTTTTGTGCAGAATCTTCATCAGGAAGCATAACAGAGCGCTGGGATGGGTGTCAAGTCACCGGTGAAAATGAAATCGTGCTGCAAAAATTTTGGGATCTTCTTAGACACATGGTTTAATGTCCTGTTTTGTTCGTGTGGTCAGGGCCAGAAATTTAAATTAACATGGTACGCAGGTGGCAGAGTGGGGTGGGGGTGAGCCATGAGGTGTTAATGACATAAGCAGGTGGTAAAAACAGCTTTAATGAAACAAATGGCGTCTTTCAAAAACAACCTTTAGCCTATAAGTGGCCTATGTACAATTTTAAAAAAAAACAACAAAAAAACCCAGACTGATAGAGGTTGGCGTTGTTTCTCTTCATCTTTGGTCGTCACACACCAAAGATCTCTCCTCATCCAGAGACATCCAGGATGGATGTCATTCAAAAGATTTTTATTTTTCTTCCAGTGTCACTGAGTGTAGCACCTTGATGAAGAGATGTGCGGTGATCACATATTTAGTCCTCTAATGTGTCTAATTATACTTAATAATATTACATAATAAATAGTGTTGGTCCTCTGATGCGCCTGAAGGGGACGCATGGTTTTAGGGCAGCATTGTCGGAGGTTGGAGCGCGGTTTTAGTCCTCTGAGGTCACGTCGATGTCCTCGGAGCTGGACTGCTTGGTGGCGATGCGCCATCTGTTGATGTGGTGGCTTCCCTTCTTCTTTTGCTGGCTCTCTGGGCCCTCCTCCTCCAGCTTCTGTCGCTTGTACTTGGTCCGCCTGTTCTGGAACCACACCTTCACCTGGAGAGAGAAAGAAGCGGGGTTAATGACGGTGATGCATTGACTGTAGTGTCACTTCAGAGAGGCACTGATTTAATATAGACCATATGCAGTAGACCTTTCTCAAGGTGGACGTTTGGACTTGTCAGACACAGGTGTAACTTTAGTTCTAGGGAGCTGGCCTGGTGGTGTGCGTGCTGGCACAACTAAATGTAGTGGGGCTGCAATCAACTAAAGATTATTTTCATTATCTGTTAATCTGCTGAGTATTTTTACAATTACTAGGTCTATACAATGTCAGAAAAATGCACAATTTCCTCCAAGGTGACAAATGCCTTTGGTTATCTCTCCGACCCAACCATCCAAAGCCTATGACGTTTCATGTACGGTATAGTTCCGGTGCCGCCGGAGGTTCAGCCGGATGTCCCTCATTTTCGTTGTGCTGGCATTCTAAATTCTCATCACACACTCGACAGCCATTTTAATTCCAAATCTCGCCTCTCTACGTCCTTCCACCAAAACAAGTTCCTTCCCGAGGCTATTTTGCAGAGCCACCATACCTGCGTCCAGCGCCCAAGACGATTGTGATTGGTTTAAAGAAATGACAATAAACTGGCAAAGTCTTGCAATGCGAGACTATCCAAAACCCCAACATATTCCTTTTACAATGTTATAAAACAGAGACAAGCAGCAAATCTTCACATTTGAGAAGCTGGAACAAGGAAATGTTTGGGCATTTTTGCTTAAAAAATTGACTACTACTGTACTAGGTTAACATGTCTGCCTGTTGCTATGGCAGCAATTAGAGCCAAGATAAAATGAAAAATCTGTTTTTATTTTATTTTTTAGAATAAAAATCATTTGCTGTAAAATAATATTTACCCCCTGGAAATCAGTGTAGACTTTAATTAACTAATTAAATACCCAGGTTTTTTATAAACGCCTCAATCCACCAATCACATCATGTCACCCCAACCACCCCAACATCCCTTTTCAAAAATGCTTTTAAAAGGATTTTTTTTAAAAAAACCTTCTCTTTGCATTCATAACTGAGAATGGCATTAATGCATGGGACAGGTGGACAGGTTAAATAGCTTCCTGACTGACTGGTGTTGCTAGTATGACCTGGGAATATGAGCTTGGCTGACTAACCTATAGCCTACGTAACATATATTTGGCCAGGATGCCTTTTTTAAATAGCAACACAAGCACACATATTAGCTTCTTACTTCTTGACTTTATCAGGATAATTCTACATAGTAAAAACTGTTGTCACGGAAACTCTCAAAGAGCCACAATATACTGTTTTAGTTCTCCGAGCTGGGTGCGAGTGTTTTTGTTCATTTGCTTAAAGTGGAAGCAGCACAGAATACTTAAAAACTCAAATGATTACTAGGAACTGGTCTATTAGTGATCACTCTAAGGAAGCAGACCAAATCTACTTTGAGGGAGTTCATTCAAATTAAGGTCACTGTCATTATAATTTGCATAATACAGTTGGTGCTTAATTGCAAGCTCTTATTGACTGACACAAAACTTGCAAGCAGCATTTATCCGTATCGCTGACTCAGGAAACCTCTCTTTATATTGCCTATTAGGCCTAATTGACACTCAGATAATATGGACTGATTAAACATAACCATCAATAATATTTACACTCCTTTATCCTATAGCATGAATGAATTAAACACCTTTTAATAGACACTGACTAGGCTGCAGTCTCATTTGGCTGAGAAGGGAATTATTTAAATTTGATTGCACTAACTTATGTATAGGCTATAAAAAAAAAGTTAGAATTTCTTTAAAAGTGTATAATATAGCCAATGCAAGATTATTTCATATTAATAATTTCCTCTTTCATTAACATTGTAGTCGACTCTCATATTTTCAATAGCCTACATTAAGAAGGATTTTGTAAATAGTTAATTAGTTAATATTTCAATACACTGTAGTCTGTGTAACACCTAAATAATTTAAAACAGGCTTTAAACAGTAGCCTACTAATAACAGTTTTAAACATACAGTAAAAAAAATAAAATAATTGACTTTGCAATCTATAATTTTACTGCTTTAAATTGAAGTTATAATTGTGGATATTATAATGTTTGACAATATCAGGAGGTCAACTCATTTAAAATAGATTTTCAGTGATATTTCTATCTGGATAGTAACTGTTTTGGGAACAATTTAACTGTTTGGGAATAATTCAGCTTTAATTGTATATGCTGAACCCCCAATATTTAACACATCCATCTATTATTTTGATTTAGAAAATAGGCTACAGAAATATTTGACTGTGTGTATATATATATATATTACTATTTTTGTTTTATTATTTTATTATTATCGCGATATTTGATAGCAGAGACAACACCAAAGTTCGGCTCTGGGGTTTAACGGAAAATAATGTTGCCATAGAAATGATTGCTCTCAGTACACTGTATGTAGGCTATCACAGTAAAGTTAAACGCAGAAATCCTCAACAATTAGACAGGTTTAATGCTTTAAGAGTTAACTGCTCATTTTTAAACAATTACAGGTTTTAAAGCAAGTATAGGTGAGATTTAGCCGTGTTTGACAGAGGAATCCATAACTTAACGACAAAACAAGCAAACGCCCATATGGTAGCTAGCATAGCATTAGCTAAGCTTACCTGTGTTTCAGATAAACTCAAGCTGTTTGCTAGCTGCTTCCTCTCGGCCCCGACGACGTAGTGGTTCTTCTCGAAGGCTCTTTCCAGACGGAGGAGCTGGGAGGGAGAGAAGGCTGTCCGGATGCGTTTGGGTTTTCTGGCGAAAGGACCGTGGAGGAGCAGGCTGTCCTGGGACACGTCGTTACCTGACACCGCATTAAAGGAATACAACAAGGGCCGTCAGTTGGCTGCCAAAGGTAACTTTAATAAAACACGTCATTTTATCTGCACAGTGCAGGCCGGCTGTCACTGTCAGTGTGTTGAATATAGGCTTATAATAGGCGACCTGTCAGAAACAGCGTTAACAGTGTGTTAATGGGCCTACTCTACTGCAAAGTGTGACCAAATGATGCTGCAGCTGTCATTATCATGGTAATGGTAAGCAAAGGTCAAGCAAAACTTTGAATCTATTTATACATATTTCATCATTATTAATATTGTTATTATCATTGGGCTATTATTTGTATTAATAGTTGTAGGCTGGTAGGAGTTGCTGTATGCTATTCGCCTAATAATAATGCCAATGGCCTACCATTTACCAGAAATTAAATATTTGCAATAGTAGCATATTGGAAATAGTTTTTTGTCAAATTGCCAATTTAATTACCAGCGGTTTGAACAAAACGATCATTGTGTTTCCATTCAAAGTTCCTTTTCTACTGCTCTTCTTTTCGTATTAGGCCTAATGCAAAGTTGAATGACTTCTACGGCATATAATTGACCCCATGTGTATGGATATGGAGACGGAAAACCTTTGCAAATAGTTTGTAACAAAAATCCTTTTTTTTTATTTTAATTTTTTTACTTTTTTTATTATGAGTAGGCTATTATGGTTGTAAATGTACCGATAAGGCTCTTAAACTAATTCAAAAGAATTCAAATTAACCAAACATAAATGACCTCCGTGCACAACTCTGTTCTAGACCAGATCAGTTAGGCTACAGTACAACAAACTGCCTATAGTCGGAAAAACAATTATATTCTACTAAATAAGATACCGTGTTTGATATTGTGTGATTTATGTAGCCTATTATTATTTTACCTTGAATTGTAGTTAATGAAGGGACAACTTGCTTTCACCGTGATATAGCATGTTGTCATGCGTAATAAATCAAACTACTGTGAGAAGATGAGATGTTTATTTTAAACATTCTGATTTCGGAATAGCAAACTCCTGTCGTTCTCTGTTGATGGTATCTTTTTTTCATTATATGCTGATTATTTTAACTTGTTTTGTCCTCTTGTAAGCCCAAGCAGAGGTCATTATGAGATATTAATAAATGAGCCTGTATTGTAATGTATTGTATAATAGGTGATTGTAACAAAGTATGCGCTTTTTATGGATTTGCATTGGTCTTTGATGTAAGATTTAAAAAAAAATGATGTCCATAACTTTAGGGATGCAATAAAAATCAAAAGTAAAATAAAAGATTTTCTCATATATAATTTGTCATAGAGGTGCATTCATTGGTAATAATCCGTGCACCAACGCGCTGAGGTTAAATAAATCACTGCAGGCTGTGTTCAAATCCTTTGCTGCTAATACTGGCAGGATTTAGCCTTTCTATTCCCATTATATTTAAATTATTATACTGGATTTTTATCAATTTTGTCTCTACAGATGGCTGTTGTGCTAGATTTTTAGAATGAAACGAGCCTAACCTAGGGCAAGTTTTCTTGTGTGGAAAAAAAAAAAATCTACATCCGATCTTATCTCCTCCTGCGGCTATCTGAGAGGAGCTGCAGGGCGAATGAGAGTGGAAATATGAGAGCAGTCCGACATCCTGCTGCAAACTCGGTGGACTTATACGTCTATGGCTATCTGGGGCTGCAAGTTATTATTCAACTGAGATCTAGTTTCAATGTTGACAGTACAATTGTCTGTCATCTCGTTATAATATGGAAACCTCTCAAAAGCAGAAGATCGAAGCACGCTTTCATCGCCTCTGAAATAGTGTTGGTTTATTTTGAATTATGCAAACACACACCCTATGACTTTTGTCAGGCAGTAAACCCATACACCTAAATCTAGTTCATTCATTGTATGTGCAGAATACCCTATGGTTTACTTTATTGTATTAGGAAGATTATTTAGGCAAAACTAATTGCACACATCAAAGTAGGTTGTGTAAGAGTATGTCTAAGTGAAATAAAAATCAATTTCATATTCCCAATTTTGCAGCCCCACCACTTCAATATACCTTGAAATCTGTGTCCGAAGAACCTGTTCCGTAGGACCCAGGGGTAGAAGTTGAGCGGGTCTCGGTGTTGCGTCCCGAAGAAGTGCGGATGCTGTAGGTGGGAGCCTCCGAGCTGGTGAGGGGCCACGGTGAGGGAGGGGTGGTTTACCGTTTCTGGGAACACCAGGTCCGGGCTCTGGTAGATGGACCTGCCCGGCGGAGCCGGGTAACTGTTCATTAAGACCTCTGTCGCCGGGTTGGAGTAACTCAAAGCCGTCGGACGGATGGGGTCCTCGGCCATTAAAGGGTTCTCTTTGGCGACCAGAGACTCGATCGTGAAGCAGCGCTTGCCTGCAGACGAAAACATCATCTCTTGATAGAAATAGAAACCAGTAGCAGAAGAAAGTGATCAGTCTGTTTTCCTTCCTCTTGCTGGGAAAGAGAAGCTCCCCTCTCAGAGATGCATCATGAACAAAGATGTCGGGGTGTTCAGCGGAGATGCTGCTACAAAAGTCAACAGTGCTGCAAATGGCCCTGATCCATGAAGTCCGCACGCACTCCCAGGGTTTCTGTGCACAAGTGTGCACCAAGAAAAAGCGCCTCCAAGCTTCAGTGTGGCTTGACGCTGCGCAGGGAGACAGCTGATTGGACCAGAGCACCTGCCAATAGGTCTCGTGAAGTACCTGCTGCTTCATAGATCACACAAGACCGGGCAGCTTAGTTACAGAGACACGCTGAGAAAACATGTTTGTCCCAATTAACAGGTCATTGTGTGTCCTATTCAGCCTTAATATCTCGTTTTTCTTCAGGGAAACAATCAGCCGATGGGAGGAGAAACTTCCACTTGTGTCAGTGCAGGTTCAATCATTCAGGAATTCTTTAGAAGTCAAGATAGGCTATCTAAAACATGGACATTACTATGGTAAAACAAAATGGCTTGTGAAAACGAGTGGGAATTCCACTCATTACACAGTAGATTGCCTAATGTTTTAATAACCTTTAGACGTGAATTAACCTTCATTTTAAATCTGCGCTAAACATGGCCTTCAGCTGTCTGAAATACAGCCTATAAAGGCCAGTTCTTTTACTTGTCCGCTCGGTTGTTCTCGACTATCACAGCCTTTATTTCACAGTTAGGCTATCATTTACATGCACTTTTCATAAATGATGGTCTAAAATAACATGTTATTCAAGCGCAACGATTAATAAATTCGTGTTCTCCTCCTGAATCAGATTTACATTCAGGTAAACGTGCAAACGTGACATTTCTGTTTTTATCAACAAACGCAAACATTTCCCTCCTGTATAAAACACATCATTGGTTGTATTTATAGATCATTTTAAAGATCAAATTGTAATCGTGTTTCTTAGTGTGTTCATTAGCATACATGTTGAACTTAACGCTCTCTGTTTCAAAAGAAAGAAACATGAGAAAAACGTCGTTTGTAGCCTACCTAATAAATCAGTGCTATAAATGAACACCAAAATAAATAGCCTAATAATAATAATAATAATAATAATAATGTCATTGACTAATAGCCATGTCTTTATTTTTCCTTGTATTCACTTAATTGATAGCCTACATTATTTCAAATTATGAGAGGTTA
This sequence comes from Sander lucioperca, assembly GCF_008315115.2. Taxonomy (NCBI): domain Eukaryota; kingdom Metazoa; phylum Chordata; class Actinopteri; order Perciformes; family Percidae; genus Sander; species Sander lucioperca. The sequence goes on along the minus strand of NC_050190.1, from coordinate 7,298,392 downwards.
TACTTTTGCAATAAGGTGTGTGAAGGGCGCCCAAGAAAACTTTCCTTTAGGCTTTTCAAATGCCTTACTTTATTAATAATAATAATAATAATAATAATAATAATAATAATAATAATAATAATAATGGTGGGAGGTCATTGGCTTGTTTGAAAGGAGTTTCAGTTGTTTTAGGGTTTAAACATCTTATGATTATGTGAATGATCTTATCATTCCCCTGTTAATGGGAGAATGAGTCGACCCACGGCCACTTTTAAGAAACCGACGCTCACTTCGTCCTCTATGAGAACTATTTAGCAGCATGTAGTCCGCAGTAATTGGGTTTGGAGCTCGCCGGCTTCCTTATCCCTCGGCGATTAGCTTCCACGGTGCACTAACCAAGTTAATAATTATCCTCTTAATACGCTCGTTTGCGTAGAGGTTGCATTAGAAAATCATTACCGATGGAAATGATGAGGTAAAACAAGTTGTTGATTAGGCGTTTATACCTAAAGGCTCCTAAAGACTGCAGTAGGTTCTGGGAAATGGCTCGGGGTCCAAAAAGCTCCATCCTTTCCTCCCTGAATACACAGATACCAATCTTTATGTATTTACTGGGTGTGCCCTGAACTTCTTGATGCAGTTTCACTGGACATATTTTGCTTCACTTGCATGAGTCATGAGAGCCGCTGTCGAATATTTAAGAGGCCATTTCAATCCTATTTTTAAAAAAGCGTGTTTATGTCGATTATGATAGCTGAATTGATGCGAAAAAACAACTGTTCTGCGGAGTTATTTCGCTTCAGGATACCAAATCGATTAATTTAATTAAACATGTAGATGTTCTGTCTAAAAGAATTGTGTTTTGGTCATAAGGTCACATTATAAATCGTTCGTTGTGACTTATTGAGAATATAAGAGCACAGTGTTAGAGATATCACCGGGAATAATGAAAAACAACTCAAAAAGAATACGTTAATAACTTAATAACTATAACGTATTTGTGGGAAAAGTAAAGAACGTCACATTTCACTTTCAGGTCACATAACTCTTTATTGCAGGATTTTACATTTGAACCGTCTTTTTACCCAGAGTGCAGCAGCAGAAGGAAGTTGCGGTCTGAGCGAGCCGGCTGAGTTTAATGATGAAACCCTGTGCGCCTTTACGCACTGACCCTGAGCGCTGCTGGTTAATAGATGTCCAAATCGCTCTGCATTAACAAAAACAAAGCAGAGCAGCCTACCTTTGTTCCACTGTTGGGTTTTCCCCGAGGCTCCGGAGGAGAGTTACTGAAAGTCTGAGCACAGTGATCTTCAACCAGCAGGGCCTTAGTCTTTAGTAGGAATCTAGTTTTATAGGTTTAGAGTGACATTCCTCCATAGTAGTTTAATATTCCGGAGATAATTTAGTACATGTGTGACAATAGGTGGCGAGTTGAAACTTTCATGTAATATCCTGTATAGGCCTATCGCACTGGATGTCATAATGTCTTCAGATTATTTATGGGATCACTACAGTAGGGGCTTGGTTGTGTTGGATGTTACACATTGGCCAGTTAAGTAAAGTAAAAGAGAGAATAGTTAATACAAAAGCAGGTCTGAGTTGGAGGTTTAAGAGTTCATGTTCCTCTTTATTTTCGGTGATCAACAGTGTGCCACTATTTCTATGTGAAATGTTAATTCACCCAAACTGCTGCATGTACAGTGTTATCATTGTGGGAGAAAGCCACCACACCTCTTTCATGCCGCAATCAATGGAAGAAAATATTGTTTTTACGCAACAAGTATATCATTTCAGCTTAATGTAAAACATTTGACTGCAGAACATTTGCATATAGGCACACTTTTCTAAGTACAGTTAATTACTGCCATGTAAAATTGTTCAATTTTAGTTGAAAAACACTGATTTCCCCACACACATAGCTCTAATTTTTAAAATGAAAAAAAAGAATTCACTTTGTTTCACCAGGATGATTCTGCCTTGCAGGGAGTCCTGGGTCAAAAATGAAAAATATGAGATTTCTGCTGACTTTGAATTTGTGTTACAAATGACTTTGACCTGAGCTCAACAAACCAACAATTACTGTAAAAAAGAAGAAACGTCATTATTAAAGTCAGTATAACTCCTCAGTCACACCAATGTCCAAAGATACCATACTAGTTAATTGTCTGTTGAATGTTGTTTTTTGTAGGGTGCCATAGGAAAAGAGAGACAAAAAGAAAGAAGACACTGTGAAGACAGATGGCTCACTTTAATACAAGTGCTGTCCTCTAGTGGCCTAAACAAGATATTCAAACTGATGATTATGGATTGAGAAAAATAAGCCATAATGAAGACAATTATAATAATATTATTATAGTATGAGTGAGTTTTAAACATACTGTACTGTATGACAGTTTTACATCTCTATTAACAAAGTTATATATAAAAGCATAACAGTATAAACTATATAACACATAATATAAAACACATAATAATCCTTCAGTTCATTCTAACTTTACAGAAATGTCCCCAGTGAGCTTAAAAAGTAACAAAGTGAGAACTTTATTTCCAAAGATAGGGGCCTGTAGCTAGATGTTTGAAAGAAAACCTTGCATTCAGAGAAACGTTTTTAAAATGACGTATTTTGCTCCATCAGCTGCCTGATATTTTACCTCCAAGGGGGAAATCCCTCACCAATGGGGTTGTTTTTAGACCAATGCTGCCACCCAGTGGCTGAAGGGAGTCCGAGCAGGTTCATAGGGTTGAAGACTGTCTGCACAGGTCAACTGGAGCCTTTGACCTCAGTGGGTGTTTAGTTTAGTTCCAGTTCCCAGAGGTCCCACTGCCAGTTGTTTGATTGATGATGAGTTAGTTGATTAGACATTAGTACAAAACTGGGAGGTTGATACAAGTCTTATTAATGAATACAATGTAAATAAATGGACTGTATATAAATACAGTCCATTTATTAGATTTATATCTAGTCTTAACGACTACTCAAAGCACTTTAACATATTACATGTTATATATATATATTCTAAATATATAATATTGAGGCTGCCATACAAGTCACCACCTGCTCATCAGATAAACATTCACACACACCGATGGGAGCAATTTGGGGTTCAGTGTCTTGCCCAAGAACGCGTTGCAGGGCCAGGGATCAAACCACCAACCTTCCGATTGGTACAATGTGTACAATAAAAGGGGCCATGCATGTGAACGTTTTGAGTCAAACCTTAAGCCCTAAAAAAAAACTAAGCAAAAATACTAAATTTGGAATATTACAGAAATGTGTGGTCACTTGCAGTGGGGTATGATACAACAACTAGTATGTATAAGGTGGACTAAATGGCCAGCACAATATGTTGAATGATAACTATAGTTTTCCTGAAGACAAATATATAGGCTACTACATTTTTTTAGTGGTGAACCATGTCTAGCAAAGAAGAAATCTCATCAGCTGTGTTTCCTTGCAGCACAAGGAAGGCCTCAAAGAACCAAATGATCCAAATTCATTTTAATTGAGATAGTCTGTTTTTATTTTTGTTAGGTAGCTTAACTCTACACCTTTTTAATCTGATAGCCTACTTGATTGTTTGAATTTGATATACTACGACTGATGTATAGACTACTTTTTACAAGGTATGTGATTAACTATGAGGCAGGGATCAGCACTACGTTAGTCTTTATTTAGAGATCTTTCTCTGGCTGATCTGATCTGTGTCTCCGTGATGTTGATTAAACCCTCCGAGGCCAGCTGAGGCTCGGGCCTTCCCTCTCACCTCCCGCGTTCATTAATAAACTAATTGGCCATTTTGTTTGGCATTAGCGTTGTGTGTTCAGCTAATCTGTCCCACTTAAATACTTGGAAGATTTCACCCCATTATAACGAGTTGGGAAAAGTAGCACGTCGCTGCGTTTGTGCCACCTGCACGAGAAGTGCGGTCGTTTAGCCACCTGTACTTGTCTCCACTCCTCCACCGGCTGCCCTCCTCAGCATAAACAAACAACATGCGTGTTCATATCAAGAGAAAGCACGTATCTCTAGCTTAATTTCGATCTTTAACCATTTAATGACAATGGCGTAAACCCGAGCCCTTATAAAAAGTGTATAATACACATTTTAAAGCCGAGCGAAAAATGTTGGTGATGCTATAGTCCTATAAGATATAATATGAATAAAATATCATAAATTTGCTTTGAGATAGCTTAAAAAAATACCTAAGATTAATTTTGCAGCGATTTATAAAGAGATATAATCATTGATAAACAGAATAAGTGTAGGCCTATCTACTGCTGAGTATCATTAGATACTGCCAGCTCGAATGTTATAAAAATCTCATCCAACATTTTCCGATTTCTTTTTTTCTTCATTTTCTGCATGGATGGGGGTGTGCGTAAAAGACGCACGTTGGTTAAATGACGCGTTATCTGGAAACCAGAGGATTCTTCTTTCTATTCGGCCTTCAACTTGCGTCATGGTGTTCTCGGTGGCTGAACACTATGAGAACAGGAACTGCTACTTGTCCACACATGGGGATGAGGCGAGCTCCTCTTGTCAGTGCATGTGTCAGAAGTCATTGTGCGTCTCTCTGCGGCCCTTTCACCGCGACACAAAAGCCCGCTTCTACTTCAAACGCTTGTAATGAAAGCTAATGACTATTAGATGGAGTAGAGGGGCCCTCGCCTTTGCAAATAAAATGCAAAGAAGGATTTTTTTCTTCCTTTTACAATCGCCTACCCTAAAACTCCTGTTGGTCAAATGAAGTGCACTGTCCTATTGGAGCTGCAGGTTATTGCTCTCCATGAGAACTTTCACACCTTCTCAGAGCTGCATTGCATCTGAGCTGAGTCACCAAGGGCATTTCAATTTAAGGAAAAGAATAACCCTTAGGGCGGATGAAATGTTTTACTATTTAGACATATAAAGAAACAGCCAGTAATAATAATACTAATAATAATAGTAATAATGTAAAGACTAAGTTTTGAGTGGTATCATTTCATGTGCATTTGCTTGATGGAGTCATCACAGAGGAGTGATATAGTGACAAAGAGATAAACACATTCTCATCCAACTAGTGTTCAAGAAGCAAGTATGTCCTTCAGAAAGGCAGGTCATATTTCCATAAAGTAGCCTACCTACACATTAATACAGAGCTGATACAGTTCAGTTCTGTTTTTGTTCCAGCTTCTCAAATGAGGATTTGTTGCTTTCCTTTTTGTCACATCTTTATAACATATGATAGTAAGCTGAACATCTTTGGGTTTAAATATGTCACTTTAGGTTCTGGGGAAATTATATCGGGCATGTTTCACAACTAATCGATCATGTAAATAATTGTTAGTGGCAGCCCCACATCAGTACAATTTATATTTTATAAATGATGTATTTGCACTTCCTTTATCTTGGTGTTGCAGTAAATGTCTTTATGTAGGCTTTTTAGAGTCAACCATGTTTTGCATTTGCACTGAATATGAGACTGAATATGCAATGTTGCATGATGATGCATGCATTAGGATTGTTTTAGTGCAGCTGCACATCAACAGCTGGTGAGTGTCAGGTTCTGACAGTTATATTAACAGGTAGCTGGCTGCTTGTTTTCATTCCTGAAGCCTTAGAAAACAAAGTTGAGTCTAAATCCACTTGTAACTGCTGGAGGACCAAAGCTTGACACTGTAAGTGTAGGTTATTTTCCTTGTACGTGACTTACCTTTATTTATTGAATCTATTTGAGCTGTATTTTTCCAGGATAGTCTGTTGAGATCAGGGGATTTTGCAGCGTTGCAGCACAATGTAGAGACAAAAAGAAACATAATTGAAACTACTAGGGGAACATAAACTTAATTATTGCAACTAAATCATTTTCATTATCAGTTTTATGAATTTTATAATCTGTAAAAGGTCAAGAAATTGTGAAAATGCCGGTCACAGTGTCCCAGAGCCCAAGGTGACGTCTTCAAATGGCTTGTTTTATTCAACCAACAGTTTTAATCCATATTGTATTTAAATTACTGTCATATACAGTAAGACAAAGACAATCCTCACATTTGAAAAAAAGTTTTTGACAGGATTGAATTGTTGCAGATTAATTTTCTTCTAATCAACTCATCGTTTCAGGTCTAGAAACTACAGTATACAAGCCAGTACATACACAATATATTCTATTCTTTTCTAGGAAGACCGTGTGGATAAACATATTGTCTCTGTCTCCAGGACAAATTGTTGGGGGAAAAAAGTAATAAGAGAAACAAGTCAAGAGGCAAATGAAGATGTAACAGTTTTCCTTTTCCTTTCCTTTCAAAAGGAGCTTGGCTTCAGAGCCTGTAGAGAGTCTTAGGGAACCCAGCCAGCGTTGGCATGTTTCCAGCCGTTAAGGTGCCCTGTGCTAATTGGGACGATGAGCCCGGTGACCCCCGCCCCTCCACCCTCCAGGACTCTCCAGGTTTTCCCAGGCCTCTGACTGCTTCTTTCTTTCCCTCAATGGGATTACGTTGGGCTGTGGAGAGAGGAGAGGAGGGGGAGCTCTGATTCTCGGCTGATCACATCAGAAACGGCTCTCTGGGGTTTTTACACAAACTCTGCTCCTTCTGCGGTGCTTTAGCCCCAATCAGACCGAGCAGAGACACCAGGAGAGAGCAGGCGGGGGGGGGGATAGGACGAGAGAAAGAGATCAGCTCTGTTAGTATTGATTAAACTTCTCTCTTTGATACTGTAACCTGCCGCCTTCTCCCTCTTACAGCACCTCTGCTGCATACATTTGTGGCATGCACGGGGTTACATTAGTCAGCAATAGAAGTAGAAAGTGAACTCGTTCTGTATGTCTTTGATGTGTTGACAACAGGCCTACAAATGTCCCAATGTGCATCAGCATTACAAACAGTTAGTGAAGAATGTAAAAGTCAAAGTTGTATGATCTGACTAAAATAACTCTCCAGCTTGCATTTCATCTTTCTGCTAATTTCTTATCTGATTTTGTTGGAACTTTTTTCGTAGGGTGGCTTTGTTGGGTTGAGTGCCCAGTTGGTCACGCAAACCGTTGCACTTAAAAAGTGGCCCTTATTCTGAAATACATTTTGCACAGGAAATAATTGTGTTTATAAAGCTATACAGCCAAAGAAAGGGGAGAGGATAGACTGAGCCATCAAGTTTTAAGGCTCTAAACCAAACCGATATATAAGATGTAAAATGAGAATATTATTCTCTTTTAATGCTGGATATCTGCACTGATCCAGAAGTACAGAATCGATTAGGTATTATTAGATCGATCTGTTGTCAGTTCCTTTGTCTGTGCCTTGTTTCCCACCTCAAAATAATAATAATGAATAAAAATGTTCATAGGGTAAAATATGTCAAAGTCTTCCGAAAATCAAACTGAGGGCTCACTGTTACCCAAAAGTATGTTCATTTCTCTGACTTTTCCACTTTTTCAATGCCTTTAAACTAACAGGTTCAACTGCTTACAACTCATGTCCACACTCAAATGATCTGATTCAGTCAGAGCTGGTTGTATGGGTGGAGCATTGATTAGTCTTTCCACTAGTCACTTATAAAGGCATCTTACACTTTGTTTGATGGGTAAAAATGTTCAGAATCAACCTGAATCCCTGTGACTAATTGATTAAACAATGTCAATATGAGACATTGCTTTTATATATCTGTTTCCTTTTTCTCTATTTAAATTGGCCTTGTATTGTCAAAGGAAAATGGACATGTGAGAAATCTACATGATCTTTTTTTGCTTGTAATAGTCTTACTGACCATCTCTAAATCCTGCTGTAGTAAAGTCGATTACTTGCAGAAAGCTAAAAGTAAGTGACAATACATTTATTACTGTAACACAAAATATGTAATGTAATAACCTATTGAACAAATAATGTAAGGATTAAAGAGATGGAAAGAGGGCTCTGTGTTCCCATCAGCTTTCTTTGTTTAATATGAGGGAGTTGAGTTATCCACAGGACAGGACTTTCAGGTTGACCACCCCAATTAGCTGCTCTGATGGACTCATTTGCTACATCCCAATCCTTTCTACACGCTGTCTTCCCTCCTGTTTTATCCCTCATGTCTGCCAGGCAGGCTTCGGCAGACAGCATGAGTCCCTTTCCACCTGGAAGGAAAGCCGTGGAGTTTCAATAGAGCAGAGACAGGACACCTGCCGGGGGGGGGGTGGGCGGGCATGTGTGAGCCCTGTCTATAGAGGAGCAGTGAGAACAGGCGTATTGACCGTTTAAACAGATTAAAACAGTGAGACCCAAGCTCTCTAGCCCCGAGACAGACTGACCCCTACCACCCCGGGTTACAGAGATCCACAGCTAATCCCTGAGCTGGTTATTTATTTGCTTAGCTTAAATCAGAGAGCAACCCGAGTCCGTCCCAGACTTTAACTTAGATCAGACCCAGGAGGAAATGTCTCGCCACGTCTCCATCATCTTCAACCCGGGGCACAGAGTGAGATGAGAGGAGCAATAAGGGGAGGTCAGAGGTCATGATGGTGATTTGATATCAGTATACATTAGAGAGGGTTTTGTTGTGTATTTTGGGCTACTATTAGATCCGTAGTTGAGAGACACCTGATGGACTGTGGGTAACTTTAGCTTCCGTTGTTGGTGTTAGCCACATGCTGCTGTAAACACATGCTGTCGGGCTAATAAACGGTTAATATCCCATCGTAGGTCATCATTGTTATATCTAGTAACATGAAATAGTGAAGAATATAAGTTTTCTGTCTTGAGCTGAATCCGTTTTATGATACTAATGTGCAGATTAATAAACCCTCGTGTTTATAAACAGGCAAACAGTAACTAGCATATAAATCAAGATCTCATTTGACTGTCATGTGACAGTTTGCTTTAATAATTCAATTGTTCTCTTAATAAAATTGCTAATGTGTTGTTAAAATGTAGATGTAGTCAGTTGAAATGAGCCCGACATCATTAGCTGTTGATTGAACATTAGTTCTGAGTTGAACATAGAGTATCCATGCCTCTGATATTTAATGTACACCAGTTTTTCTTTAAAAACTCTTAAAACATGGTTTCAAATCTTCCCATTTCAGTATTTCTCTTAAACATTAAATGCAGTAAATGAGGTTGCAATAAGACTAACTAAGCAACAATCAAAGTTTAAAAAAATAGATATAATTTATTAAGAGTTTAACACTCAAAAGCTGAGCTGATCTGCTTATTTGTTCTGACAGTAACAAACCTATAACTCCCATCAGATTTGGATTCAAATGACAAATGCTGATTGGTGGACACAAGTGTACTGTATGATGTCACCAGTAACAAGTGCACAGAAAAAAAGGAAAAACAGAAATCTCTTCTTAGATATAAAGTTTTCTAACTTTGGTAGATAAGTGTGTGTTGATGTAAGTTTTTTTTCAGTTCAGTTTTTAGTTTTCCAGTTCAACTGTGTTACATGTGCCAATAATAAATGAGGATTTCTAATTTTCTTGCAACACCAAATGTCACCTTTTAACTTGTGTAACCTTTTTCTAACACTTGGCAGAGTGAGAAGGAATGAGCAGGACAAGGTTGCCATTAATGTCATAAAATATATTTCTGAATTTTTCATTCAAATGTACAAAACACATGAAGTGAATTTATCAAAGAGCAAGACAATTAAATATATAACTATACATCTATTAAATACTCATAGTTAGAGACACAGAGGCCTCCTTTTATCAGCAGTATATACAAAAGTATTTTTGTCTCAGTAAGTCCAGTTGGTGTTCGGTCAACAGTGGTCAATAGAGTCATCAGACACGTCGATATCCACGTCCAGGTCGGAGAACTCCTCATCCTCGTCATCTCCGTGGCCTTGAGATCCGGGACTTTTGGGCGGAGCAGCCAGGCCCAGTTTGGCCAGCTTGGCCTGCTGCTGCTCCAGACTCTGTTTGCGCCACTTGATGCGTCGGTTCTGGAACCAGACTTTGACCTGGAGAGAGCCAAACAACAACATGTATATTAGAAACACTGTAGTAAGAACCGTGTGTATGCTTCTGGGGCTACACTTTCAAATGCCTACATTCAGATGTTCAGTATATATTTTCTTACCTGAGCTTCTGTGAGCTGCAGAGCCGAGGCCAGGAGGAACCTCTCCGATCCGACCATGTACTGCTGCCGGGCAAACTCCTTCTCCAGCCGGGAGAGCTGCTCGCTGGTGAAGCTTGTGCGCATACGTTTCGACTTCCCCCCTTTAGTTTTGAAGGAATGCAGCCCTGCGTTCACTTTAGACATGGAAGCTGCAAAGTAGAGATGGCACATTTAATCACTCTGCCACATGGACATAGTTTAATTTTGACATTTAGATCTTGCTTGGATAGTTCCATTAAGTAACTTTTTTTTTTACCTTGTGCGTAAAATGCTCCCCGACACGATGACTGGTAGGTGAAAGGCGGGCAGCAGTAGACTGAATATCCAGGTTGTGTGTGGAGCGCTGAGTGCAACATGTTCGGAGAGTAGACGTACGGTGCTGTTGCTATCGGTAAGCCTACGTGTCCGGTGAGAGGCAGACCGGGGACTGCTGGGTGATATTTCTCTCCGCACTGAGGAGGACTCGCCCGGCAGCTGCTTGTGTCCTCCGGCTTGGCGAGCAAAGCATCAATGGTGAAAGATTTCCCACTGGGAGGCTTCGTTGTCAGCGCGCACTGGCTCCCCTGGTACTGCGGGTACAGCGATGCTGCTGCGTAATTACGCATGGGGTATCCATAAGCTCCCACTGGTCTGTTCGGCACCTGCATTCTGCCAGATGTTTAAAAAAAAGAGTGGAAAAATAAGATGTGGAAGGTCTTTGCAGAAACAAGTTGTTGCTCCAGGTTCAGCAGGAAGGTGAATGCTGCTCCTCTGTGGAGAGTCCTCCTTTATACACCGGCCGGACACGGAGGTGTCAACAGCCCCCCATCGATCCTTTGTCTTTCTAAGTAGCAGATGAGAGAAACGAACATCCCGACAACGTATCCAATTAATTGGTGGAGTAGTACAAGCTGGGATTGTCAAACATCCTAACCCTTTGAATGACAAGGCTTTTGAAGAGCCGTGGGGGCTGGGAACCCATGGAGATTTACTGGGCTACAAATTCTTGCATGGATCTTAAATCCAAATGTAATCATTACCGCTGGGAAAGCCTTGATGTTACCAAATCATCTTATTTGGAGCCTTTTAAGTCCCGGCTGGCCGACAGATGCTTTTAGCAGCGTAACAGTCGCTTCACAATTGGATGTCGACTTCAAGCTGTACAGTTTACAGAGAATCTACTGTGTTGATGTATACTTCTTTTTATCTTGTGTATTGTTTGATATGCACTTTTGTAACCTTCTAATTTAGGAATATTCAAGACTTTAATTTACGCTTTTCTCGTCTAGCCTTAAATCAGGAATCCGTCCTGTATGTAAACAGTCCATAATCTGTTTCCTGTATAAAATAAATGCGCCCTATTTGCACAGTGTGCCTTTTAACAGCAGCGGTGTCGCTCTTAAAATGGAATAACTGCTGTGCGTAATTGAGGCGTCAAATTCAGCGGCTCGGGTGTGGTGACAGAGCGGTGCTGCTGGTTTTACCAAACTGCAACTCCACTAATCTCAGCCTCTGCGTTAATCCACAGGTTGATCTATCCCGTCCGTCCTTTGAATGAATGCGAGCCTGGGAAAAGAAAAGGCCTCTGCTCTGTTTGGTTCCTAAAACAATCCAAGTTGGTCTAATGCCTTCAATCTGACAGTGGATTCGTGTAGTGTACACGAATACAAAACGTCTTGTTAATTAAATGAAAACAATAGACTACTCAAAGTTGCACACTTGTGTTGCACTTGGAAAAGAGACCTTTATTCTGAAATACATTTTGCACCGGAAATCCTTAATCCTTAAAGCGCTTTGTTTTATCGGTTTCTCATTAAAGGTTTGAAGATGAAGCGGCTTCTTTAAAGGAAGTGATTTGCTTTCTTACACTGCCCCAGCACAAAGGCATCATCTCTTTCAACTTGGATTATTGCCAGCTCTGCAAACTCTGCAGCCTCATTTCCATCATTTGGAGGTGGCAGCGAGGCTCTGCAGAGCCCTAAGTAACTGTTAAAACACATTTAAACACCGAAGCGAAGCGCTCGCTCCCTTTGACCTCGGAGCGTTTTATTTATTCTCTTCCAGTGACACTAGAATGTCTAATGAAGAGGGCAAACACAGACTTTGACGACCTGGCCTGAACAATAAGGATGCTTGTAGGACCGGACCACCCACCCCAAGGCCGCTGTTTACTGGCGTACACTGCAGAAAAGCTCTGTACTGACCAATCACTTCATTCACGTTTAGTGTTAGAAACCATTTTAACATAGCAGCTTCAAGTCGATAGTCAAGATTTCAGACGTTTCTGAGCTGGCAAAAAATAAGAAATAGGCCTACGGTTTAATTCAGTGAAGCAATGAGATCAGATCACAAACACCTTTAGAAAATAATTAAAACTAATCAAAACTAGTGGAAATATCTCAACTTTTTAAAGACAATTTCAGGCCTGTCATACTTAATATGATACTTAAATTGTCCAGTTGTGGATGCATGTTGCACTGTAAAATTATTAGTCCAAAAAATGTATCCCAGAATTATGTATGTATTTTAAGCCAATTAATCAACTATTTAGAAATCAATTAATCCTTCAAGTAAAAATGCAAAACAATCAACTGGTTGTGAAAAGTGAATATTTGCTGGGTTCTATAAAAGTAAACTGAATAGCTCTGGGTTTTACTGTTGGCTGGATAAAACATGACATTTGAAGGCAGCACCCTGAGCTCTGGGAACTTGTGATGGACATTTTTCACATTATTTAAACATTTCATAGTAGCAAGACGATTAATCGAGAATGAAGAAATTATTAGTTGAAACCCCAATTAAATAGGGAAATCTTGCAAATTGCCATTTGCCAAAGTGCTCCTCCAATCTTCTGCCTGCACATCCGAACTCTGCTGACATGTCTTTCTCATGATATCAGCATGAACCTGATGTCCTCTAATGATGCTGCAGGGAAGGTGCTCCGTGTGTATTGGAGCCAGACAAGGAATACACGGACCATTGTCCCAGAGAGTCCTCTTTTCATAGTCATGGCCTGAGAGGAGAAAGGAGCTGCTCTCTAACAGCTCTATGGGCCATCCTTACCAAATCAGGCTCCCACTAAAAACTTGAACCATCTCATTTAGCACTCATTCATTCAGTATCTTCAGTCAGGTCTAAAATCTATCAGAAGATACTGAAACTGAAACAAAACTACAGTTATAAAACATGCAACAACAAAAAAAATAAATTACATGGTCACATACTCTCATGCAACTGGAAGTTGTTGCTTATGGCAAAGTGTATATAAACAAATATAAAATGCATTTAGCATGTGTTGGGTATTGAAAGTACATACATATTTGCATATAAAAGAATTGGGTTTAACTTAAAAGATCTATCACAGTTGTACAGTTGTTTATCACAATACAATAGAACTTTTAGCATCTCTGACAGATGCCATGTAATGCCCTGTTGTAATACAATTATCAAGCATTCCCTTTTAAAAAAAAATTCACTGTAGTCTTTTCAATAACGGGGTTATCATTTAGATTCCCATTTCACCTGTGATGCAGTCAGTGGTGGTAATGTTTCCATTTACTTGAGTTAAAGTAGCAACATGCCCTGTTTTCAAGATTTTACTTTAATAAAATTACAGAAGTATTTTAAGCCAAAAGTGCTCAAAGTTTCACAAATAAAAGTACTCGTTATGCATCTTATTTTAACTACTTCATGAAGCTATTCATAAGAGTTTATTTTATAAACTTTTAAAAGAATTAACTAGTGACTGTAGATGAAAATGGAAATAAACTTAAGTACATGTAACTTCTGCATACAAAGCATGACGTTTAACCTAAAGTGCAAATACAACAGTTGTGAGTAACTTATTGTGAGGAGTTTTAAAGATCAAAGTCATAATCTCCAAACAATGGGTGTTACAAATATTAGTACAATAGGAGTTAGGATATACTTTATGACAGAGAAGTGAGATCTAACAGAAATGAAAGTGACAGAGAGGAGAAACTCTTGTGTTCTGTCTCACCTTCCAGCTCAGTTCACACATGATTGAATGAAACAAAAGCATGGAGAAACACTGTCATCATTATTATTATTGAGGTGAAAGAGGATCGCTTTCTCACCTGCCCGACACATTTAACAGGCACTGTAATCTGGGCCTTTCCTGTCCACGCACATCCATCGCTAATGAGTTGATGAACCATTTACAGGACGATCCAGAGTGACCTGCCTCTGTCGCCTCGCTGCTGGGACGGAGGGCTCATTACTGGCACCTGCTGGGCCTCGGCCCTCACCTTGACTATGAATGGGCGTCCACGTCAAAGGCCAGGTATGCTCCGTCTGCCTCCAATACACATCCAGGCTCTGCTGTGGGCTGATACGTGTGTGGTTGTGTCTTTTTTTCAGCAGCATGATGAGCCTGATTTGATGTAAAGTTACAACCGAGACACCTGCTCTGAAGCTGCTGGGAAAACACACAATTTGTTTCTTTTTTTAGTCGAGATCTCCCACTTGATTTGACTAGTCATTGGGTTTAGAAGTGTTGCATTTGATGCTAACTGCAGGTGAATATACAGTACGTGGCAAAAGACAGATGACAAAAGATAAGATAAAAGTCAATTCAGTTTTCCAATTAAGAATAAATAATTGTATAGGGTTCATTTCATTTTCATTGTAATTTACCGTGATAACTCACTAACAATCCTCCTGTCTGGGTAGTCAATGATAGTACACCAATGGGAGACAAAGAAAAAACATGTCTGAACATGCACACCTGTCTGCAAAAGTCCAACTTTAAACATTTAGTTGTGTTGATATTAATGAATATGAAGTATTTCATAAGGATGTTATAAGTTGTTTTTAAATCTCAGATATACCAAATAGAGTATGTTTTTTTTTAAACATCCCAATGTTAAATAAATTATATAAAATTAGAATTTAATATAGCGTCCTGTCTGGGCCAAGCAAGTCTCTGCCAGGTCTTTAACTGCTGACCATTGCACTAATAACAAGCTGTGTTAAAAGTGTATTTCACATAGCTGAGACCAATGCATAGGTTTAATAATTTAACATTTCAAGATGTGAGGCATGCACAAAGCCTGCCTGGTACTGTATTATATCCTTAACAGTATATTTTCCTGGGATTTTACCAAGCCAGAACTTAGGAATTAATTTCAATTCTAATGTAAGTCCAAACTTATAGCAATCAAGTCCTCATTTTTAACTCGAATCATAGTTGAATTCACAGCTCTTTTAAAGGCAGGCTGCAAATTAATAATTCACACCTCATGAACAGTGAGTGCCATGTACTGTGGCTGGGTGTGAGTAATTTCACAGTACAGGAACAGAAATAGTAGTGATAAAAGTGAGTCTTATACCCTGCCAAAGTGCCCTTGGTCAAACCCTCAGCCTTGCTCTCTTTCTCCCTGTGGAAAATGAGCTAAATTAACGCCTTCAGCTAAATAGTTCAAATGTGAAATGAACTGACTAATTTCAGCATTGATGCTGCCTCTTTTGCAGTGTCACTATGCAGATTCTGTGTGTTTTTCATTTACACGTGTGGCAGCAGGGAGGACCTCCAGTCACTGCAGCTCGGTTTCATTAGCATCGACACCACAGCTGTGAAGTGCTACTGTATGAGCTGCTCTCCTCTGGCTAATAGTGGCCATTTAGGCCAGAGAGTCCTCCATCCACTCAGAGAAATGACCATCCATGTCATTACCGACTTAATGAGGGATTAACTTTCTCCCTAAACGGTATCTATTGACTGACATGACGGTCCCGTCCTGGGAATCGAGGATGTGCGTATTCGACTGTCTGACACTCCACGCAGGCCACTATCTCATCACTGAGCCCAGAAGGAAGGATAGCTGCAGTGCAGGCCTACTTTATGCAGAAACAAATAACTCAGCCAGGTGGCCGGGTTGGGTCAGTGGGTAGAGCACACATATAATTAGAGGTTTATGCCTCAACGCAGAGGTCCAGGGTTAGAATCCGACCTGTGAGAATTTCCTGTACGTCTTCCCCCTCTCTCTCCCCTTTCTCACCTAGCCATCCTATCCATTAAAGGCGGAGAAGCCCAAAAAAAACTCAGCCAGATCATTTTTGGCATCAGAATAGTTTATCTGGCACGTACATTACAGTTCACATATGAAGTTGTGTTAGTTTGGTAGTCTGGCATTGCCAGTCCTATCTCCACAGCCCTGTGGAGTAAGATCTGGCTACACCACACATACCTTCTGGGATAGGAGAAAAAAAGCGCTCTGGGTAATTTGCATTTATTTCTTTCTTTTTTTAAAGATTATTTTTTGGGCAGTTTTAGTCCTTTATTGAAAAGACAGCTTAATACAGAAAAGGGGAGAGAGAGGACATGCAGCTAAGGGCCACAGATCGGAATCGAACCTGCGGCTGCTGCAGTAAGAACTGAGCCTTTGTACGTTTGCATTTCTTTAAACCAATCACAATCGTCTAAGCTCCGGACGTAGACACGGTGGCTCTGAAAAATAGTCTCGGGAAGGAACTTGTTTTGGTGGAACATTTGCACCCGGCAAAAGAAAACACCACGTACAATATTAAATGATGTTAACTGTTCACACAATACAGTAACGTGAGCTATTTAAATTAGCTGATACATGGTTAAACCACATTTGCTCTTACCAGTGTATCACAGTGTGTACTTCATCCACAGCAATCCCACCAATCGGTCCCAAAGCATACAGTAGTTAGAGAGTAAATGCCGTAAACGTATTCTTTGCAAATCTTTACAATCATTCACTAAAAGAACCCAGCAGGCCTGCCTTGTTGCACGATCCAAATGTTCTTCAAAACTTGACATTTTCAGCGTGTAGCTTGCTAGCTCAAAGTTTGTTGTTTCCCAAAGCGAAGGGAGTTTGAGAACCCCAACACACAGAGAGTATCTGTTATTCCGCTCAACTTCCACTTTATCCTGGAAATGTACTTCTGTTGATCCAGACTAGTAATTTAGTAATGGTAAACTTCAGCATTGTGCAGATAGGTAGACAGAACAAAGTATTCGAACAATTTGACACGGTAACTTTTTTCGTGGTTCTTGGGATGGCAATGTTGGTCTGTCGGTGGGTCCACCACTTTGATCCATAGATTTCCATGACATTTTGTACAGACGTTCATGATTTCTAGACGATTAATCCTAATGATCCTCTGAATTTTCTTCTAGTAACAAAATTCACATTTACACGTTCACATTGTGGTTTATAATGATAACAACTATTGTAGGAATTGCAATGACATTTGCTGCAGACATTCATGTTCCCTTCTGGATGAATGGTAATGATTCTCGGTGATCTCTTGATTTTTCATCTAGCGCCATCATCTGGTCAAAAATGTATTTTGTCCGATATTTCGTTTTATGACCAAATACCTACAAACGTAATCCTATTTTGTGTTTTGTGCTAATTTAGCAAATGTTAGCATGCTAACACGCCAACCTAAGATGCCGAACATGGTGATGATGATACCAGCTAAACATCAGCATGTTGAAACTTTAGCTCAAAGCACAGAGCTGCTAGCATGACTGTAGACTCTAGGCATTTTCAGGACAGAGGCTGGCAGTTTTGTTTTCTTATTTTAGTAGATTTTTCTTACTCATACTCAGTTGTCTCTAATGGAGTAGATTATTGGAAGTTTAGATTCTGCAGGGTTCTACATCAAATCCACTATTTAGGTCAGGTGCAGGAAAGCAATGGACCTTCTTCACAGCAGACATTTTGACTTGTCATAGTAGGAAAAGCACAGCTGAAATTGCTAAGCTTAACAATGGCTCAATTCCATCAAGTGTCCCAGTAAGCTATTTCAGTGAGTCAGCATGCACAATACCAGGGCCTCTCCTAAGTGGAATGCAGCCATCATTAATGGTTTTGAATACATTACATTACATTACATTACATGTCATTTAGCTGACGCTTTTATCCAAAGCGACTTACAATTATATCAATTATATCAGAAGTCGTACGCCTCTAGAGCAACTAGGGGTTAAGTGTCTTGCTCAGGGACACATTGGTTGATGTATCGCAGTGGGAATGGAACCCAGATCTCCCACACCAAAGGTATGTGTATACATATATATAATACACCTGTGCTTTTCCTACTATGACATGTCAACATGTCTGCAGTGAAAAAGGTCTATACAGTGAAGAATCGACACACATGATAGCTCCCAAACTTTATAAGACTTAACAGGAAACGTTTCAATCTTTTTGCCAGGTCAAGAGCTGGAAAGGTCCAAATGTTGCCTTTTAAAGGACTAGTTACATTTTTTTTAATATGCTTATTTGCTATTTTGCTGAATAAAATGATACCACTCTCATGTCTGCATGATAAACGTAAAGCTACAGCCAGAAGATGGTTAGCTTAGCGTAACCACAACGTGTCGTTTTTGTACAGATGAAACATGCGAGATATATCATGTTTATTAGTGAGCTTTAGGAAGGTGGATTTTGGTACCTTTGGACAGAGCCAGGCTAGCTGTTTCCCCCTGTTTCCAGTCTTTATGCTAAGCTAAGCTACTTATTTTTCTTCTTTGTTTAATGGCAGGCTACAAACCAGCATGAAAGCCTGACCTTGAAATTCACTTTGCCGGTCTGTGTGGTATTTTGGTGCAAAGCGCAGGTTTCTGCCTGTTAAAAGGAAGTTTTTTCTCACCGCCGCTGCAATAAGGCAATCGCTCTTGGTGGGATTATTGGGTTTCTGTTAATTATAGAGTGTGGTCTAGACCTACTTTTTCTGTAATATGTCCTGAGATAACGTCTGTTATGATTTGACACAAAAATAGCAGGTGCGCTTGGAGACATATTTGTCATTGCAATTTTATTTATAGTATCAAATCATAACAAGAGTTATCTTGAGACACTTTACAGATAGAGTAGGTCTAGACCACACTCTATAATTTACAGAGACCCAACAATTTCAGTAATTCCCCCAAGAGCAAGCATTTAGTGCGACAGTGGCGAGGAAAAACTCTCTTTTAAAACTAAAATAGGGCCCTTTGTTTAAAAGCTCCTTTTGCCAATTTATAAGCTGCCTCGTTTCCTGCTATGTGAGCCAGAATGCCAGAATCCAACCAAATTATGCATCAATTCCTGAAGGATTCATACATTGTGATGAAGAGGGCCTCTCTGACAGTTTGTGTTAATTTTTGGGTGTACATTGCAGAATCTGAACAAATAACTGCTCTGTTTGGCTCAACCTGCTGTATAAGCTTACCAGCTGCTGGCTGTAGCTTCATATGAACCATACAGATGGTGAAGAAAGAAAGCAAATAGCAATTTTTTTCACAAAATGTCTAACGTTGTTCCTTTAAGTTTAATAAAGTTCAGTATAATCCAGTGTGCAGATGATCTCTGTTTCTTCTCGCTATTGGAAGTTTAATTTACATTTATTCTTCTTAAAAACATCATCTTTTATTTATTGTTTCCATTTATGGGCACACATTAACATTTTTAGGGCACCAAACTACTGGTGTGATTCTAAAGCTTATGCATCATCATGCATTTTTACCTGAAACATGCTCGCTGTCATACCCAAAACTGTGAATATATAACCTGAAAAAGTTAATGGTCAGCTGGAGATGCCAGAGGGATTTTACTAATCATTTTGTAGCAAGTGTATACTTTCTCACATGGTAGTTATTATTATTGTTTTTAACCTTTATTTAACCAGGAACTTTTTTATAAGAGTGTCCTTTAAAATGAAATGTTTTTAACCACTGTAGTCATGGTACCATGGCAACATGTTTCTTGATAAATGCATAAAATGTAAATGTACTTGTAGACATTTCAAATGTTTGCTGATTTGTAAAGCTACTTTATGAAACCAATCACTGCAGTGTTTTAAAGGGGCCCCTTCCCAGGTGCTTTGAGGCTCTGTGGAGACCCCCCCCCCACACACACACACACTCTTTAATGGAGGTGAGAATTGGTGGGTTGGACTTTAACACTTGACCTCTGTTTACACTTCCTGTGGGTGTCAGGGCTTGTCCATAAAGCGCTGCTTGCAGGACGCTGCTGCATTGAAAAGAGACAGAGAGCGGCCGAGCACCCCGGCGCTGCAAGCTGAATGCACTGCTGCTCCTGGGCTGTGGTTATTAGGACAGGCCATTTCCTCTCCTCACGTTCTCTGTTTGCTTATATTACTGCCACACTTCCTCGACCCCCCACACACACACCTCCTCAGGCCTTTTATAGGAAAATGATGACTGACCTGCATATTCAACCTGACTCAGTCTGGGCTATGGGGATTTAATGGATGTTTTCAGTCAGAAATAAAGAATGTAGTTTCTTTTGCATGACTGTGGCTCTTGTACTTTCTGTATGGCTGTAACTAGGGATTATTTTCTTGATTAATCGATTCATCGTTTAGTTTATAAAAGGATACAAGGCTAAGAAAAATGAATATGTCCACAATCCAGGATGGCGTTTTCAGATAGCTTGTTTTGTCTGACAAACAGTCCAAAACCAAAGATATTCAATGTAAGACCAAAGAGAGCAGCGAATCTTGCCTTTGAGAATCTAGAAACATAGACTAATAGTCTAATTGTTGCAGCTCTATTTCTCTGTAATATCTGCCAAACAAATCATATTATCGATACTGAAAATCTGTCTCAAAATCACAGTTACTGTAAAGTTAACTTGTATTTAGTGAATGTGCAGACCTGCCTTAGCACCTGTTGAACACTGCGGTTGGACCCCCACCCACTATAACTTCTGTTTTTCCAACCAGCATAAAAACAGTTTTTATTAGTTAAGGCTTGTCTGAACATTGCTCAGGCACACGTGGACCAATAATACTGAAAAATATGTAAATATCTTATTTACTAATTTCCTAATTAACATGGAAAAATATGACATCCATAATAACATAAAGCAATTATAGTATATTTGTTAATTATTCATTATGAAATCCATGCACTATAATTATTTACAGATTACAAATCTCTCTTAGCATTGTGCAGCAGATATATAGCAAAAATAATAATAATAAGTACAAATATTACAAAATATTAATTGTTTATAATCTGCAGTCTTTCAAATGAATTTATCTTCACATGGCATCATTGTCAAAAGAAAACCACCTGTCTCCAAATGCAGTCCATATGGTTTGCTTTTCCAGATTAAGAATTCAATACTCTGTTACATGTTGCAAAAAGTGTTTACTTCTTAGGCTAATAAAAACCATTGTAACAAATGAAAATAAAAATAAATGAGAATGATGATTTGTCTATGCTGAAATATATACGTGTTACACAATAGATTAGATTAGATTCAACTTTATTGTCACTGTGCAGAGTACAAGTTACAAAGACAACGAAATGCAGTTTGCGTCCAACCAGAAGTACAAAAAAGCAGAAAAGTGCAATGTGATATTCAAGTATAGACAGGTGGTGCATAGGCAGGACAAGAAATATATTGCAGTTTTATAAGAGCAGAATAAATATGGCTATGTAATATGAACAATGTATGAACAACATGTAGTGTACAGATATGTGCAATGTAGTAGCAGTGACATTTTAATAGTAGTAAGAATAATATAGATCTATGCAGTGTATTAGCAGAATATATAATAAGAAAAACAGAATAAATATAGATATTCTGTATGAACCATATAGACAGATATGTACAGTATGTACAGCTATGTGCAATGTGGTAACATTATAAGAGTAATAAGAATAAGTGTATGTGCAAGATGAATAGTTTGAAGAGCAGTAGAATATGGCTATGTGTAGGTGTAGTTACAGTATGTACATTTGTATATAGTCATATTTGAAGTGCTTGTAATTGCCGATGGTATTATATATGTAAACGTAGATGTGACTGTGATTTCACCTTAAAGACACCTGCAGGGCTCTCAGCTGCAGGTGTTGGAATCCTATTCAGACATGCAGTGGAGCTGAATCTGGAATCTCACACTTGCAGTATATAGAACAAGTATATCTGTTTCTATGTTGTAGCATGTATAATTTAAAAGGGGCATATGTGTAATAATGTACTCCTGGAGAACACAACTTTAGGCTGTAGGCTAATATCATTCCTCTGCGACCCACATGCACTGTTGAGTTATTTATGGCCCAGTATGTGCATCATTTAAAGGCTTTTTTTCTGGTCACGTGGAACTGACAATAGAGGCCTGGAGACACTATTCTTGTTGTAACATGTTCCCAGAGAGTGTCTGAGTTCATTCATTGTTTGGTGTGTTTTGTTGTGACATATAACCTAAGTTTAAGAATTAGACAAACCCCTGTCTGCACCATGCTTTGTGTGATTATATAATAAAAGTGTCCTTCAAAGGCCCATAGAGTAATAAAGTAAAAATAAAAAATAATTTGCATCTACGTATATAGAAAAGTTAGATAATCTACTTTTTCCTTTTTTTATTTTTGTCAAAAATGCCGTGAAAGAACAAAATCAACAATTTAATTTATAAAAAAATGTTAAATAATCTCCTTAAATAGCTGGGCAGTGTAGTTTTTAGCAAACATTACTCAAACAGGTGTAAATAGTGCATTTGTTGGAGACTATTTTCAGCAGCGATTAATCCACATTTGGTTCTCTAGTGAGTATTTGGGGCAGCAGGATGGTGTGTGTGGGATTGAGTCAAAATAAACTACAGTGTGTGTGTGTGTGTGTGTGTGTGTGTGTGTGTGTGTGTGTGTGTGTGTGTGTGTGTGTGTTTATGTTAATGAAGGAACATGTCACCCAGTGCAACAGTGTGGCTCATTGATGTCTTTTTAACAGTTTTTTGGCCACAATGGAGCTCTAGAGGAAGAAGGCTTTGGATACACAGACAATACTTGTTAGTAGGATCGATTCAGTGGTAGTTTTGGTCTTTTCATTGGATTTGTCAATAATAAGAGAAATATAGAATACCACCACACTTTTCCTTTAAACATTAACATGTAAGCAACCCTGTAAATACATCAGAAAACCACAACTTGGACATGGACTCCAGAAAGAGAGGCCTGTATTTTAGCGTTAACTCCTCTCTGTAGGGATGTAGTTTTACAGTCATCGCACCTTAGGTTGTAGTCTATTGTGTCTGTCCATGTAACTTTGAGCTGAACAGCAGATCAAAGCAGCGGTCTCCATAGAGAAACGCCAAACAAAGACAGATATGCTCACAATGTGGGCCGTGATGGACTGAGTGTTGGGAGCAATAATTAGTGCAGACAGCCCACCTAATGGCACATTACACCTTACTTCCCTGTCTTTTAACTTATGCAAAGAGTGAGGGACACTGTGGCTAATTTAGTGTTTTTACAAGAGCTGACTGAACACTTCAAACAAGACCACACACACAGGCTGACAGGTAGACTGCACCTCTGCTCAACATCTGGTGACATCTGGTGGACGAGAGAGGTACGTGCAGTTCAACTGAGGAAACACCAGAATAAGCAACAGTTCATATTCTCTTAGTCTATATCCATGACATTCCACTTCTGGTATTGCTCCGGTGCCGGCGGAAATTCCCCTAGATGTCCTTCTTTCCGGCCGGAATGTCCGTTACTTTCCTCCTTCTTTGTGTTGTAATTTTAAACTCTGGTGGATTTCTGAGGACTATGGTTAACTGCTCCTCAGATCTCTGCAGGGTAAATCCAGACAGCTAGCTAGACTATCTGTCCAATCTGAGTTTCCTGTTGCACGACTAAAACATACACATGTTCTACCAAAACAAGTTCCTTCCCAAGGCTATTTTGCAGAGGCACCGTGGCTCCGTCCGGCACATAGCCAAGACGACTGTGATTGGTTTAAAGAAATGCCAATAAACCAGAGCACGTTTTTCTCCCATCTAGGAATGCTGTGTGAACTAGCCAGACCTTCCTCCACAGCGCTGTGGAGGAAGGTCTGGCAAAGCGAGGCTAATATTCTCTTAATCAGAGATGCTGAAATATTTTTTATTTGACCAAAATTATAATAATATAATGAAGTTTATTTGTATAGCGCTTAGAAAAATCAGTAAACAGGTAAACAGTGAAAATAAGTCAAGTTGAAAGAACAAAATGAGGAAAAAGAAACAATATGCACACATAAATATTACCATATATATATATATATTGAGCCTGGTTAGCACAGATCCTGAAGGTAATCGGTTCCAACTAGCCTACTGCTCCCAATAAGTGACAAAATAATGCCAACATGTTCCTATTTACATGTTGTGATTTGTAGTCACAGGGTGTACAAATAACACGGTCACTATGCTTTTACTATCTAGTAATTGTTGACTCTATTAGTCCAACTCTGAGTGAACTCCAGGCGAACTCTCTGCTCCTCACCACGGGGCTTCTCAGGTGCTGCGAGCAAATCACTCCGCCCAAGTAGCAGAAGTAGAAATGCTTCGCCTTTCTGAGAATATAGTTCCCAGTATGTATGCGGTTAGAAGATGGCTGTGTCTCATGTGACCTTGTTATTTGTACACGCTGTGACTATACAAATCACAACATGTAAATAGGAAAATGTTGGCGTTATTTTGTCACTTATTGGGAGCAGTACCTAGGTAAGTACTGCTAGCTAGTCAGAAGCAGAGTATGAGGGCGTGCCACGCTAGCAGTTAGGCGAGCATTATAATGTGTGTTACAAAGTGACGCACGTTTGTCACGTTCGTTTGTGAACAGTGTTTTCTGTTGGAGACAGTGATGGGAGTTACACATTACAAAAGTAACGCAATTACAATGTATTCCTTTTTGCTTTAACGCAGTAATATAACGCATTACTAACAAAAATTTGTACAATTTGCAGATTCTGATTAATAATACAAAATAATATGACTAAATTATGATGTATATAGTGGATAAAGATGAGACTTTGTTGATCACTTGGTGAAATTCACAAGCTACCTGCCAAGTCAAAAGTAGTGTAAAGCATTACAATTCAGAGACAGTAATATTGTAATAAAACTAATTACTCTCAAATGACAGTAACTAGTAATTTATAATGTATTACATTTTGGAAGTAACTTGCCCAACACTGGTTGGAGATGGTAAGTCCCTTTGGGGTGGACTTTGGGCTTTTTCACTTTGTAAACCTATTACATGCACAAAAAAAGATATATAACATAATAAAGGAAAGGGAAAAAGCCAAAAAGCATAATATGAGCACTTTAACGTTAAAGTTATATTTTGTCTTGAGTGCTAAACCAAAGCTACCCAATCCTCTTAATTATAAGGATATTATATTTACAGTTTTGTATTTACACATTTACATGTTTGATACTGTATGTTGTATATCAATATATATATAATATATATAATAATATATTGCTATAATATATATATATATATATATATATATATATATATATATATATATATATATTGCTTTGTCGCCTTGCTGCATTAGAATTATTACATTTATGTAAGCCTATTCTGTTCAAGGACAGTTAGATTCCTGCTTAAAAAGGATGTTTGTTATATTTTATTTATTTATTATATTGTGCAAATTGTTGTTTTTGTTAAGTTAAATAATGTGCTCATTTAACTGACCTATGGGCCTCTTGTTATTTATTCAATCATCTCTAAATATCTGGATTCTTCAAGACTCCTTTAGCAAAAAAGACGCCCCCATTTGTTGTAGTTCTATTTGAAATTGACCCAACATGCAGTCCCACACATCACCAGCAGGGAGCAGCATGCTATAAATTAACTCTTTATCCAAGGCTCTCTGTTGCAGCTGCTATCACACACTGTGTCACGTGTGGGTTGTATTCAGTCTGTGATATGGATCAATTCAGAGTTGAATTCCCCTTAAAATTAAGATAAAATATCAAAAGGTATTTCCTTTGCATTATGATTGTAGTTGTTTTGCAAAATCAACACCTTTTATCAACTTCCAATTACATGATGTTATTCGTATTCCCCTCTCAAAGGCATTATCTTCTTTATGTGTAATAGTCACAGTTAAAACACAGCAGAGGGCTCAGCCCAGTTTACTTAAAAAAAAACACAAAAAATTTGACATGTGCCTTATAGTGAATTTTGCCTGATTATATACACAGCACATGCTATATAAATATACTATATGCTCGGCATATAGCCTGCAAAGGACAAAACTAACAAGCAAAACAAAAATGAGCATAATAAGCAAAACAAAAACACCAGCAAGATATTATGCAAATTCATAATGTTGCACGTCATCTTGGTTTTTTCTCGTCTTTTTCACCCCCTTACCCGTCCCAATGAAGTTCAGATTTATTAATTTGTGATTTCAATTTTTTGGAGGGAAACATTCCTCCAAACTCTAGCCCAGTATAATGATGATTCAGAGCAGTTCTTATTCCAAATAAGTTGTTATGCCTACTGGGTTTTGTTACCTACATATTTCAAGAATTTGGGAATTCATTTTAAGGAAAAAAACATTTAATTACTGACTGTGATTAACAGGATTGCATGTACATGAGTTTCCCATGAAAAGAACCTTTACAAGTATAAAAATAATGTGAAGTTAATGTGCAAAATGTTACTTTTTTTCATTGGTATGTTCCTTTAGGACATAAGTGTTTAAGGATGATTTCAATTTGGAATATATTTATTTTGTAGAGCACACATGCATGCCATGCAACATAGAGAACAACACAAAACGTTGATGTTTAATGGCGACATACTTAAAGAGTTATAACCTCTGAGATAAAAATATAAATAGAAAAAGACACACAACTTTTGCCGTTTAAGTACCTTTAGACGTCATCTAAAGATCTAAAAGACAATGAGTTGTTGCAGTATTTCAGGACTGCTATGAAATATAATTACAAGGTCATATTTGAGTGGTAACTAACTTGTAAATGTCTTGTGGAACTACATGGCTGTAAAGTATATATAATATAAAATATAATAACAATATAAAATATATAATATAAAATATATATATATATATATATATATATATATTTAATATAAATGATAGCTGAACATCCTCTGAACAGGATGTTTAACCCTGCAGAAAAGAATGACATCCCACCCAATTAATCCAGCATTAATAAAGAATCAATCAGTTGTGACATTAAATATATTTAAGGGCTGCTTTGTTGAGTTCAAGAATTGTTGAGTTCATGAACATTTAATAACGTTACCTTTGATACTTGTTAAACTTATTAACTTTTAATCCCTGACCTCATCCAAGATTAATGACTCTCTGCCTGATCCTTTTTTAAATGAGGGCTCCAGCTCAGCCTCTGACAGATGGGCAGCCCAACTGCTGCCAACTGCTTTCCATGCAATATTCAAGATGTATACACACACACACACACACACACACACACACACACACACACACACACACACACACACACACACACACACACATGTATACACACGTATACACACATGTGCCCATCACTCTTATTAGCAGTCAGACAAAGGTGGAGTCTCACTGCCATGAGGACATATACTCCTCGACAGGATTTTTCTATTAGTGTATATGTATATGAGCAAAAAACTGTTTCTCCACGGTGTTTGTACATTAAAGTGAATGAAATACAATAACTTTCTTTACCCAAAACTTTTTCACTTTACTCCCTAAAAATGACATAACAGTAGATTAGATTTGACTTTTTCATTGCATACAAGTGCCAGAACAACGAAACACCAGAAGGAGTAGCATAAGTGCATTAAGATACGTATTTAATGATGCTAAACTAATGTACAGAATGAACTAAAGATAATGGGGTAGTGATAAAAAAGAAGGGATGTAACTGAGATAAAATCAACAAAATGTAAAGTAGTTTCGACATGTATGAACAAAACCTAATGAGTAGTATCGTATGATCTCATTGTTATTAACAGTATAAACAGTAAGAAGAAATGTAAAATAGACCAAATACAGCTGAATATGGTTAGATATGTAGTCATAAGCAGATATATGGTCAAATTGTTTTTGAATTAAATTTATTGATAAAGTATTTATGTATTTATATATTTGTTTCTTTTTCTTTTCTCTCCGGGAAAACAAAGGAAAACTACAACTGCTATGAGATGCTGCAGAAAGCTCTGGAAGAAAATCTTATACAAGTAAGTGGACCTTGAGTTACAAATTCAGAACTATTTTCAAGATTAATATTAATAATAAAACAAGTGATAAGTTGTGAACAGTTTTAAACCTGCCTCTGATTATTTTACAACACACATTTTCTTAATTTATTGTCGTAATGTAGTATCAATCATTCATACATCATACTTCACAGGAGGAGTTATGATGGTTGGCAAATATATTAAATACACTTGAAAATGTCCTTATATTCGGTTGTATATTCCCTTACAAATGCATTATAATGTGTTATAAACAAGTTATCAATGTTTATACGCTGCTTATAAAATAGGGATGTAAAAACTTAAGTTTTACCAGTACTGGGAGTTTGTTGTATTCTTTTAATATAAAAAAGAAGGTACATATCACAATTACTTGCCATAAAAAATGTAATGAAAACTCAACTAAAACAAACAAGATGTATAGCCCATCTGTAACCTTATTGAACTGTAACTCTGGCTGATGACGGTGATCTTACATCATCTTTCAGTTTGAGCCCCCGACACACACACACACACACACACACACACACACACACACACACACACACGCTGCATAGATTAAGATCAGCTAATTAAAGGCTCTAAACAGTCGAGTGTATTCACACACAAATTCTCACAGCAAGTCTCTGTTTTTTTCCGTTTGCTGCAGCAGGGATCAATAGACAAACACTTAACAAGCTGCTCAGCACTAATGCACCAAACCCCTGTCTCACATCTGTAAATGTACAGCAGAGCGGGCAGGGAGGAGATTCTTCTACACTTCTACACATGTACATTTGAAGAGAGATGAGATGGTCTTTGAAATGGTGACACCTGCATTAACAACTGCAACTAATGATTATTTTCAATATGAATTAATCCAATGATTAGTTCTTTGATTAATTGAGTCCAAAGTACCACTTAAACACTGCTTTGTTAAAAAAAGCTGTAACCATGAAATGGTTGGCAAAAAAAACCTAATGTCATCATGTAAGAATAACAAGAACTTTGTTTAAATGTAATAGGCTTAAATTGGCAAAAATATGGATTATGATTCATTCAGATAGTATTTGATTTAGGAATAAGTAAGTAAGCATTTAATGCCAGCTTTTGGTACTTGACAGTTTTCAATACTTGGTGCTATGGACACAACTTGGCTGGTACAAAACTGGCTTGGCAGTCGTTGATGCTTCTCATTCATCACCATATGATATGAAAATATACTTCAAGCCTTGTCAGGACGTGTCACAGCACTCTATAAACTTCCTCCTCCCCCTTCCTTTCTTTAACCTCCACATACATCCTTCACAGCCTCCCGTCTTCGTGCCCTCCTCATCTTTTGTCTGCTTTTCCCTCCAGAATTCCTGCCCGGAGCCTGGAGCCCCCTACTCTGTGTTGCTGTCCATCTGTCGGCTGCAGGGCCTCCTCCACCAGCAGATGTTTACTCCTTCTTCCTCAACCTGGGCCTGGAGGTGTGTGGGGCCGGGGGGGACGGTTGACCAGTGGAGGGCTGACCCCTGACCAGGGGAGAGTCTGCATTGACACTATTGTGGACAATAAGATGGAACAATGGTATGGATGAACACCAGGGAAGTGGTGGGGGGAAGCAGTGGCTGACTGACCGTCTCCATGCATACGTGCCCCACTTTCCCTTGTGTGGAGATATAGAGGAAGAAAAAGGCACACAGTTAGTAGTTATTAAACCTAATGCAGCTTCACCACAGCAGGCTGCATCATTAGGAGAGAACATGATCATTCATGGTCATCATCTTTATGTGTTTCAAAATTTCAAAAGTGGAGTAAGAGGAGTACGTTTTTTGTGCAAAGCAAACCTTGCTTCCGTCTAAAAAATGCAGTATTTCCAACTGTTCTTCAACTTAAATGTCCTTAAAAAAAGGTCCGTTCAGTATAATTTCCCATCCAATGTCAATTTATTTAGTTTCAGTCTAAATCTTGACCCGTACCCACCACAAAAACTGGAATGCAACTCAGGTGTTTGACCATAACTAGGATAAATCAGAAGACTTTATAAAAGGTAACTGATAGTACAACATTAGGTGCTGTCAGCTTTGCAGTGGTGGTCTTCCTTGTATCCCCCTTTGGTTTACTATACTGACAAGAAACACAATGTTTTGGCAACATATCTGCATCGGCTCAGTTTGCACATGCTTATCTTGAAAAACCTCTTATCAGAAAAGTCTGCCAGCGGGAAACTAGAAATTCTGTGATAAGGCAAGGAACACACTGGGACAGTATTTAAAGGTAGTTTGTTTTTCACTGTAGTTACAGCAGGAATACATCTGCATTTGGGAAATACACTCATTCTCCTTTTTGCTGAGAGTTTGATGAGAAGGTCGATACCACTCTCATGTCAGGCTCAGCAGGTAATTTACTTAGCTTAGCATAAAGACCAGAAGCAGAGGGGAAATGGCTAGCTTGGCTCTGTCAAAAGTTTAAAAAAAAAAAAAAAAACTAGCAGCACTTCTAAATTTGACTAATTACCACTTTGAATACATTTTTTGCCAACAGAAATGTAAACAAATGAGTTATAGTTTTACGGGAGATTGAAGTGAAATCAACAACATTTGTAATCTGATAGTCCAAACTAAATACACTGCAAGTAACATAACTATTGAAACGTCTTAGTTTTGACTCGTTTATGTTCTGTATATTTGATATTATTGCTGGTCCTTTTTATCATGAAGCATTTATCTGGGGGTTAAAAGGTGTTTTATAGATTAGTATTTATGTACTCACTCACTTAATCATCAGGAGAAGGCATTAGGGCTAAAGTTAATCCTACTGTTATGGGCCAAACTTTGATTGTTGTGTGGAAGAGCAGAGGGTTTATTTGTGCTTGTATCTAGTGACAAACACTAGATACAGGCAACTTTTTGGCAAGGATGACTGACAGATTTTGATACTGAAATTGTGAAACTGACAGTGGATTTTGGAGTCAGTCAGTCACTGTTGGTCTGGGATATAATGTTCACAGCAACTTGTGGTAGAATGTAGGTCATAAATAGCTGTGAGAGAAAACATGATTAGACACTGCTGTGGGAGTCAGGAGACATTTTTTCTTGCTAGAAAGCCTGTCATGTTAATTAGCCTGAATGTGGTGTCATCAGTCTGTGAAGGTCTCCTCAGGCAGCGGGACAGTCTGGGTGCTCTGCTGCCAATGAGTCTGTGTTAATGGCCTGTTTGAACTAGTGTCAATGTTAATGCTGTTGCAACGGTTTCCAGATAAGACAAATGCAAACGCACGAGTAAGTGTTCTCCCATCAGTAACCTGCACTGAGTTTGAAGTTGTCTCTCAAATGTCCACTGTTAATAAGAAGATCCCTCCCTAACCCAGTGGTAGAAAATACTTTTAGGCTGCATTCACACCAAATCAGGCCGTTGGCGGCGAAAACGCCATTCTTCCCATTCATTTGTATGTGGGAAGTGCGTTGAGGCTGTAGCGATGGGTACCGCAAGGAAAGCCTAAAAAGCGGTGAAAAGTTGAAACATACTCTACTTTTAGGGAAGCGCAACCCAACGTCATACTGCGCTGGCCAATCACGTAACGTGCCACCGCACAACCCTGCGCTAATTGCCTAATTTGATGTGAATGCAACCTTACTCAATTACTGTACTTTCTGTAAGTACATTCAGGTACTTGTGTGTCTGAGAGGTATTTAGTTCCTAATAACTTTGCTGATTAGGCTTTAACATCCAAAATGTATAAGGAGTTTATAAAGTATAACACATTTAGAGATTAAACTCGTTGAATTGGCTCCCTCCCAACCAGCTGCAACTTTTAATGCTGCTTTCATGTTAATTCACTACTAATAATAATCAAAATATATAAAAATTAGTAAGATAACGCTAACTATTGTGCTGCACAATGACTCATGAGTATTTACTTTTGATCATTTAATTACATTTAGCTGATGATACTTCTTCACATTTATGTAATCATTTGAATGCAGGACTTCAGAGTTTTTTTATATTGTGATGTTGCTACATTTACTGTCAGTAAGGAAAAGATTGTATTACGTCTTCCTACACAAGATCTGTAGAAACTCCATCTGGAAAACTTAAAATTAAATCCTTTTATTTAGCTACTATTTATATGTATATATAGTAGGCCTCTGTCTTAAAATAATCACTTATATTATATGTTTTGGTTTCAGTTGAGAGTTGAAGTCAGGTGAGGGTCTCAAGGCAGCTTGAGCTTCTTTTCTATGATTGAAAACAAGATAAAACTGGAGCGAGACACTGAATACTTGTCATGTCTGCAAGACAAAAAACAAATGCAGTGTTCAATTTTCACAAAACATGAGCAGCTTCTGCAGTAAAAGAAAGGTCTCCTCTTGAGAATGTTGCTTCACAAGTACAAAACTACTGGCAGCTAATGTGTGTGTGTGTGTGTGTGTGTGTGTGTGTGTGTGTGTGTGTGTGTAAAACCCTCCCTCCCTAGTAGCTACACCCTCCACACGAAGCTGTAAATGGAGGGTTTGAAAACAGCTCAGGTTGTTGAGTATTGAGGCCATCGGGGGAGAAGAATCCATTAGGACTGTCCCAATTACATGTTACCACAATCCAACACAACAAACTATCCTGCAGATAGCCACACACTGTGTGTTTGACGGAGTCACACTGCCAGATAAATAGAGATACGATTGGGTCTATCAATAACACGGTACACTGCAGGAATGAACTTTATCCGCGGATCACTTTTTATAGCAGCATGTACAAAAGTTTGAAAGGTTATATTGATTCTACTGTGTGCAGGTTGTTTGGAGCTGCTTAGTAAAACAATTGCTCTCCCTTATTGTAAAGGAAAAAAGGTTTTGCTCTTCAAAAAAAGACAAAACATTCTTGAACCCTTTTTTACAAGGGAGACCTGGTCAAGACAGCAGTATAAAGTGTTTCAGACAAAACAATACAGAAATCAGTCAGCAGATAAAACAATACTGAACTTAAATATTTAGGGCTGCCATTGAAAAATACCCATTATTAAGTCCCAGAGTCCAAAGTGACTATGGTGTCTTCAAATGTTGTTCTGTCCAGCCAACAGTCCAAAGATTCTGTTTACTAGTATATAAAACAGAGAAAAGCAGCAAATTCTCCCATTGGAGAAACTGGAGCCAGAGAAATTGTCCGTCATTTTTGCTTTAAAAAATGACTTGATTATTCTTGCTGCTTAATTTTCTGTCAATCAACTAATCGATTAATCGACTAATCCTTGCAGGTCTAATACTACAGAATTACAGAAAATACTTAATTTCAGGTAGCGCAAAACATCTTTTATATCTCAAGTCCTGACATTAGTCTGAGGAAAAGATTGCACGATGAATCTGTGATACCAATCAGGCAGCTGACTTATGGACGGAGATGGCCAACCAACTCAGGAATACGAA
Organism: Sander lucioperca; assembly: GCF_008315115.2. Taxonomy (NCBI): domain Eukaryota; kingdom Metazoa; phylum Chordata; class Actinopteri; order Perciformes; family Percidae; genus Sander; species Sander lucioperca. The sequence continues at coordinate 7,264,954 of NC_050190.1, read as the reverse complement.
GCACAACTATTGGAGAGTGGGGAAGAGACAAAGAGATACAAGAACTGGAGTAATGTGAGTCCTCAAAAGAGAGTTAAAGTAATCAAAATACAAGTACATAATCTTGGATACTTGCTTTGTGTTTCATGGTAGCCTCAGTAGCTTTGGTACATCCACAGATTGTGAATCTTGCCCCCTGGTTATTTGTGTCTGTTGGTGTAAGCTTGTGTAAGGAGGAAATCGGTGCAGGGTTGGTGGTAACAGTAGGTGTCGGGAGGTTTGCGGAGGTTGTATTCGAGGTGAGTGTCTCTGTCCCCCCTCCCCTCGTCTCTTTTTTTAAGATGTGGGGTGGGGAGCCCGGAGTCACAGGCCTGTGCTTATACCTCTGCGGAGAAGTTCATTAAACTTAATTTACATTCGTGATGCAAATCAGATACTTTATGCGAACAAAGACTGTTCCAGTGAGCAGTGGTTCTCTACAAGCCAAAGGTCAGCACACCCCCGTGCTTACAACGCCAGATTAGCTAAAAATGATGCTGAAAGACCTTCTCGTTGGAATACTAAAGCACTGTTGTTGTGCTAAAATGGGTGCCGCCTGCCTGATAAGGTATCAGACTCTTAATTGCACATAATTGCACATTCAGCATTGTAAATGCAACCAGGTATGTGCATGAGAAACCTAACTTCCGGCTGAAGAATTTAAAAATGAATCAAACAGAAAGTTGAGGAAAAGTTGCAGCAACACAAACACAACAAACATCACATTAACCTCAGGCCGTATACTCAGAGGTGTGTACTGGTAGCCTTTGTCTGGATTTGTCAGTTGGACTGCCTCAGCAGTCTGGTTGAACAGGGTGTGTTGGACGGCAATGTTGTTTTTTGACTTTACAAACATGTGTTCTGGCCCCATTTTGCAGAGGAACTAGTGCTTTAAACTTTCAAAATGGAGTCCTGAAAGTCCCTAATGTCCTGCTGTGAATCCAGAAGACATTACATGTGCGTCTGTGTTAAGGCCTGCATGCACCAGAATCAATGAAATAACTTATTTGTTATCTGTTTCACAAATACACTAACTTTAAATAGTTTGAAATCCATACAGTGTATAAAGCTGCTTTATATAACCATCTGTCTCATGCTATAAATGAGTGGAAACCAGAAGAAGCGGTGCAATGGTTCTTTCTTTAAAAACATATTTGTGACTATGTTTTGCCTTGTTTCTGGGACTTCAGTTGTCATTTCTGCTCACATCAAAGACAGGAAGTGAGGTTTGGTGTAGGAAAATATAAGTAAAACCATTCGAAACCTGATTACTGCCACACCAACTCACACATGCACCCGCAAATGTAAACCACACACACATACCATAAGAATTGCTGCATCCTATAACTATGTCACAGTTTAAAATACATATCCTACATTTTACTTGATTTTAGAAAGGAGAAGAATGTGTGCACTCATGGGGCAGAAAGGGAGAGAAACAGCAGAAAGGAAGTATTCACCCTCCACATCAGTGAAATACTGATTTGTCTGAGTCACTCTGTGTGGGTGGCATTTGAGCTTAACTATTACAAGGATATGTGCAAACAGTCAGGTCACAACGTGCTTTATCAAAATGGTGCAAAGATGAGAAACTATGTGAGATGAGAGACTGTGATCTATCTATCTATCTATCTATCTATCTATCTATCTATATATCTATGTCCAATGTCAGTGTGTTATTTGTAAACTTATATCATGTTTTTTTGTCGAAAAATACAGACTTGTAAGACAGCCATGTTGCCATTTAATAAAGATTTGAACTCTGAAACTCTGTCCTGATTATCGTTTTTCATATCTCCAAGTAAATCTTACTCCACAAATTTTAAATAAAAATGTACTAAAATCAGGTATATTTATTAGTTTTTAAAAAATAAAATAAGAGCCCACAGTTGCAAGTCCGAGAACAAAAGATATCTGAAAAGAAAGATGGAAATTTTTAAGCATTGTGTCACATCCTCCTTCTTTTCCCTCATCCGGTGAGAGGACAACAGCGTTCCGCGCTCTGATTGGACAACTGGATGTAACAACAGACATGATTGGCTGAGAGAGCGATTGCCGCTCCTGAGCTTGTATTTTGAACATAAATACGACCAGCTTCAGTCTCTTCTTCTCAGAAACTAGGGGCTGTCAGAGAGGGGTGCGCTGTGTTGCAGCTCTCTGACACAAGCAACAACTATGTGGCTTTAGCATATTAGCAGGACCAACTCAAATTTTAACTTCACACGGATCTCCGACTCACTTTGGATCGTATGTTTGGAAATGTTTTCTTAAATTGTTGCTAGCTGACTGGTTAGCTTCCGGGTTAGCTTGAAGTTTGGACCGTCTTGCTATTTTGTCACTTTCCGACCCTAAATTCTAACTTAATCTACCACAGAGCAATACCGTTTGCAGGATTTATACAAATTAAGCAGCTAAAGATGGATTCGCTTAATGTTTTTGGCTGCACCAGTCCTGTTAACACAATTTTCAAAAGCAGGCCCGAGGGTATCCCTGGGCTTTCCTCGCTCACTCTGCCCGAGCTGAGCACAAAGGACATGCACTGCAGGAATCTGTTTTCCCCTGGACCCGCCACTGTGATGTCTCCTGTCACCAATTTGGCTCTGGACATGAACAGTTTTGGACTCGGAAGGTATTATGTGATATTTCGTCTACTTGTATAACGTTATTCTAAATACAGCTGCTGTTGTTTTTTTTTTACAAACAATGCACAACACCTTCCTTTATTCCATCCCTTCCGTAGCATGCAATGCCTCCTTAACTGTCCACATCACTGATTTTCACTGTCTATCTTTTTTTCCCCACACAGCCAATTTGATACACCGAAAAGGAGAAAACATCCACCCCTTGAGAAGGTTTCCTCCTTCGCGTCTGACGTCTCATCTGATGCTGGTGAGCCCCCCTGAAAAGCCATTGTCCCAGCTTATTGATGCTGTTAGAATTGATGCCTGAGGGCTTAATGCGTTCATTGTATCTCATGTCATAGTCATGTCCTTAAAATCCGTCCTGTCCTGTAATTATTGTCAAGTAGGCAGTAGGTACCATATAAGACAGAGAAAAGTTTGGGAGTGTTTGTACAAAAAAAGCCATCGGACAGTGTCACCTTGAGCTTTAGAAGATTGTGATTTTCATAATTGGTAGAATTGGTAATGAATAATGTAAATAATTGTTGCTAGCAGCCCTATTATGCACAGTTACACTCACACATGACATCTTTTTACAAATTTAACTTGTCTATGTAGTGTAAAATCAAATCCAAATGTACTGTTAACGTTGCTGTTAAACTGGTTGAGAATGCAAAATTCCCCAGCCACATTTCTATCGTTGGTGCCAGTTTACCACCTGATGCTTATATTGATCTCTGACACAAATCTCTTCCTTCAGGCCTCGGTATGGACCCCCCCAGCCCTATGGATGCTGTTGAAATGGAGGACACGTAAGTTGCACTGTCCCCGTCATGTCTGTTCTAATCAATCAGCCTGTGAGCTGTGCCCCTCTGCTTACCCCAACACCCCCACCTCCACCCTGAGCTTAGCCAAGCGCTGTTTCTCAACTGTAGGATTATTGTTTCTACCGTTGGCTCTAAGATGACTGCTTAACTCGGTTTTTTTTTTTACTAAGAAGATTAGCTGATAATGAACATGTGAGCTGAACTTTCTTTAAGTTATTAAGTGAAAAAGACAAAGGACAGGCTTTACAATTGTCTGAAACATGCAGGTCCGCTTTGTTATCTTGACCAGTTTGTCAGCATATCCTCAGTTTGCTAATCTTGGGTGGCCCATTTTTCTGAATTCTGAGTTGGGTGAGTCTCTGCAGAGCAGACATCTGCCACTGTCTGATGTGTGACTTCCTTTACAGCAGCATTTGGTCCTCAATACCTCATTCAACCCCTTTACAGCTGCTCGGTTGCTAGGAGTTTTCCAAGTTGGGGGAGGACATGGCCTGCGCGTGGGTTTTGATAGCTCACCCCCTCTGGGTTTTGGCACACTCTTCCTATGCACTGTTATTTCAATAGGAATAGAGGGGCTGGAGGTTTTTCTGTGTCGGGGCCATTGAAATGAGGGCACCCCAGAGAACAACTGCCCTCCCTTCTCCTGGTCTGCATTGAATGGGACACGCTCTCTCCATGACAAACAAAGGGCTCTTGCAGAAAAGGGGTTGGCGGTATTGGCTCCAGCAGGCATATGGTAGATTAGCTGATCTCTGCGCTCCTTCTCCTGCCTCCCCCACCATCACACTGATCTCTCCACTCATTTAGCATACAGGTGGGCATTACTCCAATGCAAAGCCCACCTCTTGCCTCAATGCATTCACCCAACTTCCTCTAGTCCAACCGTTCCTCTGGCTTTCTCAATAGAGCTTCAGATTCTTTGTCTTTGTAGTATATGAGCAGGCCTGGCAAGGTGTTCTTCCACTGCCAAGGAAGGCCTTCCAGCCTCTTTCCTCCGCAGGTTTTTTGTTTTTATTATGAAGATGTTTTTGTTACGGCTGAAAACATTTGTCAATAATTGTATTTAATCAACAAAACGTAAGGATTACTAAACAAGCAATTTAAAGACTTAGTTGGGCTATGAGAAGTTCTTCTACAGACTGTCTGTCTGAATCTGTTTTTATATATTTCAAACCTTTTCAGCTGAATGATTTGTCATGTTTTCTGTCACAGATTTGAAAAGGCCATTCAACAGTCGAGCAGAGTTGTCAACGAGTAAGTTGCTTTCTAGTCATGAACTTAATAACGGCCACCTGTTGATTTGGTTTGTATTGACTACAATTCCGTCCTCTCCCTTCTATCAATTACAGGAGGATGCCAATTCGAAGAAACAACTCTTTGCCAGTAAGTAGATTTTAATGAGTTACTTTTTTTTTTTTTTTAGGGCTGACAGATGCTGTAATTTGGCCTCTTGTTGTCTTGATTTGGCTGTTAAGCAGCCATAAAGCACTAACATTCCACAATAAGAGTTTGAAGTAAAAAGATCATCATGAAACACCCAAGGGACAGCGAAGGGAGTTAAAAAAACAACTGGGTTTTAAGCCTTGCAATAAAACAAACCCATTTGCCGCTGGGTTTGTGTTTTGCTTTAAGTGCAGTTTTTCATATTTAATAAGTTCCAAACATTGTTCCATGTTTTCTACCACTGGACGGCTTGTTTAGTTGCCGAGCCTCTGCTGACTGGGATCCCTCTCCTCTCTCTCTCCCTCAGCTCCAGCTCCAGGGTTTCAGTCCATCTCTGAAGGGACAGGAAACGGATTCCCACCGCTATGGAATATTCGGACAACAACCCTCACAAATCCAAATGGCCGCCAACAAGGAGAACATGCCGGAGGTCGGTGACGTGGATTTTGTCTTAAACACATGACCTGATAAGCTACAAGAGAACCTTCGTTGTTAAATAGACTTTTCACTGGTTAGATACAGTAGAAACCATGTAACATAATGGTGTCCATGTTTGGACACAGCAGATATTGGCAGATATTGGGACACTTCCAGTCTGACACAGTTTTCAGTCTTTCTCACAGTGCCTTTCCTGGGCAATCTCTCCTTTGATGAGAGAAAACTGTAAGAGCGCTTGGCCGACGCTCAGGTGGTGCTATATCTTTACATTCAAAGTGGAAATTAAGCAGCTTATGCTGCATAATTTAGGGTTGTTGAAGTCCTGGATGTGTTGACAGCATTGATGTTAATTTGGGCGCATGTTAATAGCTGCGGAAAACCAGCAGTGTTTTACAGCGGGGAGATAAGGGTGTCCGATTATGGCCAGGGGTAGCACACAGCTAATTCACCGGTATTGGCTTTGTTTTGCTGCCTCTTGTAAAGACAAAGCTAAAGTAAATGGCTAAAACAATATTCTGTTAGAAAGGAAAGAAGTTACACTTAAGTTAATTTAATAGTGTAACACTTAAAACATTCCAAGATCATGTTATATTTGTATTTAAACAGATGTTCTGATTGAACATTAGCCCAAAAAAGTGTCAAAGCATGGACAAGGTTCCATCAGTGCTCATAAAGCTGATTTTGTTGCCATGGCAAAGGCATTGCATCATTTGTCTAAACATGTGGCCAATCCTTGAAGTTTATTATGCCACTCAGAGTTATTATTAGAATAATAATTGATGTCAGTAGCAGGTTTTTAAAGGGAGATTAACCCAAACACAGGACAAGAATTTTTTTTTTTTTCTGTAAGTTTATGGTTGGTACAGATAATCAATACCTGCAGAAATATTGTGTGTTGCTCAGCAACAGATTAGTTGCCATTGAGTTAGTATAGTTAAAAACACTTAGGAGAAGGGGTTGGTTTTTCTTGGGCATGATCTGTAAAATTGAGCCAATCGGGTGCTGTGAAATGCTGGAAAAAAAGATTTTAAGCGTTGATTTTTTTCCGCCTCTTTTTCAGGAGGGCTTTGAGTTCAAGAAACCCACCAAGCCGGCGTCACGGTGCCGTGTGCGCTCCTCTTCCGATGCGTTATCCCGCCGGCCCAGCTCAGCGCCGGCCCTCATGGTACGTGAAAAATCAGCCGTCCGTCCTTGTTAACAAAGTTTCAACCTGCTTCCAGAAAGATGCTAACACTCCTCATCTTTTCCCTCCAGTTTTCTTCACCCAATCCCATCCAGCAGCTGGACTTTCAGGACTCCAGCCCCATGTTCCTGAGACGTCCCTCTCTTGACGACGAGGACGACGGCTTCCTGGACGTAATGGACGACCACATGGAGGTGAGGCCCTTTCACTTACATCCATGGAAATTATGTGGGTTTTTTTTTTTTTTTTTTAGTTGAATGGATTAAGAAGATCGCACCTGATCCACATGATTTCACCGTTGGGTTATTATTAAACTTGCATAATACTAACCCAAACTATTTGTTGCCTTGTCACCTACAGAACGACTCTGGGATGCCGATGGGTATGGCCAGCTTGCTCACCGCCCCGCTGGTGGCCGACAGCACAGGAGAAGACTCGGTAAGTTTGGCTTCTGGGGAACAAAAGCTCTGTGGTCACTTTATCTAAAGGGGAATAATTAGTGAGATTCAGCAGCAGTAACAAACGCTTGGTAAAAGAGAGCCAAAGTCTTCTAGGGCTTAAAGATTAAAGCTTAATTGTACTGTATTTATTAGGCATGTCCTCTTTAGCTTACAAAATGAAAATAAATAATTGAGTTTAATAATTTTGTCTCTTTCAGCCCGTGATTCGCTGCCGGCCACGGAGCCTCTTTCGTTCCCCCTCCATGCCCAGTCCTGTCTCGTCCCGTTGCTCTATGAAGCGCCCCGACTGCCCCCGAGACGAAAACACGCCGATCAGGGTGAAGAGGCGACGCAGCCTGGCAGGCATACAGGTCACCCCCATGGAACAAAACCCGGAATCCCCAAGAACGGTGAGTCCTCACTGCCCGGTGTGAATGACATACGGTACATGTTTCACTCTCTACTTGCTGAAAATGGTCTCGTGCTAGACTCGAGCCGACGCAGTGCGTTTTGCAGGCTGCAAAGCAAGGCGCACCTGCCTTTTTTGTTGAAGAAAAGGCAGGTGCGCTGTCTGATCGGGACCCAAAAATAAAGTGTAAGATCAAGCTTAAACGTTTGACATCAAGTTTCTTTTTTACTTAGATCTCACTCAGTCACACCTTTTTTAGTAATGCGTTAATTGATTAAATATCATTTGCTCAAATAGAACTTTTATTGTAAGTAAAGAAAAATAACAAGACATTGTTAAAGAAGAAAAAATATAATGTGATCTGCTTTTCAGAAAGCAGGAAGTGATCGGTTTAGACAAAAGCCTAAATCTTTAGGGTAGAGACCAGTCTCCACTGGCCATCTGTCACCTCCTTAGTGGAAGTAGAGAACTGCCTTCTGAAACCTCCGCTGAGGCCGACTGGCTATTGTCACTGCCTTTTTTACAGACCATCTCAAATTGCTTAATTTTCTCCTTGACTGCCTCCCTAAATGTGTCCCTGCTCTCGTTCCAGAGCTGCTCTCTGCTCCAGAGGTCCAAGTCCTTCTGCCAGACAGACATCGAGAAGCTGCTGGATGGCCAGGTCGGTGCCAATGAACTCATTGGCGACTTCACCAAGGTAAAGAAGACTGCTGTGTTTCTTACACTATTAACTTAATGGTGTGAAATAACTCGTCTAATCCAATTCCTTTTTTTTTTTTTTTCTCCTTCTTCTCTCTTTCAGCCTTTTGTACTACCCACAGTGGAAGGCAAACATCAAGACCTCAAGTACATCACCGCAGACACGGTGGGTAGAGGCACTTTGTTGCTGTATCAAAATGGAGCAAACTGTATACTATATTTAGAAATGTAATAGTAAATGGGTTTTCTTTGTGGTCCTCAGATGGTGGCGTCTCTGGCCGGCAAATTTAACCATCTGGTGGAGCAGGTCATCGTCATGGACTGCCGCTACCCCTACGAGTTTGAGGGAGGACATATAAAGGTGAGTAAGAATCTCCGTGTTAGGTTTTAAAGCATTACACTTTTGGTTTGACGCTGCAAGTCACTGAGAGCAATACTTAGTTTAATAGTATTTCCCAAGTTAGTTTTCCTCGTGTGTTTTTTTTATTTATTTTTTTAATAATGTGTCAGAAGTTAAAAGCGTTTCTGCACAAATGCCTCTCAGTTTAGAATAAAGTTTGTCTTTGTTGTCTCAGGGAGCTCTGAACCTGCACCAGGAGGACCAGGTGGAGGACTTCCTCCTCAAAACGCCCATCGTCCCGTCCTGCCCGGACAAACGCGTCGTCATCATCTTCCACTGCGAGTTCTCGTCGGAGCGCGGCCCGCGAATGTGCCGCTTCGTCAGGGAGCGAGACCGCGCCGCCAACGAGTATCCCAACCTCCACTACCCCGAGCTCTACATCCTCAAGGGCGGATACAAAGACTTCTTCCCTCATTTCCAGGTTAGTTTGGCCTTCGCTGAACTGCCAGTGTCGTCACAAGGTCCACTCGTAGCCGTTGGGGAGATTTCAATTGTATCACTGAATTGAATTGGTTGGGATCGACAATTATTGGCAATGAAACGAGGCCGACTTTGTTCTGGTTGAGTTGGGAGCTGTATTTGGTAAATGTTCCTAATCCTTCCAAAGTGCCTTTTACACAACAACACATAATGTGCAACATTAACCGACAACAGTTAAAGAGGCCAGAGCAAGATTGCGTCATTGCAACACCAGTTGGGATACTTGGTGTTGGATATTTAGGGTACACTATTTGAGCGCAAATGAACTATTGTTGAAGGACACATTTTTGGGAAAACAATGGATTTTGTAAGATCAATGCTTTGCATTTAGATTTGAGTGTTTTGGACAACTCGATGTTTAATATCTTTGTCAACGTGGGCCGACCCATCTGTAAAGAGGTTTGACCATGGACGGTCATTCTTGACCTAGGGGGTGGGAGGGGTGGGAATTACCAAAAATCTCACCATATGATATTATTGCGATTTTGAACATATTGCAGTATTCTGCGATATATTGCAATTTATTACCTTTTTTTTTTTCTAACTTCAAATTTTTCCCCAATTTCAAATGATGTCCCCAAAAGGAAACTTGTCAACGTCCGTTTTATCTAAAAAGATAAATTGCTCTGTTTGATCATCTCACTTCAGTTTTATTGCTGCAAAATGGGATTGTCAAGCAGACAAACTGACCAATACATGTAATAATAGATACTTGGCGTCTGTGTATCGATACAGTATTGCCCTAGGGGATGGTATATGTACCAAAATGGGAGTTCAGATGGTTTAGTCACATGTAGAGCTTATTTTGTTATAGCCTCAAGCCACCTTTCCTCATGGAACATCTAGTGAGCCGTTCTCCCACATAGTGATGGTTGTGTGAGACCCCCCCGATGGCTCTTCGGTGCTTTGAACTCGTCTCGTTCTCTTCCTGCGCAGGCCCAATGTGAACCTCAGTCCTACCGGCCCATGCACCACGAGGACTTCAAGGAGGACCTGAGGAAGTTCCGCCTCAAGAGTCGCACCTGGGCCGGGGAGCGCAGCAAGAGAGACCTGTACAGCCGACTGAAGAAGCTGTGAGCGCCTCCTCGTCCTCCCAAACTGCCTCTAACAACACACTGCCTCCCCCTGTACAGACTCGGTACAGACTCCTCTCAGAGCCCGAGGCCTCGCCCCACCAACCAGGAAATACCTTTTGGGACTGTGCCAACAGAAGGGGATTTTAAGAAGTCCCTAAAAGTTTTCATGTAACTATAGCAAAGTTAGTTATTTATGCAAATTCAAATAGGGGAAAGACTTGACATGATGAACGCTTGATCTGAAGCGCTCGCTGAGGTGCAGTGAATATATATTTTATTAAGAAGCAATGTGATCGTTTTTTAAATAACCACTTGGACCTACTGCCTGTTTTACCTTTTTTATTCCGCTGGCATTTGCAGCACAAATCCCTGCCAGATTGCAATAATACAAACCAAACCACACTGCCACATCCCAAGTCTGTCTTTCAGTCTCCTCACTGGATATGTCTTATTTTGATTACGTCATGTCCCACCTTATTGAAGCACTTAATTTAATACCTTGAAATGGTGAGGTGCTTTTTTTAAAAAAAATTTTTTATATCCTTTTGTTTTATGAATTGTGTTAACCCCCATTTAGTTACTGATTTGAAAGTATGCCTTTCTCTAGGCATCCCAAAATGCATATAGGGTATTTGAATGACTTGTGAAATAAATGCAGAGCTTTTTTTTCCTCTCCTTCCTGATCGGTTGCAATACATTTCCTGATCAGAAGATGCCAGAGCAAACAAACTACCTGTTACCTTTGCAGTGAGATTGTTCTGATGCTGCAGGTCAGCAAGGGTGAGGAGTTTTGATCTAAAACCTCTTTGTTTAGCTTTTATTTTTTTTTAATTTTCCGAGTTAAATTGTCTTCCCCTCCGCAGAGCTGATGGTGTCGGTTTATAATGAATGGGGTGGTTTGAATATTTTGGTACAGGCTTGTGGGGGAGCTGCTGAAATAAAGAGCCAATGTGTGTGTTGAAATGTGGCGTGCAGAATCTTTTTTTTAAATGTCAGATTTAATTTTTTTTCTGCTGATAATGTATTCTTGGTTAGGACTGAGAATCACTTAAAGGTTTTTACATTGACCGAAGATAACAGGTTTCTGTACTGATACTTAATGAATATTAACATGCTTTGTGCAAAAGCCTACCTTAATTTATTAAACTATACTCCTCTAATGTGTACACACAAGCAGCTCTGTCTGCACTTTGCCTAAATAAAATCCAATGATATTTGAAATGTGATACTATCTTATCAAAGAAGTAAACAAGGCAGATCTGGCACCAAATTAGTCAAAAAATGACTGAAAACTTGATGTACTGCTCACTTGAGTAAACGGAGTGTTAGGCAGGTGATGGTGCAGCAGGCCTTTAATTATTTAAATGGTTAGTCGTCGATCGACACTATTTGACACCATTTGATTTATTAAGCAAACATTCTCTGATTCCAGAGAATTTTCTCTTTTTATGTCGTTGTAAATCCAATATTTAACAATTGAGAGATTAAAATTCTTAGTTGCAGCCCAACCTTACTTATCAGTCCATGTTCCAGATTAAATGCACTAGGAGGTTTTCATTTCAAAGTTGTAAACCTGCTAACAGGCACAGTGTGCAGAATCCTGTCAAAGCAAACTGGACTTTCTACTTTTGAACTCTAAGAATAGCACATCTGCCGTTTTGTTTGGTCTCCTACTCTGCATGGCGGGGAGACACGTGCTGCACGCACAGCGGTTCCTGTTTTTTTCAAATTTTCCCTCTCTAGCAGACTGGGAGGGATTTATTTTGCTGCAGCACGTGGCCATACATACATATTCACATTCCTGTATGCAGAGTGGGGGTGGTTTTGTGGGGATAGTGCCAGCCACTCCTCTGACAGGAAGGGAGAAAAAAAAATCAGAGCCACCATGTGCTGTAAACACGTGACCCATCTGATGGAGAGGTTGCAAAAGCACGACTCCCTTCCTTCTGGCACTTCACCAAAGTTTGAAATCAGGCTGTTTCCCAGTGGCCGTGCGACTATGGGAAAGGGAGAGCGAGCCTTTGTTTGCATTCCAAGGATCTAAAGACTTTATTTACAGCCTAGTGTCTGTTGGTTGTCTTGTTAAACTCAACTGAAGATGCTCTAACTCTTCCCTAAACCCTGGAAATAAGGGTGGGCAGGATAGGAACTTAGATGGGGAGGAAGAGGAAAAAATGTGTTTCAGTGATCTTTACATGTATTTGTCAATGGGCCTTTTCCATTCATATCAAACTGCCACCTTTGTCTGAGCAAGACAATGAATCGGCCACTTGCTGGTTTAAGAGGCGTCGCACCTTTACACGAGGCATGCATAATGCGACACTTGCAAGAGCCTTTTTAAGACAAACTTCATTTCCCACTTCAACGGTTGGTTTTAAAATGTAGATGAGTCCTTGGCAGAAAAACCGAGCCAGATTTTACAACTGGATCCATCCAATTAGGAACTGGAGGTTCCACAAAGAAAAGAGGAACTTGAACTTTTGTAAAACCTGGACTAATTATTAGAAGAGATTAATAATGTGTGCTTACTGCTTGTTTTGTTATGAATGTCGTTATAATTTGTCGGTAAATCTAAAAGCATTAAAAATAAAAGCGGAAGATCGTTTTGGAGGCTAGGTTCTAAAAGTGATTGTCTTTAAAAGTGTTGCAGATGTAATGTCTGACTGGTCCAGCAGCAGTCAGACAGTCTTCGTTTTATTTCGTGTTCCCCCTCATAATGGTGAATGGTAACGATAGTGATGATAGTGATTTGACTTCATTAAATCTGTCCTCAGTCTTATAATTGTGATTCAAGTTAGAACACCAGTTCGACATTTCAGGAAATACACTCGTTTGCTTTCTTGACGAGAGTTGGGCGAGAAGATTGATGCCACTCTCATTCAAGATTAAACAAACAAGATTCATCGTGCTTTTAGAGAAGTTGGTATGCAGATTGGGTTACCTTTGGACAGAGCCAGGCTAACTGTTTCCAGTCTGTAGGCTAAAATAAGCTAAGCTAACAGCTGCTGGATTCATATTTACCGTACAGATGAGAATGGTTTCCATTTTTTCCATCTAACCCTCAGCAAGAAAGCAAATAAGCGCATATCCCCAAATGTTGAGCCATTCCTGTACTTCATGTTTTAGCTGTTTACCGTGACATCCAACCTGTGATGAGGGGTCACAGGCGTAAAGGTTGGTATCTCTGCTGTAGATGATGGTTAACAGTGGGGACATGTTCTCCATGTAATGAAATACAACAATGAATTTGCCTTCTCTGGCACAGCACCACCCTGCAGAGTTGCCCCACAAACTACCCCACCCTTCCTCTCACCATCTCTCCTTTGTGAATCCACCTCTTTACCCCAGCCTGTCCTGTTTGGTACCCCCACCCGGGGGTCCTGCAGGCAGCTGCGGGGCCGATCAAAGGTGCCCTCACACAAAGCTCCAGCCTGGGTGTCACCTTTAAACCCTTGTTTGCTCTGACCTGCTGACACCGACAGCAAACTGACAAACAAGGTCCTGACAACCTGAAACACGGAGCATAACACTGTGGTTTCAAAGGAAGGGTGGAGAAGTGGTGTTTGTTTGTTTTTTGAAGTGAACTTTCATTTTGAATGTTATCGAGGATTAGAAACCTATGCCATAGCTCTGCCCTAGCTGCTGTTTCTGCTCTATGCACACATCCTCTGCTGACTGGGACGATTTTACCATAAGTTCAGGATGTTTTCATTTCCGCTTGCTGAGAATACAGCCTAGACAAAAAGATATTTTAGCTGCATGTTGTCTTTAGCTTCCTTTATTTCAAACTCTCGGGGCCTCCCTGTTATTGGTCGTGGTCGCCCTTCACATCCTGTTGTTGTTCTTATTCAGCTGGTTTGTTTCATCAGAGGGAACTGTGACTAATAGTGAAACTTGCCCAGGCTTTTCTAGTAGTGTTCATCCTCCACGCTCGCTGCTTTGAAAATTCATACTCTTTATTGAAAATCTGATCCTCTACATGCAGTTTGTGCAGTGAAAATCTTAGGGTTATAAAGTTCCATACTGACGGTGAAATCTGGCTTCACTTTCATTATGAATTTCCACACTGATTTTGGCTAATCATTACCTGCATTCATCCCGCTCATTCACTCCTTTATTGAAGGGTAATGCCTGCAAACGGCTCTGGGCTGATTATTACACACAGCGTGGGTGTTGAAGAAATACTTCTCAGCCACACCTTTTTTAAATGAAAGCTTCATAGAACTAGAGTGAACAGTAGGTGTTGTAGCTTCCTGGTCAAGAGTGTAAATCAAACATCAAAAATTAATGTAGGCAATACTGGCTTAAAGGAATCGCTGGATATTTTGGGTAATAATTTTTTTTTTAACCAAAAGTTAGATAAAAAGACTGATAGCAGTCTCATGTTTCTACAGTTATTATGTAGCTACAGCCAGCAGCTGGTTAGCTTAGCTTAGCACAAAGACTGGAAACGGGGGAAACAGCTAGCCTTTTTTTCATCAAATATGTTGAGCACCAGACAGTACTTGTCTGGCTGGTGGAAATTTCTGTCATCACTGAAACAAGACAGACAACATTAATCTCAAGTCAAATTCAATTTAAGCCTGTAATTAATTAGTGCTGGAGAAACTCTAATCATCCTTTGGGAAATCAGTTAATTCAAGACCAGGCTAAATCTAGGACTAGTTTAGCAGGTTTGACCCTGATGATGCCGCCAGGTAAAAAGTCAGAAGCTCACTAGAGTCAGTATGATTCACTCTCTGTGAGAACATTTATGTCTGTATCAACTCTCATGGTAATCCATCCAATAGATAGACGAGACATTTCACACAGAAAAAAAGGCACTCGAGGAAAAGTCAGGACCCAGGTAGGAACATTGAATTTGTTTGCACCACATTTTATGCAAATCCATGAAGTAGATGTAGAGAAAAACCTGGGGCAAGACAGTAAGTTCACGTTAAACCTGGCTCCTTGGAGGTTCAATTTAAGCCTTCATTAGTCCTGGAGAAGCTTTAATGCTCCGCAGAAAATCAGTTAATTCAAGGCAAGGCTAAATCTAGGACTCGTTTTTGGAGGATTTGATCTGATGATGCCGCTAGTTGACAGTTCAAGAGATCAACATTTGGATTAATGAGACTGTCGTTCCCTGAAACGACCCCATAAGTCGTTTGTTCAAGCAGCAATTACGACTCATATTTACTTTTATAGTGCCGGTGCCCTCTAGTGGCCTCCCGTAATTATTATGGGAGCAAAGCAGGAAGTAAGGTGATTAAGTATAAGAGCACTAAATTCCATGTAAGGATGTTTGTTGGGTCAAACAAGCTCTGGACTGGGTGACCTTTAGCTCACCCAGTAAGAGCGTGCGCCCCATGTAGGCTGAGTCCTTGGCAGCGGCCCTGGTTCGAATCCAACCTGCAACATGTACAACATTGAATTCATCCAGTAGTTGCTGAGATATTTTAGTCTGGATCACCATCCCTAAAGCCATTCACTCTTATGCACTGGTGTGTTGCTGCTCTCATCTCACAGCTGTAACAATAACACAAGCAGAGCAGAATGTCAGAAAAGAGATTTTAATTCCAAAAGAAGAAGCACCGCACCCTCAGGTCTTGTTACGGCGTGTCTCAGCAGCAGCAAGTGTGTGCAGGGCAGAGGGTGAGGAGGTTAACAGGGCAGTGGAGTGAATACATTTTCTTTCTTTCTTTTCCCTCCGCCACACACACACACACACACACACACACTGAGCAGGGCCTCTGAGAGTAAAGAAGCGTGACCAGCAGCAGCTGTTGGATTAACAGCTGCCTCTGTTTGTCAGCTGAGACCCCCGAAACACTGATCTCACTCAGCCTCTCTGCAGCCTCCTTCTGCCTGTTTTCTTCCACAGCTACACTACTCTATACGCTGTCTCAGACTCTTATCGATGTTGGTCTTTGGGTCCTTTGGAATTCAATTAAGGTTGATCTGATCTGGTCAATTAATCATTTTAGTACGTTTTCCACAAAAATAACTCAAATCCAATGATTTTTCTGATATTCTGTGATACTAAATTGAATATCTTTATGTGTATCTCATGTGTTGGGGTGTTGATCATACAAAATAGGCAATTTGAAGACCTTTGAAAAGATTGATTGGCCTTTTTCAAAATGTTCTGGCATTTTAGACAAAAAGATGAATCGATTAATCAAGCAGACCCTATATCCTATTTTCACATTCCTAAAAAATCTGACTGGTGAAGGTCTCATTTTCTTATTAGTTTAAAATCACATTATGCTTCATTTTTCTGTTACGTTTTCATGTATTTTGCTCGCTTGTTTACTCTTTTGGAATATTATACATACATAGCATACACATACATTATATACTATGTACAGTTTTTGTTTATTTCACATACGTATGTGTTATGTATAGGCTACTTTTGGCTGTTTCTGTGGATATCATCATGGAGGAAAGTAGCATTATTATCTAACTCCTTTGTGTCTGAATGCTGTTGGTTTATGTCTATAATGGTCATGGGATTCCTGTAGCAGGGGGGTGTATTGTAATATAATATATGTATGTATGTATGTAATGTAATGTAGGCCTAATATCAAAGCCGGTCTAGAAATTCTTTGGTAATATACTGCGGGCGCCATCTATTGGTTCAAACAACGCATAGGAACGGTAGCCAAAAGAGGTCAGCTGACCAACGCGGAAGTGAGTAATCAGGATCAACATTGTAAACACTGTTCACGAGAAATAAGTGGCTTTTTTGTGCCTTTTTCTCCACACATGACAGCATGGTCCGGTGTTTCCTGATCCACACAGTGTGTTCGGTCAGTGCTCTCGGTGCCGGGGAGAGTCGGCTGCTCTACTCCCGGCTCTTCGGTCCAGATGAAGGCATCTTTTCCGACCGGGAGCGGGGGCTCAACCCGGAGGAGAGACGACTTGTGCAGAAGGAGAGGATAGCTGTGGTAGCAAGGTGAGTCGGGTTTTTAAAAAATCAGGCTCTTTGAATTTATTTATTTCTCTTGCTATTTTGACAAACAACAAGTTTTGTCTGTTTTCATCTATAAATAAAATGGACCATATAGGCAGTGATAGATAGCCTACTGTACACAAATTCAGTTCCTCTAATGTTACATACCTAGAAGGATGACTGTATTCTAATGAATGATACATTACTAATGTGTAAGCGTCACTAATGTTGGAGCTGCTGAAGGTGGAGCTAATTTGACTTACTTTACTTACTGCTGAGTAGGGCTGCACAATTAATCGCAATTTTATCGAAATCGCAATTTGGACTAGTGCAATATCCAAATCGCGCAATATTTGTTAAAGGCAAAATATGTGTCAAACCATTCTAAATTAAGTATTGTGGTGCTGCAGAGACATCCCAGCCTACAAATCGTATTCTACAGTCTTAATCATTTTTAGTTTGGTATATCCTCGCAAAAAATCACACTATAATCTTTTTAATTGTTTAAATTTTAATATTTTTTAATGAAAATGAGAAAAATGATACAAAAATGATCTTTCCCTCCAATATTGTGAATCATATCGCAATCGCAATATCAGTCAAAAATAATCACAATTTGATATTTTCCTCATATTGTGCAGCCCTACTGCTGAGTAGCTTAATCTATAACAACATCATTTATCAGTTGATTCAAATTTTGTATTATCTGCAAAGTAACAAGTGACTAAATCTGTCAAATAAATGTAGTGGAGTAAAAAGTATGATATCTGCCTGAAATGTAGTGGAGTAGAAGTATAAAGTAGCATAAAATGGAAATACTAGTAAAAGTATGTCAACCGACTTACAGTAGGCTACTTGAATAAATGTGCGTCTGCGTATAGCATTACTCATCAGTCCATTTGGGTTGGTGGTTGTGATGCACCAATAGACTGCTTTACCTATTGTCAACAATACGTCCTGATGGCCATGATGTAGTTGAAGTCAGAGGGTTACAAAGATGTCAGGGACTACAAACTTCCAATGTAAGCAATGCATAACATTTAACACTCGCTTTTTCTCAACCAAATTAAAAACGAAGGCACGTAAGATTAAAATGATGATGTAAACTAATAATTAACCCAAACGTACGCAATTCACATGATTCAGTTATGGCTTTCTCCATCTTATTAGCATCCTGATGCTGCTGCTTGTAAAGTTTCCCAGTGAGATCTTATAATCCTCCACACACATCCAGTCTCTAAGTGTAGTAGGGCAATACACAAATACACAGTCACACAGTTGATTATGTACTGTATTTGGACGGGCCCTATGGTCTTACTGCTTATGTTTTTTTCAAATTAAGGCCACATTTCCCATAAACCCCAGTGATCCTTGTGTCAAGAGGATGCTGCTCATTCCATGTCTTTCTTCTTGATGTTGCTGTATAGGTTGGCTGTGTTTTTGGCTGTGTTGATGATAGTAAACTTTTCATCTGGAATCACTTTGGCTCTGTTTATCCGAGCAGAACAGCACCCTCTTCCTGTTTTCCGCTATATTGCATCCACTCTTCTTTCTGCATCCTGCTGATTTCTGATGGCACTCCATGTAAAAAAAGCATCACAGAGGCCAGTGGAGTCTGTCGATCTTCTCTGCATTCATCTCATTTGTTTTCAGTATACGAGGATTTTATTTCCCAGCGTGTGTGTAGTTTTCTCTTCTCCCACAGGTCATCCTGTAACTACTGATTATTACTCACTCTGCGCAGTGGGAAAGACTGACAGTACTGTTCTACTGCTACATGTCAATCACAACAATTTGATCATTCATTTGTGTATTTTTCATATTCATTTTCTAGCATGAAGGAAAAACGGACTTTCCGAACATTCTGTAAAAGGCCTCAGTTATTCTAAGTTATTAATGTATACTCAGTAATTAATGTTAAAATGCTGCATCTGATTCACTGTAGCACAAAGATAGGTATCTGGGCAGGAAACCCTTGGCCCATGTGGCTGTTTGACTGACAAGTTCTCAAATATAGTAATATATAATATATATTTGCTTGCTTTCCTTTATTTCATATCATTGTAAAGCAAATGCCTCTGGGTTTTAGACATTATTATTTAGACAGACAAAATATCCAATTTTTAGGCATCACTTTACATCGCCTCTGTTAATCTATGATGGGAATTTGTCTTTAGTTTGCAATTTTAAACACACAAAACACATTTAAAAACTTAAGTTTAACTTAAAAGTAAAAGGATAGATTAACGAAAAATAAATATTTGCGTTACTTCCTGCTGTAATCATAGTTGATATCAGGTGAAGTCTGGTTGCCTGCCTGGTTCTGTATTTCTGACTATATCCAACTGCTCCTCTGGGACTCAGGCAGGTCCGCAGTGCCGTCTCTCTGTCCCGGGAGGCTTCGGCCCGGGTGCTGGTGGAGACGGTACCCGGGGAGGAGGCGCTGGCCCTGCAGGAGGCAGACAGCGGAGTGGTGCGTCTCCGAGCTGGAGACCCCTTCTCTGAGGAGATGAGCGCTCTGTGGCTGGGAGTCCAGAGTCTGGGCTTCACGCTGGTTTGTGAGCCCCATGAGAACCTCCTGCTGGCTGAGGGCACCCTGCGCAACCTGACCCGACACTGCCTGGAGCACCTGCACATGCTGGGGCAGGGCAGCGAGGTGAGCGCCACACAGACAGGCTTCCATTTTCAGAAAGGGGTCTCCAGTATGTGTCGCACATTCAGGAACCCTTGTACACTCAACACCAAAGTGATCAAGTAGCACAGGGCAACTCCAAATGGCTGCATGTGGTAAATATCTGCATGATTTCTGATACCTAAATCTCTTGAATGAGGCTGACATGAGACTGTGGTCAGACCACTGTACTTCTATTTGTCCAACCTGGACTTGATTAACATGCAGACTTGATCTAGAGCTGGTCTGATGTGATCTGGATGGAGAAAAAGCTGTGAAATCCCCTTTTTCTTTCTGTTTCTCACAAATACAGTTAATGTTTCACAGATCTGACAGGGGTTTTAAACCGTCTCTGGAGTCTCCATGTTAATAAAGTCCAGGACTGAAAAGTCTAAGTACAGTGGTTTTTGATCTAGACTTGGTCTGATGTGGTCTAAATAAAGAAAAGGCAGTGAAATCGCTAACCCTTTTTCTGTTTTGGAACAAATAGAATAAAGGTTTCTCAAATCCCCCCTGGGGATACCTTAAAACAGTGTGGCTATAGAGGATTGGCTGATACATATTATTATCCCTCTTAGGTTAGCCTTAACGTTTAAACCTGGAAGCCATTTTCAGCCTTGTTGTGGAGATCTTCAGGCAGCCGTTTGACTTGCCGGCACATTAAAATGCCCACCATTAGAAACCATGCTCGTGGTTAGTGTTTGGGTGGCTACAGACACTAACCACGGCTTAACTGTGTTGGCTGGAGAATAAGGTCAGACTATTGTAACCAGTGTTTGTACTTGAATTCAACAAGCTGGAGTGTCTGGCTGTGTTCGACGTCCTGTTGGCCAGTTGGCGAAGCAGGGATTAGAGGAGGACCAGATTGCTAATTGCAGTTTTAGCTCTGTCGTTGCTATTTGGGACACACATTTTAGCCTGGTGATATAATCAACAAATCCCATGAAAAGACCAAAACCAACAATGAATAGTTGCCAAAGCCTGAAATACCTTATTCCTCTGTGAGCTCCATTGTTGTCCAAAAACTATTAAAACCCATCAATGAGCCGCACTGTATCACTGGGTGACATGTTCCTTTATTACCATCAACGCACACACACACACACACACACACACACACACACACACACACACACACACACACACACACACACACACACACACACACACACACACTACTCACTACTCACTAGAGAAGGCCCTGAAATCTCTTCAACCACACAGTTTACCTCCACAGAAGAACAGTTGCTGTTGAGCATTTAGCAATGCTCAACAGCAACAACTCATTATACGTTATGGCTACGGCAATACAAAAAAAACCCAGGCAGCAGTAATGAAAAGATTGCAGCCGTACAGGTTTTATTACCAACTGTAACTAACTGCGATCGTAGAAAGGTCTGCATGGCGGCGTTTAAAAAAAAAAGTCAAACAAATGGGTTTCCAGATTGGATGTCTACACTAGAAAATGGGGAAAGTACCTGAGCTCTCTGGAGGGCTCCTAAGAAGCTTTGTGCTGTGGAGAGACGTGTATGGCCTTATGGTGGTGTCATTACACTATGTTTATTTGGTTTACAGTTTGTCTATTTTGTTTTATGGTCTTATATATGGTTATTGTGTCATCTTTTGTTGTAGGGATTGACCAATTATCGGCCTGGCCGATTATCCGGGCCGATATTTGGCAATTTGCGGATTACCTGTATTTTCATGTCGCGAATTGTATGTTTTGTATGTTGTTTAAAAAACAAATACCAATTGTTAGTCACAGAAAAAAAGGTCTGCGTGGTGTGGTCACTAACAGCAACCCTTTCCCTCCAGGTTCTGCTGAGGAGCAACCGCGTGGATGCTCTGCTCAGCCGCCTGCTTCCTCACGGCCAGCTCCTCTTCCTCAACCACCGCTTCGCCCAGGCTCTGGAGAAGGAAGTAGCCGCTTACATGGCCAAGTGAACCAAAGCAGCCCCGGTGTACCACGTCCAGTCCGAGGCTAATTACCGCGAGCTGTGACTGCTGGCGTTCAAACAAACTGGCTGTTCACCATTGGCGACATTTCTGCGGCGGCGGTAGAAGGAGAACAGACTGCTGGCAGCTGCTGCTGCTTGTGATTGCACGAGGTAGTAAACACACACAGAGTGAACACATATCTCCCTCTGCCACTTGCAGCTCACTGTTGACTGTTGACTGCGTGGGAGGCTTCAGTTCAAATCCCGTTTGTCAAATTGAAAAGGGAAAATGTGGCAGATTAAAGAGTGCAGCTGAAGAGGCCAGTTAAAAGCTTACTCGTCAACATCAAAGACTCTTCATCTGATTCACAGTACTTGAAATGTCACGGTGAGACCTTGAGGAGCCAGACCAGACCTGTTTTGTTTGAGAATTCTGGGAATATAAATGAATCTCAAAGTGCTTTATTGCCTCCCTGTGACTTCTAATGCACCTTTCGTTCTTAAAGGCTCTGACGCACCAACCCGATTATCGGCCGTCGGACACTCTGGCGAGGTCGGTGACTCAAGTCTGTTCGGTGTGTTCCGTGCCGTCGTCAGTCGGAGGAGCCGTCGGCCTTCATTTTGGCCAATTTCACTTGTTGAAATGACCAATCTGATTGGTGGAGTGCTAGCCCTTGACTAGCGAATCAGTGCACGAGAAAACCGGAGCGGACAACGCCAGTATCTTCTTATTACTAGCCATCGTATTTCCTTCCGTTCAGCGAGTAATGACAACAACGATCCTTCTTGACTACTATCACCACTCTCTGATGAAAACAATGACTGACGACAGCGTGCTCTATGTTTACGAGGTCTAGAGAGATGTTGCGTCATTTCCGGTTTTCATTTTTTGGGTGACAATACAGATTAGTGCCGTCTGCTGTTATGGAGACCTATTACATCTCGCGCACGCGCAGAATGTACACTCAAGTCAGCATCGCTTCGGTGTGTTCCCAGGCACTTTTTTGACCTTGGGGAGCCGACTGATCAGTCCGACTGCCTTTCCTGCCGACGGTGGGCCGTCGGGTTAGTGTGTTAGAGCCTTTAGGGTATGAGGAAAGCAAATATTTTCTTTGTGATTAACAATTTTCATTTATTTTAAAGATTATTTTTAGGCCTTTTATTTGACAGCACAGCTGCAGACATAGAGACATAGAGAGAGACATAGAGAGAGAGAGAGAGAGAGAGAGAGAGAGAGAGAAATGACATGCAGCAAAGGGCCACAGGTCAGAGTCTAACTGCCCGCTCTACCAACTGAGCTATCTGGGCACAACACAAAACATACTTTCGTCATCACCACCCACCCAGACAAAAACTGTAAACCAAATAAACATATGTATAAATGACACCACCATAAGCCCATCATACACATCTCTCCCCAGCACAAAGCTTCTTAGGAGCCCTCCAGAGAGCTCAGGTACTTTCCCCATTTTCTAGTGTAGACATCCAATCTGGCAAACCGTTTATATTGACATCTTGTCAAAAGCTGCCATCCTAGCCTTCTCACAAGCCCTCTCCTGGATTGATGCCACCTCTTCATTCCTCCATCAAGGAAGCAGATTTTTTTATTTTTTATGTTTTTGTGCAGTACAGAGTATGCTTCATCTCACATCAACAAACAGCAGAAATGAAGCAAAGAAAGATCAAAGATCAAACCAAAAACATCATCATTCTTGAGAAATTAAATGTTATGAAACCAAACTGAAAAAAACAACTGAAGCATCCAGACACAATCAATAACAGATGTAATGCTGTACCTACCTTGTGAACATCTGTTGTACCTCCAACTGCGACCCCCCCCCCCGACTCTCCTGCTCTTCCTCCCCCCTGGCCTCATAAAAGCCTGACACTTTCTGTTACAGCCAGCCAAATCCAAAACCAGGGCCGTGATTTGCTTTGATCTTCTTCTTTTTTTCCCCCGTATTACAAAAATAAAACTCTTTTTTAGCATTACCCAAGGCGTGTTCTTTGAAACTTGTGTAGCCTACTCTGCAATCAAGGACACGCGGTGCGTTTTTTCAAAAACGAGGCACCGGGGATGGCACATTAAAAATGATAGAACACATGAGAAGGATTTAGAGGTTGTGTACATCTCATGGGGAATAAAAAAAAGACCTAACTTCAGCTGGATAAAAACACCTGAGAACTGAATAACACAACTGAATCAGAAAAGCAGTAAGTTCCACTGCAGGACCAGCAGAGGGCGATGTTTATCTTTTATTTAGGATCCCCATTAGTTGTTACCGTAGTAACAACTATTCTTCCTGGTGTCCACACAAAAGATGAAACATAACAATACAATCAACGTTACATTAATACTTCCATATTGTCCATACAATAAATAAATGCTATATAATTAATAATTCCACATTATCAATAAAATATAGTTCTACTGATACCTTCACATTTCCTTCTCAACAAACGGTTGCCACAAGTAACCAGTGGACAGGTACCCGTGTACACTAGTGTCCGTACTCAGGTAAACAAAGGAATATATATTCACATCCTCACTATCATATGCAGTTTAAAATGATTTCTTTTTGACTAATTACAAATCGTACTCCCTTTTTAAAACTGATCTCACTTGTAATCTGTGTTAAATACAGTTATAATATGTTCCAATTTGACATTGCCCTATACATTATAGTTTTTTTTATGGCATTAGTTTTAGGTAAAGGTAGTGTGAAGCGTCCCATAAAGGCTTCCCTAGTGTGATAGTGCCTGTCGTGTGTGTGTGTGTGTGTGTGTGTGTTAGCTGTGAGTATAAGTGTGTAGGTTTCCTAGAGACACAGATTTGTCTTATATACTGGACCAGGCTATATGTCTTTCTTTCTTCTAGCCTCATCATAACAGCCTAGCGTACATCCCTTCAACAATGCTCCTCATAGAGCAGTGAAGAGCAAGACGGCAGCTCGGTTCTGTGTAAGCTGGATCTTTTTCATTTCTTGTTTAGCAGCACTAGACCAGATGGCATTCCTGTCAGTGTCAATGTGCAGTCAAGGACATTGTGGAGAAACCAGTATTTCAAGTGCATTTTTGAACTAAAGGCTTTCACATGCAACCTTCTTGAAAGATAAACCTGGCTTTATTGTGTACTGTACTGCCAAAGGTATGCAGACACATCTGACACAAATTATTATTCAAAGCAGAGTCATTTTATTTGTTTTACAACATGTCTGGCAGGGATCTTTGATCCTTAATCTCAAATTAGCTCTTTGAGCAGACAAATGACTTTGCAGTCAGACTCCAGTTTATAGTTTGTATAAATACATTTAGTACTGATTAACTCTTGAAATATGACAAACCCTGCCCTAGAGGGCAGTGTGTAGCCAGACATGATGAGAGCGGCAGTCTGATAATAAGAGACAGTTAGTGACACCGGAGCAGAAATCCACTGGCAACAAAATCAGGAATGCTGCGGCTGCTTCGAAACAATTTAGAAGGAGCTGCTAAACATGAAACAAACAGCGCTGAGACTGTTTTCGTGTGTGTGAAACCAGTTTGTAATTACAACCAATTAGTGATGCAAAGACATAGGAAGTTGATCTTTGCCTACACACAGCTGTTTGATAAAATGCATGAGTTAATGTCAGGTGGAGATTAAAATTAGATGTTTCACTTTTATCCCCCGTGATTGTTTGTAGGCAGGGTGATCAATGTAATAACATATACATGTGTAGCCTGCTTTAATGTGGAGTTGAAACGAAAACCTGAACACTCGGGCTTCAGTAGCACTTACAGAGGGAATACATTGAAGGCCATTAACTGAAGTACATACAATTCTAGATCTGCAAAGATGAATCGATTAGTTGTCAACTATTAAATCAATCGGCAACTATTTTGATAATCATTTGAGTAATTTTTTAGGAGAAAAAAAAAAAAGTTTTCTGGTTCAAGCTTGTTAAATGTGAATATGTTCTAGTTTCTTTACTCTTCTGTGACAGTGAACTGAATATATTTGAGTTGTGGACAAAACAAGACATTTGGATAGTCTATATCCACGACGTTTCATTTCCGGGATTGGTCAGGTGCTGCCAGAAATTCCGCCGGATGTCCCTCTTTTTGGCCAGATGTCCGTCACCTTCCTCTTTCTTTGTGTTGGCATTCTAAACTCTGGTGGATTTCTGAAGACTATGATTAACTGCTCCTCAGATCTCTGCAGGGTAAATCCAGCCAGCTAGCTAGACTATCTGTCCAATCTGAGTTTTCTGTTGCACGACTAAAACTACTTCTGAATGTACACATGTTCCACCAAAACAAGTTCCTTCCTGAGGCTATTTTGCAGATGCACCGTTGCTCTGCTCGGTGCTTAGCGCCGACCAAGACGATTGTGATTGGTTTAAAGAAATGCCAATAAACCAGAGCACGTTTTCCTCCCATCCCAGAATGCTGTGTGGACTAGTCCGGCAATGCGAGACTATTTCACCATTTTCTGACATTTTATAGACCAAACAACTAATCGATTAATCGACAATGAAAAAAATCGTTAGTTGCAGCCCTAGAAAATTCTCATAGCAAAAACAATCTTGTGCCGTTCACCGACTTTGCATAGTGGTTTTTAGCAGCCCGGCGTTGAAAACAACCAACCAGATGGAGAGTTGGGCCAGTTTCTCTCGGGGATGCAAAGGTCAAACTGCATGAGGCAGCAGTGCCAGCAGATCAGAAGCAAAGTCTGGGGAGTTGCGTTGTACATGAGCTGGAGGGCACTGCTGACTCACTGACAGTGGTGGAAGAAGTCATCAGATCCCTTACTTGAGTAAAAGTGCTACAGTAATACCACACTGTAAAAAAATACTTTGTTACAAGTAAAAGTCCTGCATTGAAAATATTACTTAAGTAGAAGTATGTAAGTATCATAAATGAATGAATAAAAATGTACTTAAAGTATTAAAAGTACTCAATGCAGAAATATCCTCACATTTTAGAGAGTACTCTCTCTGAAATGTAGTGGAGTAGAAGTAAGTGGCATGGAAAGAAAAGACTCAAGTAAAGTGCCTCAACAAAAATGTTGTACTTGAGTAAATGTATTTAGTTACATTCCACCCCTGCTCACTGAGTCATGAGGGAAGGGCCTGCGGAGCACCTCATACTTGGATGGTAGGGGAGTGCAGAGGTTGTCCGGCACAGATTTTACAGATCTAGATATGAACCTTCTGAGCTGTCTTCTCCATCCTCCTCCTCCTGCTCCCCTCCCCTCCCCTCCCTTCCTGCCTCTCTGCTTCCAGCTGCCCTCATATCCACTCATCATCCATCCAGGCTGACCAGACCAAAGCTGACATTGTCACAGCCCATCTCAGTCACTCGCTCAATCTTTTCTTCTTCTTGCGTTTTGTTACTCCCTGGAACCAGCCTGAAGCTCCCAACAAAAGATTTTCTCATTGTATTTAGAGACTGGCCATTGAATATGCCAACTCCTCGAGTTTAAGGATTTTCCTCTTAATATTTCTTCTCCTGCCTCATTAGATGTCTCCCTGACTATTGTATGGCTCATGGCGAGAGCACTGTGGAGAAAATGGGCTCAGCTCCAGCCAGGGGACACAATATGAATTTCAATGCGAGTTGACGACTTATTCACTTGAGCCTCTGTCAGGGCATGCGGCGTGAAATACCTGAACGTCACAGCTCCCATTCATATACATTAGGCATCATTTCTATTCTCTTTCATGCATACATCTCTAGAATTTCAAACATTTCTCTCATAGGCGAATGCTAAGTGGAGTTTCTATTTGAGTGGAGGTTGAGGAATGCTCAGTGATAACAGCTAAACGCCACTCATATTAGGTGTCACAACAGATCTGTGTGATCAGTAGTAGATTTCTGCATTCTCCCCTGCCTGTGTAGGAGGGAGCTTATCTTTTTGAAGTACAGTATGTAGGCGATGGCATGCTTAACTTGAATAAATGGCTTGGATCATCATTTCCTAATGTTTGTTCTTTGCCATATTTCTGCAAATTATACCTGAAAAACACCCCCTCCACACACATGCACAGAGAGAATTGCCATTTCCCTCCCAGGCTCATCCAGTCTATCAAGCATCAGAAGAGAGATGTTCTCTTTTAGCATCTCAAATCGCATTAGATTTCCAATTTCAAGCCATTTAATTCATGTTATTTCCCCAGCCCCTAAAAAAGAAAGTCTTTTTCCACATTTCAACCAATCTGCATGATGCCCCTGCTGTGTTTAGGTATTGCTTGTCAGTGTGAGACTGACATCACACCACTTCAAACAACTCAATTAATTGAAAATATAAGTCAATTAATTGTTAATTAAGCTCCCTCTGCAGTGCCATTCCTCTGTAGGTTTGCCGTTGCTGCTCATTACCAATGAGAAGGCAGCGCTGTCTGCGGGGCAACAGTCGACTACACAACAACTTCACAGAAAGAAATGAAAACAAAGGCTTTCATAGTTTCAATTTTCCGCGTTCCTTTTTGGTTCTTTTTGTTTTTCCCCACAAATTGATTTCTTGATCTGTTAGTAAGCTAAGTGATAAAGTAGTCTAGACTGAAAAAGGCCACATGCTCCTCATGTTCTGACAGTGGGGATTATATGGCAAACAGGATGCCATCTGCCTCTGCACGGAAGGCAGGCTTATTATTTTTCATCATTATTTAAATTGAAGATAGGCAGACAGATACTTTCTCACTCTCAAAAATACCACTTTAACTGTGAGCTTGTTTTTTTTTTATCCTGCAGGAACCCATTATGCTTCTTTATAACTTGCAATTGGTCATTAATTGCAGTTTTTTTTTAACAGTAATTAAAATAATTGTGCAGAGGTTATAGCTTGTTTGCGGTGTAACACATCATACGGGATCATAATATTTACCGCTCCAAGCAAATGTGATCATATCCACTACAGAGTACCAGCTGTAAAATGTTACGACCTCCTCAATAAATTTACATCCGAGAATGGCTGACTCTTTTTATGGTAAAAGTACAGTGAGACTGTGTGTCACTGTATTTTACTCAGGCCTGGAGGGTTTAATGGGTCATACCCTTTTATCACACACTTTTACCACTCCCTTCCTCCCTCAGCTCCTCCCAGCATCATTCAACACTGTGGAGGTCGGAGGATGAGGCAAGTTTAAACTGGTGGTGGCTTCAAAGTATTTGTATTCAAGCTATTTGTTATATGTTTAAGTTTTAGAAATAAAACCTGATACAGTTTATCATGACACTAAATATATCAAAATGTAGAGAATGAGGACCAGAACCAGTCAAAAGTTTCATACAGTTGTTTTGCTAATAATGATTAATTTGCACAAAACATTTAGATTTTCAAGATTAAGGACAACTATTTGTTGTCAGCCAGACTTAAAGCAGCATTGACTGGTTTTTGGCCATTAGGGGGCAGAAGCAAGATAAAAGAAGAACTCAGAAACAAGCTGACAGATTCTAACTACTGACATAATTTACAGTTGTTATGGCTAAAGGCAGATTTATCTAGCTCCTCTGGACAACCATAAATCCGCCTTGCCTGCGTAGATTATACGCAAAGCCTACGCCGTAGCCTACGTAAGTGGCCTGAGGTTTATACTTATGGCCTGGTGTCTGCATCGTTCTAGCGTATCTCTTCAAGAGAATAGCAGA
Source organism: Sander lucioperca (assembly GCF_008315115.2). Taxonomy (NCBI): domain Eukaryota; kingdom Metazoa; phylum Chordata; class Actinopteri; order Perciformes; family Percidae; genus Sander; species Sander lucioperca. The sequence goes on along the minus strand of NC_050190.1, from coordinate 7,235,749 downwards.
GCCGGCATGTGGTGAGTGTGTGGTAGAGCGAGTGAGAGAGTACCGACTCCAGTGGTGGAGACGGAGAAACAAAGTGTCTCCTCTGTGTTTTCTGACCACGGTCGAAAAGCTGTAGCAGGAAAAGTTAACCCTCTCCTTGATTTCATGTTGTTTACGGAGAAGGAGAACCCGGAAATGAGAAGTAGTAGAGGTCCTGGGTAAGATTTGTATGCACTTCATTTAGCGGAGAATATCTCAACTGTTATAGACTAATATGACCCCATTGAACAACGAGGGATGTGTGCCAAAATCTCTACCCGGGACGAAAGTCTTGAAAATGACCACAATAGGTGACACTATTATCACACTACGGATGAACGGGACTTTTTCTTCCCTTTATAGATATCCTCATACATTTCTACCAGATTAATCTTCATATTAAGAGAAATACTTTTTGTATTACACTTTGTCTAAAAAATGTAATATAATATGCAAATGAGGCAATATCTCATTAAATATGCGTACATATAAACCCTTGAAGCTACAGATTTTATGAGGTGATCACAATGTTCACAATGGCCATGATTATAAGGTCATAGAAGAGTGTAAGCAGATATGATAGTGTTGCAAGTACTGCAAATGCAAGGGAGGCAATAGTTGTAAAAATCCTATCACTGAATGAGCTCTCATCATCATCCCCATACCTGGACTCTGTTGTGAAAGTTTTACCTTGCAACACAGGGAATAAACCTGTTGTTTTGTATTTTTCACTTTAAATTAACGTTCCAATGATAATAGCAAGGTTGGAAATACAATGTCTGTATATTAATCAAATGCTTGTTTTCTTTCTTTTAAAAAAGTCCCTTGTTTGTATACAATTGTATTTATAATTTTCCATTCAATACAGCACAAACCAGGACATCCCCCCCCCCACACACACACAACATCCACACTGAACATCTACAGAAACACAATTAAAAATATCAAACCAGAATTCTTACACTTACACTACATGGTCATTGTAAACATTGTGATCACCTCAGAAAATCTGTAGCTTCAAGGGTTTATATGTACGCATATTTAATGAGATAATCCCTAATTTGCATATTTTATTTTATTTTTAAGACAAAGTGTAATACAAAAAGTATTTCTCTTAATATGAAGATTAAACTGGTAGAAATGTATGAGGATATCTATAAAGGGAAAAAAAAGTCCCATTCACCTGTAGTGTGATAATAGTGTCACCTATTGTGGTCATTTTCAGGACTTTCGTCCCGGGTAGAGATTTTGGCACACACCCCCGTTGTTCAATGGGGTCATATTAGTCTATAACAGTTGAGATATTCTCCGCTAAATGAAGCACATACATATCTTATCCCGGACCTAGACTAAAGGGGGAAATGCAACACTACCAAGACACGGTCAAACAGACCTATCACAGTTGTTGGTCTGCGTCGCCGCAACGTGTAGTTACTTTTTTTGAGAGGTGCACAACAGGCTACGGTGTAGGCTATGGCGCCGTAGGCTTGGAAATATAATGCCTAAAGCTGCTGTAAATGGCGCATGCCCTGGACCTCCCTAGGTTTGGGCTCCGTCCCTGTCTAAGACTAAACCATACAGTAAATGTGCTGTTAAACCAAAGCAATGAGCTAAAACTGGCTAAAAATCTTTAAAGAGCTGTTGAGTTTGTAATAAATCTCTGTGAGTTCACCATTGTTAACGACACCTTCCATATTATACATAGTTATTTGACCCAGCGTTAATATTAAAACATGATTAATGGAGCTTCAAAATGCTGCCCATAGTACTTTTAAAGAAACTTTTGAATGTTTGATGTCTTGTGTTGGGCTTAAAATCAACATATCATCTGAGTGCCAAGAGAGTTGTGCCTGTAGCACCACAAATCAGCAGCTTTTCAGTACTGACTTGGACAGAGGATTATTCAGTCACATCTCCAAAAACATTTCTCTGCCTTTTCTTGGATTCAAGCATGCTCTCTTTAAGTCACAAGATTTCTTTTTCGGCTGCTGCAGTTTATTTGCGTAAATAAATTAGTCAATTTGCACCACCTTAAAATATGAATAGTATGTATGTCTCAGGCTTTTTGACCTCACTACAGTCCATTAACAGCTTCAAATTCAACCACGCAGTGCTTAAGGCACGTGAGAGCCCAGTCTGGGGAAATACTGTGCAAAAGTGCCTCATTACGGCTGCTTTCCAAATGAAATGGAGATGTTTTATTCAATTGTGGAGAGTCCCCTGTGAGTGAGGCCTAGCAGGAAAACAGGACATGTGTGAGGTTTTTCTCTCTGCCAGCCACTTAACAATTGGTTCATACACCCAGTTCTGGGACCCAGGAGAAACAATGCAGCATTTGCTCACATAGATTACAGAATATCAAGGAGGCCTTTTCAAATTAGACCATCTCTCTGTACCTGATAATAAAATCTTTCCTGTGTCCACACTCACTTTTTTCCCCCAATCAATTTCAGTAGCATGCCAGGAAAAACAACGCTGTATCCCAATTCAGGGCCTGGATCCACATGTTATATCATGATATATAACATTATATATTATACTATTTCAAAGCAATGCAATCTTCTATTACCTCAATATAGTGATATACCTGGTTTATATTCTGCAGTCCCCAATGCCCCACAATCCATTGTTGTTTAATAGAGCATTCTGGAGATCCTAATCAAATCGTAAAGTCGAGATATATCACAAGACCACATTGTATGTAGCAGGAGTTGCGATGCATGTGGTGATTTGTCACTCTTAAATATATCACCTGAACAAGACTAATGAAAAAGCCGCTGCAGGTTGTAAATAATGGAAATCCAGGCAGAGAATTCCCTTGTGTTCTTGTTCTTGTTAGCAGCCTGAACATGTTGATAAATTACAGGCTATCACAGTAAAATGGAGGAGACTTGGATATGTTTACCATACACTATTGATTAAATGACACGGCTCATACTGTAAACCTGGGTATTATGAAACTTGCCACAGAATACCACTGTTGTTTTACACTTTGTTGGCCATTTTAAGGGCAACTGTCTGGGGAGATAATGTGGATATCTTGACTATACAAGTTGACAAGGCGTGCCTGAATGGTCTCATTTGGGGAGGAGGAGCAGGTCTGACTTTGTCTTCATGCCACTTTATTCAGAGCATCTGGACCCCAGAATTGGCAGACAGCCACACATATATGAGCAAACATGTTGTGCGCAGCATAGAATAGTATTGTAAATATGTATTTGTGTTTTACTTAATGAACACACTCCAGTCTTTTGACATTAAAAATTCCCCTTGTGTTGCGTGTGATCCGCTGCGGACTGTAGTTGCACATTGAATCCTCCTTTGTGCATAGTAATACAGTTTTAAAGAGGGAATTGCATAGAGTAGGGGAAAGTGGGTCACTCATGACACCAGGGTTGTGCAGCAGGAAGCACTATGTGCTTGTCATGTCATCTCTCACTAAGCTGCAGTCACTCAGGAGCGGTCCCGGGTGTCAGTGGTGCCAGATTGTGCAGGTTGAATCCATTCTAAAAGCAACCTTGTCCAATTTTTTTCCCTTACTGGCCATTACCTTTCTCACAGTGAGAGCCTCCGATATGGTTGATGACAGCTGTCATGTCTTATGCCGCCCAATGACCGCATACATTTAAGGAGATTAGAGCTCTGTTCAAGTTTTGCTTGTGATAGGAATTCTCACAGCGTACAACATTTTTGAAACACTAGTCTACATGGTGTAGAGGGTTTAAGTTTTGAAATTATTTTTCCTATTCCGTATGTGTCATGAATGTGATGTCTGGTTATTTGAGTACACACAGTAGGAGCCCCATTCATTTGTAAATGGCAGTTTAATAATTACCTGCGTGTGTGTGTGGGTTGCTGCATTTGTGTCACCCATGTATAGTCAGCTTTGAAAATATCTTTGAAAATTGCTGCCACCTTGTGTGAACACATCACACGTTACATTTCTGACTAATGCCTTTTTCAGAGCGGGCCAGAGTCCAGGCCTCTATGATTCAGTATAAAATTTATTCCAAATCGTCAAGGTGAATGGATGTAGGGGTCTATCTAGGAGTTATGAATCTCTGGAGACCCCTCAATATATATTCTTTTGATCTCTACACCACCATTATTCAACAAATGAGAAACATCTACCCTCCAAAACTGAAACAAATGTCTTGATGTTGTTTACTGAGGAATCATTAGCCACGTCTTTAATAGAACGAATGACGATTGGACTGTTTTTGATTCTGCTAATAATCTTGCAAAACCAGACTTGTTCAACATTTGTCCACATCTTTGCCATATTTTTCTCCAGCTTGCCTCCTGCACAACAGCAACTGCAGTTTGGGGTATTTTATTTTATTTTTTAAAATTTGACATATAATTGCCACAAATGGGACCTCAGGGGTCCTCCTTCTATCAGTTTGGGTCTGTAGGGATATAGAGGGACACAGGAGAAAAAAAGTTCTTTCCCTCTTCCCGTCCCTTCCTTCCTAGTTTAATGCCTCTTGATGACTCATGTCCCGATTTATCACTTTCACTCCCGATCCCGATTTTAAGTTTTCAGGGGTCCTCCTTTTATCAGTTTGGGTCTGTGGGGAGAAAAAGATAACACAGCAGTAAAACGTTCTTCCCCTCCAGCCTGGTCCCAATTTATTTGTCCCCTGTGTTTTTTTTTACTTTTGTCCCTGTCTTGTCCCAATCCATTCCTTTTACTCTAGATTCTTTCTTTCTTTCTTTCTTTCTTTCTTTCTTTCTTTCTACGACTACAACCATTGTCCGTCATGTCCCAATTCTCACTATTGATCCTGATCCTGTTTCAGATTTGACATAGCTCCTTCCTCTCTGCATTGCCCCTCTCTCACCTGTAATGATCTTTTCTGTTGCCAAAATGCTTATACATCATTACCCTATACTTAATACTTAAACCTGCAGCAGCCATGGGACCCTCAGTATTATTGAGGAACAAGACTGATATTTCTGTTCCAATGCAGTCGCTACCAAAATGACACCAATGATGGCCAGGTAAGCTTTTGTTTTCCCTCGCACGATGCTTCAATTCTTTCCTAACAGTGTGGGGATGGATTTACAATTTGTGCTAACGTAATGTGGGCGTCACCCATCAACCCCAAATTACCTTTCCCTGGCTACTGTAGACAGCAGTATCCGATAGCTCATTGCTCTTTACTCTCAGTTATAATGAGAAATATTTCGGTCCAGCTTTCCAACCGTTACAGCTCATTATTGCAGGTTTCAAAGCTGTACCTGCCTGAAGTTTGATGTCTTTTCAAACCAGAGCTTTGCTGACTCGCTCTCAAAGAAAATGTAGTCAGCTGGTACACTGTAAATATAATTTCCTGAGAGTAGTTTAAAGTCTCCAACTATTGTCAGTAACATGCAAATTCCCATTTAAAAATATATATTTTTCATCCTTTACATGCTTATGCTGTTTGTTCTTTATTTGTTGTTGCTCTTTTTTCACAGTTGGGTTCAGTCCAAAGCACCATTTTATTAGAAAAGAGATGGTTCCTGGTGTTTCTTGGCTCATCATTTCAAAATAAAAGCATGTATTGTAAAAAAGCTTAAATTATCTTTGTCAAACTTAGTATGTTAAGACGTGGTCTACAGGAAGAGATGATGTGACGCACTTTCGACACCAAGCCAGAAAATAGTAAAACGTAGCCTATGATGTTAAAGCCCATGTTGCAGGTTAACCACCACTGTTGATTAATGGGTACATAAAGCACTCAACATATGTATATCATTGTTAAAAATGTCTCCAAATAGTGTTAAAGGCCAGTTTTTACCGTTAATCGTTTAGTGGGTTTTTTAACGCAATTCGGTGATGACATCACGTTGGGGAGATGTGCCTCAGCCTAGTACTAGAACTATGGTGACTGACTGGGATGAGGAAGAGGTGTTTTTACTGTCAGTGAATAGCACCGAGTGAAAGTCAATGTTTTCTTTATATCTAGTGACAGTGATCATGTCGTTAGTTCAGATAAGTACCAGTAAACTTATCTAGATCTAGAAATAGAAGGCATCATGCTAGCTATAGGCTAACTTGCCAGTCAGTCTCACCTGTGAAATCCCCCGACGTTGTAAACACATTTTCGATTAGATAGCTCACGTTTTGATGGTAGCCTACTAGCTCCAGTAACAACATATTTGCCTAGTATTTATTTATTACTTGGATGGGGATGCTGTTCAGCTTTTCACAAGTTTAGACAGTTAGCTAGCTAACGCTACGTCGACGTTTTGCTAACGTTAGCGCAACAACGTTAGCCTAGACGGCTAGGTAAATATTACGACTGCCTTCGGAGTTTCCTATATCTGCGTCCACGTTGTCAACATAAGACACGTGGCGTTAGTGCTCCTTTTGTACCATAACTGTATTGAATGAAATGTTAAGCTTCGCTCCTACGAGATGGGTGGATTTTTGTTAGCTAGCTACGTTACACACAAAGTTAAATGGCTATAGTTAGCCTGTGCTAGCGGAATTAGCTAACGTTGCGTAGCCAGCCAGCAGCTTCAGCAGTAGTTTCGGCGAGCTAACCACGACAGCTAACACATCCACAAGCATCTCTATTTATTTCTAATTCCACTAGCATACAGGCTAACTATAGCCAGTTAGCTTTGTATGTAACAAAAACCCACCCATCTCGTTGGAGCGAAGCTTAACATTTCATTCAATAAAATGATGGTACAAAAGGAGCACTAATGCAACATGTCTTATGTTGACAACGTGGATGCAGATATAGTAAACTCCGAAGGCAGTCGTAATATTTACCTAGCTAGCAGTCTAGGCTAACGCTGTGCGCTAACGTTAGCAAACGTCGGCGTAGCTAGCTGTCTAAACTTGTGAAAAGCCGAACATCATCCCCGTCCAAGCTGTGTTTCACTTTCCCTCCAATATTATTATACACATAATAAAGACACATGGACTCGGTCGAGACCAAAAGTCATATTTTGCAACACCAGTGGCACAGACCGAGCCCATAGACAGTGAACCGAGACGGGGCTTTCGGGGCTTTTGTCTGTCGTCTCCCCAACGTGACGTAATGCAATGCATTGTGGGGGAAAGGGAATCATTGCAAACCGCTGTAAAATAGTACTACTTTTTTGTATTTTATTCTGTTTTGTGATATCCATTGTATTTGATGTTGTTGGGTAACAGTTTAAATGTTTATTACCAACAAGCAAATTGCGCAAATTCATTAGAAAATAAACCCTGCAACATGGGCTTTAAGGTGTTATATTTCAGACAGGGCACTGACACAAGCTTTGTCGTGTGTTTGCTTTGGTGAGCTCTAATTTGGTCTTGTATAGCTCTATTGGTTGAAAAGGACATTAACAAGGGAGAGGGTTAAGTGCTTTGATTTGCACGGGGACCTTCCGTGTTAAAATCCTCCTTCCATCCTAAAATCATTTAAAACTCACCAGTCTAATCAGCTTTAATCAGCAAGTTGGGCTGCAGCAATACATTTCATCCTAACCTCCCTGATGAGATGCTGTGTCTGCTCATATTAAATACTCAGATCGTGCATGTGCCAAAAGAGGAAGTCCCATATAAATCTCATCTCATTAGTGTCCTTTGATAATGATCACTTCTACTAAACATTTGGTTGCTATTAGCACCCCCTAGTGGTAAAGTGGCATAGCAGTTTAACTGCCATTGTTACATTCACAGTTTTGTCAGATCTGTGACCAAGCAAGGCATCTTTTATCCATTTTTTAAATAAATTATTATCTTTAGGTTCTCAGCTTCTGTAAAAAAAAAAAATTCAGGTCTTAAAAAATTCCTGTTCTCGAGAGCTTTTTAAACCTGTACAACCATATTTATAATTTTGTCTTTTATCATCTTTTAATATCTTATTAAACAATCTTTTTACCCTTAATGTGTCTCTCTATATTTTGTTTTTGTTAAACTGTAATCGGTTTTTGTTTGTTTTTATTCTGTAAAGCACTTTGAATTATATAGATAAATTGCCTTGCCTTGCTTTTGATTGGTTTAGTGCCAGTTTGGTTATGTTTGTATTGGTCCTTTTGTTTAGTCTAACAACGTTTGCTTTTCTTTCTATCTTCTGTATCTCTTGCAAAAGAGGTCTCAATGAGATGACATTATATATAACCAAGTTACAGTATCCTAGTTGCTAATACAACATTCTAGGTAAGTGTGAAATTATTGTTGGGCCAGTATAGTTGATATTATACATTTTACTGTTTTTACTTTTATTATTTTTAATACTTTATTTGTTTTTTACTCTTGACTCTGGCGTCTGCTTGATTAATTAGTTGTATGACGGAAAATGTAATTTCATTTGACAGTTAGTTTTAAAAATGACATCGGTGAGGAGGTGAGGAACCTTCGTCAAGCGCTAATGATTGGCTGCGGCCCTGGATTGTGTGGAATCGCCATGACGTCACGACCGGCGTTCTAGAACGTGGTTGACATTCGCGATGCGAGCTCGAGATGCTTGTTTGTTGCCATGGCAGCTGCTCCCACAGGTGTAGAAGGTGGCTTGATGGAAGTAGCTTAGCTAACTACAGTCCCGGAATGGCTAATGTTGCGTATTTCTGAGTTTTTGAGAAAGGATAGTCAGTTGTGTTTGTTAGAGGATGCGACCCGCGAGCAAAAATAAGCTATAAAAACAGATAATAATAAGCGCAAAAACGGCGCTGAAATGGCGAGAATTAAAACGAGGAAAGCGCTACAAAGTGAAGTGACCAGAGGATCGATGAGACGGGTAAGCTAAGCTAGTTGGGAGCTGAGCTAGGAGTCGCGCAAATCATAATACAACGTTGCCTGCTAACTTCATGTTTATGAATCAAACTTAATCTTGCAGCTCTACAGCAGCAGCCACTAGTCCAGTTTGCTGCTAACAGTGACTATGAAGAGCCAAGCAGCAGCCCTGAGCCCAGAACTCCAGAGTGGACAGGTAGGACTGCTCATTGAGTGAATATTATAAGAACTAGAATTAATATCAATGAAGAGTATGATGTTTATTATGAAGGGTATGATGCCCAGAGATAATCAATGATGCTAGATGATTCGCCACTACATTATTGAAACTGACTTGATCCGAAAGCTTTGTAAAAAGGGGAGATTTGTGCTGAGAATTATTACAATTTATAAAATGTGATTTAGTGTCAGAAGCAGTTGTATCACAGTGTGTGAAGAAGCAAACATAAGCAGAGTAGTTACAATATAACAACTTTCTATGCCCAAATGTTAAGAGATACATTTTTAATCAGCTCGATTTCTGAGGACTATGGTTAACTGCTCCTCAGATCTCTGCAGGGTAAATCCAGACAGCTAGCTAGACTATCTGTCCAGTCTGAGTTTTCTGTTGCACGACTAAAACAACTTTTGAACGTACACATCAAGTCAAGTGGGTTTTATTGTCATTTCAACCATATACACTGTATATAGTGAAAAGAAACAACGTTTCACCATGGATCAAGTGGTGTTACACATTTAAAATATATAAAAACGACATTATATAAAAACGACATTTGAGACAGGCTACATTTAGTACACACACATTATAGACTATACATAAAGTGCAATTACTACTTAAAGTAGAGCATTGAAGACAGACAGTGCACAGGACAGACAACAGACAACAAAAGACAGGGCATAAGTAGACTTCTAACAGAGCACTGATTGTTATGAGTTTGGTTCACCGTGAGGTGAAGGTAGACTATATAGAATTTAGCAGCAGAGCAAAAGTGCAGCAGTTGTTCCACCAAAACAAGTTCTTTCCCGAGGCTATTTTGCAGAGGCACCGGGCCTGCTGCCGGTGCTGAGCGCCGCCCATGACGATTGTGATTGGTTTAAAGAAATGTCAATAAATCAGAGCACGTTTTTCTCCCATCCCAGAAGGCTGTGTGGACTAGCCTGACCCTCCTCCGCAGCGCTGTGGAGGAAGGTCTGGCAAAGCGAGACTATGAAGGTAGTAATTTGAAATAAAACCCTGTAGTTTAATTGTTACTGACTGACAAAGTTAACAGACGCATAGGTTGACCAATGACGGATCAGTTTTTCGGCTGTTAAATAGGAGCTTATAGTACCAAGTGCCAATCCACCAACAACACCTGGACCCATATTTTGAATTCTGGTATTGCCTAGATAAAGTGTGTGCTACTTGCTCTAGCTGCAGACAAGCATCCTGAATGTTTTTTTTTTTTAAAGGGGCTCTACACCTCCATCTCTTTTCTCTGTGGGCCCTCCAAAACGTGAGGCCCCTGGCTTGAGCCCCTATAAGCATGTGCATTAAGTAAACAGTAGTCTTGTGAGAAAGCTGTAATATGTGGGCTTGATCGGTGAATATACTGTAAGTGTATGGTTGTGGTGTGGCCCTTGTCCCTGAGGCTGAATGAAGCTGTGTAATGTTGGATGGTGCATACAGTAATGAAACTCATCCTTCCTATACCACATTGCCATTTGGAGCTGCCATTGTATGCAGTTCTTTCAGTACAGCTTCAAAATAAAAGCATTTCTCAGCCGGCATATTCCACAGCAGTCACAACACCTACATTGCAGCACCTCTCCAACTAACGTCAATCCCACTGATTCCTGATGAACGGCACACATGCCATTTCTCGACCCTGCTTCACCCGACTGAGGGGCCACAATTAGCCAACAAAACGTAATCTCAATCAATTTCAATTTCACCTTTGTGGAGACGATTGAGAACACAAGGGGTTAATTATCCCTCTGCAGTATTGATTGGTGTTTCTCGCTGGCCTGTTAATTAGGGTGACTGATTTGGCACCAGGGTTGGAGTGAGAGATAAATGATAAGCGGGAATGGAGGGGACCGTGGAGTAATTCCTCGCTGCTACTCAACAGTTTGAAGCCTCCTCTGTTGTTTTCTCTCCTCCTCTGTTTCTTCCTCTTATGAATGTGACTGTTCTTTTAGCTGAATAATGTAACGGCAGCTGATTCAATCTTCTTTTTTTACTCCTAGTTATGCTTGATCTGTCTTGATGGAGGCATTTTCTGTCACTTGGATGAGACTGAGACTTTGCATATCACATGCTATTTACTTATGACAAGAAGATGCGCTGCAATGCATAGTTTGTTTCTTATGTATTTTTTGTGATGTGCTGCGTGCAGAAAATGGCATAAAAGGGTATTTTTCTCTTCACTGAAAGAAGATACCTCGTCAAGCTGTCTCGTTGTTATGTCTCATTGATGTGCATGGGATATGTAATGAATAGAACCCAGAAACACTTATATGCTTTGTGGGAGCTTTCCATGAGTGCCAGGCTGCCTGCTGCTTGGCTATGCTTGGCTACACAGGTGACAGTGTGGCTTAGCTGTGAAAGTGAGGCGGGCAGAGCTGCAAGGCAAGCCTAATTGAAATCCCCTCCTATGTGAGACAGAGGAGATGGTGCTGTAAATGGCCTTAATTACTGAGGCCACTAATGAGAGATAATTAGGTCATATGGCAATGTCTCTACCGGGGCTCTGCTGCGAGAGATGTGGGAAGGAATAAAAAGGTGGGCAAACTATGCAACTCCTGTTGCTCATCACCATTATGAACCACCATTATAAATGAACATTTAATTAGTAGTAATAGTTATCATTTTAAAAAGGCCCCTTTTTCAACAGAGCAAATACTACCTTACTAAGCCACACACCTGCCATGAGGCAGTGCAAAAGAGCCCCCAGATGCCAGGCCCAGATGTTCTAATGTCATTTTTTATCATAATATATATATATATATATATATATATATATATATATATATATATAAGTATTTTAAATTTTTTTGTACTGTATTTTTTTGTACGTTTCTTTTCCGCTTTTATTTGACAGGACAGTTAGGTAAGAAAGGGGAGAGAGAGTCGAACCCTGGACCTCTGCGTCGAGGCATAAACCTCTCAGTATATGTGCGCCTGCTCTACCAACTGAGCCAACCCAGCCACTTTTTGTACTGTTTTTATATTTGCTCTTTCTGTAACATGGTAATTGGGTCCAACATAACTATTTTCCCCACTGGCCCCCCGGGCCAGTAGATCAGGGTTTTACTGGCCCCTTGTATATTTTTACTGGCCCAGGGAAAAAAAAGAGGGAAAAAAACACTTTTCCAAATAGTTTATTAATCAAATATACATTGTAAAGATTCATCCAAACAACAAACAAAAATACTATTCTGCATCTACAAATACGAGTTCAGTCTATTTAGTTGGATTTGCCTTCTAATAATTCATAGTTATTCTACAGTAATGCTTCGGAGGCACCGCGACGTTCGCTAATATTACTAGCGAGCTCCCGGCGAAGGAGAAGAGCAGGCAGCAGCTCCGGTCTGGCTGGGTTTGAGTTGCTGCATCCTCTGCTGAAGGTCCAAAGCGTATGTGGACTCTTTGTGGCGGGTTTCCATGGTCGTTTGTTGACGTTAGGTTAGCAAACTCCATTTCTAATCAACGTTAATAGTGTTGCATCAACTTTCCCGACATGCTGTTTTACTGGCCCCGGGCCATCGGACCAGTGCTTATGTTGAACCCTGCTTATGTAAGCTTATTTTACACTTCTCTACATTGGCACATTGCAGACTTAATTTTAAAACTATTAACCAGTTGATTGGGGCTGAAAAAGGTGGGAAGAAATATTCAGATCATTTTACTTAAGTATAAGTTGCAGTCCCACAGTGTAACAATCCTGAAACTTCAATAAAGTACAGAAATACTATCAGCAAAATGTACTTGATTATTGATAATCAAAGGTCACATCTTCAAATGTCCTGTTTGTTCAGACCAACAGTCAAAAACTCAAAAATATTACATTTAGAATATATTGTCATTTCTCAGGACTCACATACATAGAAACAAAATCTGGCCTCTGCATTTAACCCATCCTATACACTAGGATCAGTGGGCAGCCGTAGCACAGCGCCTGGGGGACCAACCATTTCTTTTGCCAGTGGCACTGACAGGAGCACAACCAACATACATGACTTTGGTGGTCAGAGGAAACCCACACAAATATGGACACTGCACACAGAAAGGCCCGGCACGGACAGGGAAAAGCAAATTATCTTCATATTTAAGAGGTTGAAAACGGCAATTGTTGTTATTGCTTACCAGTGCACCACATTTCCTAAGGCCTGTTCTATTAAAGTGATGGTTCGGAGTAATTTCACCCTAGGCTGCTTTGCACCTTGACCTTGAGCCAAACAACCCCCCATAAGCTTTTTTCCCTTGTTATTACGTTGGTCAAGTTAGCGTTATCAGCTGGTTAGCTTAGTGCAGGCGCTAATGGATCCACGTTTGTATCTCGTAAATTACCCCACTAATAATGCCCGGAATTATACCTAACTTCTACAGTAGTACAAATAGTTTCTGTACTAACGAGGCATTAGAAAGTTTGTAACTACACCAGAAGTATATTTAAATAACACTTGCCTGATGGAAACTCCTCTCGGCTGCTACCGCGCGAGATCCCGCACAGAGCACCACATCTATTGCCGGAAGAGACTACTGGTAAAGAAGAATCGAGAAGCGAGTGAACAGCAGAAGCAGCTACTGCAGCGTGAGGTGATAGGACAAGATGCAACACAGTTGTATATATCCCGGCTGCGGTTTGAAAGCAATAGATGTTGTGCTCTGTGTGTGATCTCACGCGATAGTTTCCATCAGGCAAGTGTTATTTAAATATACTTCTGGTATAGTTACAAACTTTCTAATGCCTCGTTTTATAAGTACAGAAACTATTTGCACTAGTGTAGAAGTTTGGTATCATTCTGGGCATTATTAGTGGGGTAATTTACGAGAGGGTGAAATTACTCCGAACCATCACTTTAAGTTCCATCTTTCAGTATCCCCCTGCAACGAGCATTATTCTTTTGATAAACTGAGACCTCTGAAAGTGTATTTTACATAGAACACAGACACTATAAAATGAGTATTGGACATTTTGTCTCTCCACTGTCTCTGAAAGTCCCAGTGAATTTGAACCATCCTGCATAAGTGGAGCAAAATTAGCAGCACTCGTACAGTATATTCAGTAACACACACATACACATATGCCCTCTTAAATACATTTTGATTTAGATGTTGGTGAAGTCATTGTGGGAATTCGGGGGAGGCTGAGACAGACTGCTTCATGTTGATGGCACGGCATGATTAATACAGGAGATGCTGCTATGATGTTCACGCTCAGAGAAGCGTGATTATGTGGAGCTGCTGCGCATGAATGAGTGATCCCCACACACCATGCATCCCGTTGAAAAAGACTTTATATACCCAGTCCCTTTACAGCTGTATATATTGATGTTGCAATTCATGTTTCTTTGGCTGTTCAGGGAAACATTTGTACATTGTTTAGTTTACCATCTCTTTTGCAGGGCTAACGTGGAAGTCGATATTTCTTGGATTTGTTTTGTGTGCAGTGCTCAGTTTGTGGAAAACATTGATTTGTTCTTTGGTATTTTTCTCATGGCTTAGCTCAGTGTTTGAGGATAAAGTCTTTCCATAGCTTATATTATGTGCTGTAGCTTTGAGGGTAGCGAATGTCTGATATGGATGATTGAGCTCACAGGCGCACGCACACATGGATGGCTGCGCACGTTTCTTCGGAATCAATGAAGGTAAAGCATTTAATAAACAGGCCAGCAGAATCAGTCATGTGTCTTTTTATTGGAGAACCAGAAAACCAAAGTGGAGGAGTCATGGGTCCAGCTTTGGAAAGCCCTAATGGGCTTCTTCAGAGCTCTTCAGCATAATGACCTCTTCAGCTCACCAACCATTTAAGTGATCTCCAGTTAATTGGGCTGGAACCTCAATCATGTCAATGTTTTCCCCCCATCTGACCCTGCTCTCTTTTCATCCATTAGCAGTATTTTTTCAGAGAAAATCATCTGCACGTTTGAAGTAGATTATCTTGTCAAAGTGTGTAAAGCTAGCACCACTGCTGAAGAATTTTTAACAACTTTGGTCTTTTTTGTGTGTCCACCAAGACAAGCACAAGCTGTCAAAAGATCACAGGTTTTAAACAAACCCCAGAATTGAACCATATTATCAAACCATCCTAGTGGTTGTGATTTTAAGATGTTGCAAGATAAATCCAGGGGGTCACAAGATAATTAACACGATGCTTTCTAGGGCTGCACAATATATATATATATATATATATATATATATATATATTTTTATCGTCATCGCAATAGCAACTGGCGCAATAAAGACGTCGCGGAAGGCTGCGACCTATTGCCAAAGACACTCAGAGGTTTTTTTGTGTTCATATCATATTGTGTTCAAATATCAGCAGAAAACTGCACTTCAAAATGTAAAATTTCTTCTTTTTGAATTCGACAAGCATATGTGTTAATTTTTTGCAGAATACTGAAAGCAACAGAAAGGCAGAACTGAATACATTTTAGTATCAGTTTATCTATTGCACGTAAGATCGCTATCGCAAAATTCAACAACATTATCGCATATATTTTCCTCATATCGTACAGGTGCAGCCCTAATACTTCCCTTAGTTTTCTGTGAAAAAGTGTTGAACTTTTACAGTTAATGGCACAAAATGTATCAAATAACCAAGTCTTAGTCATTGACCTTTTTTTAGGCAAAGCACTAGCACTATGAAATGACCCATGAAACCCGTGAAACAATCCTGCATTCGATTACATAGGGTACTAGTATGTTTTCTCTTTTTAATAATCTGGTTAGTAGGGGTGTGACGAGACACTCGGCTCACGAGAACGAGACGAGATTTTAACATTATTTTAAAGAAAACTTCAATTAAGAAATATGACTGGAAAAAGTCTTTCCTCAGAGAACCAAGGTTACAACGTAACCAAGCGTTTCATTGCAGCAGTAAACAAGGAAGTAGGCTGCTCTTGTATTGATTTATGGCCATTTTAAGACGAGGGGAGTACATTTCTCTTTGTTTAATATCATTAAAAGTAGAGTTAGGTTTTTCTTTCTGCTTCCGACTCATTTAAAAAAGAGCGTGAGAGGGAGCAGTGGTACCCTCTAACGTTCTAACGCTGGGTTTTACAGGCAGCTTTTTACAACTGCAACTCCGCTACCGCTCTGCAAAAGTGAACTCAGAGTCAACTTTGGCGAACGGGCGGGGGATCTTCTATGCTAATTTAGTGGTCCAAGCCAGACTCATCTTCAAAGCCAGGTGTATTATAAGACCAACCAGGTCAGACTCCGTCTACTGGCTGCTGCTCTGCACTTGTGACTGTTATTGCGAGACAATTTTTACCTCGACGAGAAGTCTTCTCCTCTACTGGTTAGACTGTGTTTTTGTTCACAACCTTTCTCACTTCCGTTTGTGTTCCTTCTCTGTTGCTCAGTCTCAAGATCTCAGGAGTGAAGTTGATGAGTTGGTTTTAGTGATGGTCAAAACAATATAAATATGACCCAGCTTGTTGAAAAAGAAGTCCAACTTTTCCTTTAAACCAGGTTTTTATCTAATGTTTGGCCAATTCTCTGCTCCTTGAGTCACCCTCATATCTGTGATAGGCAGCAGGGAAAACAGCCGAGGACAGTGCCGTCACTGTCTGTGTCTTCTTAATACTTGTTTGATGTGGCTCAGATGCACGGGTTTGGTTCAGACGGAGTGGGTGGGGCTCACTCAGTTTTTCCCTTCTCAGCCTTGGCACAAGACACCTTCCAGTGGGTCCCGTCTCGCATGTGACAAATAGATGGTGGCATTTGTGGGCTGGAGGCCTCTGCGACACGGCGGCTAGTGCTAACGGGATGAATATTCATCACAGGGCGCTATTTCCCCCGATCGGCTCAATGCCGGCTGTTCCCTGTCCTCCGATAGAGACAGAAAGGCAGAACGTGGCTGAGAAAATGTGATGATGATGTGCGATGAGAGTCAGGGCCGGGGAGGAAGTAAAGCAGATTGAGGGAAAGAGAGGGGTTGGCTTTGAAAGATGCTTCGACCAGATAAAAGAGACAACTTGGGAGGGTGGACTGTGAGAAAGGGGAGAGGAGAAAAAAGTCCGAGGTAGGGGAAAGGATTGCTCTGGAAAGATAACTAGAAAGTGACTGAGAAAGGAACAGGTGTAGGAGGTTTGAGAGAGAAAAATGGCAAACGGTGAGGGACCGGAGAGAAGACGGAGGGGAGGTGAAAGGGATTGCTTTGGAAGGATGAGTGAATTAAATCGGGTGCTGGAAAATGGAGAGGTGAAAAGGATGACTTCAGAGCGACGAGTAGACGGTGCGACAGGAGAGAAAGGTCTGAAGGTTTAGCATCGGTGTCAAGAGTGACTTATTCCCAGATGAAGACAGAAGCTGACCCCCCCCTTCTGCTCCTCCCAGCTCATCCTGCGCGCTGGCTGCTTGCGTACCTGTAGACAGGCTCTGGTCGAGGGATAAGTAAACAAGGCTGTCGCTCGCAGATGGGACTGTCTGAGATGGATGGCCTTGTCTCAGATACAAGCATGCGTGCACTCGCACATGGGAATCCACAGTGGCTCATACTGTGCCAAAGTATGGCAGCATGGAAGGGGGAAAGAAAAGAAATACTTGCACATGGAAGAATCTCATTGGAAAAATCACTTTAGGCAAAACAAGTCCATAGTGTTGTTTTGGTGGCGGGAGGAGATGATGCAGTATTCGATTTAGCAAAGGTGAAGCTGGGACAAAACCTGTTAAGAAGTGTGTGTGTGTGTGTGTGTGTGTGTGTGTGTGTGTGTGTGTGTGTGTGTGTGTGTGTGTGTGTGTGTGTGTGTGGGAGAAAAGGAACAAATCAGATGGTAAACTCTGTTTATGACAGTGTGCTCCTGTCTGTGTGGCTGAGCATTCAAGGTTTTCTTTTGTCTGCCTTCAGGTGTGTCTTGTTTGCATGAGAAACCTGTAATTAATCTTCCAGTAATGTGGGAAGCGATGGTAATAAGCAGGTACCAAACACAGGCTCCCGGATAGACATCTCTAAATCACGGTTGGAAGTGCGGAGAAACAAATAAAAGAAGTAGTCCTCAACCTTACATTTTTCATTTGTCAATGAGGCACAAGCGTGACAGCGTTGCTCCCCACATGAAAAAGGGAAAATATGAATGCAAAGAACTGCAAGCTTTGTCGCTCTGCCATCTCGCGTCAGACAGCCCTGCTCGGCAGGGGGAAACGGGAGAGGGGAATTCATTATCTCTAACGTATTCTAATGTGCCAGGTTTCATCACAGCAGAAGAGCATGTATATAGTGTTATTCAGTATTCAGTCTACTGTAACTGTACAGCTGCTGAAAGTATTTATGTCTGCAGCAGCTCCCTCTGTACGTGATTGTTCGTGTTTGTAGGACTGACGGTTTAGTGATTAATGCACGTTGATGATTGCTTTTATTGCTTCAACTAACTCCAGATATAATGGTTTAGTAATTTCATGATTGCACTTGTGCCTCTTCAACACATAACTATGGGAACCGTGTGAAACTGACTACTGCATCACTTTGAGTTAAGCTCAAGTGTTGATGATATTTGGCAGTTGTATTTAGTCCAGCATGTGCAATGACAGAAAGACGGTAAATGTAGAGTTAGCAGCTGACATTTTCAACCAACTTCTGTCGCAGCTTTGTTCAGTTTTTGTGTTAAAGGGATAATTTGAGTTTAGTACAACTTGGGTCTTACTTTTGACCATCATTTGTATGTATTTTATTTTTTAAGGTTGCCATTTTAAAACTGACCAGGGACAACAGCTGAAAATCAGCATGCTGAGCTAACTCTGGCTCATTTACAGTTACTTTGCTGTTGCTTAATGAGCATGGTCCCTGTCAAATAAACAAATAAAGGGAAATCATTTCTATTGGTGATGGTAACATTGCACAAAGTAAGTCAACTGCTGAGATCTGAAAACGTTTGCAAAAAAGGACACACAAAATAAACACTCAGATAATCATACAGGTTGTAAACTAGGGATGTAAACGAGGGATGTCTAGTTTTACATATCTAGTTTACAACAAGGCAACATTTGACCAAATCAATAATTAAATGGGTCCTGACTAGAAATGGGGGTTTACTTCATCGAAGTAAAACTTCTCAAATTCAGAAACCTTTCTAAAGATAGACATTAGAGAAAAAGGACAAGTGTAACTTCTAACATTAATTAGCCTACCCTTTGCTTCCATTTAAATATGCCGGTATTTACGGACTGCTGTTATGATTGAAATCAAATTACCGTCATTCCAGTGTTTTCTGTGTTTACCAGAGAGCAGCCGGAATGGATGGGTTCAGCACATGTCAGTGTGTCCTTCTGTTAATCATCAGGAGCCTCATTTATAAAACTGTCAGAAGTGGTGTACGGACAAAACAAAGGGCGTGAGTATACGCAGAAATATTCTGATTTATAAAGCCGTGCGCACGTCCCTTTATAAATCACAAACAACTCTAAATGTGGCGCAGCTTTGGTGGCTTCATGTAACGCCCATAGTTGCCCTTAAATAGTCAGTGAAACGCCCCAAATTAATATTCATTCATACCGACATCATGCGCACAGAGGAAAACAAAACAAAGGACTTTCACTCAATGTGAAGTTGTAGTTCTTGTTAGAGAGGTGGAAAAGAGGAAAATTTATGTTGCAGACGCAGTTAATGCCAGAGCCTCAGAAGGTCGGACCACGGCCCAAATTAAAAAGAAATGGTCCAATATTGAAGTTGATGCATAAAAAAAAAGCGCCTAGCGCTATGTCAAAAGTGTTTTTGCCATGGGACACCGGAGCTGACCCCTTTTTGAAGTGGGACAGGCACGGCATGGTTTCTCCCGAGTGCTCCTCTGTAACGCTGGGCCCAAAACAGCACAGAGATCCAACAGGACAGCTCGAGGCAGACGGAACCGGCTCATAAGCCAATTGTCCTTGTTTGCCAGCAAGTCTTCTTACTGTCAGTCTGCATTTGCCACATCTCCCAACATTGCAAAATCAGCCATTGTGCGTCATTACGCATGACATGGCTTTTTATACCCATCAATTTGATTTGTATCTAAAAACCTAATGGTGTCAGAATTAATCTAATTGTAAATGACGAACAGTTCTTGCACCTTTCACAATGGTTAAAACTAAAACGATCTAAAGCCATAAAAATAAACACTGTATAAAACAGTACGATACTCTATATGATGACCATATTAAAACGACGTGCTCCCCCAGACGGAGGCATCGAAAACGGCATCAGTGTAAACATTATTTGTCTTGTTTATTGTAATATTTATGAGAATAAATTCCATAACATGCCAATATAATTACAGAACATATTTGAGTTTTCTTATTACAAATCTTTACGATAGTATCTTGTTTTATTTTGTCTGTTTTTCACCGCAGATTGATCAAACAGGTGTTTGTGTAGGAAATTAATTGTAAGAATGGCTTTGTGAATTCTTCATGTCATCAATGAGAGGCAATATTTTGTTTATTTTCGTTTTACATGGTCTCAGTTTCACACAGTTTCACGTTTCATCCACCTATCGTCGGTGTCGCCGTTTCACATTTCATCCTAATTCTAATCCTAATTAGAGAACGTCGTACGTTTTTCTTTTGTGCGTACGCCACGTTTACAAGTGAGGCCCCAGATTACAATGAAAGGTGTGTGTTTGGTGCAACAGGCCACTGCTCTGTTGGGTTTTCTCAACGACGGTTTTAGATTTCATCCCTGTTATATACACCAAACAGGAGCAAGTATGTCTCAAAGTCTGTAGCAAAATAGGAAAACTGGGAGAATATATGATCAGTGTTGGAAACTGTGGCACAACTTTTCACACTGAACACCCGCTTGATTTTCACTCTGAATCCTTCTGCCTTTGACTGCCAAGATAAGATGGTCCCACCCTTTTGTGACCCAAAGCCTTCATTTAACATGGGAGTCATGTTTGGGCAGAGATACATATATTTCCTGATAGAAATCCCATCCTCTTATCCAGAGTGAGTCAATTCAGCACCAGACCGTTTACATTTTATCACAGTTTTTCCAGCATGTTACCTAGAAATCTTTCTGTATTACATCACGTGACTGGTAGTGCAGGTCCCCAGTGAGATGAATGCTATGAGGTAAGATCCCAGTAACAACTGACACTTTCACATTATCCCAAAAGAGTCTGACTCACTGAGCTTGATAATGAATTTTTATGCAATATAAGTTTGTGCACTGTAAAGTCGGCTGCGATCAGCAATACATCGATGTATAGAATGTATGTAGAAACACCCCTCTCTCTTACTACCTCCACATCAGAGAGGAGAGGCAGAATATCTTTGGAGAGAGAGGTTTATTTACAGTATATCACTGATCACTGCAGATTTGATCACAGCTGGCGGTTTCATTTGTCATTGGTTTCTTCTCTCTATTTTCCTCCTGATCTAACGAGGAGAGATGGAGGCAGTGTTCACACTGCACCTAAATGTGTCAATAATAATAATAATTTAAACTTTTACCGCTTTGAATGACACAAATTGGTGTGTTTTTTTTTACCAGTATGAGTGAAGTGGTGCATTTTATTTAAAGGAATAGTTACGACATTTTGGGAAATATACTTAATTGGTTTCTTTTTCAAGAATGAGATTTTTATCGAATTATTATTATTATTATTATTATTATTATTATTATTATTTATAAGAAACAATAAGTAAGTAAAGTAAGTTAATTAATATCAGTCTCGTGGTTGTGCATTAAGTGCTGAGCTTGCGTAACCTTAAAAGCAAACTTTACTGATTTTACACATCAAAGTCTGTTTACAGACTACAATAAAAGTTGAATAATGCCTTTTGTGGTCTGGTAAATTGCTTCACGTGATGTCACGAGTCTGCATCGGTTTGGTCTGAAGGCTAAAAATAAAACCAATCTTGGAGGTTTGGTGTTAGAAAGAACTGAGCGTACCAGACCAGAGGCCTGTACTACGAATCAAGATCAATATACCCTGGATTTCTTTCAGTTCCCCGGCTTCACCTAACCTAACAACCGCAGTCCTGCATAAGCTGTGTTACGACGGTGGTTAACAACTAGTTAGTCAACCCAGGGTTTCCCCAATCCAGCGACGCACGCTTTCACAAAAAAGAGGCGGTGTTTGCACAGCACGACCAATCACAAACATCTACCAGAGCTGCATATTTTACGTAAGAAGAGCAAACGATAATTCTACATAAATATGAAGAACACAGACACAGTTTTACAGGCAAAACACAATACAGTCCCTGCTTCCTAAAAGAGGAAGGAAAGCTGGCAAAAAAATAGCCAACGCTGTAAATGCGTAAATCACAACTAGGGCTGAGGCTATCGATTATTTTAGTGATAGAGTATTCTACCGATTATTCCATCGATTAATCGAGTAATCGGATAAGAAATACTTTTGTTTTATTGAAGAGCAATAATAGTTTGGTTAAATTTTCGGAAAAAGCAACATTTTTATTGCCTACATTGCCATATTATATTATATTATATTTAAGTGCCATATTACATTAGACTCGTTCGAGATGAGCCAGATCTGCGCAGAATCGATCACCAGCGATCACCGCCCAATGCATGCTGGTTAGATTTGTGTCCGATTTGATCCAACTTGATCCCGACTCGCTCTGACGTGGGATATCACTTGACTCTCTTCTCATACTTTTGGCACTGGCACAGCAGCTTGATTGAGTCATCTTTAGCATGAAGTACCACAAGAAGCAGTGGAAAGAAACCCAACAGCCCACTTGAGTGGCATTTGGGGAAATGCCTCAGTTCAGTCAACACTGAACATGTATGGTAACTGAAGTATGTTTGAACAAATTCAGGTGAAATGGACAGGTGTGTAGTAGAGCAGGTACGTAGCTATGAAAACAGATGTTTAGTTTAGTTGTTACTTGTGTTTTTTTACCCTGTCAGTTAATATGTTAGCAGATGTGGGTTACATCCCAGAAGACATATGACTAGGAATCTCACAAATCAGGTCCTGTAGCAGCAATGATTCAGAATTGAGCGTAAAGGCGTGCAAAGTGCACAGCCCACAGAGATCAAACCTCTCGTCATTTACCTGAAACAAACGGCAGCGAAGGTAGAAGACAAGGCTGTTTTCTGCTCCCTTCCTCTCAGACAGCTCGTTGTCTCAGGAGGGCCTCGCAGCACGCTCTTAGACGACTCGCTTGTTGTTGCTTTTTAATTTCAGGAGCAAGGTGGCGCCCAATAGGTGCTGTGAAAATGTCAAGCTGTGAAGTGACAGTTTGCCTAAATCTGTTCGCAGTGTGACGGGGGAGAAGGTGCTGGATTTTCATCATTGGCAGGCTGTTACCAAAGAAGGTGGAGGATATGTCTGTGTGTTGGCTAAATCTGTAAACACATTGTTCCTCCCAGTTTTAAGGCAGTGTATTTCAAACCCACAGAAGATGCTTTTTAAAAACACATAGGTTTGGACGTCTAACATGCACAACCACAACATTTCCAGTTTGAATCCAGCTGGATTCTTTGACAACAGAGGAAGATGACATTACATGTTAAACAAAATTACACGTAATCCCCCGCTCTATTACCATGGCTGCATGTGGACAGAATTAATTCATTAGAATAACTTGAATTCCATCATAGGTGGGAAATGAGATGCCATATGTACTGTGTGTGAAAGTAAATGGTCAATTTGAATAAATGCAGTACTATCTCTTTCAGTGATTATGTTTAAATGCACCTAATATCCAGTTTTTTGCCCTTATTCCGAAGAGACAATATTCGTACTAAGCTGTTTACATGGCTAATGGAAATTCCACTAATATTCCTGTTTACATGCACAATGCCACAATAGGATTTCTTTCAAAGTTTTTTTTTATCGGTGTTTTAAGCCCCCAACGTCTCCTTCCAGGCAGCGCTGCCTGGAAGGTACTAGGATTAGGCAATGGTTAGGGTTAAGGTTAGGGTTAGGTGCCATGAAGTCAATGGTCGCAGCGCTGCCTGGAAGGAGATGTTGGGGGCTTAAAACACCATTAAGCCAAAGTTTTCCACTGGTGGCGTATGTCTGACCGTGTGAACACAGCGTCCCTCTTTCATTCCTTCAACCACCTTCTTGAGAAGTTGCTGTTGCGATGTTTGCGCATATCCAAAAACCTGTTGATACCTGTTCCTGTTGAAGTGTTTCATAATGTTTAAAAGTAAGTGTGTTTCTCCTTCTTTTCTTTTAAGAATGCATCGCTACCGCAGCCTTGCAAACGGTTGGCTATTTGGCTTGTGTACAACAAACGTAGCAACGCACAGAGCTGACCGTAAGCCGTAAACCCGAATATTTCTGGCATATTCATTCAGAATAACAGCGGCATATTAGTGTGCATGTAAACATACTCAATGTTTACTGGCAGCATTTATGTAAGTAAAGAGGGCATCATCAAAACTGTTCCCCAGACACAACAGCCAGCCTGTTGAAAAGCATAAAGATAGAGTGATGTGTCTGTCTCTGGCATCTCTCCTGTTATTAGTGTTTGAGAGCCCATTCACACTTTTTGCCCAAATGAAACTCTGGTGTTGGATGTGGACATTTCCCTCACAGGAAGTAATGAATCAGAACTTGAGAGTGAAATTCAACCCACCTACTATCTTCAGATAGTGAAACCTTTTTCTAGTTTGACTAACATCAGATCCTTTCCTCTCTAGTCTTGCTGCGTTCATCAGTGACTACGTTTACATGCACATAATATTCCGGTTTTTACCCTTATTCCGAAAAAGACGATATTCCTAGCTTTACATGGCTAATGAAAGTGAGTACTCCACTAATATTCCCGTTTACATGTAGTGGTGCAAAACAGGATTTTTTTCTAAGTTTACCAGTGGCGGCGGACTTGTTGGACCGTGCAAACACAGCCTCCCTCTTTCATTCCTTCAACCAGCTTGTTGAAAAGGTCGGCGTAGCGATGTGTGCGCATATCCAAAAACCTGTTGATATCCAAGTCTTTGATCATGTTTAAAAGTAACTGTGTTTCTCCTTCTTATCAGGTCTCCAGCCTTGCAAACTGTTGGCTGGTTTGGTTTGTGTACATAAACCATAGCAACGCACAGGGCTGACCAAGACTGCGGTGGAAACCCAGATTGAGACGCATATTCCGAATGCACTGTATACATGTCCAAAGAATGCCTCTAAAACCTGAATAATACCGAAATATCCCACGTCTTAATCGAAAAAAAAGAATGTGCTGTTTACATGACCTGGATCAAATTCGGAATGTCATATTCAGAATAATAGTGGAATTTTGGTGTGCATGTAAACGTACTCAGTGTCCAGCCGGGTTGATAAATGTGAGCCCATCATGATTTCGGCATGATTTTGGCATGTTTAAGTTGATGTCTTTCAGTAAGTTACACACACACACACACACACACACACACACACACACACACACACACACACACACACACACACACACACACACACAGACACACACACACACACACACACACACACACACACACACACACACACACACACACACACACACACACACACACACACACACACACACTCACTCTCACACTCACACTCACTGCAGTTTTCTTCAGCTCTATGGAGTGTTTTAGCATCTTTTAACTCCTCGTTTGGGTTTTTTGGCCTACACCTTGCAGCTATTTCAACAAGGAAGCTCTAATAACCTGCTGTGCACTAAATGCACAGCACCAAATGGTAGACGGTGAACATAGTGGCTCATTTAGCAGCTAAAGAGCCAGGTATTTCCCTCAGGAATTGGTAGATACCAAATCCGAGCTAAAAGGAGAGTGACTATTGGACTTAAGTTCCTCATGTGGACACAAAAACGACTCCAAATGAATGCTAATGTGGGTGCCTGCTCAATATGTAAAGAAGAAAAAGTTTTCAAGCATGTTCACCATATTAACTTTGATAAGGTGATCAATGTCTGTGTTGTTTTCACAGCTTGTTGCAGTCCCCCAAGTGGCCAAAAATTAATTAATGCAGCTTTAAAATAACAATTAATCATCAAAGCACGGCTGGAGCTATGGATTCATTTCATTATTGACTTTTTATTTATTTATACTTTTCATTCAATGCTAACAGGCAAAAAGCCCAAACTATTGAATTTCTAATTGCATAATACAGAGGAAAACAACAAATCCTCACATTTGAGACGCTATCTAGCCAATGTTGGCACTTTTGCTTGATAAATGACTTTAAATGATTAATAGATTATCAAACTTGTTACTGATAAATTTTCTGTGCCACGACTTGAATGATGATCAATAGTAGTAATCATTATTTGCAGGAAAGGTCTTTAATTATTAGGATTAATGCACCAGATCCCATAACTGTACCAGTCCTAGAACACCATTACACTTAAGGCTTTTCCTGTAACCTACAGCTTACCACAGTGAATCCGTCTGAAATGAAATGCCCCTCTGTCTGAAAACATGGAACATGGGCACATCTTAGTTGTTGTGCAGGAGGCTTTTGATCCTGAGCCATCCTTTTACTGTGGCTTCCAGGCAGCACAGGCAGCGGCTGGTATTTACTGTATGTGTCGGGGTGTCTCTGGTTTGTCTCTTCTTTGCTCCCTTTGTTGTACAAACTGGGCTGTTTTGGTGATGAAGGAATGATGAGGTATTATCAGTACTGCTTGTTATTTTCATACTGTGTCATATTTCAATCCATACATTTGGTCTATTGTGGTATTTCTTATTTTTATTTTTTTTATTTTTTCCACACTGCATGTATGACACATTCTTTCCTTTTCATTAAAGGGGCTGTACTCGACATTCTGAATATTAATATAGCAGCAAGCAAATATTTGCTATATAAAGATACGGTGGAGTAACGGCGTCCTGAGCGGAGAATGAAGTCACACTCCCGCTGAGTGTGTTGTAATCTGAGCTTCTCTGTTATTTGTTTTGATAGCCAGTCTGGCTGGGCGTGCATGTTTGTGCATGTGGCCGTGAACGGTATTATTATTATATTTATTATTATTATAGAGATGGGGACTTGAGTTTGAGACTCGGACACGAGTCGCACTTAAGTCGCACACACAGTGACTTCAGACTTGACTCGACACTCGTCCTCAAAAGACTTCAAACTCGACTCGCACTCGAGATGCGGGACTCGTGAACAATCTTTATATTTAGGAAACGTCTGATGGGCTGAATGTTATTCCCCTCCCTGCATAACGTGTAACCTACCTACTTAACACGTAATACGTAACGTATCTGCTGCGCGCGGCTACGCGAGTAGGGTTGGGTACCGAAACCCGGTTCCACTATGGAACCCGTTCCTACGCAAACGGTAGTATTCGGACCGGATTAGAACGCAAATTTCGGTTCTTCATTTCGGTTCTGACTGAAATATTTTCCCTCTGTCGCTCCGGACAGCGGCAGACTCTTTTTTTCTTTCTCCCTTTTACGCTGAGTGGCGCACATGCCCGCTCGCGGTGTGAAGCGCGTGTCCGCGCTATTCCCCCGACGTGCACTCTACAATCACAGCTGATAGACGGCTTTTTGTACACGCTCCAAAACTGACGTAAAAATATCACACTTTCTCTGTAGTCTACCGTTAGCAAGCTATCATAAATGTTGGCATATTTTCCCTCTGGGCTCACCAAAACGGACGTAAAGGCATATTAACCATTCACTGAACGTGATCGCTAGTAAACATAGCCTATTACACTTGCTCTGCTAGTCTATCGTTCAGGACAAGACCCTGTAGCCTGGTGCCCTTTCAAACTCATACCTGTGTGTAGGCTACAGGCCTCTTGGACACCATCTGAGAGAGTTTTCTCCTGTGCAGGACATGCCATAAGTCAGGACAGGTGTAGTATCTCACCAGAGAAGGCAAATATGGTCATTTTTCTGCAAAAGAACTGCTAAAGTTTGAAGCTGGTTGGCATACCAGCTCAACAACATTTATTTAGTTCTTACTTGTTAATAGTGTAACTGTTATTTGTTAAATTATTGTAGTTATGTGTTAGGTATTGTAATTTCCCCTTGCGGGATTAATAAAGTATACATTATTATTATTATTATTATTAGGTGACTTAGGTTTACTTATTATATATTTAAGTACTTTAAAACGTTAATATATTGTTAAATTTAAATCATTTTCAATTTTAAAAAAACTCCAAAAGAGCCTTTCTTCTCAAACGTCTTTTTATTAAAGCATACAATTTGACATACAATTCACTTGTACATTCTAAGAATTTTTTTACAAGTAATTCAATAAATCAAATAAACAGTAAACTTGAAGTGGTGCAGCATTAAAGCAAGGCAAAGCAAAAAAAAAAAAAAAAAAAAGAGAGAGAGACAAGTAACAACAATAATACAAAAACAGTGGCAAGAACACTACCAGGCTGACCGCGATCCCCCACACTATCCCGTCCCCCCCGTCTACCCATCTAACCCCTCCCTATGTATCTCCACCCCATCCACCCTCCCTCACAGAGGCCTTCACTCTAATACCATTATAATTGTCATTATATCATGTGCCTGGATGCGGACTGTTGTACTGGAATTGTAGTTTTGAGGTATGATATAAGGGGTTTCCATATTTTATTGAATAAGTTGAGCCTGTCTTTCAATGTATACCTTATCCTTTCTAAATGAAGTGTGTTAGTTAAATCCTCTAACCACATCTTAGAAGTAGGTACAGTTGTGCTCTTCCATAAGATGAGGATTAATCTCTTTGCTATTATGAAACAATAAGAGAGAAAGCGCTGCTGTGCCACACTAAGTTTCCTGAAGGTCTCCGATATTCCAAGAATGATGAACAAGGGCTCAGGTTTGATTGAAGTATTTATGACCTCAGACATAATGTTACATATATCAATCCAGAACAATTGGACCCTTGGGCATAGAGCAAAACTATGGAGAAGTGATGCTACAGAAGAGTGGCACTTATCACACATAGGTGACACCTCTGGGTATATGTTGTGTAGTTTCTCCTTTGAGTAATGAAGCCTATGAATAATTTTAAATTGGACAAGACAATGTCTTGCGTTATCTGAACAATTATGTATTTTTTCAAGACTTTCTGTCCATAAATTATCTGGAATAGATTCACCAAGTTCCTCTTCCCACTTACGTTTATAATTTTCAGTCGATGGGGAGCTTATTAATAAGAGATTGTTATAGATGCGGGATATCAATTTACTTTCGTTAGGAGACAGTTTCAGACAGTCATCTATTTTAGATTGTGATTCAGTCTCAAAGTCTCTTAGGTATTTCCGAACGTAGTCCCTAACTTGTAGGTAACGAAAGAAGTTATTATTCCCCAGCTCATACTTCCTCTGTAGTTGTGTGAATGAGGCAAAGGCGCCTCCCATATATAAGTCACCAATACATTGGACACCCCTCTCACTCCATGTAGAAAAGGCTCCATCCAGACTGGAGGGGGAAAATGTAGGGTTTCTAGCGATGGGTAGCAGAGGAGAGATTGGTTTAAGATTAAAGGTGGTCTTGATTTGTTTCCAGGTACAGATCATGCTATGTATGATTGGGTTGTTATTATACAGGGACTTATTAACCGCAGCCGGAGCTAGTAGGACCGCGGCCATAGAATACGGGTGGCAGTCCTCCCGCTCCAGCATTAGCCAATCAGACATTGGTATTGATGTGTCTAACCAAAAGGTAAACATCTTAATCGCTGAGGCCCAGTAATATAGCAAAAAGTCTGGGAGTGTCAATCCCCCCTTCGATTTTGGCCTACAGAGATGTTTTTTGCCTATTCTGTGAACCTTGTGCCCCCACAGAAAAGGAACTATTAAAGAATCTAGTTGTTTAAAAAAGGATTTTTTTAGAAACATTGGGATGTTTTGAAATAGGTACAACAATTGCGGGAGGAAAATCATCTTTATAGCATTAATTCTCCCAATTAAAGAAATTGGGAGCGTGTCCCAGAATGATATTCTAGTCTGTAATCGCTCTATTAGAGGGGGGAAGTTTGCCTGGAATAGAGAGGAGTACTGCTTTGTCACTTCTATCCCCAAATAGGTAAATTTCTCTGGAGAGACTGTGAATGGAAAGTGACCTAGGTGTGCTAAGTCACTCATATGGACCGGCATTAAAACGCTTTTAGTCCAATTGATCCGATAACCCGAAAAGGTCCCAAACAGGTTGATTTTGTCCAGAAGATTTGGAATAGTAATTTGAGGCTGCGTTATATATAAAAGGATGTCATCTGCGTATAATGATATCTTATTATTTGTGTCTTTGGTGGAGTAACCATAAATCTGGGGTTCTATTCTGATACATTGGGCTAGAGGCTCGATAGCCAGCGCAAAAATTAAAGGGGATAGTGGACACCCCTGCCTTGTCCCTCTATATAATCTAAACGAGGAGGATATTGTCCGGTTTGTTAGGATTTGAGCCGTGGGATTATTATAAATGAGTTTAATTAGTGACAGGAACTTATTTCCGAAATTGAACCTATTAAGAACTTCAAATAAGTAGCACCACTCAATCTGGTCAAATGCCTTCTCGGCGTCAAGTGCAAGTATGACAAGATCAGTAGGTGGACCTCTCTTTGTATATATAATATTGAAAAGACGTCTAATATTGAAAGTAGCACTCCTGTTCGGTATGAAACCTGTCTGGTCCATATGAACTAGTTTTCCCAATAGAGGATTCAGCCTGTTAGCCAGTATCTTGGCAAATCATTTTCCATCGACATTGAGGAGGGAGATAGGACGATAAGCGCCTACTTCCTGTGAGTCCTTCCCTTTTTTGTGAATTAATGTGATCACAGCCTCAGTTAGGGTGGGGGGTAAATTACCCTGTATCTGGGCATGTTCATACAATTTCAACAGGTAAGGGGATAGGTTTTCACTGAATGTTTTGTATAATTCCCCTGGAAGTCCATCAGGACCGGGTGCCTTATTACTCTTTAGGGAGGCAATGGCGCTCCGAACCTCTGCAATTGTGAGGTCAGAATTCAAAGAATCACAATCTTCCTTGTTCAGTCTGGGAAGCTCACATTTGTCTAAAAATGTATTAATAGTTACAGAATCTGAAGTGGTCTTTGAGGTATATAAATCAGTATAAAATTCAAGAAACCTGTCATTGATATCTTTAGGCTTTGTAAGTATTGTATTATTGTGAGCTTTTATCTTGTGTATTGTTCTGTCGTTTTCCATTTTTCTGAGTTGTCTAGCTAGTAGTTTGTGTGGTTTGTCACCAAATTCAAAATATTTTTGCCTAGTATAGAGAAATGCTTTACTTAGTTTTGCAGAGATAATTTTGTTATATTCATATTTAAGTGTTGCTATTTTCCTGTGCAATATAATAGAAGGGGAGTGTGCATTTTCTATGTCAAGTAATTTAATTTGATCTCCTAATTCTTTTAATTTGGTGTTATTTACTTTTCGCCTAGAAGCTTCAAACGAAATGATACAGCCTCTTATGTAAGCCTTGAATGCTTCCCAGAGGATGGCGGGAGAGGTATCAGGGTTGTCATTTATTTCAAAGTATAAAGAAATCTGGTCTTTTAAGTATTCGCAAAATTTATTTTCAGTGAGTAGGTGTGAGTTCAGTTTCCAAGAGGCGTATGGCTTATCTACATGATCTAAACACAACGAAAAGGTGAGTGGGCTGTGATCTGAAATCACAATGCTGTGATATTTAGCATTCAATGTGGATGGTATGAGTTTGGCGTCCACCAGGAAGTAGTCTATCCTACTGTAGGAGTTGTGTACAGGTGAATAAAAGGAATAGTCCCTACCTGAAGGGTTCATCGCTCTCCATATATCCAGTACATTTGTGTTATTAATGAACGTATTTAAAAATTCACTAGAGGCATTTCTTGGGAGTCTCTTCGTGGAGGACCTATCAAGATATGTGTCAAGGACAGTATTAAAGTCGCCCCCTATTATCAAGTGTGTTTGTGAGATGTCTGGTATCAGTGAAAAAACCTTCTGAAAGAATATGGGGTTATCAATGTTGGGAGCATATATATTTACTAGAGTAAGGGAAATGTTGTGGATTTCACCAATTACTATAATATATGTGCCCTCTTTGTCAGTGATTGTCTTTTTCTCTAAAAAGGGCACACCTTTTCTCAATAGAATGGCTGTACCTCTTGCTTTGGATGAAAAGTTTGAGTGGTAAACTTCCCCTATCCATTTAGCTTTTAACCTGCCATGCGAGCCACTCTTCAAGTGAGTTTCCTGTAGAAACATAATGTCTGAGGTCAGTGACTTTAAGTGGGTCAGAACTTTACTTCTCTTGACTGGGTTGTTTACTCCGCGTACATTCCAGCTGGAAAATGTGAGACCCTTCATCCCTCTGCTGTCATTGTTTAAACTATCATACATCAGGAATCTGTGATCAGTACAGTATCCGTAGCAGTAAAGCTGTCAATGTGTAGGATTTGAGTGAGTGGTCTTCCTGTCCCTCCCCTCCCCTCTACCCCAGTCCGCCCCACAACCGTTATCAAGGTCAGCCCAGTCCCCATAGTAACAAATGAAAACAAAACTACTCTAGCCAATTCAAAGTGAATGTGGCGCGAGTCTTCTTAAGGAAGTAAGTACAAATAAACCAGTAACTTAAGTTACTTCCTCGCACCTTCTGGTGGCCTGATGCTAACTCCTATCTGTGATCCCATAGCTTGGTAACTTATACAAATTTTTTAGATAGTTTAGTGAAGAGAAGAGAGTATGATTAGTTAGAGTGCCATAGTAATATAGTATCCATGGGCCTATAGCTAAGAAGGAAAACTGTAATAAAATTTTCCCCAGGGTGGGGATTCGCATTGTCTGTATAACAAAACAAAAAAAGGAAAAAAAAAAGGGAGAAATAGTTTAAACATGTATGACCAAAGGGTTAACTGAGTTGTAGCTCCAACCTTAGAACTGACATCAGAAACATCTGTAACAGTAATCATTACGAATTAAGGGAGGTAATAACACATTGGATATCTTTCAATAACAGTGAGCCATTTCCACACTTTAAAGAACTAGCAATTGTCAGGGCTCCAAATAAGATATCAGAAAAAGAAACAGTAACAGTGCAAACCTCAATCTGTATGAGGCAGGACATAAGATTTTCCAATCATTCTTTTAATGAGAATGGCGGTTTTACAGTCAAATGGTGAGGCACCAGCTGTGTGTGTGTATGAGTGTGCAACTCACGTGGATAGGTGACAGCTAGTGTTGCGCTAGCCATAAAAGCTAACTAGTAAGCACCAGTACATAACCACCTCTCTGAATATCTTGATTCTCCGCATCAGCAGTGATTGCATCAGTTTAAGCGTCCTCCTGTCTCATTTCAGTCGAGCCGGATGCGGAGAGGCGTTCGGCATATTCCTCCGCTTTTTTGGCATCTATGAACGAGGTCTGTGTGCCGTTATGGGTTATCAGGAGCCTGGCAGGATAGAGGAGGCCGTATCTGACCCCCGGTCTGCCCCGTAGCAGCTCCCTGGTGCGGTTGAATAATGCCCTCTTTTTAGCCACGGCAGGCGGGTAGTCCGGAAATATTTGGATCCTTTTACCACCGTGGTAGAGCTGTTTCGCCACTGCAGCCTTGCGTAGGATGTCCTCAAGCGTGTGGAAGTAGTGTAGCCTCAGTACAAAGGGTCTGGGTGGCTCATGAGGTTCGGGTCGTCTTCGGAGGGTCCTTTGCGCTCTATCAATGAGAGGCTTCTCATCCAGGGATAGCACCTCTTGCAGCAACCCGGCGATAAAGTCTCTCGGCCTGGGTCCCTCGGTCCCCTCAGGGACTCCGATGACCCGGACGTTGTGTCTCCTCGAGCGCCCTTCTAGGTCTTCGCATTTCTCAGTTAGTTTTTCTACTTCAGAGCTCAGGCGGGCGACTTGACGTTGAAGTACAGTGACATCGTCCGACTGGTATGAGGCGGATTTCTCTATCTCTCCAATAGTGTTAGCATGCGAGGCCGCGGTTTTCTCCAGGGCCGTAATGGAAGTCTGCAATTCTTCTTTAGTTGTAGCCAACTCACCTCTCAGCACGGTGTACACCGTCTGTATACGGACATCGATAGTGGCGCATATGTCGTCTTTAATCTGGGTAATTTCATTTCGCAGCGCTGCAATAGCGGCCAGTACAGCCCGTTTTGGTGGGTCCGCCTCCTCACTCAGGTAGTCGGGCTCCACCATCTCAGTTGAGTCCGAGGGTTGATCAAGGCCTAATTCTTGTTGGTCGTTCTTTTTGGATTTTCCCTTTTTTGACATCGTTCTCTCCTTTTAGGTTTGATTTCCCACTTGCTTGTGTCTTCTTATGTCACACCAAAGCACTCTTAGGCGGATATACAGCAGTTTAGTGTATTAATAGAAGAAAAGTTACCGGAGCTATGTGAAACACGTCTCACTCCTCCATTGCTCAACAGCGCCCCCCGCCTTTCTTTGATGTCATTTTTCAGTTTTTCAAGAATCGGTTTAGGAATCGGTTAGGAATCGGAATCGTTTTAAAAGTACCGGTTTGGCATTGGAATCGTAAAAATCCAAACGGTACCCAACCCTACACATGAGAGAGGACAACAAACATGTCGACTGCACTGGCAGCTGCTGTGCCATTCTTCAGATGCGTTGGCTTTAAAAAGTTCATACAACAAGCTCCAAACAAAAGAAGTACTGAATGCTTAGTTTAGAATCACTGCCCTTAAACACTTTGGTTGGTAAATGCTTATCACCAAAACAAAGTGTTTTAAAAAAATACTTCATGACCTTATTTGTGTCTTTGTTAGGGTGACCAGATTTCCCGGAACTAAAACCGGGACACTTTGCTCGTGACCATAGTGCTCGTGCACGCACTTGCTTTTTAACGTGAACATGTGCCATACTGTGTCAGACATAGACACAGACAGATTAGGCACAATTTTGCCAACAGCACACGTAGGCCTACTGCTCACAACATAATGGGGTATCTCAGTTAATATTCATGAATTTTCTTGGTATGTAGCCTACATATCTAATAAATAATATTAAAAGACATTGAGTGAGTTTCGTGTGGGACCAACCTTATTTTTCAGAATTAAAGCATTCTTTTGGAAATGCACCCACTGAACTTGTGAAAAACTTTGTGAAAAGGTATCTTTCATTGCATGGCACTAAATGAATTATTTGGAACTGCTGCCACAGGCTTGAACTAAAGTTATGGTAACACTTTACGGTAAGGGTACATGAATTATGAATTAATGCATGAATTCATGATTTGTGCATTACTTCATTCCTTTATATCTTATGAATTATCAGGAATTGACATGAGTTCATAGCCTCTCATTCATGACCTCATGCATGAACAACACATCAACTAAAGCATTAGGTAAGGTGGGTAGCCTACATCATTATGCACAAGTTGTGTGATAATAATGAACTCTTCGAATGTTTTGTGTGTAACAATATTAATTTGTAAAGTAACTAAAGCTTACATATAAATGCAGTGGACTAGAAGTAGAAAGTGGGGTGAAAAAAAAGTACAAGTAGCCTACTTAAAAGTACAGTACTCAAGTAAATACATACAATACATTT
Source organism: Sander lucioperca (assembly GCF_008315115.2). Taxonomy (NCBI): domain Eukaryota; kingdom Metazoa; phylum Chordata; class Actinopteri; order Perciformes; family Percidae; genus Sander; species Sander lucioperca. Next base: position 7,200,383 of record NC_050190.1, on the reverse strand, counting down.
ATTGTATTTAATCAAGAAATGTCCACAATATTTCAACTAATATTAAGGAAACATGCTAAATTGAAATACTATATTTTCTGACAACAATGCCAAAGCCAGTGTTCTCCATATTTAAATATAAATTTCCATATTTTGGCCTGTGTGTTGCCTATTTTGACCCCCAGGTTGCCGGACATGAAATGCAAACACACATAAACAAGGTGCTGGCTGCAGCGATGGTAGCAGCAACCAAACAAACTGGATTAACAGATATAGATTCATTCTACCCGACCTTAAAAAAACTCGGCATCTTTTCTAAATCTAAATGTGGAGAAAGCTTGGAGCCCAAAACGACGCCGAGTTGGCTCATTTCCTCCTAACTTAACTTTAACTTAATTTTTATAGCACTTTTTAATGTGTGATTGTGTAAAGGTGTTCACGAGATACCAACCTTTCGTGAACTTGTGAATTTCACCAGCCGTCTTCTCCATAGACAGTGTTTTCATGGAGAACGACGCTGAGTGCACGGGGGGATGATCGAGGGGCTGTGTGTGTATGTGTTTGTGTGTGTGAGAGAGAGATGGAGGAGAGCAGGGAAAGGAAATGCAGCTGAACGAATGCTGCATGTTTTAAATAGCGTTAAAAAAATGAAACGCAATGTGCAGGTGTTGATTGTTTGGCGCACCGCCACAATATAGTCTATGTGTGGGAAACACTGTTGTTTACAAATATACATTGTAACGCTGGCTGCACAGGTTATGCAGACTGCTACGATTGACTGACACACACACACACACACATTGTTAAAATCATGCGCTGGACGCTTTATTAGTCTTTCTACATGGGTTTAGTTAATGATCGGGCTATAATAAGACCACGTCGGCTATGTAATCGCTGACAACCGGCACAGTTTCATAGTGGTTGGTATAAACCGGGACATTTTAGCGTCCGACAGGCTTTTGTTGGGACTCGGGACACGCAACTGAAAATCGGGACTGACACCTGTCCAGTGGCAACATTAATAATTTGGCGATGAGCATCAGCAGTTGAGAATATATTGCATCTTTTGAAACAGATTCTTACTGCTTCAGGGTTTACAGATAAAAATTCCCTCAGAAACCCCAGCTCAATACATATTTTCTAGTTTGTTAGAAGTCTCTTAAAGCTAAATGGATCTTGATAATGTGCCACTGAAATCAAATCATGGGCTTTTTAGAAGTACATGCTGTTATGGAAAGTAGCGGTCCATTAGAGCATTAATTTTGATTCTAATAACATGCCATTCGACTCCAATCAAGTAATGGGATTTACTGTACAATTTATGCATATCATCATACCCTTAATGCATGATGCAGTTACCCTTAACTGCTCAGAGGAAATGAAACCCAGCCCTAACACAGGTTTATGGGTTTTGTTTTATCTAACGCTTTTTGCTTTTGCTCATCTTTTGCTCGTTCTTTGTTTCTTTTGTTTATTTCAAATAATAAGAAACTGCTTAAAATTGGCTGAAAAAATGTATTGCGCATTTTTGCTTACATTGAGGAACCCTGGCTGAGTGGGAAAATAAAGTGTGGGTGAAAATGAGTTTAAACTGATGTACTACCAGGTTTTTTTCTTCAAAAATAAGAGTTATTGCTACGAAGGTCTCAGCTGTGAAACACTGTTCTCGATAACGATGCTGTAGTTGTAGCGTTCAGCAGCTTTGTGTTTCTCCACAGTCTTCTCCTACGCACCTGTCCTGTGTCCTCAGGTGTGCTAAAGCTCTGCTGCTTAGTGGACTAAATGCCAAAACTGTAGGGTGTTATACATTATACATTGAGTCTTCCTGCCTGTAATTCTGTTCATCAGACACATGGACGCATTATGAGGTAATGGGCCCCCTGGGCACACATGTAGAGTGCCCTTCTTCTACACAGGAGAAAGACCCTGAGACAGAAAGTAGTTGACTGGAGTTTTTTTGTTCCTCTTTGTGGTTGTTTTGTATGTCTATGGTTGCATCTCATAGCCCTTATTTGATAGATCCTCGGCTGAACCGGAAGCTCTGTCCCTCCTCGGTGAAGGCCGTCTCAAAGCTCTTATTTCTGCCCCGAGGACCAAGGAGCGAGCATCGAGGAGGGATCATCGAGGAGCTATAGGTGAGGATACACGAGAGCAGCCTTCCTGGAAGCCGTGCAGCTGAAGGAGTTGCTAACTCCACCCAAACAGCTGACTAATTCATGTGACGCTTCAGAGGAAAGGACGTCTCATCCCTCTAAAACACATTTGCTTGTTTCCTCTCTCCTCTGATGATTTCCTCGTGTCTCTTCCGTGCCTCATCGGTGGGAGGGGCTAAGACGCCAGGAAGGGAGGCAAGTGGAGGAGTCGAGGATGCAATTTAAGGGCTGTGAGATGCACCGTAATGTAGTCGTTTTACCATCTTTGTAGCTATTTTATGTCTCTTTGTAGTCCTTTTTACAGTCTCTTTGTGCCTGTTTTGTGTCCCTTTGTAGTCTTTTTTTCCTAAAAACTCATTGCTATTAAAGATGCACCGTTTACAATTTTCTAGGCCCATTCCGATTTTTCATTGAGTTTGACCTGCCGATACCGTTTTTAGCCGATTCCGATTTCATTTTTTTCTAACCACTTTACAGCACACACAAATCTTTATTTTCTAGCTTTTCTTTAATAGAACATTTTACATTTTGCATAGAACATTTTTTAACAGATACTAAATAAATTATATATATAAATTACTCCTAGTGTGGGAAATTCACACACATCTAAAGTGCAATGTTATGGAAGAACCATTTCCTTCTTTTCACATCCAATATCTCAACAAAAAAAAGTGATATATTTAGCAAACTAAACCGTCTCTAAGCAGTGATTGTTAAGAGTGCATGTCGGAGAATAGCGCGGACACGCGCTTCACACCGCGAGCGGGCACGCGCGCCACCCGGTGGAAAAATGAGAAAGAAAAAAGAGACTCGCAGTCGGCAGCATTTGACCGGCATAAAATTGGCATATGTCAGACTGGCTGGTCGCCGGTCATGGCCGATCACGTGAAAATCAGCCAATTCCGGTCACCAGCCGGTCAATCGGTATATCTCAAATTGCTATTTACAATACTGCGATTGCGATATAATGGGATCATTAGTTTACTTGATTATCAAGGAAGATGCACAAAATAAGCTATTAAAATTTTGAAATGTGTATTTTTTAACTTTAACTTTTTAAAATAACTTCATATTTTAGAAAATGTAATAAAAATACAAATTCTTATTGAAGTAATACTTTTTGTATACCCTTATAAACGATGACATTCAAGATGGTTGTAATATAACTAGTGATTGAAGTCTGCGTGCTCTGAACCCCTCTACACTTCTGATACTCATGTGACCATACGCAACACACGCGCTACTGCATAAACAGACTGACAGGTCACTGGCGGACGTTGTTTCGCTTAATACATCCAAGGGGTAGCGTAATTAGGCATGGGCCAGTATACGATTCTGATGGTATGATAACCTTCAGCAAAAATATCACGGTTTCACGGTATTGCAATTATAGCTTTAAAATGTATTATTTTTTTAAATGTCTGGGTAAAAAACGATTTTTTGGACACACTGGCAGGGAGACGGATTACTAAACTGCAGTTTCTCTCCTTGATCACTCATAAAAAACAACTCATACCTTAAGAACGACATTTTTAGTGGTTTTGAAACCTTGACTTTTTTTGCAAAAACTGGCAACCGGCCCATGCCTAAGCGTAATTCAAAGGGCAGATTTAACGTAGATTCAACACAAAACCATAAATCCGGCTATAGTGAGAGTATAGCGAGATTGGCAGGCGAGTGAGTGACGTCAGTGCCTGAGTGGTGAAGCAAGAGAGGAGAGCGACTGCCGGTGAGCGGTGTTGGACTTTAGCTTAGCAGCTGTGTGAGGGAAAAGAGACCGCAAAGACGATGTAAAGTGAGCAGTGAACAATAAAACAATGAAGCTTCTTAAGACACGGTGGCTTCATCTGTTGTTAATGCTGGCGGTAAAGCGAAGGGTGTTACAACGGGGAGACGTGGAGTGCCCACAGTGTCCCGCACACAGCACATCTGTTTTGTTATTTAAATCGCACAATTGTGGCGGTTATGTAATCGCACAACATCACGTGACATCGTGATTGCGATTAGATTAATCGTGCCGCCCTAGTTGTTTGTCTCTTTATGGTCATTTTCCGTGTTTTTGTAGTAGTCGTTTTACTGTCTCTTAGCTGTCATTTTGTGTCTCTTTGTAGTCGTTTTGTGTTCCCTTGTGGTTGTTTTTGTGTGTCTTTGCGGACGTCTTGTATCTCTTTGTTACTTGTTGCCAATCAAATGACCACAAAGAGACACAAAAAGTCCACAGTTCAAACAGTTCACTTCAAACAGAGCCTCTGTTCCCCGGGCCCTGGTACGCCTTGGGCATGGGCCTGTGCCCAGTATTCTCTTTCAGTAATCCTTCTGTGATCACACAGCAAGACATAAACATGCCACTGCTCATTCTCTGTGATGTTTCTGCATATGGAAATGTGTCTTTAAAGATTAAAAACATTAAATGGCCTGCATGTTCAGTGCTTTGGCCTTTTGAGGTTTCAAATACTCATTCCATGTACATCATTTAAATTCAGCTCGGATAGTTGTGTTAATGCTGAAGCCATTAGCTCCCAGCCTCCTCAATTATGCAAAGTTAGAATTTTTGAGATTCTTTCAAACATCTTTTGTGGCTTCTAATGGAAGAGAGTACCATGCATTGTAGCACATCTCTGTCAGCTGTTAGGCAAGCATTTAGTTTTCTAAGATGGCCCTCATTCTCTAGCTGGCCTTTAATGCGAGAACACAAATAGTAATTTCATTAAAAGTTACTAAGGCGAGTCCAATGTGGCTGATTGTGTTCTGAAAATTGGTACTTTGAGAGTTTTTGCATTTGTGCTTTAGAAGCTCTATTGTGCCACACTTTTTGGTGATAACACTGTCGTAATAAGTGACATTATAAAAAAAATATGCGTCAATATTAAAAGTGACATGAAATAAAAGAAAAATGCCATAATGAAATAAAAACGGACTTTTGAAATAAAAATGATAAATGTATTGTGAATATGAATAATTAACATTAATAATAATCAGTTAAGTTGTAGTCATTTCTTTAATTATTTCACATATTGTTGGTTAATTAAAAAAAAAAAAGTCACATTATTTTTTTTATTTTATTTTTTAAATGTATTTAATATTGAACACTTTGGAGCTCCATTCTGTTGGGCTGAATTATGAACTTTGCACATGATATATGTCATAATCTAATATGTATATATAGGGTGAGCTCAGACATCTGTAAGGCATCGCTCCTCCTTTGCATAGACAGAAGCCAGGTCTTGGACTTCTTTCTCTGCACCAGGTCGATCCCTCCGCTTGGAGGTGTCCTCCAGAAACCCAGAACATGCTGGAGGGATTATATATCAGGGAACAGGAACCCCGTTGGGATCCTCCAGGAGGAGCTGGACGACATGGCTAGGGAAAGGAGATGTCCAGGCTACTCTGCTTAGCTTGCTGCCACTGCGACTTGAGTAAGCTGTGGAAAATGGCTGGATGATATGCAAATTGCCATGAAATTTCTTGAGCACATTCCTGCTTTTCAGAGGGTAAATGGTTTAAATTGTAGTGACCCCGTGGCCTTTGGTCTACTCTACCCTCATGAAAACCTTACATTCTACCACCACTACAAGTAAGGCTGTGCTCTTAGCAGAATCATCAGTACGTTTCTAATTTGTCCAACACGTTTGTACTGTATGGTGTAATGATATAATTACTATTGCACCTTCTAGAGGCCACTAGTGGACTTTTTGTTTGTTTTTTAGACTTTTAGTCTTATAACTTTATTCAAACGAGCAAACATCTCATCCCCTTCCAAAAAATTGCATATCTTTCTAGTGTGGCTTCTCACAAGTTCTGACAAGTTTTCCCAAAGATTCTAAAGGTTCCCCCTGAGAATGAATCAAAAGTGCAGTTGTAGTTCAGTGAACATACAGTAACAACTCTGGACTTCTGCAATGGGTTCATCTGCATGATTTAATTAAAGAAGCCCAGAACTCATTACAAACTTTTTCCTATTTCCTCCCTGTGAGAGAGGAGCATTTTTGTGGGAATTTTGACCTTTAATGACTCCAGCATGCCCATAGCTTCATAAGTGATTACTGAAAGCAAGTTATCCTTGAATCTTGAGTGTTGAATCTCTTTTCTCCAGGGCCCCATGTTGTTGTGTTTTCCGGCAAAGGATTTTATTGGGGAAGAACAGGATGATGGATAAGGTCTATCCCCCTGCCCAGTGAACGTATCATCAGTGTCAGGCTTTGATAGCAACTCAAAGTGATGGGGTTCAAGGGCTAAAGCAGCAGTGGTAGGAAGGAGGTGTGGGATCGGAGCCATAATGGTATCCTCATCATGACTGAGTCTGCCTGTGGCTCATCGTGGCCTCTCTCTGTGGCCAGACTTTGCTTAGCTGTGGACTCTATACACTGTTAAGAGGAGTTTCATTTTTAATACTTCTTTGTGTCTGCTACAATTAAACCAAGAATTTGACACTTTAGGGACCGTTCGGTATTTATGGAATGGACCACCGGAGGAAAATAGGGGAGGGTCATGTATTTTTATATTTTGCTGAGGGGAGGGTCATCCAACATTTTTTAGTCTGGGTGGGGGGGGTTACCCAACTTTTTTATTCATGAAAAGAGCAAAATTTCAAAGTGGCTTGTTTGGTGCATATTTATCCTTGTAGCTCTCAGTCTCGGCCCCCTAGCAGATGGGTCTGACCCCATACGTGGAGTTTGATTAACACGCAGACCTGAAACCCGTTGCAACACAAGGGGACCTTTGTATGAATTGAAGGAGAGAAGTGAAACTAAAGCTTAACTTTTATTTGTTAAATATTCAAGCTAATTCTGTGGTTTCGCAGTAAAGTGTAGGGGACTACACTTCAGACTGGAGTTTGCTGGGGGGGGGGTGGCAGGAGGAGCGCTGCCCCCCTGGTGGCTCAAACGGGTAATTGCATTGTTTAAAAAAATAGTGGAATAATTACATCTGGCATGACCAGATATTAAATAAATATCTTAAATAACACAAAACAACTAAATGGTGATAGGTAATACATCTCATTTCATATACTGCTTTAGTAAAAAAATTATTACCTGGCTGACGATGGGAGCAGCAGGACGCAAAAAACGAAAGTTACTGTTGCACTAGTCTGGACATCTTACCATGCCAACCTTACAATAAAGGTTTCCTAAATGCCATGTATATAAATGTGATGTCAGCTTACTAATTGATTGCGGGTTTTGTGTAGATTTGGACTTTTATACGTTTATTCCACTTTGTTTAAACGGCGAAGTGGAGAGGCCTCGTTCACCTGTTTGGAGCTGGCTGGTGAATATGACGCTCATATCGGCCTTACAGGATACACCGTATCATTTACCTTTTTGTGGATCTACTGATCACTGTGGATTACTTTTTTTCGTGTCATTGGATTACGGCAAAATACGGATCTTTTTTCTCAACGTGTCTTAACGTTTTATGGTGTGACTGCGCTTGGTTTCTGCGTTTGGAGAGGCATCTCAACAGACTGTAGGTCCGACACTGATTGTTCACCGTTACATTTTAGTTGAATTTAAGTGTCTGTCTATTGCGTTCCAAAACAGCCGTGCCGCGATTGGATTTCATAAGGGCGAATTGTTAAATTGTTACAATGTAACTTAAAAACTTTAAAAATAAACATATATGTTTGGGAATATAATGTTCAGCTTCGGCAGCTTTACCTATGTGCTAAAATATACAATGACGATAGTGACAAGTCCATAGCAACCAGTGTTGAATTGGTTATATCCCAGCGTCCTTTGCTGAATGATCTCAATGTTTTATTGTTTTATTTCATATGAATACTAGTTTACTAGAGGAGTAACTTAGTATTTGAAGTAATGCAGTAATGCATGAAGTGTGCATTTAGTTTCCATGCTTATTGTGTTTCCACAACAATGTTAGTGAGTTAATCTACTGAAATGGCCACCACACCATAACAGAGGAGTGGGTTATGTAAGATGAGAATGCAGAGGTTACCTCCTGTATGTCATGGCTGTAAAAATCAAATTGTATCTGTACTTCTTTGCTTAGTGCAAACTTGCACGCGAGGGGAGGGTCATTCCTTTTTATCAAATCGTTTTGGAGGGTCATAGGAAAATTATTACTGACGAGGGGAGGGTCACGTCTTTTTAGGTTAGAGGCCACAAAACTCCTCCGGTGGCCCCTTAATTAAATAACGAACAGTCCTTTATTTATTATATTTATTTATTGTGTTTCTGGTACTGGTCCTATCATTCAAAGTTGACTATTCTATATTGAAGTTTTGTTTCTAAAATAAGTTAAAATAAAAATGACCGTTTATTTGAATATTGGCTGATACCTAAACAGAGAAAGTTCAACAAGTGGTCTGATGCTACATATGGCATCCAGAGAGTAAACTAATCAGCTCTTATTTAATTTGCTATTAAGTCCAATGATAGACTTTTGTTAAAAACAGATGTTCAGAAAATGTACAGAATTCAACAACATTGGGACATGAAGGGAAATAGAGTGAGCAGGGCTAGGTCACCAATCACAGCATGACTCATTACCCCTCAGAATCTGTTTCAGTTTGTCTTTCAACTGGTCCCAATGATGATCCAACTTGTGTTGCATTTGGGAGGAATTCCATATGGGATAGAAACTATTGTTTGTCTAAAGGAGGGTTCAAAAAAGGCCCAAAACCCAAACAGGTTTTACCATACAGTGCTGTATGAAATGTGATGCTGTTATTGAAACATAAAATGCCTTTATTTTTTGGATGTGGCAGTGATTTTATTTAAACCTTTTTTTTCAACTCACAAATCCATGCAAGCTATTGAAAGTGACGTTAAAGGCTGAACATTACTGATATTGTAGGTTTTCATTTTGATATCTTGGACACAGGGAAAGAATGATGAAGAAACAGCATTTTTTATCTAACCAGAATTATAGAGTTATTGGGGTTTCAGCAGTATTCTAATGCATTGTCTCCTATTGTGATTCGGAGGGGATATGCTACTTCTGTAAGAGATTTGCAAAAATCACTGTCCATTGTGATGCAGGCTTGTTTCTATCAATCTTTATCAGGCTTACAGCTCCTACAAATACTGCTAGCCTTAAATAGCAATTTGCCAGTTTGATCAGTTAAGAGCTTTGACAGCAGTGTCATTGAGCAACTTTTGCGAGATACAGCGGGGATCACTCGGTTGCCCTCATTGATACTGTACTCTGTTGATGGGATTAGCTTCAAATCCTCTCCCTCTCTAAAATCCTCTGTAGGGAGCGCAGTCATTGAACCTGCTGTAACGGAGCTCCCTTCTATTTTTATTCCTTTTGCTCTTAGTCAGCCTTGGTGGGGAACATCAAAGCACATTTGTTGTTCAGCAAAAGAAAAAACCAAACCTCATTTATAACTGGTTCACAGCTGAATTAATTATTCATTCAGATTACCGTTCACCAACACGAACAACAGGAAGATAGGATGAGACACACAAACACGTACACACATTCTCTCAAAGTGCTTAAGAAAAGTGGAGGGGAGATAATGAGAGCAGTTGCCATGTTTTCAGACTACTTAAAAGCCCTCACCTTCCAAAAATTGCCCGAAAAGTGCACAATGTAGAGTTTTTTTTGCACTGTCCAACTCCAAGGTGGTTTAAAGCAGATTAGTATGCGTTTTGAAGCAGATAAGCATACAGATTACCAGACTTTCTCTGCAGTGGAGTTAAGAGTTCAAGCCTGTAGTGTCTCTGAAGTGTAATTGGGCTTCTGGCAAGACAAACAACATCATACATAATCACAATCAATGAAGTACAGATATGCAAAGTTAAACAATGCAAAGTGCTACAGATGGAGTTAATGGGGTAGTCCATCAGAGACACTTAACCAGGATTAAAGCACATAATATGGATGAGTCATCCAGGTCATGAATGGGCATGGGCGAGAATTTTAACGGAGTTTGTCAGTCAGAGACGATGAAAGACTTCCATCAGGCTGGATACTGTACCCGCTACTTGTGATGTTGGCATGACACCCAATGTGTTTCTATGTGACAGAAATGGCATAAGAGCTTGTTGCCTGCAACACTTTGGCTAACCGGTTCAGCTGTAAATGGATTTTCTAGCTTGTCCCCCATTTCTCTCTTGCAACATTTAAAACTGATGCATAGAACAGAGAGACCGAAAAGGCAAAAAGAAATGTGCATGAGATGCTTCTCAAATGTTTATTGAAAACTGAGTGGGCATTGGATTACTAACCCTTGATGGCTAAGTTAACGCTCATCGTAGCTGCTTGACATTAAATGCCTTCCGGTGGTGCGCTTCTTTAGTGAGCCAGTGGCAGGAGGAGGAGGTCTTGGATCAGAAACTGATCTGTGGAAAAACCTTAACTGAACCCAGCATGCAAACATTCATTTTTAAAAAGAGAGACCTGATCTGAAAGCAAGCTGAGAACAGTCAAACTCAAATAGAGAACACGAGCACTGGTCGCACCAATTCAAAAACAGCCGCGGTCCAAAAGGGAACAATACAGTTTATCTTGTACGGTTTATACTTTGCATCTTTCTTGGGTTTTTGCTAGCGCTTAGGTGCAACTGACGTCATCCACTCATTTGCATATTAGTGCAAAGAATGATGCATATTAGTGCTTCTTCTTCTCTACTACTTTGTGCTTATTCACAGATTATTTTGTATGCCCCCTGGTGTTTCTGAGAATGCTGCAACAAACAACGCGTTGAGCATGAACGTCTCTGTGCATGCTTTTAGGGCGCTATCTACGGAGGCCCGCGCCACGGTGTCGCACGTGCGTGTAACCAAAGCTTTAGGCGCTACGCCTAAGCCGTATAACGGCAGGGAAAACCTTGCCCACAAAATAATCCCACACCACATAATCAGAGCTGATTAACACGCAGACCTGAAACCCGTTGCAACACAAGGGGACCTTTGTATGAATTGAAGGAGAGAAGTGAAACTAAAGCTTAACTTTTATTTGTTAAATATTCAAGCTAATTCTGTGGTTTCGCAGTAAAGTGTAGGGGACTACACTTCAGACTGGAGTCTCTTTTAATAGTGATAACCAGAGAATAATCCTGTCTCATACTGTATATTTCATGTTCAGTGGACCAGCGCCTACTTTGGCTGTATGGACAGGGTGTCAGAGGAAAGTAAGAGCAGGAATCTAAGAGCGAAACCAAACTTGCAAATCTCCACACTGAAGCAGTAGTGTGTTTTGGATGGAATATTGTGCTGGTTGGAATAAATGAGGTATTAAGAGGTAATCCTTGTTCAAACATAGAGGCTTTTTAACAGCAGTGTTGTACTGGAGGTGGTTGCTGGCTAGTTTGTGCAACTATATCTAGAGTGAAAGAATTACAGTAGTTCAATATTTCTGTTTACATAACTCCCTCTCACCTACTCATGATGTTCCAGTGAGTGCCAACAATTCATTTTCCCTCAGTGTCTCTCGCACACACACATTCCTTATTCAGACGCTTCCTAAATAAATGGAAAACGTTGCATGCCAAAGTCTGTCACGTCAGCCTCTTTATAATTCACACACAAAGAATATTGTGAGGCCCCATGAATAATTTCATTATATATATATATATATAAAACATAACAAATATTACAACTATATAGAAACACTTCTGTTGAGATGTGAGCCACATTTACCAATCACCAGTCTAACACGCCGCCCCACCACCGCCGCAGTTATCAACACATGGAATGATTTGCTAATGTAATGCAAACAAGTAAGACTGGAAATGGAAGAAAATAGATGAAACGTGTGTCCTCTCACACATCACGTCTGCACTGCAGCGCCCCCTGCAGGGCAGAGTGGTATTACTGTCAGGCTCCATAGAGGCGAGCAAAGATCAAGAACGGAACAGAGGTCTGAGGGTGAGCACACTGTGGAGGTTCCCCTGTACTGTAATCCATCCATTTGCTAACGGTCACACACACGCGCAGGATGCCCAGAGTATAGACCGTGCATTATAGTCTATCGCCTGTAAAGCACTTTGAAGACACTAAGCTTTATGAAAGGTACTATAAAAATAAAGTTTGATTTGTATGGGTGTCACGATTTCGATTTTAAATCTGGTCTGACACTAAAACTGACACTTTGTTTATCAGTAACATATTGATCATAGAGTTTAGCAAACTGTGCACTGTGGTAAGAAGTAAGAGTTAGGTTTCCCCAAACTTTGTGATGACTTTTTTATGTTCAGAATTTATGTTCAAACCTGAAAATCCAAGATGAGGCTGCCGGTAAAGAATCACATTTTTTTTTTTTTTACTTTAAGGCTGTACTAAAGGCCACTTGGGGGGCAGCAGAAAGTGTACAGTAAATGTAGATACAACACAGGAAGATTATCACCTTTTTATAAAGTATATAAAGTTGATATGGTTAATGTGTTAGCAAACGGCTGTCTTTTTACACATACAGCATTCATTTGGGGTTATATTTCTGGCCAACCAAACAATAGACTTCTCTTAGCTCTTGTTAAAATCCAGTGCTCTGACCTGCTCCGGTTCAGCTGACATATTGGTTCATATTGTATACCTCCTCAGTGTTTCCCACACATAGACTAATGTGTGGCGGTGCGCCTCACTGTCAACACCGGCCGCCACACATTACGTTTGTTATTAATTATTTTTTTTTAAACGCCATTTAAAACACGTTCAGCTGGATTTCCTCTCCCTGCTCTCCTCCGTCTCTCTGTCACTTGCGTCTCACTCACATACATACACACAGCTCCTCCCACCGTGCACACAGCGTCTGTCTCCATTAGGAGAGAAGAAGGCTGGCAAAATTCCCGACCCGACTCTTAGCAAACAAGCGATTGCGCCCGCTTTAGAAAGTTAACTAGTCGCAAGTTTGCGGTAAAATGCAGTTGGGTTGTCGAGGTCAAAACACTATATGTAGCAGCTGTGAATCAAATAAACGTATTAATGTTATGTCATTTTTTACTCTTACACTGAATGTTTGCTGCTTCAATCCAGATGAGTATTGAAAAGTATTTTCCGCGACTGAAAAAGGCCCGTGTTGAGGATGAGGACCAGCCTGAACAGGAGGTATCAGTCTGAAACAGAGCTCAACAGACCGACCAGTGTAATTAATTGTTATTAATTTGTTTACAATATTTTCAGGCTTCAACCAGTGAAAGACAGGGTCAGGGAGAGAGAGAGATAGATTCGTTAGGCATTGAAGTAGGACAGGAGGACAGCATCCAACAGCGTGATAAGTACGAAAATGGGTATTCTCTGTTCTCTGGTATGAGTCTGTGTTACTGTCTGTGTGTCGGCAGCTAAACAGCCCAAAGAGCTGGACAGCCTGACTGGAAGGTTAAAACTGAGATTAAATACTACCGTTGAAACCACCGGGATAGGCTGGTAAAGCCTGACTCTGGACAGTAAAACTGAGATCCCATCAGCGTTCGCTTCACAGCGGAGTGTTTAGGCCCAGTCAAAACAATGCAGTTTAGCATGTGTCAAATATAGCGGCTGTGGATGAGAGTAGACTGCTGGAAGACAAATTATGTTCGAATTGTTAAAATGCTATTAAACACATTCGGGGAGGATTTGAATTGCTATTTTTATTCCCATTTATCATTTTGGCGCTGGTCATATTCCTTTGGCGCTGGCTAAAACCTCTTTGGGGGGTGCCAGTATTACCCCTATGCAGGACAAACCCTGATAATTACTGCAAGGTGCCAGCTGAACCCATCTTCAGGGACAGGAGTTTCTCAGCAGGAGGTCTCTCTGTTGCCTGTGTGTTTTAACTGTTTTTGTGTAAACCAGCTTAAGGCCCATCACAGGCACATGGCACCGTCCCAATCCCCCTGGTTCGACATACCTATTCGCCATGAGGTAACACGCTCACCAGCTTCCAGCTCGGAGAAAGCCTCCTGCTGCTCCTGAGAGTAAAATAAACATGTTCTGGTTATAATTCTGCCTCTCTACCCAATTGGCAACCTGCTGGCCACATTACACAACACTGCATACCTGCACAAACAGGCCACAGACATGCACAGATGTGTGGCATTCAAAGCCGTGCGAGAGAGGGAAACACATGCCTTCTGTTTGCAAATATGGCAGAGCAGGTGTTTCTGTGCTGCCCAAAGTCCTCATTGCCTACAAATGCACCTCAACCCTGCTGGAGTTTGCATCTTATCAGCTGTTGGCCTAATAATTTGTTTGCCTGACAGACAGGCATGTAATGTGAGGTCTGGACGGCATCCATCTCTGGCTCACTGTGTCCCCCGCTGTCTGTCTGTCTCAGTCTGTCCCGGCTTTGATCATCTTGGGCTTTGGAGTGAGTCAGACATGAACACGCACCAACGCACAACCCACATAGATCCTGCACACAACTGCGCGCACACACACACACACACACACACACACACACACACACACACATACATACACATACACACACACAAAGCTTGGAGTCTTGCGGTAATGCTTCTACACTTCAGTGCTCTGCCTCCTAACATGTGTCTTTCCACACTTGTCACCTGAATCCAGGTGGGGAGGGATGTATGTATGTGTGTATATATATATATATATATATATATATATATATTCCCTGCTGTAACAAATGTCATTTTCTTTCTCCAAATCCTCTATTCCCTGGACCATATGTGTCATGTACCGGGTTGCACATCACAGCACGAACACTGAAAAGATGTAACACTGTCAACAAGACCCTTTCTATATATGTGCCATAGGCATTGTACGTAAAGCGATTATCCAATCATTTATTCTTAGTTCAGTTTGCAAAATGGCTCGGGCAACGTGTCGTCTTGAAATATATGGGGTAGTGTCTGCTTTTATCATTATCACAAAAGCTCATACGGACACTGTAAGCAGCCTCAAAGGAGGAGGTCACTACCTTCCTGGGAATAAAAGTTCCCAAAACCCAGATGTGTGGCTCAACACTTTTAATTAAAAGAAAGAATCAAATTAATTTTCAGAAAGTCACCTTAACCTGAAAAAAATCTATTATTCATTTAATTAATATTAATTGACAAATGATTCAAAAAATATCTGTAGTTCAATATAATGACAAGTACAAATTCATGCATAGGTTATATTTTCCTTTTTTTTTTTTTTTTTTTTTAAATGTTTCTCAATCTACTGAGCAACCAATGATCTTGCAAATAAGACGAAGCTGAATCTGATTAGAGGTTATTGTTAAAGTTTTGAGTATTCTTCCAACATTGGCTTACAACATGTGTACACACGTATGATATTATTGTGTAAATTAGGTGTCTAGTGAATGGTAATCCTGTTTAAGGGATTAGTAGTTAGTGTAGTTGTCATCTGCAGTCATATTAGTTTAGTAGATCACTGTGGTTGGGAATAAGTAAGTACATTTACTCTGTACTCTACAGTACAGTAAATCCAGGGGTAATGTTGTTGGACTTCACATGAGTATTTTTCATTTCGGGAGACTTTCTGCCTTCTTTCCACTACATGACAGGGGAATATTGTACTTTTTAATTAATTAGTTTGTGCAGTTACTTAGTTTGCAGATACAGATGTCAGAAGCTTATAAAATATTGCTGTCTTGAAGAAATCCATAGTTTTCAAAATATCATTGTTTCAGGTGCTGTGAAAAACTGTTTAATCTCAATGAGACAATGATTACTTGACTTTTTGATTTTAAGGGTTCTCTCATGGAACCTCAAAGAATGAACATCCCCAAAAATATAAATTAGTTAGAATTTTCCACCATTGATGAAACATGTACTACAGTACATGTGAATGCATCATCACTTTGCTAGCCATTGCCCCTAAAAACGTGATTTCAAATCCCAAGTATTTCCCTATAACCTTTGAATAACAATGACTAAATAACCAACCAACAAAATTAAATTTCAGATTAAATATCCCTAGGTTTTTATGTATTTATTTAAGAACTCATCTGCTTCATCTGGAATCTGCAGGTGTAATTTGGAAACATAACCAAATAGCCTAAGGCGCCATTTGTCATTACATTTTGATTTAGCTAAATCCTGATTGGTCCTCAGACATCACATTTTTTCCAGGTGAGCCTTGTCCACTTTAAACTAGTTTGAAGAGCTTTAAGCTTAGAAGAGTTTTAAACTTTAGCACATAATTGTGTTCATTCAGAACCACATCGCCCATAGTAGGAAGCTGATTGAGAAAATAGGTTTTCAGAGCCTTTAAGTAAAATATTTCGATACTTCTTCTAAAAACCCAGAAAGAACTGAAAGGATTTTCAAAAAATAAAATCCTTGAAATTTGAAATCACAAATAGGCCTATATTTTTTAATCCCCAAAAGGATATGTAGAATAATGAACAAACCTTTCCTGTTTAAAGTGTTCTCCTGCAAAGACTGGCACTTTCTGCAGTAAGGCTCTTCTGTAAAGGAGAAGCCCTTCACCATGAAAAGTGGCCATGCAAACCCATGGGGAGGTTCTCCTTCCGTGCATCAGTGGAGCAGGAAAAATCCCCTTGAAAGGGTTCTTGGCAGCAGGTGACAGGCTGCTGTGGCGAAACAGGAGCGAGAGATTGTCTCCCTGTGAAGTGGTTTAGGTTGGCTCACTCCTTGTTTCTAAAAGGAGGCGTCTGCCATGCTAATGAGACACCGCCCACGGTGAGACGATGTTCATGGGCTGACAGCTGCCTGGGAGTCCATGACTCACTTAAATAAATACATAATAAGCTGATAACTGTTCTTCGTGTACTACAACATTATACTTTAAGGCATAAATAAACCTCAGTACGGGCTGCTTGGTACTTAGAGATTTTTTGGGGGGACTGAGAGAATGTTTTTTTTTTTCTAACATTACTCAATTTTTGCAGTGACTGCACAAGATTATGGTTCACATATGTGGTATTGATCAAAGAGAAAACTTGGACACATCTGTTGCAAAAATGGTCAATAGTTATAATTAAACAGGATGCTCAAGGTTATTAGAGTTCTAAAACCTGCATGGACTTTTATTTTCTTAATTAGGATTAAACAAAAACTTAAATTACCTCAATTTTATTTCCTTCCTGCCAAGTGAAAATATTTAAGAAAACACTGAATCCTTGTAATCATTTTGGGTGTTGATCGTAGACTTCATTATTGATATAAATGACTGGCTTTTGGTGGTGTTGGACTTTAAAAACCCATATTTGTGTAACCCAAATTTGCTTCATAAATGTTGATTTGTTTTCCATCTGTCAACCATTAGAGCTGCAGGATTTGCTGAGCAAGAGTGCAGGAGCAGATGGAAAAAAGAAACAAATGGCAAATGTAGGACTTTGAGTTCTCATAGTGATTGAAAGGCTGTGTCTGAAATCACTCCCTATTTATATCGTGCTCTATACTTACTGTCCATCATTTTATCTGAGTGTCTTAGTGTGTAATGTATTCACTATATATTGCACTGGAGGATTCCCAGTGGAACAAAAAAAAGTAGTGTCCACGGCATGCACATTACATGGCATGCATTCATTTGGTAAACAAAAGGCACATCATTAGCACACCAATCACTATAGTGTTTCTCTCAGTGCTCTTCTTGTTAGAAGTCTGACAGCCGGTGTGGACCTTTGGCACTAAACAACTTTATTTTATTTTTCTGAAGGGGACGCACCTGACAACAGCTATTTAGTTTTAGCTGTTGGAGCTCTCTCTCTGCATTATGTGATAAAACTCTGCTTGCAGATTGTGCAAGGCAGGGGTCTGTTCTATCAGTCCACCTACTGGTAATGATAACTGGTAACTGGATATCTTCAGTTAATAATAATCACAGAAATTGTTTTGTCTTTAACTTAAACCTTTTAGCTGTAGGTTCAGGTGAAGTTTATTATAACATTTTTTTGAGAAACTTGATTTCTGGCTATTGGTCACAAAATAAAACATAGCAACTTTATCTGTCAAGGCACCAATTGCATACACACAAATGCACATTCCTGGTAGAGAACACAAGAACGCTGTATTTCTACTGTTTACCTTACGAAAGATCAAACCGTTGCATCCGTGATATAGTTGATGTATTCCATATCTCACTTGTACCTAAGACAACGTGCCCCCACTAGGGCTGCACAATATATTGTTTGTTTTTTATCGTCATCGCAACTGGCACAACAAACACATCGCAAGAGGCTGCGACATATCGCATGCAGATCAGTAATAAAACCGCACATTAAAATGTAACATTCTTTTCATGTCATGTCTTTAATATTCAATTCAATGTTCAATTTGTTCAAAAAATAATGTTGGAAATGATTTTCTTTTCATTTGTTTTAAATTCAACAAGCAATTTGTTGTATTTTAGCAGAATAGTCAAAGTAGAAGAAATGCAGAACTGAGTACACTTTGATATCTGTTTATCGCAAGTAATATCGTTATCGCGATCGTCAACAATGTTATCGCATGTCGCATATTTGCCTCATATTGTGCAGCCCTAGTTGATCTGTTTTCAGTCTGAATCCCTTTTTTGCCATGGACAACCGTGACACTTCCAACTGCCAAGAAAGCAAATTATTACTCATTGTATTAGGGATTTTTAGCTAACCATGAAGATTTTATATTTGCAAAACCTTCTCATAGCATATGGAAAGCTAATTTGATGTGTGTTACAAACATAAAAAGTCTGTGAGGCGAGTGGGTGAGGCCAGGTAGAAAAACACAAACTACACAATGCAGAAGCAAACAAGGGAGCAAGAAAACGTGTTTGCCTCGTGCATTGGGCGAGCAATTGTCATTATAATGAATGTGTGACATCTTGGGAGTTCACTATGCACTTCTTATATCCAATGGTTGCATGTGCCAACGCAGTGGTCTCATTGTTAAAAACGCAGCCGCCTCATTCATTTCAAAGTGTGATTGTTGTTTTGAATGGCACATGTAATATCGGCCGCTGTCCCGCTCAAGTTGAAGTGGCAAAACATTTGCCCTCCTGCCAGAGCTACAGATGAACCAAGAGCATTTAGGATACAACAAGCTAAACTCTACTTCGAGGCTAACCTGTCGCCCTGTCATCCCCTTTATGGAGAGTCTGATCCATCCACCACTGCGCCCTTTAAGTTAAGGACACAACACTACAAAAAGGAAGAGGGACAAATCCAATAACCTCAGTTGAACTTTATCATCTTCATGCTGTTGGAAGCCACAATGCACTCACTATCAGCTACTGAACAGGGACTTATGTTTTTTTTTTGCCGCGAAATTGGCTGAGGCAGAGTGGGTAAGTAGGAAATTGTTTGTATAAAAGGCAGAGTTGTGTTTGTGTGTGTACATGCACAAGTGTGTGTTGTTTTGTGGTTATCTGTGCTTGTGTGTTTGACTGTGCCGTCACGTATGAATGTGTATTCATATGCGAGTGCTTCTGGCCGGGGCATAATGAGAGAGTGTGAAATTGTAAGTACAGTCTGAATCGCACACTGACTGTGTGTGAGTCTGTATCATGGTTGTCTGTAGGTGTGTGTCTGTGTGATTATGTGTGCTTATCTGCAAGTAAAACCTTTTTAGACAACCACCTCTTACTCTTCACTCACATGTGACTGTGTGTTTTGTACCGCACGTGTGCATCGGTGAATGCATCCCTCCTATGTAGCTTCCTGCTTTGATTTGTGTGACACTCGATCCTCTGCTGATAACAAACTACAGCCTCTCAGAAAGCCTAGCCTGCAGCTGCTCCGTCTCTCCCCCTGTCCTCCATCTTCCACCCTTCTTCCACTTCGCACTCACCAGCTTTTATGGAGGCAATAAATAACCTCACACTGTCTCCATGTTTAACTTGGTTTTAGAGGCCAGTGGAGCAGGCTGCTTCTGGCAACATCACACTTTACAAAACTGGGGTTCACTGGGGGGTCATCAAAGATCTTCAGGTTGCTGAAGAGCCCCTGAAAGAACAACTTTAACATTTTGAGAAATAAGCTTATTTCATATACCTGAAGTTAGATGAGAAGATTGATACAAATTTGATCTCTGTGCATCCAGTCCAGGAACATGTCTGGAATGTGTTTAGCTTAGCTTTGCCAAAAACAACACCTCTCATTTATACATTGTATGTTAAAAAATAGACTTTTTAGCTTTGCACTGTTGTTTTAGTAGCAATTAGCATAAAGACTAAATACAGAGAAACTACTAGACTGGTACCAAACTTCTGAACCTCACAGGTCTGGTGTTGTGCTCCTCGACGATCGGCTCGTTGTTGAAAAGATACACCAGAACTTTTTTGGCTGAATAAGAAAGAAGACGCCATCTTTTGTACATAGCTAGCCCGCTAATTAGCTGCGTCCCATGAGAAATGGCTGCAAAAACAGCGACAAATGTGGGTGAGATTGACCCAGCTAGAGAATGTTGTTATAAGTTGACTTGCAAAAATAACTCCTAACTCAGCCTAGTTCTTCAAAGTTCATGAAAAACGTAAACTGTGTTGGTGGGACGGATACTAAAGATTGGTTAGGCTGACCCTGGACCCCAGCGATTATTTGGCATTTTTGTCTTGATAAATGACATAATGATGATGTATAAATGATAAAATACTCGTCAGTCAACCAATCGATTAATCATATAATCGTTCCAGCACCAGTTCCAAGCTAGGCCAAATTCACCCTTGTATCAATATATTCATTTGACTTTGGGCTAAGGCACCAAAAAAGGATATTTTCCAAATGTGAGTATCCAAGCCTGGCAAAAATATGTGCTTCTTTGAATCCCTCTACATGTTGGAGGTCTGTAGAAGGTCCCTTCGGCTTTCATTGAACATTAATGAATTCTTTTAAGGGACTTTGTAAAGTTCCCCTGTGGATGCCCTCAAAAGAACCCCTGAAGGTTCCTCGGAGGCCTCTAACTTGTAAGAGACTAGATTAAGCCAGGCTAAAACAAACTTAAAGAGGACAGGTTCTAATGGAGTCACCACGGCTGAGTGGATAAAAAGGGATTCGGAGAGATCATAGACAACTCCCATTAATTGTGATCTATGTGTGTTTTAGCAAGGATTAACATGGCAGGCGAAGGAAGCAGCATTTACCTGTGTGGCCATTTTAACCCTCATGGATCTGAAAGGCAAACACAGTTACCACACTGAAGGGCACAACTGGAAAGGCCAGAAAGAGTAGGGGAAAAACCTTTCCAGTATCATAATGTATTATGTTCAAGGGTGTACAAACATCTGGGCCTTTTGTGAACTCATCACTTCAGAATCTTCTTAACTTCTTAATCTTCTTATACATAAGAGATTTCGGCCCTTTGGTCTCTCTAACAGAAGCCACATGAATAAGACCTTATATTATCAGGAGGATTGAACCTGCTGCTGGTCTTGTAAATGAGCTCCAAGCTGTGTATTTCAAACTATTTTATTAGGTTACTGCTACTTGAAACATAATTTCTTGTCACTTTATATAGATATTTCTTGATGCTGCACGTCTCCACTCTTCTGTCCACACGCAGACTGATAATTTGCATTTATTCCTTGTGCTGTACTTTAGTGTAAATACACTGACGTTGACAGATAGATAACCAAGCAACTACACCATGCAAACAGCTGTATTAACCCTTGTGTTGTCTTCCATTGGACCATGCACTTGTTGTTTGGGCACGTGAGAACGCGGCAATCGCACAAAACACAAAAATCCACACTTCTTCTGACATTTTTGTCCCTTTTTTCTGCACTTTTGTAGCTTTTTTCATGTTTTGGGCACTTTTTTGTTGTTGCCGTTTTACACTTTTCACTACCATGTTTGAACAGCAACTCATTACTAGTTTTACCCTTATTTTTGGAATGCATGGTCAATAAACCTAATTTATAGGAAATTATACCTAATCTTTGAGTTAAAAAAGCAGAAATGAACTATTTAGACTAATATTAAAGGAAGGATAATCACAGACTGGTATATGCCAAAGTTCAATTGGGATACTGTTTCGAAACGTTTCAATTTCTTTTTCAAATGCTAATGAATGTAACAAAACACCCCAAATTCAATGAAATTAGAGATCTTTTGTTGTACTTGCGAAGCGCGTTGAATGGAATCATCCCAGTTAGTTTTGGTTAATTAAAATTAGGAAGTTAAAAAGAACCCCTTATTTCTGATATAGACATTTAGAAAATGGGTCAAATTTGACGCAAAGACAACACAAGGGTTAAAGCAGTTCTAAAACAGCTCACCTCTCTCCTGACACAAATATGCCATGAGTTGTTTTCCCTCATTTTTTTTTGTATTTCTTTCCTTTCATTCTGGCTTTATTTGGGAATCCAGATTTAGGTTTGATGTTGAGGAAAAAAGCATCTAGCTTGCCAGCAGTCAGCACAATTAGCCACGTCAGGTTATGATCAAACCATAGTGCAGGTGCAGACCGAACCATTTGTGTCTTAATGAGGGGGAGCGCTGGGGGCCAGAGGGCCTCACAAACTTCTTCCATATCAACTTTATTTTCTTGGTTTTTAATCAAAGGAAAGTTTTAGAAGGAGTTTTGGTTACATACTGCTAACTGTAATAGATGTAATCAGCAGGGGATCCTTTATGTTTAAGTCGTGGGATGATGAACGGCGGGTATTAAAATCTTTCTGAAACATATGCTGTTTTAGACCACAGCAGCTCTTCAGAAATCATCATCCCCATGAGTCATTATGACTTAAAGCTTCTGACCGGTCTTGTTTACTTTCTGCAACTTTGACACCAGGTACCTGTCTCGCCCACACACATATGGACTGGGAGGATTTTGGTGCAGGTCTATCGCCTCGTCTGATACGATATGAAATATGTTTAAAATCCAGTGCCATCCGCGCTGCCTGTCGTCTTCAGAGCGGTGGCGGCAACGTGGGCGGCTAATTATTTTCTCTCCCTCTTCAGAATCAATTGATTGCATGTCTTTCTTTGAGTCGCCAAAGCAGCAGAAAAGGAAATGTGCTGTCATATTCACCTCATAAATGTTGTTATTCCTCACACATAGCATGCAGACACAAGGTTGGCATTTTCTAATTAAACGTTTCCTTAAGCTGTGTACATCTCGCTGGGAAGTCTGAAAGACGCAGACGCCCTCACTGCCAAGATGAAAGAACTCATTATTTTCCCTTGCCCACTATCGTCCTTGTGTTTCTCCCCTTTTTATCCAGATAACAGAACAATTGCATTTAATCAATGCTGCCTGCTAGAGTACAGCAGAGCAGCCGCGGTCAAGAAAATGCACCTCAACAACTAAGCATAAAATTCAATCCCCCCCCCACCCCAAAACAAACAAGCACACAGAGCAGCGGGGCATTCATCATTGCTGTTTCTGGTTTGACAACTCGCTCTGTTTTAGTATTACAATCATAAGCCCTGAATTGGATAAGGGCAGCAGGAGAGGTGGAAAAATGGAAACGCAATGGATTTGGCCCACCACCAACAGAAAAAAGCCCTTTCCTGTGCGGCTGGAAATGATAGCACTGCACAGAAGTTGCAAGGAGTCGGAGATTATATTCTAATCCTCAACTCACCCTGTAGTGGCTCTGTTCGAATGGAACCCATGGGCATTGTATAAAAAAAGAAGAAGAAAAAAGCTTTATTATGGTAATGATTTAACAAGGCAAAGAAAAACGTTTTTGAAAACTTTTTGTGATTATAGTTTTATTCTGAGTGTAGGGCTTGATGAGAAGCAGCAAGAGATAAAAAATAAAAAAATAAACAGAACGGAGAAAAATTGACAGATGTTTCTTTGAAAAACTGCCATCAGAGAAAAAAAGGTGGGATTGGTCACTGCAAACTGTGCAGCTTCTTTTGTTCACAGAGAAAAAGTCCATAGTTTTTGCAGACAGCAAATAGCATAAAGTTCTCAGATCAGTTGCATTTAAATCAATGTTCTCGGCAGGAACAGCAGGGTGTTGAAGTTTGCTTTGGAACATTTTAGCTGTTATTGCAAACATGTTGGTTATCATAGTCAAATATTATCTCAAAGAGCTGGAGAAAAGAAGCTTGGTGGGCAGATTCTTGGAAAAAGCTTGAATGTATTCTTTTGGTTAAATGTGTAACAGCTTTTCACATGGTTCATTTCAGTCCAAAGCATTTCAGTGCAGCTTTTTATATTTTCAGCTCACTCACCAAAGAAAATTATAGATTGAATAATTACAACTTCTATGAAATATTTCTACAATATCCATGAAAAACAGCTAGAATATGATTGGTTTTGGTTGAGGACAGATAACTGAGTTTGAGTTGCATTCACTGATTTTTTTTTTTGGCAGGGGGCTTAGACATTATTGCGTTTTTAGAGTTTGCTTGATGTGTAAGCAGTAAGGATACGACTTGCTAAATCAAACAGTGATCAACATTAATATTCAGTTGGATTTGGTTTTCTATCCACCTGATGAATCCACTCTCCTAGCATCGAGCCGTTCCTGTCAGTGACGCGTTATTATGGAACCCACGCCACTTCTAGGAAAGTCCCGCCCTACGAAGCAGCTCTATTGGTTGGGGTTAGGCATTGAACTCAAGTGGTTAAGGTTAGGATAGCCGATTGGTCAGGGGATAGGACCTGAACAAATCAGGTTCCGTTACCTTGCATAAGCATGGACGCCTGGCCAATAGTAGTGTGTGAATGCTGTTGAAGGGCGGGAACCTGGGTTCCATAAAAATGCGTCAGTGACAGGTCTAATGTGTGGTGGAGCAGCCACAGGTATCGATATGCAGTGATTCAGGACATAACTACGTCCATTTATGGCCAACTGTGGGAGTAGATATGCTTCTTACAGAGCCACTCCTTGGTTATCCTGGCTGTGTGGTCATTGTCATGTTGGAAGACCCAGCCTCGACCCATCTTCAATGCTCTAACTGAGGGAAGGAGGTTGTTCCCCAAAATCTCGCAATACATGGCCCCGGTCATCCTCTCCTTAATACAGTGCAGTCGCCCTGTCCCATGTGCAGAAAAACACCCCCAAAGCATGATGCTACCACCCCCATGCTACACAGTAGGGATGGTGTTCTTGGGATGGTACTCATCATTCTTCTTCCTCCAAACACAGTTAGTGGAATTATGACCAAAAAGTTCTATTTTGGTCTCATCTGACCACATGACTTTCTCCCATGACTCCTCTGGATCATCCAAATGGTCATTGGCAAACTTAAGACGGGCCTTGACATGTGATGGTTTAAGCAGGGGAACCTTCCGTGCCATGCATGATTTCAAACCATGACGTCTTAGTGTATTACCAACAGTAACCTTGGAAACGGTGGTCCCAGCTCATTCTTACTGATTGTATGGGGTGGACAGGTGTCTTTATGCAGCTAACGACCTCAAACAGGTGCATCTAATTTAGGATAATAAATGGAGTGGAGGTGGACATTTTAAAGGCAGACTAACAGGTCTTTGAGGGTCAGAATTCTAGTTGATAGATAGGTGTTCAAATACTTATTTGCAGCTGTATCATACAAATAAATAGTTAAAAAATCATATATTGTGATTTCTGGATTTTTTTTTTAGTGTTTAGTGTTTTTTTTTCACAGTGGACATGCACCTACGATGACAATTTCAGACCCCTCCATGATTTCTAAGTGGGAGAACTTACAAAATAGCAGGGTGTTCAAATACTTATTTTCCTCACTGTATATGTTTCCATTTTTAAGTGGGTTTATTGCCATTCACAGAAATAATGATATCCTTACACAGCATAAGTCACACTGAATCAAAAAATAATTTGGGCAAATTGCTGCAATCAGGAAAGGTTTAAAGTACCTTAATTGCGTCCATGAGCCACTGCTGCAGCTCCGTCTGCCGACCATGTTAATAAGTGGGTCAAATCTGTGGGCCAAACTACAATAACTAACTCACAGTTGCACTTTCACGTCTCACAGTATCTTTGCTTTATGTCCCTCCCTCTGCCCCCCCTTCAACTGTCCCTCACAGTTTCAACACCTCTGCCCTACGCTGCAGATCAGCCGAAGTGACAGCATGACACAGTTGCTTCATGAGGGTAGAATGGCATATATGCATATTTGTTCAACAAATTTACCATTACTTTTCATACTTGTACCACAATATAATGCATCTACACGTTCAAGATAAACTGTTGAAATATGTTTGTCAAATTTTCCTAAGAACAAGGGGTGACATGTTGGCAGGTTTTTGTAATGTAGAATTTATGACTCACTGTTCAGGTATTACTATCTACCTGTGAGACCATAAAGCATTTTAGCACAGGAGTCAGTGCACAAGGAGCAGGTAGGGCATTTCAGCCATTGTATATAGAGAACTGGATACAAAGTTTGAGGTGGAGCCCCATTCATTCCTATGAGAGTTGCTCAGTGGTGCATGAAGCAAAGAAAGTTTAACTTGCACATATAGAATTACCCACATGATCAGCACTGCTTCTGCACTATGTGCCCATAAAGCAGGCGCACTTGAGCCCACAGCCAGCTGAGCCAGCTACATCTGGTTAAGAGCTCCGCTAACTTGAACGGGAATTAAATGATTTAATCGTGCGGCTCTTCTAGACTTTGCAAATGTTATCTTTTTTGCGGGGGTTGTGACACTCAAAATATATACACTAATTTACAGACGTCTCTTTCTCAATGCAAGTCTATGGGAAAAAGTTTTTTTTTTTAAAAGTCATGCAAGCTTGCACAGTATTAAAAACTAGTGTTTTTTCATGTCACATTTAGCTAAACATCTTGTCCAAAACATCTTGTTCACAGTGAATTAAAGATACTTTGAGTTTTTAAGGTGAAAAACAGCTTAGTTCAAAAAAGATCTTTAGTTATAGTACGGTGTTCCCATGATCTGTACAAGCTCATTGCACTGAGGTAGGTGCCAGAATGGCTGTAAAAAGGTAATATTCAGGGTTTAATTTAATGATTAATACAGAAAGTACCATACAGTATAGGGCTGGGCGATATGGAGAAAATCAAATATCACGATATTTTTGACTAAATACCCTGATATCGATACCGCAATGATATTATAGCGTTGACTATTGGTGCTTTCACAAAATATTTACACAATGAGATTTTTGATCAATAATCATCAGTAATGTTGACATAAAGACTAAGTGGGTAAAGGCAAATGATAGAACAGTTACAACAGTCTGGTGAGTTCAGAAAATGACATCACTTTACTGTAATGCAGCCTTTAAAACCAGGAAAAGACAACACTTATGCGATATTACGATATCCAAAATCTAAGACGATATCTAGTCTCATATCACGATATCGATATAATATGGATATATTGCCCAGCTCTAATACAGTATACTCCTCACTGAATTGATTCGGTGCATTCTTTGCTTGTTAATACCAGTATGCTTGCTGTGATTCACGTTAAAAGACCTCACCTCAATCCTAATTAACAATATTATATTTTGTGTATATATATAGTCCCCGACAGCAATGAGATTTATAATCACTGATCACCATGAATGTACAGAAAACACAGAAACATAATAGTTACTTGCTGTGTTTTAATGGTACATCTGAAAAACATTGTTTATGCACAACATGACTCGCACCCAGGGCAAAGAGACATTCAAGCAGCAGACTGTAGATGCTACCCTGCCTGTGTCCATGTAGCCCTGTGCTCTGGCTGTGAGGACACGCAGCATGGTGACAAACATGATCCAAATGGTTTATGGAGGCAGGAATTTAATTGCTTGAATTAAAGCTCAAGGCAAAGTCTAAATGAAAATATCAATGAACCGTGCAGCCTCCAATCAGATCTCAGCACCTCTTACAGACACCAGGCAAAGGGTTATATCTTTTGCTCGAGGGCACTTGAACAGAGATACACTCACTGCACTTCCTGTGGGGAGCTATGCTCTCACATTTGTTTTGACTTTAACACTGAATCAACTGACTGCATGTCATTTTAAAGGGGCACTCCAACAATATCAACACAAAGTTCATCATGTCTTCTGAGATAAATAATATAATAATTGGCTCTGAAGTGAGCTTCCCAATGTCTGAAAAAATAACCCAGATTATGCTAGTGCTGCTAATCCCTTTGAGAAGCATCAGTTAGTTTGCAGCAGCCATTTTGAGCTCATTTTTTGTTTTGGTAGATTTGTTGGATTAAGTACCCTTTATCTCCCGTTGGAATTCTGGATAGCTGCTAAAATGCTGGTTTTGGACTATTGGTCGGACAATACAAGATGTTTGAAGATGTCACCTTGAGCTTAGTGATATTATCGCGGGCATTTTCACCCCATTTTCTTTTCTGTTTCATGAGAGATCTACAGATTATTAATGAAAACAATTGTGAATTGGTAAAGAAATGATGAAAGTTACTGATGAAGTTGTTTTGGAGTTTTACTTTCTGCGCTGTAGTTGTCAGATATTGCTTAATGCAGCTTTAAGTCTGTAAATCTACTCGGGGACAAAAAGGTGTCGAGCAAATGCAGAGGATCTGTGGTTGAAGAAGCGGTCCGCAGTGTGAAAGCAGCACTGTTTGAAGTAATCTAGCTTTATGGCGCTACGCTTGGTGCAGCATGTCTCCGTGACTGATCCATTCTAAAGGAGGTAAATATATACCTCACCCTCCCGTGGCTCGCTGCGAGAGGCTCGCTGTGGTGGGGATAGCTTTGTAATGGCGGTGTTCATTTTGTGTGTGTATATGGGCCCATGGATGTCTTTGAGTGAGTGTTGGCGTGGATGTGGGTCTGTGCCCATGTATGTTTGTGCATGCATGTGTAGCCTTGTGTATTGACAACTGTTGTGTATATTCAGTCTAAAGGGAGTGTGTGCAGCTTCAAAGCCAAATTCATGGAATAATGTCCTGCAGGGCAGGCAGGTGTCTGGATCTGACTGAGAAGAAACTGCCCGACTGTGGTAATAAGTGTCTTCCTTGTTGGAATAATGGTCAAGACTTAAAATGACTGGAATGATTCAGACTGGCCTGCGTGGTCCGCTGAGCTCCCACTCACCACAGCATGAGAATATAGTCTGCAGCAGCACAGTGAGAAATGTTACGGTTTCACTCTGTTGTGACTTTGTGTGTGTGGGGAGGGGAGGCGATGAAAAAGACCTCACACAGAGCCTGGCTAGTAGAATTACCCCTGGAGAAATTAGCACATAATGTTTGCAAATTATAATTCATAATGTTCTTTTAAAGGCTTGTTAACGCCGCGGTTGGCTGTTTTAAGAAAAAACGGCCCCACAGAGAGCGAGTGTCGTTAAAGAGTTTACACGCAGATTGTTTAGTACAGATGTACCTCAGAAAGATGTGTCAGCTACTCATGCTTTTGTCTGGGTGCTCTGCCCACAAACGATGATCTGAACTTCCAGATAATTCACATAGAAAGTGGCGTACTCCAGATATGTAGACACAACTGGTGAAAAATGTGGCATAATTGAGGTCAAGTCATGTCAGATGTTTTGCAGTCATTTCAGTGTTCTTTGGAAAAAGGAAAAAAATAATCATGCACTCATCAATGAGTCATAAATGTATTAATGGACAAAAGAAGCTGCAGAAGTATGCAGCAGACAAAGCTCATTCCCACTGCCCCTCTATCCACACAGTAATGCATTTGTGGAGCGCTTTCATATTTCAATTATAATATATGTATATGTAATATAATTAATATGTGTATTAATTTAAAGCAGAAATCAGGCTCTAAGTAATGAATGGGCTCCTCTCGATCAAAAGCACACTTCTCAGAGTTGTGTTGTAGCTTTCCATTCACCTTCAAAAACCTTTGAACTGCCACTCAATATATTCCATGTATTGTGTCTGGCGGAGATGTTTGTTCCTGACTGCAGTTGAACTGTAAGACTGCACAGATCTTGTAAAGGTTTCTTAAACTGCAAATATGTAGTCCTTTGTCTTGTAGGCTGGGGTGAAAGTGTGCCGGAACGATCCATAACGACGTTCCGGCACCTTCAATTAACAATTAAATTAATCTAATTGGCAGTTTTATACATCAGTAATTGCTGTTATTTTTAAATAACAGCATATCCATTCCACTGTTTCCCCCTTTTTTTTATTCTCAGCAGTGCACCGCAGTGAGTCCATGAACAGGGCAACTGTCTGTGGTGAGTTCACTTGTCTGTAATAATAGCAGGACAGTCGCGTACTCTCTCTTCAAGTTAGTTAACAAGTGAAGATGACGTTGTCGATAGCCTACCGGTTACAAACAGGCTCGGTAGTGAACGACACGGTAACGTGCTGCAGATCCAGTCTTTTTGGCTGAGCTAGACGGAGAGTATTCGGTGTGCTCTGATTAATTTGGCATGCAGTTATCACAGTAGTAATTTAGTTGTAATGAAAACTCAATTCCTGGCTGTTTTGGAAGAAGGAAATAAGGAGAGTAACAGGTGAACTAGCTGTAAAAGTGAGTTTTCTTTTAAGTGCTGTGCAGTGGATAGAGACTTTATTAAAGTAGTTGTAGTAGTGTTAAATTCAATTCTTATCTTCTTCTTATGATCTTAGGGCTCCCCCACCTGCCAGATCCCAATTTAACCCCTGCTTGTAGGTAAGCAAGTTAGCAGGGCTGACCCTCCAAATTCAAGCTAACCACACCTATAGCTTTCTAGGTAGGCTAGTTTTTTTTAGCCCGCTGACCCTCAAAGGGCATGACACCAGTTTCTTTGTTGCCTTAGACTGAGATTTAATTCAGCCAATTAGATTATTTCTGCCTCCAGTGTAGCTTTGCCTCCAAGAATATGTTGTGCGTAACTGAAGTCACAGTCGGCATTATTATCAGCTCCTTTTACAACCAAAACAGATACAACTAAGTTCTCAAATAAATCCTTAACCTTGACACTCTTTGACAAGAGCAGGGGCAAGGGATGTTTTTGTCTGACTATGTTATGTTGTTTCTGTTGGGTCAGCTGTCACATTACATACAGTAGATAGATAGATTTTTCCGTAGCACACTCCAAGTTGTTAAAGAAAAATGTAGTCTTACATTCCAAATGCTACATGTCTCTTGGAAAAAAAACATTGCTTTGAGTAATGAAATCAGTAGTCAACAAACACAAATGACTCCCCAAGCAAATAATGTTGTTAGCAAATTATTTACAAACCCCAATTCCAATGAAGTTGGGATGTTGTGTAAAACGTAAATAAAAAGAGAATACCGTGATTTGCAAATCCTTTTCAACCTATATTAAATTGAATACACTACAAAGACAAGATATTTAATGTTCAAACTGATAAACTTTAATGTTTTTTTTGCAAATATTCACTCATTTTGAATTTGATGCCTGCAACACATTCCAAAAAAGCCGGGTTCTCTGTTGTCGTATTTTACGCTTCATACAGGCCACACATTTTCAGGCAGGCCAGTCTAGTACCCACACTCTTACTACGAAGCCGTGCTGTTGTAACACGGGCAGAATGTGGCTTAGCATTGTCTTGTTGAAATAAGCAGGGACGTCCCTGAAAAAGACGTTGCTTGGATGGCAGCACATGTTGCTCCAAAACCTGTACCTTTCAGCATTAATGGTGCCTTCACGGTAGGGCTGTGCAATTAATCAAAATTTAATCGTGAGTATGATTTTGCCTCCCAATGATCACAAAAACGGAATAATCGAGGAAAACAATTATTTAGCTCATTACGTTTTGCAAGTAAACTCTTATTTTCTCTGGTGTTCTGAATGAAAAAATAAAGTTTAAATAGGAAAAGTATTAAGGCAAATTTCACAGTTGTATGTGTTTTTTTTACTGTTGATTTATTTAACTTTTTCCACTGTTTTTTTAAGTTCAATAATTGCAACATCTTTCCAGAAGTACGAGTAATCGTGTTAAATTATCGTGATTTCAATATTGACCGAAATAATTGTGATTTATATTTTTTCCCATAATCGAGCAGCCCTACTTCACAGATGTACAAGTTACCCATGCCATGGGCACTAACACACCCCCATACCATCACAGATGCTGGCTTTTGAACTTTGCGCTGATAACAATCTGGATGGTCCTTTTCCTTTTTGGCCCGGAGGACATGACGTCCATGATTTCCAAAGACAATTTGAAATGTGGACTCGTCAGTCCACAGCACACTTTTCCACTTTGCATCAGTCCATCTCAGATGAGCTCGGGCCCAGAGAAGCGGTGTTTGTGGGTGTTGTTGATATGTGGCTTTCGGTTTTTGGCCTTGCTGCTTACGTGCTGAGATTTCTCCAGATTGTCTGAATCTTTTGATGATATTGTGGATTGTAGATGATGAAATCCCTAAATTCCTTGCAATTGTACGTTGAGAAACGCCCCATCCTTGCTTGTGAACGATTGAGCCTTTTGGGGATGCTCCTTTTATACCCAATCATGACCAATTCATGTTCACCTGTGGAATGTTCTAAACAGGTTTTTGTTGAGCATTCCTCAACTTTTCCAGTCTTTTGTAGCCTCTGTCTCAGCTTTTTTGGAACATGTTGCAGGCATCAAATTCAAAATGAGTGAATTTTTGCAAAAAAAAACAGTTTGAACTTAAATGTCTTGCCTTTATAGTGTATTCAACTGAATATAGGTTGAACATGATTTGCAAATCATTGTATTCTGTTTTTATTTAAGTTGTACTAGAGATGCACCGATTGACCGGCTGGTGACCGGAATTGGCCGATTTTCACGTGATCAGCCATGACCGGCGACCGGCCGGTCAGTCGGACATATGCCGATTTTATGCCGGTCAAATGCTGTAAATAAATAACATTGTAAAGGCTACCCTACACAATGCATATAATTATATATAAGCTAGCAAATAATAACAATAAACCCACTATTAATTACAATTTCTTAATAGAGTGTAACTACTGTAGCATGTAAATAATGCACATAAAATACAAACGTGAGCAAGGGCGTTCAACAATCGGCATTATATCGAATCAACAGCCACGTGCAACCTAGCTAGCAGGTGAAGAACACAAACAACGAAATCACCAGCTAACAATGAACTGACAACATAAGTTATACGACTTACAGTTCTCAAGGACGCGCACACACACACAATCTCAACTGGCTAGTTATCCTCCGGACAGCGAGTCTCTTTTTTCTTTCTCTCCCTTTTCCGCCGGGTGGCGCGCGTGCCCGCTTGCGGTGTGAAGCGCATGTCCGCGCTATTCTCCGACATGCACTCTAACAATCACTGCTTATAGACGGCCTTTTGTACAAATGCACTCAGGCGCCGCACGCTTAATATCGTGCAACATCAGCATCACACGTGCACACAGAATGCACATGTAGGAAACCTCGTGAATTAACCTGCAACATGTCAGCTGTTTGGAAATTCTTCAGCGTGTATGAAGAAGATAACAAGTTTGAAATATGCTAAACTATATATAGTTTTTTTTATTTTATAGCGATCGATTATCTGTTCAAAACATTTTCTATGTTCAATGCAAAATGTCCAGGGGTCTTCTAGGGCTTCTCCGTAAAAAGGAACAAAAAGGAAAATGGTTTTCTTCCATGCAGGGGCGTAGCACACAATTCTGAGCACTGTAGAAAGGCATTCTCTATGGGCCCCTCCCCGCATCAACAGCTATTAATTCTAGCTTCTTTTAAGGCTCTCCTCACATGTGGGCCCTGGGTACTCAGTCCCCTTTCCACCCCCAGTCCGACACCTCTGCTTCCACGATAAATACATTTAGAGAATTTACAAGACTTCTAAGCTGTTTTCGAAACCGTCCCCTCCTTCACTATTCCCTATAAAGTGTTTATTAACTAGTGAACTATATAGAGAAGGACCAAACGAGTCCTTCCTCCGGGAAAACATGACCATTGTGCATTGTGGTGTACTAGAGTAAAATGTAGGGTACATCGTACTGTATGTACACTTATATTAGCTGTGCATTGAGGGTATTTTATAGTGGACTATATAATGAATAAATTAACCGCTGAGAATTCAAACACCTCTACAAAATGGCGAACACACTATATAGTGCACTATTTCCGTGATAGGAAACGGTTTTGAACACCCCTTTAATCTCGTTCTAAGCACACTTCCTTGTTGACAATTAGTACCAAATATACTCAAATGGCAGCATGCAGTCTATCTAGTGGGTTGTGACGTGAAACCAGGGTGCGATTTTCCAGGGGGGGGATGCGTGGGATTTCCCCCTTTCTGGTCTACAGAACTCTCTCCCTGCCTCTGCTGAATTATTTTTATCCCCAGTGAGGGTGAAATGTATTGCCCCCTCAAAGTGATCAATGCTACTTCACCAATAGACTATACCTAAAATAGAAGTATTTTAAACTAAGTAAAGCGCTGTAACGTGAACAGTCTATAGTGCAATAGAATGATCAAATTCGTCAATAGGTGACTGTAGAGCTGGGCGATATGGCAAAAATCAAATATCACAATATTTTTGACAAAATACCTCAATGGCGATATTGTAGTGTGTAGTGTGACTATTGGTGCTTTCACAAAATATTAACACAATGAGTTTTGATAAATAATCACCAATAATGTGGATATAATTACTAAGTGGGTAAAGGCAAAAAATAGAAAAGCTAGAACAGTCTAGTAAGTTCAGACATCACTCTACTGTAATG
Organism: Sander lucioperca; assembly: GCF_008315115.2. NCBI lineage: Eukaryota > Metazoa > Chordata > Actinopteri > Perciformes > Percidae > Sander > Sander lucioperca. The sequence goes on along the minus strand of NC_050190.1, from coordinate 7,165,895 downwards.
CCTCTAAAACCAAGAAAAAAACGTGTCATATCACGATATTCAAAATTTAAGATGATATTTAGTATCATATATTGATGTCGATATAATATCGATATATTGCCCATCCCTAGGTAACTGTGAGCGGGCTACAGGCACCGCCAGATGACGGTCCTTTCAGGCACCATGGTAGTTAAGTTTAGGAAAAAGACCATGGTTAAAACACTCCTGAGGAACAAACGAGCATTTCCTGGGTGAAAGTATTTTGTTTTCACCGCAAAGTGAACTCGGCTCTCCGGCTTGAAAGCGCCGTGTTTTATGTTGACACCACGTTGTGCTGTTTAATTTTGAGATTATTTTCCATTGGATATTGAAGTTTATAAATAAGTTTTTGGCATGCCTGGCAGAGTGGCACCATATCCATGGTAGTGAAAGCGGGATTTAATTCTTGCATGTTTTGTTGTGCATGATCAAAAAACATCACCCCTCTCTGCTTTTTTCACAAATCGCACCCTGCGCAAAACTATTTTAGAATTCCTGCATTTTTACTAATTAAAGTTAAATACACAATGCTTAGAAGACATACCCGACTGAAGTAGTTTATTTAGGCTGATGTGCACTTAAATAAACGGCAGGGTATAAATATATATATATATATAGTCCAGGAGGATGTAGGCCTCTCATGCACCGCGGAACAGTTCAAAGGATCCCAGTTTCATTGAATACTTTTTAATATTAAATCAAAACACACACTGGAAACGACCGGAGCCACTGCAGGCGAGACAAGCAGACCAGCCTGTCCAATCAAAATACTTAAATAAGGTCAGCGAGTTTAGGTTTAGTCTCACCAGTCCCAGCCCCTCGCTGTCTCTTTCCCCCCCACTCCTCACTTATAAAATTATTCAAATAATGAGATAACTCCTGAACCGACGCAAGTGAGTCGTTCTGGGACATATTTGGAGTCCGAGACACAAACAATACTGTCGCCTCCCCTTCACCTCCCGCTCCGAGGGTGGAAAGTGTATACCCGTCTTTGACTTGTGGTATTCAGTCAATGACAATAAATCAGGCCAGTTGTCGGGATAGGAGAGACAGCGGAGGACGTCGTCATGCTTCAGTGCTCAGCCCTCTGGATCGCCGGGTTACATTTGCTCAGTGATGTGGTCAGACTAAGGAAATAAACAAATAAAATATCACCGCTTGGCCTAAATTGTTATTCCATCTCCCAGCTCCATCTCCCTGATGTTTTTCAATTCTGTCCCCGCTGACAGAATAAAGCAGTGTTTTCTCATTCAATTATGCAGCAGCTGAAACCGCTCAGGAGAGGAAGTGGAGGAACAACAACATTATGTATTGGGCTCCAGAGGACAGCCCAGTTATCTCCGCTGGTAGTGACATGAGACTCCACTGATACCATTTTTTAGCATTCATTTTATCCCTGTGTGTCCCTGCCATGGCCTGTTGCGCCACATATATTTGAATTGAACTATTATTTTCCTCTGCAAAGTGTGAAGCTTTTGCCTCAAATCCAATAAGATGTATTATTTACTGTCTTTTGAAGGAGTGGAATTCCTTGAAGGCCCTAAGCTTCTCTCTTCTGCACCATGTGGTATGTGCTTAGAATATCACTACATAGAGGATGGCAAGTGTTTAATAGGCAATACTCAACCACGACTTGGATCACTTATTAATGAGGGAATGTACAAAATACACAAAACCTGCTGTTGCTGCAAGCCCGAGAACATACTGGAGTCAGATGATTACTGAATAATAAATACAATAAAACAATCAATAAATTATAGTCCTAGTTACTTCAATTCATTCCTCCATCAGTGTGGTGCCCCTGACTGCCATTGTAAGCCTCTTTCACACAATACATTACTGGGAAAACCTTTCAGGCACCGCTAGTGATTTTCACTATTCACACATGCACTACTTTCAGGAACATTTTCATCTTGCGCCTTTTCACACAAGCCGTTGCAATGCCAGAATAGATTGCGATACTTATTGATGCCAACCGGCATAAAAACTTAACAGAAGAAGAAGAAGATGGGGCAAGGCCGGATGTACGTGAATGCGGCGGAAGACGTCTCTTATTACTTTCAGCAACATGGCCGGTGCCACTGTTCTTGAAATGTCTTCAATATTCAGCATTCAAGTGTCAAGTCAACTTTAATGTCAATTTCTGCAATATGTGCCAGACGTTCAAAGTAATCAAAAATACATTTCTCTCCGACCCACGGTGCAACAAGTATAGCTACAACAAGTATAAAGATAAAAGATAAGTAATACAATAAAGAAGATGAAAAGATAAGTAAAGTTTGCGATACAAGTAATGTTTTTTTCGTCATCTACTTGAATGACAAATTCGATACATTAAAAGGAACATTAAAAGAGCGTTGAAGTCTTGTGTAGTGTAGTCAGCAGAGTCTTGTGATTGGTTGCTCGTTCCACGTGCTTGTCCCTGCAATGTTACTGCTTTCATTCACAACACAGCCGTACTGGCATTTTACCTGAAATATTACTAAGTCTTAAGGGTCGGAAATTGGCGCTACAGAATTCCCTGAATATCGATCCCCGCTCCCATTCACACCTGACCCCATGCTGGAACTGTTCCTGAACATTTCAGGGATAGGCCGCATGCGTGAAAGGGGCTGTAGATTCCAGCTCTCACGCTCTTTGTGAGTCTGGTAAACTCGCCACGCTCCAACACAATCCGAAATATCATTAAATATTTGCTTCAGCTGACTCTATAGAGGGAGATTCTTCCTCCCTCAATAAGGCGCTTTTGAAGTCAACATTAAGTTTTTTAAATGTTTTTGTAATCTGTCATCTGCACAAAAAACATTAGGATGTGACTTACAGTAGGAGGAAATGCCCAACTTTCTGCATATCACCCAAAATCATCTGGATGGAACAAACCCTGATAGCTAAACTGTCAGTTTGATGTTGGTCCTGTAGGCTGCTTTGCTAAAAACAATATTATTTTGGTTGCTGTCATAATGTTTCAGGGAATTTCTTTAAAACAAGTCCAGAATGTATTTATGTGGCTCAATGTGTAATACTTTTCCAATGGTCAATGGCAAGGATTTAATTAACTTGTCAAAAACTCTGGATCCCTAGAGCCACACCACCATAAGATCTAAACAGCCAAATAAGTTTTTTTATTTTATGTATTTACATTTTAACGATCTATCTATCTTTTTTAGCTGTCCCCATTAACAGAACACTGCTTCACATTTTGCCTTCTCTCTCCCTCTGTACCTTTTGTCTTACCCCAAATCTCCAGAGTTGAATTTACTGTATGTTTGTTTTCTAAGTGTGTGCTTACACTAGCAGTCATCATGAGACAAAGCGACAGCTACTTATTCATTTGAAATGAGTGCAGGGATACAAGGAGCGACAGAGTGTGACGTGGCAGCTGTTGGAGAGAGAGCGGTGACTTAGCAACTACTTGGAAGTTGAGCTGAGTTCAACTTCATGCAAATAACTTCATGCAAATAACGTGAGATGCATTGTAGTGGTAGACAGGCGAAGGGCAGAGTGAAGGTTTTATGCTGTAAAAATGCTTTTGACTTAAAGTGCTCATATTATGCTCATTTTCAGGTTTATAATTGAATTTAGAGGTTGTACCAGAATAGGTTTATGTGGTTTCATTTTCAAAAAACACCATATTTTTGTTGTACTGCTCATTGCTGCAGCTCCTCTTTTCACCCTGTGTGTTGAGCTCTCTGTTTTAGCTACAGAGTGAGACCTCTCACTTCTGTTCCATCTTTGTTTTGGAGTTGCACATGTACAGTACCTAGGTAAGCACTGCTTGCTAGTCAGAAGCAGAGTAATTCGCCAACTGCTCTGTGTAAGAAGCTGCTCTTTTAACACCCCTGCTCTGTGCATTCACATATGAGAGCAGCGCTTGTCTCCCATATTACTAGCTGATTGTCAGATGGAGTCTGGAGATGATGTGGGGTAGCCTACTTATTGTTTACTGTTTACATCTTACTTTATATGCTTCAGGCTGTTGCAGCTAGCTCAGGGGAGACTGGATGACACTAGGTGGTACAGCCTGAGACATGCACAATAAAAATAATTGCCTTCTGCATTTTTGCTTTTCCCTCCATTATACCGAACTGAACAGTGATGTCTAAACCGAGGTATGAACCAAACTGTGACTTCAGTGTACCGTTCCACCCCTAATTTATCGCATACCAGGGATCATGGATCAGTTTCAATACATCAAAATACTTTAAGAGGTCATGTTGCCTTATGCTGAAGAGGAAATGCCTTTGAAATGGGTCTTTCAACAAAACAATGACCCAAAACACACCAGTAAGCGAGCAAAGTCTTGGTTCCAGATGAACAAGATTGATGTTATGGAGTGGCCAGCCCAATCCCCAGACCTCAATCCCATAGAAAACTTGTGGGGTGACATCAAAAATGCTGCTTCTGAGGCAAAACCCAGTAATGCAGAGGAATTGTGGAATGTAGTTCAATGGTCCATGGGCTGGAATACCTGTTCACAGGTGCCAGAAGTTGGTCGACTCCATGCAACACAGATGTGAAGCAGTTCTCAGAAATAATGCTTATGCAACTAAATATTAGTGCAGTGATTCAAAGTAAAGCAGACCCTTGAGACATTTTTTCAGTTTATACAGTAAATGTTTGAGTTTGTAAAGAAAAATGCAAATACTGCTATTTTTTTGAACAGCCTAATATTTCTCTTTCTTCACTTTCTGTAAAGGTATAACACAAACTTTGATTTGGAATTGAATGTGCAGTGTTCCCAATGCATTGATATTATGGAATTAAAAGCTATTCTAAGGATTTTGAGCATTATTCACTTTTTTAAACACACTGCTATTATTCTGACCACAACTGTATGTATGTATGTATATATATATATATATATATATATATATATATATATATATCTCAATCAATCAAAGTTGTCTTGAATTACGAGATAGGACGCCTTTATTTATTTTTTTATATTTACCTGACCTTAAACTAATTCTACCTACAGTCACCTACAGTTGACTTCAGTGGACTCAGGAGTCTTTGAATGCCCACCATCCCTGAACGCCTCTTACAATGTTTGTGCGGTACAAAAATGTCACACCTTGAGTTGAAAAAAATGTTGCCAGTGAATCTAATCGATGCATCAATAAATTCCCTTGAAAATACACTTGACCAAACAAATGAGTAGCATATCAATGTTTTTCTTACAGACAAGGTGCTATGGCTAGAGTATGTGCATTTCAAAGTAAAAGGATGTGGGTAAATATTTTAGATTGGATGGGTCGCGATTTAATGTGCTCACACAAAAAGAATCCTTGGTGGATAAAGCATCATTGACACACACCAAGAGCGGCGTCCGTTTTTACTGCTGCAGTCCAGGCATCGACTCTTCACCGTCGACCCTCCACCCCCACTCAGCAGGAGCTGATGAACCAGGCTGGCAGTAACAAATCACATTTTCTCATTAGTAAATGACTTAATTCTTCCACCTTACTGCTCTCCCAACCTTCAGGAAATCAGCTTTGCCTCGAATAATTCACTGTTTCTGCACTTCTGGAATGGGGGAATGCAATTTGTTAACACCCAAATAAGATTGATTAACAAGTCTTAACCAAGAAACGTCAACGGCAGATTAAAAGAGGGCCACACATAATCTCTACGTGCAGTCGGTGAGAAAACACTTTTAATTAACCATACCTGTAGGGGGAAGAGAATACCATCCACTGAATTGGATGTGTTCAGGTGTTGGTGTGATGAACAATTGTTTTTTATTTGATACCATTTACACCACAGCTCAGGAGAAGCAGGGTTGGTTCTCTAAGCCCAATTTCTCCAGGCGTTACAGCAGTCTATTTCCTGCTTGTACCCCCTAAAGAAACCCAGGAAGCTTAACAGTTGACAGTGATCATTCACCGGGGAGACTTTTACTGCAGCTGCTAATTAAATATTTTCCGTAACAACTCCTCGCAGGCATGCTGCAGTGCCTCATGTTCTTTCTGCAAGAAGGAATGGTGAGAGAGTTAGCTTAGCCGCAGCGAACAGCAGCGAACAACCAAGCAACCGTGGGTTGTGTTTGCTGTTTCGAACACTTCCTGAGGGATATGTTGAAACCAAAGTCAATATTTATGAGTATTGCTGCTGGGGGCTCTTCCCTAATGGCATATGGCTGCTGAGGTGTCCGTGCAGAGTGGTGAAGGCAGGATGCCCCAGGCTGGCGGCGATGAAAGAGAGCGAGAGGACGTGTATTAGTGTGTGTGTGAGAGAGAGAAGGGGGGTGAGAGCTTCTTACAGTTCATATTGACCGTGCCTTTGTAATGGTGCTGCTGCAATCTTCTGACCTGGCTACAGGATTAGAAATGTACTCAGAGAAGAACTATGTGTTATCTGTATGGGTATGTACTCAGGTGAAGACAGACCTTGTGCTCGCTGTGCACTTGCATACTATAATAATATAAGTGTCTGGGGTATACTCAATATTTACACTGGAAAAATACAAAAGAAAGTATTCTTAAAAATGCCAGCATGCGTGCATACTAAAATCACTCTTCTTCCCCTTATCTTTTTCTTTCCCCTTTTCTTTTTAGTTTGTTACGGCAAATGAAGTTTACACCATTACCATCAGATTCGTGCAATGGTTCGTGATCCCTCCGCGGCTGCAACTAATAACCATTATCATTATCTAGTAATCTGCCAATTATTTTGGATTATTTTAATCCAGGGATTCGGACAAGAGTTGGGCCTAGTCCACACGTACACAGGTATTTAAAAAAAAAAAAAACATAACTTTTTCTATGTGTTTTGGCCTTTCGCCCACATACAAACAGCGTTTTAGGTCACTGGAAAACTCCGGCCAGGATGAAGACTTTTATAAACGCTGTGTTTGTCGTGTAGACAGCTTGTAACGTCAGTGTGCCATTATCAACTATGTGAGGAGTCACAAATGAGGTGAGATTTCTTTCAGTAGAAGACATGACCAAAATTTAAATAAAATTGGAGTTCATTTTTCATTGTGTTGTGGAACTAAGGCGTCAGAATCTAAAATATTCTGCCTGGCTACTACACGCATAAAGGACTATCTGGAAGACAAGCTAAACCTTTCATTTAATGAGTTAGAATGGAATAGGATATGCCAAAATCAAAGAAAGCTGTCAAGGGTATAATAGTAACTTTGATTTAAAATCTTCAGTCACTTCGTCTGGACACCATCTAGATTATATTGATTTGGTTTTACTAACACAGCAGACTACTTTAGAGGCAGCCCCATGCTCTCTGGCAATGCCCTACGATCCAAGACTTTTGGGAAGTCCATAATTGTATGAAGGAGATCACTAACAATGACTTTGAATTCTTTGCCAGGTTATTTGTGCCCGGTGACCCATGAAAGACTGTGGAGATGCAGAACTCATCCAAACTGCCATAATGGTGAGTAGACAGACTTTATTGAGGGGATTGGAAAAATACACAAGCTCCCTCTTGGCGGGAGAGGTTCATAGAACTTGGAAAAGTGGCCTCATATAAAAACAAAGTTTTTATAGAAAGACCGACAGATGGGAAGATTATATTTTAAAGGAAGATTATATCTTAAAATGACACTACGCATAAATATCAATAGTGCTCTATTCAATATCTGTATGTTTGATGTGTAGTTTTAATATAATTTTTTTTTCTTTTATAAATCCATTATCTACTGTATTAAGTATTGTTTTTCAAAACTGACAATGCTGAGTGTTATGTAAGTTAAAAATTGAAAAACGGCTTTTAAAGGGGCTATACTCCAAATACTGAAAAAAATGTGGGCTGGGATTGCCTCTATAGGGCTCTCACAGACCATTCTTTAATACGTGAAATATAGTATACCTTATACTAATAATAATACTAATAACACCTTTCACGGCCACATGCACGTGCGGCCGGACCGGCTGTCAAAACAAAGAACAGAGAAGCTCAGATAACAACACACACAGCGGGAGTGCGACTTCATTCTCTGCTCAGGATGCCGTTACTCCACCGTATCTTTACATAGCAAATATTTGTTTGCTGCTATATGAATGTTCTGAATGTCGAGTAAAGCCCCTTTTAAATCACAATGAACCTTGGCCTTCGGGGCTTTATTTCATTTTGTATACATAGTTATCTGTTGACTGAGAAAGAGCATTGTGGGGGAGAGAGTATTGCTGCTCATTTAAAACGTAGATTAAATGTAATCTGATACAAAAATGTATAAAAACGGAACTGAAAATGCTTTATAAAGCAACAGAGTTGGATAGGATCTTGTAGGAAAAAGGCACACATTTATATCTCTCTTGGCTTACGTTAGTAGCAGATAGCTGATATTCTCATCATAATCCCTAACTTGATATCTGACTCCACCTCTGTCCAGTTACTCCACCTATTAAAACCCTTTGTAGCTCTGGCTTTTATAAAGTATTTGCTCTTATCACACTAGAAAACACATTAGTAGAAGCTCAATTTTTCACTTCTTCCTGCGTGTGGTTGTCAGCAAGCTAATAACATGAAGACGGCAGGAGAGAAGCTATCTGAGCCAGATGCTGCACACATGGCTGTCACCTCAGCTTTCATGTCTGCGTGCATGCTCATTACTGGCAAATGCACTTGTGATTGCAGCTATTGTTGTGATTCACATTCCTATAGAGCTAATTTATTTCTTGATCACAGCTGTTGTCTCATGAAAACCTCTAAGTGTGCCTTCTGATTGCCGGCTTTTCCTGTATGGCTCATTTATTAACTGCTCAAGCCCCATTTGACTGGTGCATCTTGTCTTATTGCCTGATATTGATTGTAGCTATTTAGGGTTCCATCGCGCCTACAGCTCATTTTCCAAACCCTTGTAGAAAAGTGCACTTTGTTGGCCTTTTTTTTTTTTTTTTTTTTAACAGTCCAAGTGAACTAAGACTCCGAAAACAAACTCTTATGGAGATTACAGAAGTAACAGTTACAGTGGCAGGATGGGCAAAATAAATTTCATTCGTCTCTCTGTGCCACGACGGACCCTTCTGCATGCTTTGCTGTCATTTTCTTACTCTTCTGTTCATACTCATTCATCAGTCCTGACTGCAGTTTGCTCCCAGTTTTTCTTTTTACTGTTGCATCTTTCCCAAGTTACTGCTTGGAGCTATATTAACTGCTGGTTGTCAGACATACTGTTGGTATAAAGGTTTAGTTTTAATCACATTTTAGCCAATCCAGTCAGATTTTTGTAATCCATTTTTAGTTTTTCTTAGTGACTTGTCATCACGCAGCCAGGTAGTTTACAAAGTGTGTCTGAGGTTTTACTTGGAGGTAACACTAAAAGACAGAACATGATGCATATTTTATTCAGAGGGATAATATCCAGGGGGGTGAAATCATTAACGTGAGGCCACGTGAAAACAAATCTTAGTTTCATGCTAGCAGCACTGTGAGGTTGTATTTAGGGACATCAGTGTTTTTTTTTTTTTTTTTAAAGATTATTTTTTGGGCCTTTTCCGCCTTTAATGGACAGGACAGGTGAGGAAGGGGAGAGAGGGGGACGACATGCAGGAAATCATCACGGGTCGGAGTCGACCTCTGCGTCGAGGCATAAACCTCTAAATATATGTGCGCCTGCTCTACCACTGAACCAATCCGGCCATGGGACATCAGTGCTTTTGAGCTAAATGCTAAAATCAGCCTGTTAACATGCTCCTGGTGGCAACGCTAATATGTGGAGGCTTAGCTGCTATAATACCATGTTGACCATATTAAATTAGCGTGTTAGCATGCTAACATTTACTCACTTGAATAAAACACAAACTTCAGCTGAGGCTGTTAGTTTTGGTAGCAGGTTTTGGTCATTAACCAAAGTTTGGGACGAACAGAAATTCTGAGCTGATGATGGTGCTAGATCACAAAGTCGAGGGATCAACAAAGTTATGACAATTCATCCTAAGGGGAACATACAATATGGGTACCAATTAGGGCTGTCAAAATTAACGCAATGGTGCGTAGGTACAGTATATGTGTGTACGCCTGTCGTGTGTGTGTGTGTGTGTGTGTTTGTTTCGCTGAGAGAGATCATTAGCAGTAATGTGCACTGGCCTGATTCTCTGCCCGTCCTTGGCTTCTTTAGATGTATTAATATTTTGGAGGAGTCACCTGGTGAAACTGAAAGCTTATGCAAGCACAATCACCAATGAGGGCGTACATGGATTGTGTTCACTGGGCCTCATTATCAGGACAGAGGCGGGGGGAAATTTGCACACACAGTATTTCAGTATATATACATGTTGAAACAAAAATGGATTTTTAATGTGTTTTGTCTTTTGAACCAAGGTTTTGTCAAACAGTATTTTCCTTTTTATTGTACCTCATGTCCACTCATGCACTTCACAGAGGTCCAGAATCATTTGATTAAAATGGTTGAATGATTTTAATTGTAGAATAAACAACAATTATCAAATAAAATAACATGAACTAAATAGGATGGAGTCTCCGTCTGTGAGCCTGTGTGTTTATGCATTAATCCTGCTCTTTACTTGAAATTAGGTCCGCGTCTTATGACTATTTTTATTATCAGTGAAAGACACATGAAGATGTATGTTTTAGGTAAGAAGTTAACTGCTGATGGTGCGTTCAATTTCTCATTGCTGACAAAAAGGATTGCATTCACAAACTATGTTGTGTGGAAAATATGGAAGTCATGGAAAGGATGATATGAATGTGACGGTGAGGTTTGTAACGTTCTACATAGTTATCAAGGGTAATTGCCGAATTAAAAGTTTAATTCATCAATATCCCCCAAAAAACGCATCCATTTCAAGTTTATCCGAACACAATTAAAAATAATCGCCTGAACACTGACACACACACAACAGTCCCCTAATCTTGGCAACACTTGACATGCATACCTCATTTATCAAAGTGTGTCTCAACCGCTGCATCGCTTTCATCTTTCTGGTAAACAGCCTCCGTTTTCGCCTGTAGAAATGGTCTCCAAGTCAAATGTAATCTTCAAAGGGGATGCACTGAGGCGTCCGCGCGGCTCTGATCAAGTCGTGTATCCAGGATATGCTTTGTTGGAATCTGGAACGGGACCTTTGTCACATGTACTGGAATCCACCTGAAATGTTTTATTTTTTCACCATCTCTTTCATCTTTATACTGCAGAAAGAGCAGTGATCAAAAAGGGCATTGATCATCATAATTGAATTATTGGTTTTAAAATCTGACTTAATAAATATTTGCTTTGGCGCTTCCCTCAATTTTTGAATATCTTCTGCATATAAAACACTGATACATCTATACATCTAATGATCGCTATAGGGAATTAGTGCAATGGTGGCCTGTATGCAGTAGCTGTGGTGCTGCATTAAACATAATTAGTATGAGAAATTATAGCAGCAGGGGGATGCGGTATCCTGGTGGGTTAATAGGGCACTTTCATCTTCCATCACTGACTCGCATGTGTCTGGATGTCCTCATTGAACTCTGTGTGCCATTTAGTGGTCTTTGCAGCAAAGGTTACTGCATTACAGCATCAACATATTTACACATATGAAAAGAAAAAAACATTTAAAACCCTCTGAGGTCTAAGCCATTTTTTCCAATCTTTGTGTCGCCTGGTTTCCTTGTGTAATAATTCTTGTATAATCTCAACCCTGTTATGCACAATCAAGTTCTAGACATAATTTTTTCAGGACAACCTGGGCTATCAGGATATGTGTGCCGCAGGGATGTCACATGAATGTATAAATTGTTACATGACTATAAATGCAAAAGAAAAAACTAAACGGAAATGCAATCTCACAGAGATGTATTGAAATCATACAGAGAACAATAATGACTTTTGACTTTTGCAAATTGGTGTCCCAAGTCTTGGCAATCAGGGGTTAACAAAAATAATCACAACTAAAACAAATATAAAACAATTTAGATTTTTTCCCCCCAAAATTGTCCATAAGCTTTTATCCAAAAGGTTAGTTGTGTCATCTCTAATGCATTTCATGTCTGCTATGAGACATCAGGAGGTCAAATCAAACTTATTTCCATTTCAGATTCATATATTTATTTATTTTACAAAGACACTGTAATTCCATGATGGATTAAAATGCTTCTGGATGGACTACAATCGCACGGAGGACCTCTTTGAAACGGCACATTTCTCTGCTTAGAAAAAATGTTAAGTCTTTGCACTGTATTGATCTGGAGATATTAAATATGGCATAAGGTCGCCAGTTTAATGGATCATAAGAAATGGAGAGACAACTTTGATGTTCTGAGACTATCGCTGACCTTCACCTTGATTAGTTGTCCAGCAAATAAGATGAGCTCAAAGACATTTGTTCTGAATTAAACCTCAGTTTATACCCTGAGCCTGCAAGCCACTCATGACAAAACATCACATCTAAATGTACATGAATACATCTCATTCTAAAAATCCAACTATATTACTACTCTGCCTCTAGTGTTCTTGCTCTGGTCTTGTGATGTTGTATGCATGTATGTAATTTGGATTGTAGCAATGTAGGCAACAATGTAGTCAATATGGATTCACCTTTGATGGTGATCTGCGAAAACACAGTATGTGAAAGGCCCACAGAACAAAAACAGAAAATAAACTTGAAAAGTGCTCACAGTCCTGTAAAAACTACTGGCTGCTGCAGCTTGTTGGTAGAAACTTCCCCTTACGGAGGCAATATGTGGACTGAGAGTTTCTCTTTTACCAGTGGAATGATGGAATGCTAAGGCATTTTGAGTGTTTTCCATTAGTCTAGAGAAATACCCAAGAGATGTAATGTACCAGTTGAACACCTCCCCTTGGAGTGTGTGAGACGGCGAGTGTATTGCAGTGTAAGTGTTCTGGAGAGTTGGAAGAACGAGAGTGAGGCAGCAAGAGAGAGGACAGGAGAGAAAAGTCACGGAGAGAAGACAAGAGGGGTTAGAGTGGTAGAAAGATCAAGGGAGGAGAGGGAAGAGAGAGAGAGAGGCAGAGGAGGGGTAGAGCCAGCAATGGAGGAATGGTACGAGAGAGAGAGAGCATCTTGGTGTGAGTGTGTTGGATCGGAGCAACAGCCCATCAGGCTCCACAGGGGACCTGGTGAGAGGAGCTTCTTGGCCCGACCATGCCTCCCGCATTGATTCCTAACGCAACCTAACCGGTGTATTTGGCCAGCAGGCCGAGGCTCTGAGAGCAGTCGGAGAGGCTCTGGAGATGGAGGCTGCTTGCTGACACAAAAGCTTTATGTAATGTACTGCTTTATTTTTCCAAGTTCCCAGAAGAGGTTATCTGGTGGGGTGCACTGACATTTGGCAAACTGATTCATACAGTTGGGCATGAATCAGACTGCAGGGATCGTTTGGCAACGATTAAGTCACTACAATGATTTGTAATGTTGAACAGTTACTGTTGGATAACAGCAGCTCATCAAGCAATTACTCTTTTTGGTGGTGAGTTGCATGTTGTTACCCAACATGCCGCTCTTCCATGAGACAAACTGAATGTTCTGATCACAACACATGGTCTGATCTGCTGTGCTGTCGTTGGCCTGTTGGCAGTTCATTAGTTCAAATATAGGTGTTTCTTAACACAACTCTTACTTGCCATATGTTAAAAGGGTTACTGTAATCATTCCTCAACATACACAACTTCTACTAGCTGATAAGCCACAGGTTTAGTGGAAATACACACATCTTTTAGTATATCAACTTCACCAACATGAATCCATTTTAAGGTACCATCAGACTCCTCTGGTGTCTCATATGGGCTGGTGTTTTATGCCAAGAGTTGCCTGTAAATGCTATATTTGGTGATTTTAAAGCTGTTCTACAGTGGGCTAGTCCTAGTTTTGCCCTTAAACTTCGGAAAGTTAGACAGTTGGACAGAAATTAAACAACTCAAACATTTTTATTATTGTGTATTTAGCCAACCAGCCCCCAGGATGTCTGAACTAAGAGCTGCCGACAATTTCAATACATTTTCTGGTTTGTTATCAGTGTTGGAGTGAGCAATGTGAAGACAATGTTATTAGAGACTTCAGTGGAAATTATATTTTATAATTAAGATTATAAAGATGTTAATAATTAACTGTTTAACTGTTAACCTGACAATTTTAACCAATTTAACAAAACTATCATTGAAAACAAAAAAACAAAACAATATTAAAAAGTAATTAAAAATAAGTTTGTTGCATGGCAAAAAAAAGATGGACTAAATCAATTTCTAAACTGCTAGTTAACTTGCTAGTGTAAAACTAATGCAAACTTTGCACTAGCAAGTTGCGTTTTAAGCTCTTTTTTTGGCCTTCCTACACACAGAGTATGCCACACAGACACAGCTGACAACCTCGCAGGTGGATGCGGTGGAGACAGGCTCAGACATACACTCAGTGGCCAGCTGTGGACTTGTGTCGGTTGCGCAACTTTTAAACGTACACGTTCCACCAAAACAAGTTCCTTCCCGAGGCTATTTTGGAGAGGCATAGTTGTTGCGTCCAGCGCTTAGCGCCACTCAAGATGATTAAAATTGGTTTAAAGTAATGGCAATAAACCAGAGCACGTTTTTCTCCTATCCAGAAATGTTGTGTGGACTAGCCAGACCTTACTCTGCATCACTGTGGAGATAGGTCTGGCAATGCGAGACTAAAGATCGGTCAACCTCTTTAAAACACTGGTGTCCTCTTGTTAATTGTACATATGGTCCATAGGATGGAAGCTCACATATTTGAGATGGATTTTAGGTATGTTTTTAGATATGATTGCTTTGATTATTGCGGCTTGTAGGTTTTTACAAAAATCCCTAACAGATGTTCTCATGTTTTCATATTTGATCAAAAATCAGTGGCAGTGTTTCCCACGGAATTAGATTCTATTTGCGGTGGTAGCTGACCCGGGGGTGGGGGGGTCCACGCGCGGAAAGATGTGCAGAATTCTTATATTAATTGTACTGCAAATATTTTTGACAACTTTGTATATAACAGCTTAAATAGACAATGTGCCCACAGTCCCATCCTCAAGGCTATAAGGATGCAGGGGCAGTTACAGCACACAATGTAATCTTTCAACAAACATGAATTTGCGCTTTGACAAAACAAGATACCACAAGTTGTAATTCAGTTTAACAGCCAGATGCTGTTCACCTCCTTGTGACCTTCTGTGTTCAAGACAAAACAAATAAACTTAAATGTTACTGTATATGTTGATAACTTGTTGAACACTTGAACATGAACAAAATTGAAAACAAAATGTTTGCGACTTAACCAATTACCCTAGTGGGGATTGTTTTGTGTCTCTTACACATAAGTCGATATTGACTAGCAGGTAATGTTAACGTTACAGCATGGTAACCTCGACAACGCAGCTGATAACGTGCTAATGTTATATCCTTACTAGCTTACGTTAGGCATCTTACATTACTAACAACATGCTAATAACTTCTTTGAATTTCTACGAGATTAAAAGCGTGTTAAGAACATAATACATTAACCTTAACTTGAATGCATTCGTGTTGGAGAAATTGTTCTGAGGTGTTCATAATACCAGGGGTTTTCCTGGCTCAGAATTGGCCACATATGAAGTGGGGGTCTGTGGGTCCTCCCCCAGGAAATTTTGAGCGTCAAAAAATAAACAAATTTATGGTGAAAACATCTTAATTTACCAAATACAAAAATTCTGCGGGTAACAATTTGAAAAAATTGTTTGAAAAAAAATTTGAAATGTAATGGTATATAATACAGTAAGGAAAGGGGGCTTTCGCATCTGACAACAAAGTCCAGTTCATTTGATTAGTTTGAACAGGGCCTAACCGTATCTTTTTCCCAAGAAGCACATTTTGCTCCTCAGTTGAAAAATGGAGTGACTTACACAAGGTAACTGCTATTACTGTTGTAGCTAATTTGTACATAGTGTTATGATATAGTGTTATGAATACAAAACCTTATGAAGTGTAATCTTTTCTATTTTGAAATATTGTACAGTTCGGCAGGCATGTGAACCGCGAATTAATTGCAAATGTAACCGTCATAGTGTGAAATACAATTTAACTGCTGATGTTACGTGAACGGGGCTCAGCAGAGAGGCGGAGCGAGACGATGTCTCTGCAGCTTATTCAGGGAGTCAGGTCAATGCCGCTAAAGCACTCAAAACTTTGAGTTTCATGCGTAGGCTACTCCCATAGGGCTCGCACCAGGTGTTAAAATGAACTGTACCAAAACACGGGAAAAAAAGACTTAATGCGACATACGAGACGTTATTTATTTTTACAGGTTATGAAACTCAATGTAATACTTATAGACGGCAGCGTAGCTCGCCGGACGGCGAGCTCTGCATCCAACAGCAGCGGTTTCTCGCTGCGCCGCCGGTCCCCAGAGCAGCATGGTTACCTGGAGAGTCCGGTACAGCCTGACTGCAAACGGAGATACCATCAGAAACACTGAGTGGATTCTACTGTGTTTGTTGGAGTTTAACTCTCTGTCCATTGAGCTTCGGAGCTGGTTGCAGCAGCTCTTCTTTAGTTCAAACTCCGCCTCATTATAATGCAAGTCTTTACTTAACGGAGATTTGCATATCACCAAATTTAAAAAGGGTTGCTCCACGCAGACAATTTCCTATGTAGAGATTTGTTATTTTTTAATTTAATAAAGCTAAATGCAAGGCTAGATAATCAACCAGCCAAAGTGGACATCTGCCCTGGGGGCCTCAGACCCTTGACAACCCCAAAAGCCCAGATTTACTGCCCGTTAGTTGTTTTTTGGTAATTTGATTAATTGCAAACAACACCGGATCTTTGCCCCGGGGCCCCCTAGAAGGACATGACTAATTGCCAGGTGAGAACTGTTGCATAGCTGACTGTCAAATATTATCGAGCTAGTTTTGCTAGCTCCATGCATTTATATTTAAATGAAGTCGAGTAATACCTACCTTTGCTTAAGGATTGTCTGTTAAATGAAAAATATTGCTTACTTCTTGAATTTGGCGTATTTGGAAATGATGTTAAAGCTCCCGATGCTGCAGCAACTTCTTGAATACAAAGTTAATAGCTTTTGATTGGATGGCGGATGCAGATATTTCCTAGCAACTAATTCAACACTACTTGTCTTAACCAGCTAGGACATTTCCTTAAGTTTTTATGGTGCAACCCAATTAAGTAAACTAGTTTGTAACTAGCCAGCAGTTCCTAACGTAAGTAGTATACGTTCAAACTTAGAAATGGTGTTGTGAATAGCTGGTGCAACTTGATCCTGTAGAACACATGATTTTTTACCTACCAGACCCTGGGTGTTTGGATCAGCAATGGTGGCACTGTAAAAGATTGAATAAAGTGTATGTAAGATGAAGAGTTGGGGGGGAAAGATAATAATGAAACTGTTGATCTTACACCATTATTTGCTTTTCCATCCATTATTTTGCAATTTCGGTCGAATGGAAACTGGCTGAATTGGATTCTTTATTCTGGCACTGGTGCCTGTGATCGATGGTGGGCTACATTGCTGCTGTAGCTTCTTCTCTTGCTGGACCCATGGGGAGGGAGTTAATGGCAGTGCTGTGGAAGCGGTCCTGTACTGACTCACGCTCCCGAGGTGTTCGGTCATGAAGGTCATTACTGTAATGGAAAAGGTTTGTTAAGCTCCACTTGCCTGTGTGCACTACATGACTGTTGGGTGGCCCTAGACACAACAGGAGAGGGGCCAGGACAGATCAGAACAGGAAGCCGGGTGAACTTTAAAGCTCTCACTGCCTGAGGGTGACATCATCTGCCCTCTTCATCTTTCCCTCTGTCTCTCCAACTTTATCCATAAATTTCTTTTTCTTGTCTGGCTTCCTCAGTCTTTTGTTTGTTTTTATGTAGCTCTCTTTGATTTCTTTCCAGTTGATTAGCTGTGTTGCTTGCAGTTTACTTGAACGCAAAACATATCGAACTTCCAGTACAATGTGTGTGTGCAACAGTGTGTGATTCTGTTGGATGCATGTGGATAATCATTTCCTAAAACGTTTTTCATACACCACATTTATTGCTAAGAAAAGCTCATTACCATAAAATAACTCTTTGCTAAGAGCTAAAAGCATTCTGCCTCCTTAGCTTGTATCTAATGGAAGAGCTACACTAACGCAAAACTATTTTAAAATACTTGTGCGCCTGCAAAGCAATAACCCAAACAATATTTTTGCAAGACTTAATTTGACAGTCAGGAGTCTTCAATCTCCACAGAGCGTGCTCAGGCATCTGTACTCAGCATCTCGCTGAATTCTAATGAGTACATTTCTACCAGTAACAGCAGAAACAATTGCTGTCTCGCTATTCATTTGTACCTACAACAGCAGCTCTGCTTCGCTCCTAAGATCACTTACACAGACGCATGAATATTCCTTATTGCAGATTATTAGGGTTTTTAATCAGCATTCCATCTGAGACGTGCACTGCCACTGTGATTCATCCACACCCACCTACGGGGGAGAAAGAGGATGGAAATTTCTCAAATCAATGTGGAAATACTTGGATGAAATATGGATTTAGCCGTTCCCTCAATAATGAGAGAATATTCACAGACGCAACAAGAGTCACAATTGTTTTAAATATGTAACGTGGCCGTTTGTGGTGGTGATTTGGGGAAGGGTTATCCTCATGAATATTGCTGAAAAGGAATATATAGCACAGTGGTAAATAGTAAAACATTAATAAGCGCACCACAATTTACATACACTACAGCACGGTCCTTAAAGGGGAACTATGCAGTTTTTTTAGCTTAATTTACTTTAAGTGAACAGCTTCAGAGTCACTGGAATGGTTATATGATTTTTTTCGGGTTGAATGGTAGTCGTCTCGCTTCCCCCTAGTGCCTGCGAGCGGAAAAACCACCGTTGCAACTTTCTGCTGGTGAGCCGCCGGCCTCAGCTTCAGGAAGTATTGTGTGATATCAGGTCTCGCCATGTAACGAATTGCTTCACGGCACTGCACACATACGCCCATTCAGGAACCGGCTAGCAAGGTAGCGATGGCGTTTTTCACACTATCGTCGTGGCTGAGCCAGCAAAAAAGAAGCAGAAAGCTAGGAAAGCATCGTCGGAGGAACAGAGAAAGAGGAGACGGCAGACTGACCGAGCGAGGAGTCAGACACGAGTAAACATCGGAGCTGCCAAATATCTATTCCGAAGCTGTAGGGGGAGCTCTATAGAGAAACCTGCGAGCAAAAAGCGAGAAAACAGCGAAGAAATGGCCAAAACTGCATAGCGCCTCTTTAACATTATGAAAACGATGAAAGTGGAGCAGCAACACATCACACACAGCCCTGTAGTTTTCAAGAATACCCTCATTAGTGTGGGATGAAAAGAAAGTGAGCTTTGGGGTCCTCTCTCAAGAAAATGTTGTTTTTCAATAAAAAAAAACAAACTGCAATTTCAAATTGTTTTGTACTACTATTATTACCATATCTGTGTCTTATATGTTGTAAAACCTAGAGCAGATGATAAATAAATAACATTTAGTTAATTAATTTAGTTAGTTTTGATGCTCACAATGTTTTTACAGTCATTCGGCTTGGGTGCTGTGTCTAAGCCTTATAATGGTAGGGAAAACCATGTATTAAAGCTTTAGTGATATTATTGAACGTCCATTACATTCAAGCCATTGCCAAATGAGTTGCTACAAAGCTAATTAAGATAATCGGCTCCACACAACTCTCTCTGGATTTCTCCGTATGGCTATGTTCAGAAGATTATGTCATCCGGTGACTTTCCCGCGCAGAAACTCGAGTGAAGATAATTACGTCTTCTGAAGTGTCCGTCATGTTTTTTTTTAATCCTCTGTGTCCTTCTTGGCTACTAGCAGCTGCGTGGAGGAGGGATGGGGGCGCATGCGCGAACATGGAGTGTGGATGCGCCGACAGTGTTGTTGTCATTACTTAGAATTCCTCATGGGGGCGACAAAAAGTACGCACTATAGCTTTAAATATAAGGACATAGTTGAATAAATCTAATACCTTTTGGTCCGCCAAAATCTATTGGACACCATAGACCCACCCTAGACGGCAGGTGGGGCTGGATATTCCCTCGAAATGAGTAACCAGAAACTAGAGCAAATGATTAGTGGAGGCAGCAATCAACGGTAGAGATGCCACGGTGAGGACATTTTTCCACCCGTCAATAAACTCTTGACAACACCAGTGTTAGCGATTACTCAGCGCTGACACATCGCTGTGTAGGTAAGTCTGGCAATGCAAGACTACCGACTGCACCACAAACGCACCACAGCTGGTCGAGCTTTTTGGCAGCCGCAGAGTTGAGACAGGAGGCAGAAGCACAGCGAAGTGCCGCAAAGTAAGGTAAAGTAATGCAACCGGTGCATTCCCAGACACCGTGTAACACCGTTAACACTGGCTACTCTCAACAGAGATTTACAACAGTCGGAGGAGACTACCTGTAACTTGCTCCTTTGGTTCTGCTCTCTCCCGGCAGTGTTGTTAGGGATGTTAGCTGGCAGCCAGAGGAAGGACCTGGCACCCAAAGTCGGGGGGACTTTCACGCAGATATTTCACAACCAGCAAAGGAGCTTCATTGGGAGCTGGTGCGAGCAGGACTGGAATATGTCTGTCTTACTTGCTTGTAGAGATGTAAGCTGTGTCGTTTCTAGGAACTAGTCTGTCAGTGCTGAATTTTATTATTCATTTTTTCATTTTTGTTGGTGTGTAGAACTTTTGAATCATCACGGGTGTTTGTAGTAGCTATATATCTGAAATAGACTTTCAAATGCCACACGTCCGTGACTAGTCTTGTTTTTTTTTTTTATATATATATATTTACTACAATTTACATTACCCAACAATACATAATTAACCTCACCAAATTGCTCCAGCAAGAATGGATGTGGATTAAAATTAAATCAAAGCTGAAAGTTAGCTCTTCTAGTTACTCACAGTTACTGTCGCTTCAAATCTGATGTGCAAGAGTGCACAGCCAAAAAATGTAATATATCTGTCTCCACTGACTTTAACCACACAATCTTCCAATGCAAGCACTACAACTGTGCATATTTGACGCGGAGAGACCGCTTTCGTCCTTAATCAAAGAGACAGGTCTGTTCATCCCCTCAAAGAAAACATCAAGGGGTTTTCACTATATCGAGGGAACTTACATTGTTATTGGAGTGCTATGTATGTTTGTCTCTGTAGTCAGCACGCATGAGTGGCCTTCGCTGGTTCACCGCTCCTAATATCCCCAGTACCTGTGCTCCGTGCAGGGAGACGCTCCTCAGACCTTTTCCCCCCGGTAGACGATGGGATGATGAACGGAAAAATGGACAACAGACGGATGTGCCTGTCTCTCACACATGCATGCACACATGCACATAAAACCAGACATGCATACAAGCCGACATATAAAAAGGCACATGCATCTTACAAGCATGCACACGCACGCGCACACACACACACACACACACACACACACACACACACACACACACACACACACACACACAAACAAACACCCCCAGCACTTGACAGACAGTGAAGCACAGCAGGAGGTCACACCAACTAAAATGTGCACAAAATGCTGATATTACATGTACACTTTATAAGTGATACTAAAATTGCTCAGGAAATTAAATTACATAGAAATCAAAAATATTATTAGTGTCCAGTTAACAGCTGCACAACACCACAGATATTGTCTCTTATTTTGACAATATGCTTACATGTTTTATTTTAATAATGATGTATATTGTTATGTTATTATTCATTTAACATCTCAATACATGACACAATCGGCAAAACACAAGTCTAATAAGACATTTTAGGATTCATTAAAACGCTAAATGCAATGTTCCGAGAGTTTTTTGCAAAGTAGGGTGCACAGCAAAACTAATCCATGAATATATGTAGAACTGATTCCAAAATGAGATACAGTGAATTCAATAGCTAAATACAGCTCTTGCTTCCCGAAAAGCCACACAAAACAATAGTGCTACTGCAGGTTTTTCAAATAGATTTTTCACATCTTCAAGCTACTTGCTTAAAATTCATCAACCTATAAGACCAGAATGTATGCTGCCCTCTAACATTTGTGGAAGAAAAGTCTTGAAATACATTGGAACTTAAAATAATGTTTTTCATAATGAGTTTCTCTTTCACATGAGCAATCGCTGTAGAAGTGTCATTATTTCCAAACAGGGTGTTATCTCGCTCTCAAGGAATTTGAATCTGCAGCCAGACAATAATAATGAAACCGACATAAAGAGTCATAAAGTCCCTTGCAGACAATAAAGCATTCATAAAAGAAAAAAAACCCCAATAAGATGCGTATTAATAAAAAAAAAAATAAAACAAGCAAACACAGGACACCTGAAAGGCAAAACTATATACAAATCTGTGTGGAAAGATATGCTGTAGGAGTAGATTTCCAGACTCTGAAAAACAACTCCCCCATGCAGTTAGAAGAGGGTTTGATTGATAAATTGTATGTAAATATGTGCAGTGTACATTATTCACCGGGTTAATTATGAAACAAAACAAACAATTAGAGCAACAAGGTTGTTTAAAAAGCCTGTCTCAAAAAAAGCGCGGTTGAACTCCAGAGTCGGCAAACAGATCCACGCTGTGATTGATATTGCATGCAAATATATGCAAGGTTCATTATGTGGCTGGTTAATGACGGCCAGCGAACGCATTAACGCCTCACTTCTCCGTGAGAAGGTGAAAGGTAACGTCTCTGTGGGGACGAAGGTGAGGGAGAAGGTTATTAGATTAGTGTGAGAGAAGTGTCTCACCAACGGCTCCCGCAGGGCAAAGTGATTGAGCTCCGAAGACAGATTGTGTGCAATTACAGTCCATTTGTTCCAGCCTGGCCTCCCCTCCTGTTACACAGGACCAGGTAGTGGAACTGGCTCGCCGGCTTTCGTCTGCCTCCTATTGTCTTTACCTCGCCTGTTGTCATCCCTCTCTCTGTCTTATCCTCCCAAGTTTAATGAATACACTAGATCTCTGATTCTTTAATTTCTTTTTCTTTATCTCTTTACCCCCCTCCTCTGGTCCTCCCACCCTCTCCTCTCCTCCCTGTCTTTTTTTCTGTCCGTTTTTCCTTCTTTCTGTCTGTCTGAGGCAATTATATGCTTCCCAGCCTCTAACTAAAGGCCTTTACTTTTCGGAAGCAAGTAGCCCCTTCCCCCCTTTATCCAACTTGGCCTCCTCCAAAGGACCCAGTGGAGTCCGTCACTTGCAGGATATATCGAGTGGAACTTAATTAAATGAAGCTTGTGACACCAACGCATGCAGAGGGGCTTCACATGCAGTGCAAAGGAACATAGAAAAACATTATTGACGTATTCTACAATTGCAATTCCACTCAACAAATTCCATGTGCCAAATGACCATGTGGCCTGTCTTTTTCTCCACTTTCTCACACCCTTTCCTCTTCTCCTATATCTTTCTGTCTGGCTGAGGCAATTATATGGTTTGCAGCTCTCCCTTCAACAGTAACCCTTCCCTTCCTCCTTGTCTTAATTTGCCCCCTTCAAAGCAGTTAAACATCGTGCTTTGCTCAGAAGCTCCTGGTTCCCTCTGAAGGACCCTGAAGAGTCGGTCTCCTGTGTGCTCCCTGGCAGAGAGTCAAAGCACAATTACTGTATGCCAGGAGAATTGTGAACAAATGCAGTGTGAACTTGCATGCAGTGCAAAGGAGAGTGCAAGACCATGGTTGAGTATGACAGCAAGATGTCTATTCAGTTATTGTTCATTTGCAGCGTGATAGTTATGTGAACAGGCAGTCTGAATATTTTCTCTGATTTCTCTGTCTTCCTTCCTGTACTAATGCTGACTTCCTTCTTCGTCTTTATTTGCCTCCCTGCTCGACAACTCCACTTCCATCTTCATAGCTCTTGGCCCCCTCCAAAGGACCTGAGCGTCCATGTCTTCAGGTCACGCTTGGAATATATTGAGTCAAACCTAATTAGATGATCCTGGTGAGAAATGAAAGGCTGTTTGCACTCATAAATTACAAAGGTTATGTGCAACACCTTTTGTTAGATGTGTTACTGAAAAAATTGCACATTTCTAACCGTCCATCTATCCCTTCCTCTGCTGCTTCTCTGGGTTGTGGTTTTAGCAAGTTAGGCCACATGCACTTCTCCCTAGCCACTTTCTCTAGCTCTTCCGGCAGGATCCTGAGACTTTACCCGCCCACATGGAATATGTAATCCCGACTGAGTGTTCTGGGTCTGCCCTGGGGTGTCCTCCCAGTTGTACGCGCCTGGAATTCCTCCAGGAAGCATTCTGATCAGAGGCCCGACCACCTTTCATTGTGAAAGAGCAGCTGTTTTTCTCCAAGCTTTTTCTGGATTTCCTTAAGGCCAGCCATCCTGTGGAGGAAACTCATTTTAGTCCCTTTTATCCATGATCTCCCTGACTCGGTCATTACTCGCCCCCTTTTTCAGTCACCGTTTTTATTAATTTTATATAATATACAAAAACCTAAATTACTATGAATCAAGTGGAACAACCACTTCAGCCAGGCATAAAACGTGTTTTGCCATATATTTAAATTCAGTGCTTTAACATTTATTTTATTTTTTTAGCAGTTTTTCATTTAAAAAAAGTGGAGTCGAAGGAAGCATGCTTTATCAGGAGAGGAGCTCTACATATTTTCTGTGCTTCCTCGCTCCGTTTCTCTCTTCCTTCCTCGTCTTTATTGGCTCTCCCTCCACTTCGCTCTCCATACCTCTTGGCCCGCTCCAAGGACCTTACAGAGTCCATGTCTTCAGTTCACGCTCGCAAGATATCGAGCAGAACCTAATTACGTGAACTGAGTGACATAAACGAATGCAGTGGGAGCCCACATACGGTGCAGATAGCCAGTGCAAGAGATATATCTCACAGGTCTATATATCTATACATATATCCCTCAGAACATCAACATTTGGTTATGAAATTATTAGTTTTCAGTACTCTATTCACAGATTCTCTTTGGATCTCATGTTCTTTCTGACACTCTTTCTCTTCCTTTATCTTTCTGTCTGACCGCAGCAATTACCTTCTATTCTAGCTCTTAGCTAAAGCCCTTTGTTCTCATCACCAATACCACAATTCCCTCTTTCCTCCTCCTTTGAGGCCTCCCAAAGCAGCCCTACTTCTTTCCTCATTCAGTACCTCTTGGCCCCCTCCAAAGGACCCTATGGAGTGTGTCTCCTGGGTGTACTACTGAGTGGAGCACAATTACATGAACTTTCCACAGACTTGGCAGATGTCACATTTCCTGTTGCTTCTTCAGTTTTAGGAGGACAGGCGTTGTCAGAGTGGTGCCGTCAGAGCTAATTGGCTTCATGTTTCACGTTTTAACAGAGGCACCGGGTTCCTACGATTGTCTGAACATGGTGATGGAACAGAGGACTGAGGGGAAAAATGTAACCTGTCAGAGATGAACTGTTGCGGATAAACAGCCACTCCCACACCACACACACGCGTCCCAGACACTTATATTTCCAGCCATAAATTATTATTTTTGACAACCTCGTCCATCAAATCAGATGCAATTCTGAGAGTTGCCTGGTGGTTTTTATATTAAAAACCTTTCACTATAGTCCTCTATGCATAAGTTTGAGGACTCACAACACAACGACACAACTATCCTGTTCTTGTTTTTTCATAATTTCAGAACTGACACGGTGTAGGATTGTTGTTCCGATCGTAATTCGGATTTGTGCATCACAACTGATTGGAAGCTGCAGGGGGTATGTCTGCCTTCTGATCTAGTCAAAGCCTATCTTTCACATTAGAATTAGATTTTCTTTATCATTATTATACTGGTGCAGACAACGAAATTCAGGCGCACTGCCTGAGCAGAGCTCAAATGTAAAAGGACAAATAATAAAATAACGCTAAGGGAGTTATAAAAGTTATAAGTAACAGTTTTGCACTCATGTACACACACTGTGACACAAACATACATATTTAAACGTGCATACACAGTAGTCCTACGTATGCACCCATCAGGGTGTGCTTTCGGTGCAGAGTTCCGTGTGGTGATGGCCTTAGGGTCGAAACTGTAGCGCGTTCTTGAGGGCAGGACAAACTTTAAAAGACTTTTTTAGAATGCAGTATGCCTTCTGCAGGCAACGGGAGCTATATACGTCTGCCAGGGCAAGCAGATGTGTGTTGGGGATCTTCTGGGCTAGGTTGATGAAGAAGAACTCTTGCCACACCACATCAGGATCCCATGTGTCAGGACACTCTCAATTTAGAAGGACGCTAGCAGCTGTTGTGGCAGGTTGACTTTCCTGAGAGTTCTTAGGAAGGGAAGCTGCTTTTGTGCCTTCTTAACCAGAGAGTTTATGTCAGTTGGCCACTGGAGATCTTCTGAGATGTGGTTACCCAATAACCTGAAACTGGAGGCTCTTATCTACTCTTTCTCTGTTCATGTGTAGAGGCGGATGCTCACCCTGCTTCTTCCTGCAGTCAGTGATGAGCTCTTTTGTCATTTTGTTTGCCAATTTCACATATCTCTGCGATTCACATCAACTGCCATGTGTCTACCCGGAAGTGACGTTTCTGTTAGCGTGACGTCACAGTGATTCGGTGTATAGATTTGTTGAGATATTTCATTCTGGAACATAGGGGTGGACCAGCCGACCTACCAGCAGACCAACACATACTAGTCCAAAATCCAATGTTGTGAGTATTGTTTTATAATCTAGTTCATGCAGTGCAGAGCCAAAGATCATCTGAAGTTTGCCTCACTCTTACAAAGTTAACTGTCTGCAGAGTTTACTGTTCTTGTACTGTCTCCATCCAGCATTTCCTCCAAAAAAGAGTCATGCCCAGTGAAAAGACTCATATCGACCCATAGGTTAGTGTGGTGTTGCCTGTATGTACATGCTGACCATTCAGACGAAACAAATCTGTGTACATCGGTGGAAATAAGGTGTTACATGTGCATGTGTGTAGTCTCTGTAGGTTTCAATAGTTAAAGGTCTTTTCTCAGCTTTGTTTTCTCTCTGTCCTTCTCTTACGTCCCCCTCTTTCCTCTCCCCATGCATACTGTAGGCTCATATACTCAGTCTATTTGCACTGCAGATCTCTTCCATCGCACTCCATTCCTGCTCTCTAAACACCTGCTCTCTGTTGGTTTTTCAATTTCTCTGTCCCCCCCGTCCTTTTTTACTATGCACTGTGTAACATAAGGGTGTCACCGAAATTAAGTCACAATCTTGAATTTCGAATAAAAAAATGGAATCGTCAATGTTGCCACGCCCACATGTCACGTCCGGTTGGCTTGTCAAGCAAAAAAAAACACACCTGTTGAAGTGCTGCAAGTCAACCTCCTCTAACTTAGCTACAGCCAGTCAAAAGATAGCATGGCAACTGCAGATGTAGCAGACCTATCAACACAACTTGAACCCCCTCCTCTTTCACCTCTTCGCCGGTGTGGAAGTATTTTGGATTTCCAGTGAGTTCTGTTGACAATGTTCGTGTTGTTGACAAAAAAGCCACAGTTTGCAAGCTCTGCTATGTGTGTGTGCCATATTCTGTGTGTTTACCATTGCACATTAGCCTAGCAGCTAGTGGAGTTTCCTTCTGTTTATAGCTTAATCCTGACAAAACCGCACGGTTGAATTTCAGCCTGCATGCACGTTTTGTAGCCTAAACAGAGCAGCTTATATTGGTTATATTAGAGAGAGCAACAAGTTAGCGGACTGCCGAGTCGCCCTCTCTGCTATCTGTCTGCTCAGCTGCTTAGACCGCTGTGCTGGCTCAGTGGTGTTTTAAGCCCCCCAACCCAGCCTTCAAGGCAGCGCTGCGTTCTTGGGGAGAACATTCTTGCTGGTTGTTCTTGGAAGAATGAACCTGCAAGTTCACAAGCACAGAAAACGCTGTTAACAGTTTGAGATGATGCGTTCTTCCTATTATTGCTCAACACCCCCAGCACAGAGGCTACCTGCAGTGCTCCAAAATAACAGCTAGAAATAAAAACCACAACAATATAACTACTTTGTATTTAAACAAGCTCTGGACAAGAAAACCTCCTAATGCTACAACTATTGCAATAATATTGAAAAATAAAACTAATTGAGCTTTAATTTTATTGTTTATGGTTTAGCTCAAACACCCCTTACTTATTCAAAAGAGTGGAACGCGATCCCTACTATTATTAGTGTATAAGTTTAAGTCAGTTTAAATAAAAAAATAAGTAGGCATATGCACTGGTGTGTCCTATGTGTACTGTACGTACACACCGCCGCCGATTTGAGCTGCAAAGAAGCTCTGGCCGACCGGTCAAGGACGCTTGTCAGAAAGTCCGGGGAAGCTGTTTGACGCTTTGGCCGCTCTGACGTAGCAGCATTCTATGTTCATCATGGAAAAAGCACAAGCAGCCAATGAACGGCCAATACATTGACACTAGAAACCTTTTATAAATTACATATATAATGACTGATTTGTATTGGTTGTTGGTCGCAGCGGTGTCGCTTAGCAGTTAGCTCGCTCGTTAGCCGCTGAACCGCAGCAGGACTGTTTAGAGACCATGTGACCGGCAGGTAACGTTTACTGGTCCCTATACGCAAATATCATAAATGATAGAGAACCCAGCAACGGCGATGATGAGCTTTTCCTCTTTTTTCTCTGAACTAATGTTTTGGTAGGAACGAAAGTTTACATCGTATGTTTCTCTGGAATCAGCATGTTTCTCTGGAATCAGCCAGCGCTGGCGTCTATATTCCGATTGGTTGCCGCTGCTTGCTGCTGAACCGCGTCATAGCTCATTACCATAAAGTTGACCTACTTTCAACTTTCTGATTGACGCTCTGGTCGCTCAAAACGCCCAAAACGCGACGCCGACAGATTTGACGCTCCTTGCAGCTGAGAGAAGCCAGCTTCCATTTAAAATGAATGACTTCCGGTATCTTTAGAAGATCAAGTCAGTGGCGGTGTGTACGTACAGTTAGTGTTATGTGGAATTATCATTTCTATATTATTGTAGTGCACTGTATATGCCCAGGGACAACAGATGGAAATTAGCAATTAAAATTATAAAGGTTGGTGTCTCCCCTTTAGTCTACATAACATGTCATAGCATGTTACCACTTTATGTACAACTGTTAATTTATCATACAGACTGAAACTCAACTTCTAACAAATCAGAAAACAAATACACCAAAAAAATAGGAACTAAATACTAAATCTAATGTATAGCCTATGGCATAATTTAAACAAGTCTCCGAAAAGAAACGGGTATCTCTCTCCCCCGCCTCTGCCTGCTGTGCTGTGTGTGTGTGTGTGTGTGTGTGTGTGTGTGCTTGTGGAGTTTAACTCCGAAAAGGCAGTTAACCACAGGTTCCCGTTAATCTTATGATGGACATGTGTTGTGATATTTAAACAAACGATCAGTCAACGGCGAAATAAAAGCCTCTTATTTACATGACCGGTCTGAGAGACCTCCGGCTTACAGCGGCGTCTCTGAGCGTGACTGTCCAAGCGACGAGCTAGCGGCCCCGGCAGGCGCAAGCTGGCGGCCGCGTCACTTTATGGAGCTCCTAAACTCTGAAAACTTTGGAGCAAATTGGCAATTTGGCAAAGATTTTCGCAAGACTGCCTATATTCGAAATCTAAACCGTTCATTTCTCGCCTAAAACGTTCTCAGAAGTGAATTTAGTGATGAATAAGATGGCGAAAATTGTTTTTGGTCTGTCTATGTACCGGAAACCCGAGCACCATTGAATGCCGAAATGAATGTTGGGATACGGGTGCTGCGAAGTTCATACAAGTTACCAACCAATGCATCCTCGGTAAAATGGGCGTGTCAAGAACATTTCCGGGAATCTTAACTGTTCTTGGTGAAATGCGAACTTGTGTATTGTGACAGTACTTTGGCAACACGAGATGACGTTTCACAGGGACACAAGAACAGAAATCATAGAAGAACACAGATTGAGAAACGCCCCATAGTGTCTTCCAGGCAGCGCTGCCTGGAAGACGACGTTGGGGGCTTAAAACACCAAACACTGCTGTGCTGCGAAGCGTCTGCCCTCAGCATTGTCGGCAAACCTTTTTTTTCTTTTTACTTTATTGACAAATTGTCAAGTTTCCAATTGACTGAATATATGTTATTGTTACATTATGTTGTTAATAAATGTTTTAAATTTGACAATGTGGTACATTGCGAACAAAGGTCAGATATTATATTGCATAAAAGTCTAGTCTAAAAATGGCATAGCAACCTGTGCTTTTAAAAAAAAAAAATCTAAAAATCGAGAACCGAACCGTGACCTTAGAATCGATGATCAGTCTTCCATTCTCTTCTCTCTCTGCCTCACCATTTCTAGAATATACTGGCTCTCAATTAAAATGTTAAACTATAATACTGAAACTAATAAGTTTCACACAAATGCCCATTTGCCCTTATGAGAAACTTAGCAGAGTACTGATTCAGCCTGTAGACTCAATTAATCAAATGTGTGACATCACAACTTGAGCCGTGCAGGAGACGTAACTTATGTCTGTGTAATACTGTAATTATACAGTAGATCAGTCGGTTGGTTGGTCCACATATACCACTTTGGTTCTACTATCTATCAGACTGAACAATCAGATGAATTAGGATGAAATGTTGTACAAACATTAATTGTTTCCTGTACGGAATTCTCACACCACCTCAAAACACACTGACAAGTCGCCGGTAACTTTGACCTGCTCATGGTGCCATATGAAAGGTCGAGCAGTCACTGGAGACCTCTGGGCACCATAAATATCTGTACACCATTTCATGGCAATCCATCCAATAATTGTTGAGTTATTTCAGTTTGGAACAACATGATTCATCAACAGACCAACATCGGTATATCTATCAATCCCTAGAGCCAACGCTGAAAGTTACCTTTATACCTTCTTCCTAGCATAACAACTTAAATGCTACACATATAATACCTGTTAGCTAATCCCTGGGCTCCAATGTCACAATTTCAATACAATTTCAACAAGTTCCATTTCAATACTGCAAATAATTTTTCATTCTGGCTTTACTAAGAAGAAATCTTTAGATCCAAAGTAGGGATGTCACGAGAACCGATACTACCGACACCTTCCGGTTCTAAAATAACAAAACACCAACGATGCCCATTTTTTTTAAGCACCGTAGGCACCGTTAGCGACGATGCCAATGTTAGCAGCATCGTTGCTGTGCCTCTTCCGGAACGAATGGGGGCAGTATACACTTCAGAGTGTTCCAGTCAATACATTCAGAAGAAGGAGGTCACGAAGAAGGCCCGCTTGCCTGCTCATCCGGTAACGTTAGCCGTTAGCAGGGTTAGCATGGCTGCATTAGCCACGGTTAGCCAGGACCCGTCGGGAGGAAATTAGCCAACGTCTCTGGTCACGCAACTGTTAGAAACACTGTTGTTGTTTTTGCACAGTACCTATTGAAAAGATGCCTGGAAGTCTGGAATGTGTCTGGGGACACTAGTTGTTGCACTATGACCATTCATTGCACTTTATTATGTTGTTCTATGCTCTATTGCACATGTTTTTTATGTCTTGTTATGACATTTAGATATTTTTCAAATATTTCAATAAAGAAGTTCATGTTTAAAGTTAAAGTACATGGAATCTTAGAAAATCCTTTTTTTTTTTTTTTTTTTACCATGGTATCAAAATCGGCATCGAGAATCGTGTTATTTTACTGGTATTGGCACTGACTACTGAATTTTTGGTATCGTGACACCCCTAATCCAAAGTAAGAAACCGTGTCTGTGCTGTGAACAGCACCCACCTACCATGTATTTGCTATAAAACAATCCCTCCCATTCTCTGTCTAGTGTAACCATGGTGCACACAAGGTAAAGCTGAGGCTGTTATAGGCTGCTAATTCTCCTCAGGATGGACCAGTTTGTTTACTGTAATTATACTGACACCTCAAATTATTTTTGCAATGATTTATTGATGTTAAATTGCAACATGTAGCACCTCCCAATTATGCTGTCAATTTCTTTCTTTCTCCGCTTCTATTCTGACACATACATACACACATATATACCTTTTCTTTCACTGAAGGATGCTCACTGTTTTCTTTTAATGTCCTCAGTTCTTTCTCTCACAAACACAGCTATCTACTCTAAACACATCAATCTACTCTATGCATCTGCACTGTCAATATATGTAATCTATAAACATTGAATTACTTTTTACCTCTGCCGCTGTCCTCTGTCCTCCTCTGACTTCCTGGTGTGTTTTGATCAGACTATGTTGGGGACAGGAATCTTCTCCCCCACCGGTATGATTGCTCCGGAACAGGGTCCAGGTGCAGCGCGGTGGGAGACCTCTCCTTCCCCCAGGAAAGCTGGTGATTACAGGACAATTGAAGTAAACACTAACAGCCGAGCTTCATCCCAAACACAGCCTTTATCAATCAGCAGCCCGCCTTTCTCTGGGCAACACTGGGCATTTATCTCCATCTAGACAGAGAGACAGACGACCCCTCCGGGCAGCATGCTGCACGGAAATGGCTTGACTGTAAACGCATTCATCTTAAAAAGATGTTTAATCGGCTATTGAGTAGCATTGTGTCATTTTGTTTAAACGTTGTGGAAATTGTAAACATCGCTAATTGAGGCAAGAGCATTTCAATGTTTCCACGGCAAGTACATTTCCAGGAAGGCCCTCAGAATAAGTCGCTTCATTGTAAAACTAAAACACCCCAAAAGTGTCTGGTGGTAGAGCTACCAAGAAAATCTCATGTGAGCTATACTAGACAAGGTAAAAACAACTACATCTTTACAGTGATCAACTGCTCCAGCAACAGAAAGCTGCTGCTGCTGCTGAAGCATTTTTTAATATGGTAAATTCCCATTTGAATACTTTTACTGAGAACTTCAACAAAGAAACTGGAAAGGACTTTTCTTGAAAACTTTAACAACCACTGAACATAAACAATGTTAATGTTGTGCGGCACTTACAAGTCAGAGTAGTGCATGGATGATTAAACAAGCAATTAGTCAATTATAGGATTATGGGATGATCAGCTGCAAGCAAAACCATACAAATAGTCCTTTTTTACAATACCATAAAGGTATCGTCTGCCAATACTCTGCCCTTCCTGTCAGTATAATGCAATACAATTCAACAGCACCACAAACTATATCCTTCAAAATGATCATAAAGTTGAATTAACACCTCTCTTAAACAAAAAAACTTAAAGACATTATGACCTCCATGAAGTTGTATTTATTGCAGGACTGATGCATTAGACTGCATTAGTTTTACTGTAGCTAGGTGTGCCTAATAAACTGGCAACTGAGTGTATGCTAGTAAACTGAATATCTTTGGGTTTTAGACTGTTTGTTTTCTGGACAAAACAAGCGATTTCATTATGTCACCTTGGGCTCTGGGAAATTATAACAGGCATTTCATACTTTTTTAAATGTCACACTCTCAAGGTGCTTTGCCTCATTGGCTCTTGATATGGAGAAGATGCCAGCTAGAGGTCTGCCTTATTCAGAACGCTCTGTTGTTGCTCTTAGGAACAAAACACCATACCAGAAATACTGAATTTATCCAAAATGAATTGCTGAAATGAAATCCTTAATTCTACAAAGCTTCATGCCACCTTCAGACACACTGCAACCCATTATACAGTAGATACCAACTGATTTAGATTAGACCATTAACCATTTAATACAGCTAACACCTAAAAAAAAAAAAAAAAGAGGACATTTTCGGGTTATCTTGTTGTGATGTGATGTGGAGCCAACAATGGCTAAAAGGAAAATTAGATTTCAAGACTGAACATTAAGTTCAATACTTTGCTATGGAGTGTATTAATTGCAGGTGTTGGCCTCATTTGTTGTTGCAAATGTAACTAATGTAACTCCTGTGAATCATAATGCTGGATTCAAGGCTCCGCAAGTAAAACTTGAATATAATAAAAACATTAAGTATAAAAAAGTGTTCTATTATCACTGTGAGCCTGCCGTAAGGCTGCAATTTTCTCGCAGGGAAATGCTCTTTTACACTACAGTATTCTGGCGCTTTGCAACTACCAATCAAGTTAACTGCATATACTGCATCCCCTTCTTTACCACACACACACACACACACACACACACACACACAAACAAATGAACAAAAGACAGATTGACCTGAACAGCGATTTTTACACTTCTCAACAATAGAGCAAGGCGCCCTTAATCTAACAGTTGATCTGAACACATGTTTAGTATTAGTATTACATTGAGATTCTCAGCGGGTTATTTGGATTTCGACCAGCTGTCATGCTGCTGGCCAATCATTGTAATTTAGGTTAATGGTAATGGTGGTGTGTGCGTGTGTGCGTGTGTGTGTGTGTGTGTGTGTGTGTGTGTGTGTGTGTGTGTGTGTGCATGTACACTGTACATGCCTGGATATACTACATAGCCATGAGGAAAGACAAGCTCAAACAGAAGGACAACGCACATCCATCTGTTCTCTTTCTCCTCCTCTGCAGTCTGTCATGTCTGTCCCCTCTGCACCACCGAGAACTCTGGGAAACAAGTGTCCTGCAGCAGTGTTTATACTGGTCCTGTGGCAATGTTGTCCGTACAGTGCTCACCGATTGTCACACTGCTGCTTTCTCACAATATGCGATGTTGCACACTGTGTGGCCTGCTGGCTCTTTTCATTGCAGAAAAACCAGAGCATTAAAGTATGTGATTTACTTCCATTCTTTTGTACAAGAAGAATATATCAGACGGTGTCAGCTTGTGCTGCGGTGCACCTTGTTATCTCTGTTTGTGTTTCTAAAAGGATGAGATCCTTGTTTTCTCTTTTATCTGCAGAAGGAGAGCTGTGGATGATTACGGAAGGCTTGTCTCATGTGGATGCAACAACAGAGATGTTGTCATTACTTAGAATTCCTACGCACTATAGCTTTAAATGGTATACTCTACATTGGTTTACCTTCTGACCTTGCTGCAGTGATGTACAGGTGGACCCAGTCAGAGGTTTCCCACCACAGAGGGCAGTAGTAACTCTTTAAAGACTCAGTGGTACTGAAATGCCGGATTGCTACACCGTCATACCCTTTTATATCAGTACTCATTATGCAAACATTTATTTCATCCTGTCGCAATTATAAACCAATCTTGATCTACTGTCCAGACTGGACTGCTTCCAGAGGAGGCTGTGAGCTCAGGAACAGCTGGGCATCAACCTTCTGGTATCAGCATGGCAACAAAACGGTGCCCTCATGTGCAATGTGGAACCCATCTGGAAACTGTGCAACATATTCCCATGAATGGGTTTGTACGATATTCGTATGATATCCCTAGAAAGAGGCGACAGCTGGCTGGTCGCATGACAGTTAAAGGAACACGCCAACTTATTGGGACTTTAGCTTATTCACCGTATCCCCCAGAGTTAGATAAGTCCATACGTACCCTTCTCATCTCGGTGCGTGTCTCAACAAATCGGCGTGTTCCTTTAAGTTTAGCGGTCTTTACAGTTGAATTTAGCTGAGAAATGGTGACTGTGAGTCGGGTACTGGTCAAAGTGAGGTGCCGGTTGTTTCAGAGGCTGTTGCAGTTGAGTTCAGCCGACAAAAAGTGAGCGTCATGCGGTGGTGACAGTTAAATTTAGGGATCAAAACAACTAGTTAAGATTAGAATAAAAGATTGTGGTTTGGACACAAACACCAATGGGGTGAAAGTCTTGTGTTTTCCCCGGGACACAAACTCCGCTCACCCTCTTGAAAGCCCTGAATTTTATGATCTACCCCGACCTCCTCTCTACGTGGTCCACAGCGCTTTTATACAGCAGCTGTCAATGTGGTACATACAGCAATAAATACGTGGTATACATAGTACACAAATTACAGTGCTATATGTACGAATGGTTCATGAGAACAGCCTGTAGTGTGTGTGCTCATCCCAAATGGAAACTACAATTTTAATATGCATGAATGCAACTTGAGGTGGCTTTTTAGGCCTCAAGTCAGTTTTTTTTCTCCCCACTTGATTGCTTAACTAAAAAAGTGGCACATGGGGCTGTGAGCTCCATCAAGATGCTTCGGGATGCACAACAGCACTGTGGCTGAACAGGAGGATTGCTGCTACAGTGCTGTTAACACCACACTTAGGGCTGGGCGGTATATCCACCTTTTAAGATATATCGACATTCAAACGAGATATGGGAATGGACAACAGTGTTATACAACACAAACTATATCGCTATAGTTTGATGTTGCGTTACACAACCCATAGTCTCGCATCGCCAGACCTTCCTCCACAGTGCTGCGGAGGAGGGTCTGGCTAGTCCACACAGCATTCCGGGATGGGAGAAAACGTGCTCAGTTTTATTGTCATTTCTTTAAACCAATCACAATCATCTTGGGCGGCGCTAAGCGCCGGACACAATGACGGTGCCTCTGCAAAATAGCCTTGGGAAGGAACTTGTTTCAGTGGAACATGTGTACGTTCAAAAGTAGTTTTAGTCGTGCAACAGAAAACTCAGATTGGACAGATAGTCTAGCTAGCTGTCTGGATTTACCCTGCAGAGATCTGAGGAATGCAAACACAAAGAAAGAAGAAGGTGACTGACATCCGGTGGAATTTCTGGCGGCACCTGAACAATCTCGGAAATGAAACGTCGTTGATATAGACTACACAACCCATTTCTTCCGTAAAGCCAGCCCTGTGTCTGCATCTCTCCTCTCACACCCTCCGTGCAGCCTCGTCCCCACTCACTCACTCACTCACTCACTCACTCACAGGCTCTCCTGTAACATGGAAGACTCAGCGCCACACAGCCTACAGTTTTGTTATTTGCATAGCTATATATATTTTGTTAAGCAGGAGAGAAAACCCTGTATTTGTACCAGTGTTTCCGTTGTACTAGTCTATTATGGCGGCCTCAACGGCGAAAAACACTGAAGAACAGGACCCATTCATAGCTCCCTCTTTCTCGTCTATCAGCCTTTCTCTCTCTCTCTCGTTGAATCAGTCTGTTATTGTTGAAAACAACTGAAGGAGCATTCTTAGACAAGGCTTTTTTTTATTTAATATAAGCTATTTATCTTAGATACATTTTTCATTTACATGTGTTGCAGCTGTACATTTTCAAACTGGGAAGGAAACCCTGTCTTTGCATTTTATTTTGATGATAAAAAAATGCTTTTGACATCTCACATGCGACATTTAGGGGCCCTTTGTAGAAAATTCCAAGATATTGTGTATCGCTATTCAGCCAAAAAATACACAGATATGGTTTTTGGTCCATATGGCCCAGCCCTACTACATGTCCGGTATAGACAAGGAACAACAACAATAAATGGCACCCCAAGTGGAACAAACCTTAAGACGGCTGGTGTCAGAATTCACAGTATATAGAAAATAAGAAGCATCAGTGTCTTGACGCTTGTCATACAGCAGCAGCACATGGTGCACTGTCATCCACCTTTCCCCCGTGGCTTCATGCTCATTAGTCCAGCATTCCTCCAGTTTAGGAATAACCTCCTGACCTCGGTTTGTGCTCTGGTGTCGGTCCCTACCTATCCTGTCCTCCTCGCTTTGTAGTGGAAAAATTATGTTTAAGCATGATTCTTTATATTTTTGTCTTATTTCTGTTTTAATTTGTCTCATAATGCTGAAGGTTTTTTCTTCTCTTATTCTCACATATTGAAAGTAAGAGTCACCAAGTCTGGGAACGTAATATGTACGCTGAACAGATAGGGACTACAAGGTCACCTTAAACTGTCTGTTATTTCTGCCTGGATAGTTGAGACTTCTCACATAGTTGAGATAAACGGGATGTCTAAACTTTGGGGTAGAAAGTGGTACAGAGGGGAAGAAGTGAGGTGGCTCCTGAATGTCTGACTATGTTTGATTGTAAGAAATGTGTGAGTCATGTTTAGAAAGAGGGGCATGCCTTTCTGTCTCACTGAAGATGCATATATACTGTGTGCTTTCTCTCATTCGTTGAATACACTTTCCCACTGTGCTGTTGTACTTGTGAAACCGTGTTCCTATATTTATAAATATAAATAAATACTCAAAGACTAAACTTTGGATTAATTCTCAGTAACTTAGTTTCATTTCTTGTGTTTCTAATCTACCCTCCTGCTGTTAACAAGAAAAACTTCCACCACAGCTTTCACTGGATATTTCTGCTTTACCTACTCCTCATCTTGCTGCTGTCTTGTATAAAATCTCTCCGGGTATAAGAACACTGTATGTAGTCCTCTGCTCTCCCAGCTGAGCATTCCGTCTTTTTCTTCACTGCTTGTTTGTAATATCAATGATTTTACAACTGAATCTTGTTCCATCGTTAAAGGCCCTCTGGACAACCGCATCAGTCAAATGCTCGGCATGTCAATTTAAAATGTACCAAAGCCCTCGCTGTTCACTTTGAATACCGCATTGTCTTTCGGGGATCCACTCTGTCTATCACATTTGCGTTTGGTACAAACACAACCACATAGTGTTCATTTTGCTTTTTATCACAGTCAACTGGCCGGGCAGGAAAGCAATTAGGCTATTTTGAAATTGACACAAACGTAACGGTGCAATCAAAGCCATGATCTAAATCATTCTGTTTAATATCAGCCATTCATGTGCTGATTTTAAATTGCTACAGTAACAGCATCACGCTGTGCCAAGTGTCTATAATCACACTGACAATATACAATATTTTGGCCCGTAGGCAAGAGCTCCCTCTCCAATTATGTTTCTCTTGGCCTGAGATTGAATCTATTACTGTGTAATTGCCTCTATATCTCAAACTATCACCCGAAGCAGGTCCACCGATTATTCACACATATGGTGTGTAAATGTTTGAGGGGAATCAATGCTATTTTTAGGATGTTGTTGATGTTGAAGGAGCTGTGTCCTTATGAAGGACCATCTCATCCCAAATTACTGGCGATGGTGACCCAGCAGTTTCTCCGTCTAAGAGGTTATGGGAGTGGAATGAAAAACCGATTTAGAAAAGTACAATTGTGACAAATAATTTTGAACATTTCCTGTAATCTTTTGGTCTCAGGTGGGTGCGGTTCACTGCATCAAGACAAATCATATAGCATCAGTCAAGCTGTCAGGAACTGCAGAGTAGACCTACTTTTACTTAACTTTCCTGTGATAGTCCAGCAGGATAAAGCATCCAGATCTCAGATTCTCAGCAGACTGAAACACACACGTATAAAATATGTATTAGTCAACTTAATGCTCTCACCTCTCTTGTCTGTCAAGTAGAGTCAGGTGTATCACCATCAGGGTTTTTAGCTGACTACTTTATTTAGGTAAGTGCTGCTGGTTGGCCCTGAAGGTGGTGATGTTGTCCAGCTGTCCAACACTGTGATCCAAAGCAAAATAAAAAGACATTTGCCACAAATACTTGATGATTCTTAATGAACATCAAATGGCTATTCATAATAAATATTGGTAACTTTGGTGACCCTCTAATTGCTTATCTATGTGGGAGGATTTGGCGCAGGGTTGGTTTTGGTTTTTGGGGTTTGACTCTTAAAAACCAGTTAAGGAAGTCACCGAATGTGCCTGCACCAAATCATATCGCTTCCTCTTGGCGGTGGCAAATTCTCGGGGACCTGGCTGGTCCATGGGTGTGGTATTGGAAACCACTGAACTTTGGCATCACTGTCAGCTCAAATTTCCCCCTTACCATTTTGACTTATGGGTCAGATTTCCAAAATAGTTTTGCATTGTAACGGTCTCCAGAGGACGAACCATCGTGTTTTCGTCAACATCTTGCCCTTCCCTTTATATGGCCATGATCATGCTAAAATTTCCTATTCTACACAAAACATCCGCCTTGCTAAGCTTTCTATTAAAGTACGTTAGTGACATCAGCCTTTTGCAGTGTACATGAAAACCACAATCTGGTGATCTAAGATTCTAATTTAAAGATCTCACAGCTATGATCATACACCCATATCACATCTGGCAGCATCCTCAACACTTCATAGATTTGACATCACTGCGGTAGCTGACTGCTGTGGAGTTCCAAGGTTCTGAAATAATGTTCAGTTTAAAGTGTAACTTTCAGTTTGTGTTGATTCTAGCGGCCGCTTTGGACAAAAGCAGTAGTGATTTTACCACACCTGCTGACGTAATGCTCTTTTCTTTACGGTGCTGTATTGCCCACTGTAGATTACTGAGTTAGTGTTACCGGGAGGTCATATAGTCACAATGAATATTTTGCTCAGACAGAAAATCATTCATTTACAATAAGAGAATACATTACCGATGCATCGTTGCATTTCAAGTGTTGCATACGGTAACTTAGCCTACTTTGGATGTCTCGTGAGCTAAACCGGGTATCACTGTCACTGTGTCACAAGCCAAAGCAATAAGAGATTGTTGTAGCAACCAACGTAGTAGTGTATAACTTATATAGCGCATTTCATGAAACCCACGGACACTTTACACTATTACAGGGGGACAAGGGAACAGAAAATAGTATGCCAACACAAACATGGACTAAAAGGAATAACACGTCTGCGCTAAATGGAAGGACGTAATTTAATGTCAGCTACTGACATACAACCACATTACGCATTGTAAAGTTATTTTATGAATGAAATAGACATATTATACATACCTGATGGCCAATTCGGGGACGTTTAATTTACAATCCCGAAATCGCTCCATCTGTTGAAAGCCCGACCGAGTGTGACTCGGTTTTGCCCGTCGACTTTCACTTTCCCTTTTAGCCTTTAGTTGTTCTTCGTTTAATTTTCTTCTTTCCTGTGATGGCCCTGCCCCAGTATCAGCCATAACTACAACAGATAACTTCTAAAATAACATTCAAATACAATTAGGCCTATAGCTATAAAGAGATATCCTGCCACCCTTGGCTGGATACACTAACACAGACTTTTCCGGCTTCCAGGAATTTGCGATTTAGGCGCTGGAGTTGTTCTTACAGATTGCTCCGGCGCTCTGCACACCTACCATTTCACCAATTCATTAAAAACATGTCAAGCACAGAAAAAAGTGACTTATGTGTGATTTTCTAGTATGCCTTTTCAGATGCCCACACAGAACAGTACTACAATATTAAAGGTGACTTATTATGCACCGAGAGTGTAGATGCGGAAAACCTAGAAACGCTGACCAATCGGAGCAGACTTTTGCAGGGGGCTTTAAGGGCTTTTTCGGGAGAGGTGCTTAAAGAGACAGGCACTAAAACGGAGTGTTTCAGACAGAGGGCGAATACAGTTCGAGCACAGTATGAGAAAAATAATGTTTTTTGAACATTAAAGCATGTAACCATGTTCCAGTAGAAACACAAAATACAGGTATGAACCTGATAATATGACTCCTTTAAAGATGCACAATATATGCTACAGTATGTAGACAGAGCAGCCCTTTGTGAGGAGTAGAAAACATCATTATGTGGATTTACAGCCTGAAAATAACCCAAATCAGTCAGCTACTTCAAGTCACAGCAATGCTGCTAAATGATGGCTGGCCCTTCAGGAGTCTTAAGCAAGTCAAATCAAAGTCTCGTCTCACGATTACAATGCTGTAGGTGATCATTTGTTTTAAATATCTAAGGAAAACGGAACAAGCACAAACACTTGTGGCCTAGTAATGACAGTGCAGTGTTTTTTCTAACAGCTGGGCAAAGACAGACAATATCTTTGAATGCAGTGGGCACACATCCTGAAAGCTGCTTTCATGTCATTTTCTCAACGAAATGTGTAATAAAAAAGTACATGAGAATATGTTGCATCCAACACTCGCAACACTTGCCCCTTACAGCAGAGAGGACATACCTCAAAAGACACACACAAACCGCAGTTAACTGAAGGACCTATAAGGTGACCAGATGCTTCTACACATAAAATATCAACATGTAAGACCAGATAAACCACAAACCTGTTTGTATTTTTATAGCCAAAGTTACAAGTGTACATGAAAACCTAAAGAATTGGTTTCAAATCTGAAGCACTTCATTTCAACATTACATTCATTTAGCGGAAGCTTTTATCCAAAGTGACTTAAATAAGTGCATTCAACCCCAAAAATGGCAAGAATCACGCAAGCACATCAACTTCTACTCCGTGTGGCATCATGTTTCCTACTCAACATATTTGCTGTTGCAAATTAAGATTTGTATCCTTATCTGGGCTGCACGTAGGTGAACGTGCACAGGGATCGCTTGGATACGTTTATGTGGGTGTTTCTTTTATACTTTTATGTAGTATGTATATTTACGTTTTTTTTTGTCTTTGTTTCGAAGCGCTACCAACATGCGTTGAATCAACCAATCAGCTTGCTTGACAAACCGGTCCACACATTGCATAGTTGAGATGGATTCCCATAACACCCTTCTCTGAGTGGGTTCACAAACCTGGGAATTGAAAAATGATTATTGGAAACTGCTCAGAAAATTAACCACTTTGTTGTGCACCAATATAATGACAACGGGAGAAATAACCTGTCCAATCAGAGTATTTTATGTAATTATGTGCTTAACAAGCTTCAGGCACAGGAGAGGCAAAGATGTTGAAGCAGAAAGAGAGAGAATTCTGAGACCAGTAGTTTCTTTGACATATACTGTACATTTGTACATTACTTTTTTCTTTTCCTGTCTTTTTTGTTAAGTGTATCTCATGTAGAGGTCGACCGATAGTGGATTTTACCGATACCGATAGCTAGGTTGGGCCGTATTTGCCGATAACCGATAAATCGACCGATAGTGTCTATAGCTGAACTTTATTATAAAAATAAAAAAACTGTATTGAACCATGAAAACATGCTAAATTAAATAAATATAAATAAATATTGAAGTTAATAAAAGACATTCATTCAAACTGAAACAAAAAGTAATAAATAACAAATAAAAACAGTTAAACTCAACATGTAACTGTTTAACTGTACAGCAATGCTACACAAGCATGTGTGTTGTCTAAAACAGTTCTACATATTTGGAGTCATCCAGTGCAAAAATAAACATAATTCAATTCAATTCAATTTTATTTATAGTATCAAATCACAACAAGAGTCATCCCGAGACACTTTACAGATAGAGTAGGTCTAGACCACACTCTGTAGTTTACGAAGCCCCAACTATTACAGTGGTTGCCTCAAGAGCAAGCAGTAGCTATTGCGACAGTGACAAGGAAAAACTCCCTTTTTTGTTAGGAAGAAACCTCGGACAGACCCAGACTCTTGGTAGGCGGTGTCTGACGGCACCGGTTGGGGGTGTGGTGAATGGTGGCAATAATAGTCATAATAAAGGTAGTGAAACAGTGACCACAATGGTAGTCGTAGTAGTTCATGTCGTAGTAGGGCACAGCAGGGCGTTACGGGGTGTGGTGTGGCACAGCAGCCTGGGTGGATGTGGTTGGACGCAGCAGGACGCAGTCGGACACTGCGGGGAATCACAGAGCGTAGCAGGGTGTAGTAAGTCCATAGCGTCAGCTGCACCCAGGATCCCGGTGTAGGTGCCACCCAATTCCAAGGTGATGTTCTGGGTGAAGAAGAAGCAAAGGGACTCCGGGGAGAAAACTCCCCAGAGCTGGGTTAGTAACAAGGATTTCTGGGACTAAGATGCACACAAAAGGAGACAAGTGAAAAGAGAGAAGAGGGAGCAGCTCATTGTGTCCTTGGAAGGAAAGAACTTCCGACAGCAGTCTAGGGTTATAATAGCATAACTAAGAGAGGCAGGCTAAAGAGAGGGGCCCTGGACCGGGCTCGTACTCTCCCCTGCCGGAACGGGATTATACTTCCTGGCTCCCTCTACTCTACTCTACTACGCTGCAACTCCTCACTCCCTAACTATAAGCTTTATCAAAGATGATGGTTTTCAGTTTATTCTTAAATGTGGCGACGGTGTCTGCCCCCCGAACCCAAGTTGGGAGCTGGTTCCACAGGAGAGGAGCCTGGTAGCTGAAGGCTCTGGCTCCCATTCTACTTTTAGAGACTCTAGGAACCACAAGTAGCTCTGAGTTCTGGGAGCGCAGTGCTCTAGTGGGACAATAAGGTACTAAGAGCTCTTCTATGTATGATGGTGCTTGACCATTTAGTGCTTTGTAGGTCAGGAGAAGGATTTTAAATTCAATCCTGGATTTTACAGGAAGCCAATGCAGAGAAGCTAATACAGGAGAAATATGATCTCTTGTCTTAGTTCTTGTCAGAACACGTGCTGCAGCATTCTGGATCAGCTGGAGGGTCTTGAGGGACTTATTTGAGCATCCTGATAGTAAAGAATTACAGTAGTCCAGCCGGGAAGTAACGAATGCATGGACTAGTTTTTCAGCATCGTTTTGAGACAGGATGTTCCTGATTTTGGC
Organism: Sander lucioperca; assembly: GCF_008315115.2. NCBI lineage: Eukaryota > Metazoa > Chordata > Actinopteri > Perciformes > Percidae > Sander > Sander lucioperca. Next base: position 7,121,672 of record NC_050190.1, on the reverse strand, counting down.
AATGTTACGGAGATGGAAAAAGGCTGTTTTTGAGGTTTGTTTTAAGTGGCCGTTAAAGGATAGATCCTGGTCAAAAATGACTCCTAGATTTCTGACAGTAGTGCTGGAGGCCAGGGCAATACCATCTAGGGTAGCTATATCTTTAGATAATGAAGTTCGGTGGTGCTTGGGTCCCAGCACAATAACTTCCGTTTTGTTTGAGTTTAACATCAGAAAATTGTGGGTCATCCAGGATTTTATATCTTTAATGCACGCTTGAAGTTTAGCTAACTGACCGCTTTCGTCTGGCTTAATTGACAGATATAATTGGGTGTCGTCTGCGTAACAGTGAAAGTTAATTGAGTGTTTCCTAATGATATTGCCTAGAGGAAGCATATATAAAGAGAATAGAATTGGTCCAAGCACTGAGCCTTGAGGAACGCCATGGCTAACTTTAGCGTATTTGGATGGTTGGATTTTTATTTATGGTGATAGTTTTTATTTCGCCTCTGTAATGCATGATGCCAGCAGACCCTTCTCAGCTCTTGCGTACTGTGTAATGAATGACAGCGTGCGCTTCTCAACCGCTCCAGCAACGGACGCAACCAGGAAAAACTATCGGTATGGATTAATCGGCAAAACCGATGAATCGGTCGACCTCTAATCTCATGGTCATGGTCTTTTAAACCTATTAAAGCACCGCAGGTCACACAATCTGCGAGTCAGTAGTTAAAAATATATCTACAAATTATTTATTTATTTTCAATTGCAAAACAAGGTTGTCTCATGTGCTGATGGGCATCATCTTACCGCCTCTGTTCTGTTTACAAATCCCTGGAACTAACGTGCTGTGTGGAAATGGAGCTGACTGCCGCTGGATGCATACGTGGGCGTTCCACTGACGAGTGTGTGACACCTGATTGATTTTATTATATCTTTGTTGGCTCTGCTCTGCCCAGCAACTACGAACACTGCTGTCTTTATGTGGCATCCAAACAGAGGCCGGGGCCTCTGTTTGGATGCCACATGTTTACACAGAAGGTGGAAACTTTAAGTTGTTTTAAAGGATAACAAAGTGTCATGACATGCTTTAAATTCAAAAAAAGTAGAGTCAGATTTCTTCTGAGAGCAGTGCACAGCTTGAAGCAGTGCTGCAGATGTGCTTATCAGGTTTCTTGATAGGCTGGCAGACTATCTCGCAACACACAACTATCGAGAGTGATTCAAAGCAGGTAGCATGTGTTACAATTTTCGGTGGAGTAACAGACCTGGGTAAAAGCGGGTTTGAATACTTCATGCTTATTTCAGACTGATTGGAGAGTCAATATGGGGGATTTTATCACATCAGGGCAATTTAGGATTTGTTCACACAAAAAAGCAAAGCACACTAAAGACAAGTGCTTTACTAGAGGGGGAGATATTCACTAAGAAAGTGTGGGGACACACGATTGGATTTCCCACAAGTCCTTTAAATTAAATGACAAAATACGTACAACGACACATAGAAGTGCTTTCTGTTCTGACGCCTCTATCAGCAGGACGACATCATTATTCTGTGCCTTCCAAAACTGTTACACTGTTACTGTTGACCCCATAGACTGTAAAAATGTCTGGTTATTTGGAGCCAGAAGGGACCATATTTGGACTAGAGGGTGTAGCTGGGGAGGCACGAGGGGTGGATTTGACTGAAAACCCGAGATACCGCCGATAGCCACGCCCTAAAGCGTGGCTTGCTTTATCGTCTATTTCACTCTAAGTGCGACCATAATTAATAAACATCAATATCCTCTATTTAAAAGTAAATGGGACCATACTTAACAAAATGAACATCATGCTGTATTGAAGAAGATTTGAAAGTAGTGATTGAGGCCATAAACTTATTATGAAATTGTTTACTGAGGTAATGAATCAATCAAGTGAGATTTCCTCATAGACGTTTATGCAATCAGGCTTCTTTTTGGAGCCATTGGAGTCGTCCCCTGCTGGAAATCAGATAGCAGGTTTTAGGCACTTCTGGAGTGGCTTCACTTTTCAGGCCCGGTAGCTCCATCCATTATTCTTAAAAGTCTATGGTCCAAAGCCACGTACAATGAGGTTATAATCTAAGCCACAGCAGTAGTACTCCTCATGCCTAATACACTGATCTTGATGTGTACAGATACCCCTTTAATCTCTTTCAGGAGTCTGTTTTTACATCTGAAGTTTTCCTAATTCAAAGTGTTGAGCTCTCATATGTGAAGCTTCACTCAAAGAAGTTTTGATACCAACCTGTTGAACGTGCTGGCCTGGTTGCCGCTGTGATGAAGTACACGTCTGATCCAATAACAATATTTTTCTAGAACAATAGAAGTGAAAGGTCCTGGTTTACTGTTAATAAATGAATGAATTTGCTTCAGCAGCGTTGTGAAGTTGAAGCGACCCACAGCTGTTTGTGCCTAATGAGGTGTCTAATGTATCTGAGAACCGTCAGGCTTGGAGGTTGCCAGTGTAATGTTTTCATGAATCTTCGTCTCGGTCGCACAGGAAGTACAGGAAGACGTTGCAAGTAATCACGTTAATCTTCTGAAGATTACATGTCAGAGCAATAATCACAAATTGAAAATGGCTGAAAATGAAGATCGTAACATTTTCTGACACAAAGCCAATTGACTAAACATGGTAAAAACAACAATACGGTTAAGTCGCAGTCAAATTTCATGAATGTCTTTGTGTGTATAATCCTACTGGGAATCAAACCCTGTTCCATACTCTCTATAGAACCAGAAAGAAGTCCTGTAGCTGTAGACTATATATCCATGTGACAAAAAGTGAGAGAAAAAGTGTTTAATACGACACCCTCTTTTACAATATATGAACGTTTTCTTTTATTCTCCAAGTAATACCCCCAGGAGTATATTTTCAAAGACTCGAGCTATCACTTTGCTCTACAATTTAGACGCAAAGGAAGGAAATATATGGATGAATACTGTCTCAGGGCAGAGCCCACTTGTCATCTGCAATACAGCATAACTTTACTGTCCACCTTTATGAACCTTTGAGTTTGAATTTAACCACACAGTGGCAGTACAAAAAACAACCACCTGACACTTCAGTCTGTCAGACTAAACTAAGCCAATATGGTGACTATACAGTATATACCATAAAGGTATTTTCAGATGGGCAAGCGATTGATTCACCTAGTACTTCATTTTCAATGAGAATTGTTGAATTGTGTTTAACTCTTTCCTACGCGAGCCCGACGCGCAGTGCAAATCAATGAACGAGAGCGGTTTGTGAATTTCCCTAAAATAAACAGCAGTTTTCTAAACAGTAATCGGGACATAAACAGTAACGTTAGGGCTTTTGCATGTCAGAGCATCGGCACAAGACTGGATATATCGGGTAATGTTATAGTTTGAACTTAAATTAGGCAATGAAATTACGACTATGCTAATTTAGCTAACTTTAGCTATCAACAGTAACAGTCTGTGGTCAGCAAAGACTAGGATTGCCAGTATTTGTTATAAATGGACCTGTGATTAGGGTTACATGATACAGTAGTGAACAGAATCCCCCTGGTTACCACGCATTGATCGCATGGTGATGGTCATTCAATGGTCATGACTTTGGCTCTCTACTAGGCCTGCACGATATTGGAAAAAACTGACATTGCGATATTTTTTTTTTCCTGCGAGATATATATATATTTTTTTTTTTTTTACAAGATGACATACATAAATAGCTCTATTTGGAAATAATAAATCATTCTCGACTACTGGGGTAGACTGCATCTACATAGAAGATAAAAATGAAAAAGGAACTTTTCTTATGTGAACCAGTCTTTGTTGAACTTTAATGCTTTACAAAAACCAAAGCAAGTAAGCGCTGTGATTACTCTTCTGAAGTGATTTTGGAGAGGGAAATTAGGAAGAAATACAGTGGTTGACTGACATGACACCATTGTATTCATATAATACTATCAATCCAGGCTAAAGTGAATGATATTAATAATGCATGCATGGTGCTGTTGACTAGCGGGGCCTGCTTTGGTTGTTTGATAAATTGATCAACATTGATTGTGATTGGTGGTTGGCTGTGCATGCAGAGCCTGCATGTCACGCACTAGCAACAAACTGTGTCTCCAAGAACACTTAAACCAGTGTAAATTACGTTATGTCAGACACAGACTGCTGTCGTAGATTAGTGTTATGTTTCCAGCGTCGCGGCTCCGAACCGTAACATTAGTTGGGACACACCCATTGTTTCTTTAGGCTAACTTTATTAGTTTTAGCCTGGCTGGTAGCAGCTTTCTGCGGTGAAAAATGGCCGGGAGATGTCGTGATTACGTTGCATTAATCAGGTGATTTAGTTAATCTTTGCAGAACATAAAACACTGACTACTGTATCTTCACTACCCATGGAAAAGCATGTGCATCACTGTGTCAGCTGCCACTTATGGTACTTTTCTAGACATGGAGAGCCTCACTTCCCATAACAAACGTTAGCTTCCTGACGTGCCCACAGCTCAAAGCACTGCCACAGCTGCTAGCTTGGCTGTAGACTGTTAGTTTGTAAAGTTTATGGCAAGGTTGCTATGCCTTTTAAAGGGAACTTGTTTTGCCATGTATTGCCTTTTTGAGGTTGGCTATTTCCGCCTGTTTTTGATGTCTGTCTGCAATCCACCTCTCTAGAATCGGTGTGTTTTCCTTTAGTTCTTCACTGTGACCAGTTAGAACCAAGTAGGACGAGAACAAGTTCGACAATCTTGATGGGTTAATTGATTAACAATTCCTGTTCTGTGTTCTGTAACAACAAAATAATGTCTTTAAAAAAAACAAAAAAAACGCCCTTTCTGGTCAGTGGTTTGTGTTTGTACAAAAACTCTTGTGCACCTTCCAGTCCTCTTTTAAACATCTATACCCGCAAAGTCTGCTACAAGAGAAGCACAAAAATCCTGCCCTCTCCCAAAACTGCTGGGTGGCTAACAGAACAATATTTGTGTAACACTACGCAGCTTCTAGCTGTGTGTGAGAGTGTATTTGAGAGAGTGTGTGTGCTTCTCCCCCAGGCCATAATGCATTAAATTAGATTGTGTTGTTAGTCAACTTGCCGTGCTTAATAACAGTTAAATGTACTGTAAGTCAGCGCTTTTCAGACTCTGCACGGGGGATTTTTGCTGAGAAGTCGCTGCTCCGGTTAGCTGTCAGAGACAGGCTGTTTCCGAGATTAGCTTTGATGTAAACCACTATAAGGCTGACTGCAAGTGGGCCCTGGAGGTAGGGATGCCTTTGTTTTTCTGGCCATACAGTACTACTTTTTAGTGTATTTGTTTATAAAGCTCAATAAACAAAGAACTGGTTATTTCTGTGCAGCTGAATGTCTTAATGGAGTCGTTGATGCTTATTGTGAAATTCTTGGTGAGTAGCTAATTCACTGCTCAGCAAGGTGTCATAGTATATAGCAATATATTGTCCAATAAGTGCTAATTTACACGGCCTGGGACAGATGTAATGCTTCTGCTGTCAATTTGCCAACTAAAACTTTGGCTCATTACAGCGTAACGGCCATATAATCCACTCAATAGTTAATATCCCTTTTCATTGTGAAGTTGTACAAATCCCTTTCTGTTCCACAGGCATGTCAAATGTGGTTTTAACAGGAGTAATGAAAGAAAAGCCCCCCTTGCAAAATGCAATTATAGTGTGTAAATTATGAACAGTCAAACCCCCATAATGATTCTCAAACCAGTGGGACTATTATTGCATTTGTAGATACCATCATTGCAGATACGTCTTGATTTTGACATTTTTAGGGGGCTTTCACACCTGGTGAACCAAGGTCCGGACCAAGGTTCATGTCTTTGCATTTGATCCAGTAAGTTTTGGTTTCACACTGCAGTTATGCAAGCGCACTAAAGATCAATACGTGACAAAACTATGTCCTGCCGTCATCCCACATGTGAGCCAGATACTTATAATTGATTGGTTTGTAGACGGGCTTCCCAGTCCTCTCTGTCAGAGTTTTTTCAACTGACTGCTGCTCTCCCCTACTGCCGCGGCTCTTTTTGTTTTGTTGTGATGTTGAGAAGCAAGACACGGTAACTTTTGTTCTGCAGAGACAGAGAAATGGGAAACCTACACTGTACATTTACTACCACTTAAACTGCTGATGTATTCTCAGCTCTGATAGCAGACAGCTGTCTGCTCTGAGCGCATTCACCGCCACAGACTCTCTCATGTACACACTAAGCACTGAGCTATTCCTTAAAGGAGCTTCCCCGGTCTTATACCATGATGATAGCCTGCCAGAGCTTCCTGTATTTGGTCCGACAGTCCGAACCATCTAAAAAATGCTTTCACACTATAAACAAACCAGACCATGGTTCAGTTTGATCCGGACTGAGACTACCTCTTTTGGTCAGACCAAATTTCGGCCGTTTGGTCCAGACCGTGGTCTGGGCGAGGTTTCACACCTGCAATTTTGGTTTGGATCAAACTGGAAAGTCCGAAGGTTCGGACCAAACGAGGTAGGTGTGAAAGCCCTCTTAAAGGTTCATCAGGAGTTTTTTGTATGAATTCAAAAAGCAGCAAGCAAAGGCCTGAATACGCCTCAAAGAGAAAGATAAAGGTGCATTGATAAACCTTTGTATGAAAGAGGTTCATGGAAGTTCAGTCAGAGTTCACGAAGCCTTTACAAGACGAAACTGAAGGAAATTTGCGTCCCTGAGGATTACCATAGCAACAACAGTGACATTAGGTGTGATTTTAGGCACTTATAGAAACAGTGCCACCAAATCTGCTTTTAGTCTCTTTTTTTAATTGTCAACAAATTCCACGAAAAGACCTAAGCTTACAATCAGTTGGGCCCATTAACAAGTATTGTGTCTGCTCGTTCACCAAATGTGTATCAATCCTCGGCTGAAAATAGTCCTCATCAAGAATTTATTCCTGTTTACTGTAAGTCCCTTCGTCCCTGTTTTTTCCTTTCTTTTTTTGCTTTAGTGTGGAGCTTTGTTGTTCAGGTTGACTTGGACCATTTTTGAATATTTTTATGTGTGTTACTGCTCAAAACAAGGAACCTGTCAGGAAAGGGACCTGAGTCCAGTCACACACAACCTAGTCTATATCCACGGCGTTCCACTTCCGGGATTGCTCCGTTGCCGCTGGAAATTCTGCCGGATGTCCCTCTTTTCAGCTGGTTGTCCGTCACCTTCCTCTTTCTTTGTGTTGTAATTTTAAACTCTGGTGGATTTCTGAGGACTATGGTTAACTGCTCCTCAGATCTCTGCAGGGTAAATCCAGACAGCTAGCTAGTCTCTGTCTGTCCAATCTGAGTTTTCTGTTGCACGACTAAAACATTTGAACGTACATGTTCCACCAAAACAAGTTCCTTCCCGAGGCTATTTTGCAGCGGCACCGTGGCCCTGTCCGCCACTTAGCACCGTCCATGACGATTGTGATTGGTTTAAAGAAATGCCAATAAACCAGAGCACGTTTTTCTCCCATCCCAGAATGCTGTGTGGACTAGCCAGACCCTGCTCCGCAGCGCTGTGGACGATTGCCACAGTGTACAATTGCAATCTGAAGATACCCTACAGGCTCTGCAAAGCCTTTTGACCTTGTGGAGCAGAAGAATTAGTCTTGTTTGTTTCTTTTGCTCTGAGCACTCGCTCCAGCCTGCCACTCACACATTTATTTGGCTCTTCTTTTTACTCCCCTCTGTATGTGCTATCAGCTCTCTTTGCACTTTTTCAACCCGCTGGCCAAACTTCAAGCCATCAATGAATGAATTAATAAACACTAGCAACTTGTAAAAGGCAAACACTTGAAATGAGATATCAAGTTTATCTCTGTTTTCTTTATCATTATTTGCTTCAGAGATGCGTGAAGAAGCTCCACTTTGGTATGTGGGGGATGAAAGTAAAAAGGGGGCTGCGTGGTTCCCTGGTCCTTCTTGACCTCACACTATCTTAATTAAGCTTTGGCACTTTATTAGTCTGCAGATTTGCATAATTTATGAAGTGCTCTCAGGAAGTGCCCCCTCATTACAAGGCGTGTTTTTATACTGTTATAAGGTTCAGAATCGGGGCCTTTGTGTATGCTGCCTGATAACATAGTTTACACAAAACTGCACTTTAATGTCTTGCATTTAATTTCGAGCAGCTGCGACTCATACAGGTCCTTGGAGCTTTGTTTGCCAAGAAAACTCAGTCACCTATGCTTCAGCACAGAGAGGAGATTCTGTAAAGTCTGCAAACAAAAGTCTAGTTTGAAACGGATTTGAAGTCGCTTTTTCGATGAATTCTTGTCTCTTTGTGCCTTTAATTTTAAAAGAATTTGTGTTATTTTAATTTTTTTTTTACAATATTACTGTTGCATCTAGGGATGCACCGACCCAATACTGGGATCGGATATCGGGCCGATACTGACTCAAAAAGCTAGATTGGATATTGGTGACAATATGGGGCTGATCTATTGAATTCAATTCCATGTTTATATACCAGGGGTCTTCAACCTTATTTAAGCCAAGGACTCCTTAACTGAGAGAGACATGGATCAGGGACCCCCCTACTACATATATTGTATAAACTTAAGTTGCATATTAAACTGGGCCTACAATAAAGCTCTCCTAAAGCGGCCTAAAGCCTAAATACATCTATTTTTAATGCTAATACTAAGCTATTAAAATAATAATGGTTGGCATGATTTTTTATAAATCATGTTTTAATGGTAAACATTAGGGATGTCCCGATCAGGTTTTTTTGCCCTCGAGTCCGAGTCATTTGATTTTGAGTATCTACCGATACCGAGTCCCGATCTGATACTTCTATAATATATAAAAAAAGAATAAAGAAGAGCGAAAAAACAGATCCAGGATGTTCCTTTTTTTTTTATTTAATTCACCTTATTTTAACATTCAACAACTCTGTTAACAAACAGAGCACTTCTGTTACATATCTCACAGTTTGCTATGGCAATGTTGTTGTCATCAACTTTATAATACCTCCAGAGTAGAACACGGAGCTTTCCGCTCCGTGTTCTACTTTGCCGGCACTTAACCAATAGCGTCTCTGCAACAAAGTGATGTCACGCGTTGCTGTTTCTGTGTGGAGTCAAAAGGGTCTAACTCTGTGCCACCGCATAACTATAGATGTGTTAAAAAATAATGAGAATATATATACATATATCCGAGTCCTGATCGGGAGGTAACGTCTGATTCCGATCGAGTCTGAAACCACGTGATCGGGCCCGATTTCCGATCACGTGATCGGATCTGGACATCCCTAGTAAACATACAGTACATGTGGCTCAGTGAATCCTCTACTGTATCCGTGGATGGCTATCTTAGTGACTACCTTACCTATAGGATAGTAAGCCTATAATTAATGTTTGTGTTTCACAAATAGGCTCATTTATGTTTGATAATAATATGTGGGATTTATGTTAAGACATTTTAATGTTTGAAAAAACTAACAATAACTTGCTGGGCCCCCTGTAACTCTGAGGACCCCCTGTTGAAGATCTCTATTATATACTATACTGTATACATTATGTACTGGCCTTTTACTTCAAAATTTGTTGCTGCATTTAAAAGGTTTACACTTGAATTGTGGTGCACAATGTATTATTTTAATAATTCTGTGAATTTCTATCTATATATTGTTACATTTTGTTCAACAAAGTTATGAAAGCAATATTTAAGTCAAGCCTGGTCTTGACTACACATAAAAGAATGATCCAAATCACTTCCACACAGTGAGGCATATAGCTTATACGTTAAACACTGGTATTGGGTCGGTACTCGGCATTGGCCCATACCCACAGCCCAGGAATCGTATTGGGACTAAAAAAGTCTGATCGTCCCCAGTTAGATCAGCATTTAGCTGTTTACTTCTCTGCTTAGAGGAGCAGGCAGTACTTTAATTATTAGTGTTTGCTGGCTGATTTCCATGCATACAAGTACACCCTCCCTGTTGTGTTTTGACTGTCCTGGGTGAAAATGCCAAAACACATCTTCATTTAGCTGCTTGTGTCGAGGGGCCCGGTGTTGCGGTTCCCCCACATGGTTGTTATTTACACAAGCTAACAAGGTTAGGACAGGATTTAGACTCCTGAATGTCATGGTGGTTTTAAAGAAGCAGAATTTAATAAGCTCCCCTGTCAGGTTGGGTTGCAGCAGGGCATTAATATGCATGAATATGTATAAGCATCTCTTCCTCACATTTAAAGGATTAACAGCTGAGTCTGTTACCTGTTTTAGAATTGCCGGAGAAGGAGTATTTTTCGCTCTACTGGGGGGAGAATTATTTATCATCATTATTATTATGTGCTGGGGGGCACGCCGTGCTAAGCTAATGTTGATAATTAAGGCAGAACTGGCCTCAAATGCTGTACCTGTACGGCCTACCATTATTACTCAATTTCAATTTACATATTATGATAATTTGCGAGTCTTATGGCACTTTGCTCATTTACGGTTTTGAATTAATAGGCTCTGACTGTCTGCGTGGTTCGGGGTTGAGGTGTGTGCTTTTGACCCACTTCCAGGAGTGTCACTTCAGCTGAGTCAGGTCTGCCCCCCCACCACCACCTCCACCACCGTCTCCCTCCTCTCTATCCCCTTTATTTGCCCTCATCATAGCCAGGCCAATATATTCCCATTTACTGTGGCTGTGACAGTGGCTATGAACAGAGTTACAAATAGCTGTGGGTCATTTAATGAGGGCACCCTAACCCAAGTAACGTGAAGGTGAGAACAGTGTTTGTGTTTTTTTTTGCTAGAAGGTTGCTGGTTCTAATCCCAAAGAAGGTAAAGTAGAGAGAGCACACTACCACATCTCTCAATACCAACTTTTTAAGTTACAGTATAACTTAAATGCAAATGGCAGTTTCCAGAGCCCGAGGTGAAATCTTTAAGTTGCTTGTTTTTCCCAACCAACATCCCAAAACCTAGATATATTTTGTTTTAAATGATATAAAGTGAAGAGTATCAGCAAACATAGTGTCAGCATATGCTGGAACCAATGACTTCAACAGTTATTCAATTATCAAAAGAGCAGATTAATGATCTTGTCTCAACTTGTCTTCTAGTTTCAGCACATTATTCCGTTATGCATTTCTATAGCCTGTAAGATAATTTGTACTGCATTTCTTAAAACCAATCACAATCGTCTTGGGCGGCGCTAAGCTCCGTACGCAGCTACGTTGGCTCTTCAAAATAGTCTCGGAAAGGAACTTGTTTTGGTGGAATATTTGCACCCGGCAAAAGAAAACGCCCTGTGTAATGTTACTTTGTCCACAGCAATGCTGCCACATCGGTTCCAAAACGACCCAGTTGGGTAAATGATGTTACGTTAAACATATTGTTTGTAAATCTTTACAATTATTCCCAGAAAGAACCAAGCAGGCCTGCCTTGTTGTACGATGCAAATTTTCTCAAAAACTTACTTTTTTTCAGAGTGTAGTTTGCTAGCACAAAGTTTGTTGTTGTTTCCTGAAACAAACAAGAGTTTTACAAGGCCAGGGATTATCGTCGATCCAGACTACATATACAGTAGTCATAGTATCAGGAACATGTGGCTGTAACATTCATTTCTGAGAGTGCATGCAGCAGCTTTTGTGTCTGTTTTTGACCAGATGGAATACCTGTTATTGTTTCTCGGCTGGAATGCGTTAAAATGCACACATAGTGTAGCTTAAGTTTAATAGATTCTTATTTAACACATTTCAATTATACACATTTCATAGCTAACCTGTGTAACTATGGTAGCATGCTAAACCAAGGGCTATGCAATAATACCATAATATTGTTTTTGAACAATGAGATAGTTCTTTATTTAACCCAAGGGAAATTGTTGTGCAGCAGTTCCAGTACAAAGTAGGAAAGCGTGCAAATAAAACAATATAACAATTAAGATGATCAATAAGGTACAAAAAACAAAGTACACAATGCCACTTATGTAAACAGGTACAGGAACAGCTGATTTCTTCTTCATAACCTTTTAATTTCTAGCCTGACAAGCCAGACCCACATCAAGATGTTGGGTCTGGGAACTCACCATTGGCAGAGCTCAACCGGAGCGTAAGTTTTGCTAGACTGACCCTGGCTGCAAATTACATTTGCTGCTGCTAGGGTGCATCTAGATTTCAAGGCTATTTAATTTCCCAACATGTTCAACAAAAGTGAGTATTTTAAGGGCGTTTTCACACATACCTCATTTGGTCCGGACTTTCGGACTTTTTTGTTTGATCCGAACCAAAATTACAGGTGTGAAACCTCCCCCGGACCACGGTCCGGATCAAAAGACCAAATTTTGGTCCGACCAAAAGAGGTGGTCTTGGTCCGGACCAAACTGAACCATGGTCCGGTTCGTTTATAGTGTGAAAGCATTTTTTGGATGGTTCGGACTTTCGGACCAAATACAAGAAACTCTGGCAGGCTCTCCTTGTGTTACAAGACCAGGGAAGCTCCTTTAAGGAATAGCTTGGTGCTTAGTGTGTAGGCTACATGAGAGAGTGTGTGACGGTGAATGCGCTCAGAGCAGACAGCTGTCGGCTATCAGAGCAGAGAATACATCAGCAGTTTATTTGTTAAGTGGTAGTAAATGTACAGTGTAGGTTTCCGTTTGTCTCTGAATAAATTCTCCAGAAAGAAAGTTTCCGTGTCTCGCTTGTCAACAACACAACAAAACAAAAAGAGCCGCGGCAGTAGGGGAGAGCAGCATGTCAGCTGAAAAAACTCCAACACAGAGAGAGGAGATGAGAGGACGAGGAAGCCCGTCTACAAACCAATCAATTATAAGTATCTGGAGACGCAGCTCACGTATGTGATGATGGCAGGACGTAGTTTTGTCACATATAGATCTTTAGTGCGCTTGCATAACTGCAGTGTGAAACCAAAACTTACCGGATCAAATGTATACAATGTAACAAAAACATGAACCTTGGTCCAGACCTTGGTTCGGACTTTCATGTGTGAAAACACCCTAAGACACTGCCGTCTGCATTGCCTGAGTTGGTTGTTGCGTCTTCATTGTGCATAACATTTTTGGATTCCAGTTTATATAACATACCGCTCCTGGCCAACTGCTACACCTAGTAAAAGCTGCAGAGTGTTCTTTCACTTTATATCTCTGGCTGCGAAAATCAGGAAGGTTCACTGATTGACCCACGCTGTGGAAATGCAGGCACGTCTCGCTGCAGATGAGCTACACAGTGGGGCAGGGCAGAAACCTTCAGCTCTACAGTACTGGCCAATCTACTCCTATGTTGGCTGATGTTATGTAGTTACACCACCAGGCCTTTGATGTAAAAGAGTGTGTTCATCATCACAGTTCCAATGAAAAAAGAGCCTTATTTTAAATTAAATTAAATTTTAAAACTGATCAAATGTCACCATGGACTATTTTTGGCATCAGTTATGTTTCATGCCTTTGGGTTATATTAATATTATGCTACAGAAGATGTAGGTGAGGGGTTAATGTCATACGGCACAGCTTCATGTGAACAAGACCCTTTTGTCATATCCTAATATGGATGTTTAGACATTTTTATGTTGACTGCTGTACCTGTTGAGCAAGCAGATTTCATTTCACTGTGGAGAATTCACGTCAGACTCGAGTTGAAATTTGACTGAACTGTCATGTCGTATAAAAACTAAAGTTAATTAAGAGGAAGAACAGCATACAAAACAAAACCCCAGCGGGCCGGGGCTGTGACAGAGACAGTTGACAAATCCACACAAAAAAAGGGGTTGGGAGGGGGGAACAAAAGCCTTGTCGGAAATCAAATGAGCAAGTCACATTTTTATGCGTACAGCTCACCTGATGTATCCTTGCTCACAGAAGTGTCAGAACGTACGAATTTTAACACGTCTAAAGTTTCGGTTTTGCTGATGGTCAAGCCCCTTTGATCATGAGACACGGTGCGAGGTCCTGCGGCCAGTGACTCAGCAGATTTGACTCAATGAGGCAGAGAGTAACCTGAGTCAGCTAAAATCAAAAAACCTCACTGTCACAATAATAAGAGCAGGATGGAAAATGAAGCATTTTAGCTGACCGAACCGAGGAGAGAGAAAGAGAGAGCGAGAGAGATGACAGCAATGATCACGCATTACGGATGAAATGCTCAGTGCTCCTAGGAGATTGAGTTTATTTCCCCCTGTGGCCTTATACAGTAACAATATTGGATGTGCCACATGTTGGTAAAATACATCAAACCTAGGAAGCTAATATGTGGCTACAACCTGAAGACACACAGTACGTGGTTAATGTGGCTATTGGATTCACACTCTCTTCATTACCAGCATTACCAAATAAGGATACAGCTATAAATGTTCAATATGCAGTGCCATAAACTGACCTTTATGGGGGATACAAAAAGATCCACTGTTTGCCCAGAAGCCATCGGAGGGAATCGAGGAATGAACTGAGTACGTGAGACAGAGAGGAGGAATGAGAAGAGAGCGGTGGCTAAAACACCCGGAGGTCAACAACAAAAGCTTCACAAGCAAAAAAATTTAGACAGCTGTGCCTCAGGATATCCACTAATGAGAAGGGAATGTCTTTCTTTTCAAGAATCTAAGAGCCCGTGATATGACGACAAGGCATCTGGAGCGTACGCTTGATGGTCTGTGGCAAATGATCCTTCATTATCGGTAAAGAAAAAAACAACCTGAAGGAAAATCAAATAATTCTGCAAATGAGGGGTTTCATGAAAAAGTCTGGAATGTGTAGTTTCCTAAAATGCATTAATCTTTTCTTCTTAAAGTACAAATGACTCTTGAAAAGCAGTTTCTAAAGTTAAAGTAATGCCTAATGCGCCTCACTTCCATGCCAGTATTTATTTTTGTGACAGCACACTGCATGCGAGGGGGTGGGGGGGTTTATCTCATCTCCTTGGAATTTGAAGTTTGTAACAGCAAATCACTTTTCTTTCATTGCATTGACATCAGCACAAGCAGCAAACATTTAAACAAAAAATGTAATTTAGATTCTCGTGGTCGACTACAAATCAACTGCAGTGCACATTAGTTTAAAGGTGGTGTTAGTCTCTGTTTTTTTTTTTTAATTATTGTCAACAAATCCCATGAATAAAGACCAAAAACAACAATGTGTTTTACCGCCTCTTAATACTTTTTAACCTCCCTACCCTGTCTGTGGCTCTCAGCCCCAAGCCCATTGGTTTCAACTTTGTATATCTATACATTTCTCTGTCAGGTAAATGTAGTAATACAATGTTTTCCTCTGAAGTAGAAGTACACAAAAAAACAAGTCAGTAGTATACAGTGGGGTTGCATATTAAGTCATTTGGGGTCCTTCTGTAAGTAATTTTGGGTACAATGGTTCTGGAGAAAGCAACAAGCAGCAATACCACAGGCCAAGCAATCGTTTATGAACGAGCACTGCACTAGTATCTTTAAAAACGGGTCACAAATATATATTTTCATATTAAAAAGGCTCATTAATTTCCCAAAACACACACTGTAGACATCACTCAAATAGAAGTAAATGGTGCATTTGTTGGGGACTATTTTCAGCTGCAGATTAATCCACATCTGTTGCACTAGTGAGTTTTTGGGGCAGCAGGACAGTGTGTGTGTGGGATTGAGTCTAAATAAACTACAGTGTGTGTTCATGGTAATGAAGAAACATGTCACCCAGTGCAACAGTGTTGCTCATTGATGTGTTTTAATAGTTTTTGGACAACAATGGAGCTCTAGGACACAGAGGAAGAAGATATAGGCTATAAGACTGTGATACACAGACAATACTAGTTAGTAGCAACCTGTTCTCAATCCCAAATAGTAAAATACTAACGCTTTGTTCAGTGGCTCTCAGCGTCAGATACAGACGCAAAAATCACCCTTCAGCGCGTGCATGGGACGCACCGGGCATAGCAGCAGCTCGACTGCGGTGCTGTAAGATGATGTTAACAGCGACAACAGTAGCGAGTAGTATGATAGACCGAATATCCACGTAAGGAGGAAGGTTGGGGGGATGGATGAATCAAACAACACAGAGACCTGGGTTTGTGTCCCATTCTTGTCTGGTGTGTCACGGAAACGTACATTTTGTAACCCCACCCACCATCTTTTCCTAAACTTAACTGTCCCGTTATTGTGCCGAATGTCAGTTAAACGTACGTCCAGACGCAGAGCGCCAAAAAAATCGATGCCAAGAGTCCCGACCAAGCGCTTCTAAATATGACACCAAAGGGCTAGATTCTAAAGGAGACTTTATGCGTCAGTAACAAATGCCAAAGGCACCGAACCAAGCGTCACTGTTAGTAGATACATTCACTGTTGGTTTTTGTCTTTTCATGAATCAGAAAAATATTGCATGCTACCAGATTTGTTCTTGAATCAATTAAAGCTTACCTGTCATTTATATTCAATCAAAAACATCAGTAAGCACTGTATTTATGTCGTAAACTGCAGAAAAAACCTGAATATTGTTATAGTCTAACGCCGCCTTCACACTGGCAGTTGAAATCAGCTCCGATACGGCTTCGTAACGACTGGAAGCCATTCATTTCCTATGGAGATTCGCAGACTGCATGCGAATGGGTCCGAACGAGTGCGGTGCGAAAAAAGTCGTGTCAGTTGGTCATCCGGATGCGTTCAAAAAATTGAACTCTTGCGAAAGGCTACGGACGGTTCCTATCCGACAATTCCAGTGTTGCTAAGGTACTGATAAACAAACCTGCTAATGCTAATTAGTTAGCTAGCAACAGACATCGAACTATTGACATTATACCGCTATATCACCTTTAACCGACGTGACATGTCAACGTCCTGGGCAACTTTTCTCCACGCAGCAGCCTTTCTATTTATATCTGTATAAGAGAGGTCATAGAGAATCGTACATTCAGACATCAGTCGTTCTAGTCTCTCCGCCATATTTGTGAGTCGCTTCCGAAGCTTTTCAACGGGGTAGTACGACGTCCGCTGGGGGCGTATTGCGTATTACGGAGCTGATTTCAATTGCCAGTGTGAAGGCGGCGTAACATTTGCATACCGCTACACTTGTTCTATCTCCTTCATTTCAACCTCTTTATCAAGGATAAACCATAGCATTGTGTATATAGAAGAATCGATTTTGGGAAATGTTAATCAAATTAGATCATAGAATGAGAGAGCTTCGATTCACACATGAATTGTTTTCATGCAATCCTCTAACAAACATTCTTTATTTCACTTTACAAGCCCCAACAAAAGATGAAAAGGTATTACTTTATCATTATCTTTGCGTTTTTCAAAATGGAATTCATTCTTTATGTATTGGACTGTGTGCTCTAATAGCATTAGCAGAGGCTAATTCTATTGGTCTAATAGCTGTAATTAGGTAATTGCACTGTCATAAAGATGACATTTATTTATACTGCAGATAACATGAGGGGAAGCTTGAAATTGTATAATGATTTATGTGTTTACCAGTGTTATAGACGTCCGGATGTGAAACCAGTTAAAGCTGTATTGTTTTATGAAATAAGTGGTAAAAAAGATCAGTGGTAATTCCATACTGGTAACGTCTTACATTCTGTGACACACTGTGATATGAGTCATAACTTGAGAATCCATGAAAAATGTGAATGATCGTTTGCACTCAGTAAATAAATAACGCCATTGCGTAATACAGTGGGACCATTTCTCCTACATGTATGTGTACTGGCAATGGATTAAGACTCTGCTGTAAGCTTTATGAATTGCACCGTTGAGAAACTTGAGTGAACTGCTGTACACCACAGTGACACCAGTTGTCTCTTTGCTGCAGGTTCTTTTACACATTTGCAAATAAATGTGTGCAGCACCATTTGTGTCTGAACGGCATCCTCGGGGGTAGAAATTAATAGTGTGAACACAATGGATTGTCTTGTTGTGCAGCCCTTTGCACTCTGTTGTGTAACTAGGTAGGCTGCACACACAATGCCACCAGTTCTCATAAATTCCCCGCCGAGGGTGAAAGCCAACGTTGACGAGGACCGAGCCTTTATCTGAGACTGATAAATCCCCTCCCGCTGCCACACAGAGGATCACTGAGGAACCTTGAGCTGATTTATTGAGCTCAGAAAAACAGGGAGAGTGAGGAAGCTGTCCTCTGGCTGGATATCGCTGCCATTCTTCATTTGGGTGACGTTTCACTCAACCCTTGAAGAGAGTCCCAGGGAATACTGCTCTTTCTGTTTTTAAGACCATTTTTATGGCATTTCTGCTTCATGAGATGGTGTTTAGTGACAAAAACAGGAAAAGAAAAGAGGTATGGAAGACATTGCAGAGGATGAGACATTGCTCATCCATTGTACTATATATTTTTCATTTTACTCTTGTGGCCAACGTTGATAACAGCATATCATGCCAAAATATTTCCAGCCAACTCTTCAATAAATCTATAGCATATATCACGAGTTTTGTTTAAATCCTCCACACCAGCTCAAAATACCACGGCCTGGCTGCAACTGTGGGCCCTATGAATTATTAAGACTTTCCCTATCAATATGGCACCCCAGACAAAAGATCCAGCATTTAAAAACATTTCTCTGTGAGATAAATTCATTTTTAATGGAATCTCTGCTATCAGTCGGCTGTCATGACCAAGACAGCTTCTGGTAATGTCACTTTGATTAATGTCAACTTGTCATAATCAAAACAACCCAAACAATGTCAACTTGTCATGACAAAAACAAGACACTTAATAACAGAAGTCATAAACGTTTATGACTTGTTTATAACGTTTATGACATGTTCATGACAGTGTCATGTCATAGTTATGACAGTGTCATGTCACGATTATGTCGATACCTTTAAATAGTGTTAAAAAGTGTTACCGTTTACTTCAGTATTCAAACAAACAAGTCCTAAATGAAAAGGAGCAGAAAGAAGATGAATCTTATAATCTGCCCCTCTTTCACAAAACATGCATTAACAAAACAAATAATTCAATAAAAAACTCTTCCCTTCCTCCTCTCCCCTTACCACTCACAAAAGAACTAGTCCACTTCCGGGACCTTCCGCTTTCTTTGTGTTGGAATTGTAATGGCTTTCTCTTTTTTCAAACCTCTGGATGTTGGCAGACAAACTTCTCTTGTGAGCTTTATACATAATTTGCAGAATACTGTAATCTACTAACTAGATCATGAAATTTCAACAACTTTAACTGAACAAACGATGGATTTGATGAATCTCAATATCGACTTCTACTGATGATTCTTATGGCTCTTTTTTTTGTAAAATGAAAACTGAAAGAGTGTGTTTTTATTTATTTTGTTTTATTTATTAATTTTATTTATTAGGGACCATGTACAATTTTTTGCATGAATGTTGCCATTTGATGCATTGTACCAGGGTTAGCCTTAGGCTAATTTACATCTGCAGTCCCTAGGCAGTAAAAAACATGACAACATTAACAAAAATAATGCACATTGTGACACACACACACACACCAGTTCAGCACCATGTTGAAAAACAAGAAAATAAAAGTAAAAAAAGCAGGATGTTAGTGGTTGCAAAGTTGATTGGTTTTTAAATAATATTTTAATCTACATTTGAAGCTTCTGATGGAACTACAGGTTGTTATGCTGTCTGGAATAGCATTCCATTGAGTGATGGCTTTAACTGAAAATGCTGACTGTCCAAAGGTTGTATGACGGAAGGGTACAGTGCAGTTATGTATGGAGGCTGTTCTGGCGGATCTTACAGAGCTAACAGAGAGGAGATAGACAAGTCATGTAAACAGATGGGAGCCAAGCCATGTAGAACTGTGTACACTGTGCACAGATTTGAAAAAAAACTCTAAAATTGTCAAAATTGAGGAAATTATGTTTCTCCAGAATCTTACAATGATGGTACCTGAATGGCTTTTTGTCAAATACTGTTTGTTTGTTTTTTTACAAATACTACTGTTTTTTATCAAATACTACAAGCACTTCCCCAGACTTCAATACAGTAGGTCAGTCATTTGTGTGTTATTTGTCCACAGTATACCAGCGGGGAGTAAACGGCACACCACAGAGTAAATAGAAAGAAGCTATTTTGACTGACTAGCGCTAGCATGTTCCTGGTTTGTTAGCATGTAAGTTAGGGCTGCACAATATATATAGATTTTTTTTTTTATTGTCAACGCAATATCAACTGGCGCAGTAAATACATTGTGAAAGGCTGCGACATATCGCGAAAGACACTGAGATTTTTTGTGTTAGTTGGAAGAAAATATCAGCAGAAAACTGCACTTTGAAATGTAATTTAATTTTTAGCGCTGCCTTTTAAATTCAATTCAATGTTCAATTTGTTCAATAAAAGAATGTTGGAAATGATTTCCTTTTGTTTGTTTAAAATTCAACAAGCTATATGTTGTATTGTAGCAGAATACTGAAAGCAGCAGAAATGCAGAACTCAGCATACTTTAATATCTGTTTATTTATCGCCAGTCATATCGGCATATATTCCTCACATCGTGCAGCCCTAGTGTTAGCGGTTAGCTCACCAAATACAGTAGTTCACCACTATTTCATCAAGATGTACTGGTGAATTTGGCTGTGCCACTTTCTGATGCCACCAGAATTAAACTACAGGTGCTTCTTTCAAGAGCCACCATTTTGATGATATCAAATAATTATACATTGTTTAAGCAGCATAGACACCAATTTCAGCTCCCACTGTAGCCCCGGTAAACGGTGATGCAATGCAACCACAAAACATTTGAGAAACAATCTTGCTTTCAATTTTTTTTGTTTTTTAGCTCTCGCTTTCTCCGCCTCCACATGCAACCCACAGCAGAGCAAAACAAGTTCACACCCGTTCCCTGGAGGCTGTCAGACTAAAGCAGGCGAGGCAGGTACACCGCAAGACTCGACTAAAACACTTCATTACAAAATCAGTGCATCCCAGAAGGCCCTGAACATCTCACATCTAACAATGTGGGAGAACTTGAGGTCAGATATTCTTTTAAAAGGCAGTGAAGTTTTGCAAAGCCCTGCTCTGCACTCATTTAAACCTGAGCTGCCAACCCAGACCTTTGACTAAATAATTCATGTTCTGTTCAGTTTCCCCTATGCACTGTGTACTGCACAGTAACATGGTCTGAGTGAGTCCTCTTTTTTTGGTTGGCTGGAAGTCCATTGAAACCGTTTTTTTTACCATGGCCACTGAGAATAGTTGAAGTCTGAAGTTCTGATTGGAGTAAATAATTTTACAGACAACTGCACAGTCTCCTCAGCATTGTAAATTAATACTTTTAGCTGGGAGGCTTTGGCTTCCGCTAATTGTTATTGTTAAAGTCACAACATAATGTTTTTTTTTTTTTTCAGGTTACAAAGATGTTTCTGTCAATTACTTTTCGTTGAAATATCAGTTGTTACTGTATGTTGTGGTTGTGGTAGAGGCGGGATAATCCACGCCAAACTTGTTGTGGATTATCCTTTGAAATTGAATCACTGTTCTGAATTGATATGCTTGCCTCAAAGTTGCTAAGCAACCTGCGTAACCTTAGCAACATGCTAAACATTAGCAGGCACAGTAAGCTTTATACAGTAACCTTTAACGTGTTCAACAAAAAAATGCAAATGCTCTTATTTGCAATTTATTTTAAAAGCATGATAATTCATTCTGGGCTGTGTGTTTGAGGATGGTTGTTTTGTGTCAGATTGTTCTTTGTTTTCCAGCTCACGCATTCTGCAATCCAACACAGTGCTTGTTTTGGATTATCCTGTACATCTCATAAGTTACTGCAGAGTTGTTTTACGTTGATTAAACTGCAGAGAATGCAGAAATTACCATGATTATTCTGTTGCTATGCACTTTAGGGGTATGAAACGGTTGGTGCCCATGTGCCAGATTTTGCTCTGCCGCACAGTGAACTGTGTTGTGCTGAACTCCTGATGATAACCGCCTGGCTTTGGCAGCCGCCGCTTTTAAAAACACTTAGATTTTTTTGGGGAACGCTCTTGCAGGTAGGCGGTTGTCTGGGCAGTTGCCACGTGGCGGTGTGAAAGCAGCTTTAATCATACAAAACATGACATCTCTTCCTTTCTGTTGTGGTATAGAGAAGGTAAGGTGGTGACCATGATATGTTACTGAAGAGACAGGAAGCTTGCTGATTACCTGACTGCTCATGGTCCCTGATTAGCCTCAACTGAGGAGGTGTTGACAATATCTGTCTAGAATGTTCTTTAGGGCTGGGTACCGAATTCAATACTTTTTAGGAACTGACCGACTGACTTGCCTCTAATGTATTGAGTATCGAAAAATGCCTCATCATTCAGTACCCAATTTCAATACCTAAGGAGTAAATCTGATCAGTGTCAGTGAGCCAATAAGCATGCAGCATGCTTTTACTAAGATCTAATAATGCCTGTGATTGGCTGTCTAAACGTTTCACGTTGCAGAGACACGCAGGAAAAACTCTACGTTACTCATAGAGACAGGGCTCACGTAGTAGCAGCTGAAAAATAAAGTAAAAAAGATTTGCATTGCTTTCTTTTTGTTCTATAAAATTGGTATTGAATTAATTTGTTTAGGAACCGGTATTGAAGTCACAGTATTGGTAGTATCGAACATTTGTTAACGATACCCATCCCTAATGTTCTTTATTCCTTTGTTTAACCTGACAAAGGACAGAAACGTTGTATTTCTCAATCAAGTTTATTGCAAATAAAAGGACAGTGGACATGTCCTCCTTCCTATATATACGCACCTGTCTACAAGGAATTGAAGGTGTGCATGAGCCTTCACAGTCAAAATATATCACCCATCTGCTGCCAGCTACAACAGCCGCCAGTCATGTAGCAGTGTAGCTGGTTGTCCTGCCAATCACTGCCGAACCTAACAATCATCTGTCTCAAAGTGGCCTTCGGACGGTATCAGAGTGATGTGGTTACAAGCAGTGTGAAGGCAGTGAACTGGTTGAATTGACATGGACATATAGAACCTTAACTAATGTATTTCACATATCCTTGTAGGAAAAACGCCTTTTTATAGGTTATTTCATTCATGTATTCATTGGGGCTAAGAACAAGTCTGCTATTTGAAATGCTCAGCCACTGAATTCCTTTTTCATGTGTGTCCCTGAAACATCTAGGTCATTCCCCGAGGTGATCTGCACTGAGCCAAGGTAGTGATCTAAGCTCTCAAGTTAGGGAAGGATTGATTTATTTGGCCTTACATGGTTTTCACTGCTCTTTACACTGTAGCCATGTCTCATTTCTATTGAATAAGGTGTTGGAGGGTAAGTGAGATGGTGAGCTTTTTTGAGCCACATACAATTTTCCTGCTGTCATAAAAGCAGCCACGTAGCAGCAGTTTTTACACAGTAAATTAAGCGTTGAGTGAGGTTTTTGCTTCAGGGAGCTGTTATAAAATCTATTGGGTATTCTAAAATATAGTTCATACAGCAGGTGCCAATGGACAAATGAGCAGTCTTTGAAAAGCATTCTGTTTGTAAATGTGTGGTTTTTGCCCGGCAACACCAATTTAGTCCGTTTCAGCCACACATAATTCCTAATGCATTCGGTGGGCAGGTTGATCAAGAAGGAGGGAAGGAATGGGGAGAGACGGGCAAAACGAGGCAACTCATGAATGTTTTGTTTTGTGGCATTTCAGTTGAATTTACCTGCACCATTGGGTCAAGCCGGAGCGTCCAGGCATGCCTTGGGATGATCTTCAGTGCTAAACATATCTGACACCTTAATGGTTGCGACAGATGGGGATGTTTGTTTAGTCTCTGTAAGGAAGAGAATTGTTTAGAAGTTATTTCTGTACCTGCCTGCTGCTTTGCTCCAGTCAGCTGATTGCTCTGCCATGTGACTGCTCTGCTTATGCTTTAGGGGGGCGTGGCTACACGCCAACCTGTCAATTACGGTAGAGGTTTAACAATGCTAACTATGGCATTGTGGACATTAAAATAGACCTGAACTTGTTTTTGGGTGTCGCCCAAGTTTTCATCTTAAACGTTGACCCTCTCACTGTGTTTTCACTTCATCAAAGTGAATTGGAACACTTTTGTCACCTAGAAATGTCTTATTCAGCGGTCTGCCAACCAAGCTAGATAGCTAGCGCTAGCGGTAACTGGTAATTTAAGTGAAAGTCTGACGATTTTCAACCAGCTCTGTGTACTGCCGTACATGCTGATGAACAGCACCAGTACCCGGAGGCCTACGTTTACCCGCCAGCTGATAACGAGTTATCCAACTCTGCTGGATAACTGTCAGGTTGAAAATCAAGACTTTTTCTTATAGCATTTAGCTTAGAGCAGCATCATTGAAACAATACACATCACTAGCTTAGACACGTCATTCTCCCTACCGCCGCCCTTTTGTCCAAATATGGTCACTTCTGGCTCCAAGATACCAAGATGACGACGGCCAAAATGCTAACTCCTGGCTTCAAAACGGCAGTCCACAAACCAATGGGTGACGTCAACGATGCTATGTCCATTATTATTACAGTCTATGATCTGTACACCTCCCTTTGTAACTGGGTCCTGGACTTTCTCACATAGAGACCCCAGACAGTGTGCATTGGGAACATCATCTCCACAGCCACTACATTCAGCACCGGTGCCCCCCAGGGATGTGTGCTCAGCCCGCTGCTGTTCACAATAATGACCCAAGACTGTTCCGCCAAATATGACTCCAATCAAATTATCAAGTTTGCGGACGACACAACACAGGTGGGCCTAATCAGCAATGATGATGAGACAGCATACAGAGGTGAGGTGAAACAGCTGGCCAACTGGTGTCAAAATAAAATGTCTCTCAACATTGATAAGACAAAAGAGATGAAAATTGACTTCAGAAAGACCCATGCTGCCCACCTCCCTCTTCTCGCCAATAGATCCTGTGTGTAACAAGTCAGGAGCACCAAGTTTCTTGGTGTGCACATCGCTGATGACCTCAGCTGGTCACGCAACTGCACCTCCCTGACCGAAATGGCACAACAGCGTCTCTACATAGAGTTTCCTGACCAGCTGCATCACTGTCTAGTATAGGAACTGCAACAACTCAGACTGCTAGTCCCTACAGAGGATAACAAAGTCAGCAGAGTCCATCATATGGGCCTCTCTTCCCTCCATTCATGACATTTACACCAAACGCTGCACAAACAGGGCCTCCAAGATCATTAGGAACCTTCCCACAGACTTTACACCCCGCTGCTGTCTGGAAAACAGGATTGGAGCATCTGGGCAAGAATCTCAAGACTCAGCAAAAGCTTCTTCCCCAATCCTCAGACTCCTTAACACCCTGCTGCCCCAAGCTCAACATAACAGGCACAACCCTCTCTTTTACACAAACACGCACGCACACACCCACACGCACACAAACACCCATAGTGTCATTACACTATATGTCACACCTTGTCTGGTACCTTGTTCTGGACCTGTTTTTGTATTTTGTAGTTTGCACCTTATCTTCATTCGTTCATTCTTTTGTTTTCCCCTAGTGCGGTACTGCACTGTATATAGGTGGATGACAATAAAGTCTCTCTTGACTTATTAAGCCCCCTCCCCCTGTAATTAATGCTATGTGTGTCAAGCTTTCATTCTCACGTGGCACATGTGAAGTTAATGATAGCAGTGGTAGATTTACTACTCAAAATTCAAAGTCATTTTTGAAACAATGGGTCCTTCGTTTCAGACAGGTAGACAAAAGCAGCTTCTCATTTCTAGCAGATAGCTAGCTAGCTAATTAACATCAACACTAACGATCTGCGGTTTCTGTTGACCACTTTAAAAAACAGCTGAAGACTCACTTTTTCAAACTGACCTGTTTCGTGATGTTGTAATGTTGTGTGTTTTTAAGTTATATATTTATTGTTTTATAGCTTGTTTCTTTTTACTGTTTTATGGTCTTATTTTTTAAGATTTCTTCTATTGTGAAGCACTTTGTGACTTTGTTCTGTAAAAGGTGCTATATTAAATAAACATTTAAATTTAATATAATATAAAGTCAGCTTCATGAGTTGGCTGAAAACACTATCTCCAGCTGACTTTTTTTTTTTACACTAGAAACCTGTAAAAGTGTTCCTCACCTGTTGATTATCCTTGCATTGGACGTAAAGAAACAACATTGTTTTTGTATTGCAGATTAAATATGTTTTCAAACAACTGTTTCATTTTTTCAAGAGAAAAGGCTTTGAGGATGATAATTCTCCGTAGGTTTATCACTACAGGTGACCCCTTTCACATTGTCATTTGATACGTTGTTCTTATAAATACATCAATTACAGCCACTTAAAATGCTATTTTGGTGTAACAAGTTTGCATCGAGTGTAAATTTCCCAAAACCAAATTAAGAGCAGAACGGAGCCATAAATGTTACTCTAAACTTTGTAGAAACATAGTAGCTTGCCGTGCCTATTTACGTTTGCTAAGCTGCTATTGGGTGAGGGGTTTAGCTAACAGTCAGTTGGTAAGGAAACGTGTATTTGTGTTTTGAGGTAAAAAGGGGTTGCAGCGTTGCAAGCACAAGCTGCAGGCAGTTACTTTGCTTTCAAATGCTTTATTGTTCAGTTCCTGTTGCAGCCATGTAGTATCCCTCCTACGCTGCTGCTTCTCAGAATGCAGTTACATAAAGATCAATATTTCCCAAAGACCCTTTCAGTCCCATCTTTTCTCTCAGATTGTATAGACATCGGAGAATCGCATTGTTTTTCTACACGTCAGAATTCAACCGTGACCTCGCCAGTCTGCTGTACGTAGCTCTTACGCAATGTGAACATGCATTCTGTCGTTGGAATGGAAGGGGTTCCAGGTGGAGGGAATATTTGTATATATGTGTCACAGTGCCGTTCAGGGTCTGACTCCCTCTCTTCAATTGCTCTTAAAGAAACTCATTAAAACTGAAGGACAAATGTCCAAATCCTGAGCTGTTTTCACAGCCTGAATGCCAGCTGAATCAACTTTAATTTTTCTTTAGTTCCCCTAACTGCCTGTAGCACAAATGCTCATAGCGTGTCAGTGGGGGTTTGATTAGGTTATTCATCGATACTGAGTCACTACTTCATCAGGGGCCAGATGTATAAATTGCACACATTAGTGATTATAAAAAACACATGCAGTGAGATGAATATTTTACACCGGGAACTCACCTTTATGAATCAACCAAGAGAGTGAATTAGCAATGAGGCATGAACATCAAATGGTAGTTAATATTTTTAGTCTCAAAAGATATTTTTTTATAATAACATTTACAGCTGCATTTTTCAGTATTACTAAAATATCCCCTTCTGTCTCACTGTTATTTGCCTAACTCTAATTTCTCTCTCCTATCTCGAAGTCGCAGTTTGCAAGCAGCCCCATCTGGCAAGGAGTCGTGGAGTGTCCCTAAGTGAACAGACGTCAAGTCGCAGTGAGTATACAGATATTTACTCGCAGCACTGTGTTTGAAACCAGTTCAACAGCAGTTTAATTTTGGGCATGCTCAATTACATTTCTAGTATATTGCTGCCTTCAGGAGAGAGTAATGCTGTTGACTTGGCTTTTACTGTATGCATGTCCAAACCAGGTTGAACAGGAGTGGTTCAACATACAATTGATGCTAGTTGTGTGACTGGCTCAGAATGAAAGCCTATGAGAATATCAGCACACGTCATATCTCCCAGTTTTACCATGTAATAATCACATCCGGGATGAATCAGAAACCAGAAAGTATTTCAGGTACAATGAAAACAAATGTCTTTTCTTTTTTAGTGCCAAAAAGCAAATGAAGTAATGGTTTTTCATCTCCATCATGTGTTCACTGCACATCATGAGTCACATTCAATCTAAAGACATGAAGTCATAAGCTTGTTTTGCACCGCCGCCCGCTGAGCTCTTCAATTAATTTTGCCATCTTTTGCGAAATCACATCACTAAAATTAAATGTGAACAGATATGCAGTGAGTGCACACAGTGTTGAGCCGGACTCCATTTCCTTCATGTTAAACACACACACACACACTCACACACACACAATGAATCCAGCACAGATAATTACCTACAGTGTCATTTTCTCTGCATGATCACACTGATTTTACTATCGCACATTTCTGCAGAAAATGTATAGGTTTATCTTTGGCATGTAGTGGAACTTCTTCAGCAGTAATGCCGTTGTCAGCAGTGCAAACTAAAAGATGATTACAGGGCAGAATTATCTAGATTGCCTGTCTCTCTTAGCATCCAGAGAGATCATAGCACCAAAGAACACAGAAAGGTACTTGCCTCGCAGACACTTGTTTATAAGATAATATCTTTTTACGATAAGTCCCCATTCCCAAGCTCCGCCCCAAACAATATAAATGTATATGAGGGAAAACTAGGGCAAGCCTGAATCAGAATTTCAATAGACCACATTTTTGTTTAGACTTGCAATTTTGGCAGTAAGCACCATCACACCCAGAATATCAATCAAAGGCTGTTATTCTTATGTCTCTGAGATATGTTTTAAGCGAGACACCACTCTGCTCAGTGGAAGTGGCAGTGGTGAAAATATCGACAATAATCACTACCAGCTGCAGATGTCACACATTGTTATTTCTTTCCCCTCTATATGAATTATTCCTCTCATATGAAACAACGGAAACTCTGCCACCTTTCTCTCCCCCACACTACTATCAACACCACAACATATCTGAGACCTCTGCGACCCCTCCATACATTATACAGCTACATTAACTGCTGTTCTGCTTGCTGATTCCCTTGCACAGTTTTATTGGACTGATGCTCAGAGATATTTGGCTGCAGAGTCCAAAAATAGAAAGAGGGTGATGATGGATCGTAAAGTACTTCGTTTATTGGACTTAATGGAGCTCAGTTTATAGGTAGAATGGTGAACCATTGAAATGGGAGTGTCAAAGGCGTATTATATTCGCCATAAAGCCCCCTGCTTCCTTCAGACCACTGTATGAATGCAGGCCGGAAACTGAGTCATATTTCGGAAAAGAATAATTAATTGTGAAACATGGGGTCGGCAGAGTGAGGCCAGGAACGAACCACACGCGAAGCAAAGCACTGCAATGCATAGATTCGTGCCTGATCGGGCGCCTGGTAAGCCTGTCTCGCTCTAGACACAGCTGAGAAGTCAAGACAGCCAAAATCACCATAAACATGGGTGCTTTATTTTGAAATGGTTTTTATTTTGCAAAGTATTCGGTTGCGCTGTGGCCTTCCTGTGTTTGATTACTAGAGCCCGACCGATATATCAGCGGGCCGATATTATCGGCCGATATTAGGCATTTATAATATTCGGTATCGGCATTTATAATGGCCGATAAATTTTAAAACATATTTAAAAAATAAAATAAAATCGGACGAAACACCCTTCAACCATGTTATGAGTGTTGGCGTTGCATAGTTTGTCTACCAGAGGGCGCTCTACAACGTCCCTGTTGGCAACACTCGTGTTTAACCCTTTACTTTTCATATCTTAAGTTTGTATTTTTATACATTTTATTTATCAGAACTTTAATATATTTTGATGTTCCTCTGTTCTGTTGTGACAATAAAACAAACAATTTTTATTTTATTATTTTTAAACTACATTATCATATTATTTTAGTGAGGACTCATAAATAACTACAAATAACTAATGTTAGGGAAATCTGTTTTTGTTACGTGTTTCTGGATTTTCTTTTAAATATATATCGGCCGATATATCGGAATATCAGATTTTTAAATCGCCAAATCTTTGTATCGATATCGGCCTTAAAAATCTTTTATCGGTCGGGCTCTATTGATTACCTACCTGGCTTGACACATTTGCTCACAGCTTGCGACCAAAATAGGCAATTGCTGCAGCGCGCGGGCCGGCACAGCCGCTCCGCTCCTAATCGCAGCTGGTATGAACTGATAACAATAGATTGGATAACATGGGCGCCAAAAAGAACGCTTCCACGTCCAGTGTGTTTTTAGCGCAATGAGTTTAAATTAACGTATTCAAAGTCAGGATTCAGCTGCTCATTGTGTTGCAGTCACACTTTGTCATTTAATTGCTGTGTGGTTTTACCTTCAAAAGAAGTTAGAATTTTAGAAAATGATTTCCAGGGTGCGAGAGCTGTGAATGCTCCACTTGGAGTGCTCTCTCCTGTGTTACCAGCCACAACCTGACGGACATTTCCGCCACCCACGGTTGCCTCAGCTTGCTTGACTGAAGTGAATAGAGGAGATGATGGGTGCGCAAAGATGTGAGAATGTCGAATTGGCAGGCTGCACAGGTTTGCCTGCAACCCCTCAGAAGCACATTTGAGCCCTTACAGCTGATTGACTCCTGGCTCAGCCTCATTAGTGAATTCGCAGAGGAAGGCTCCATGCAGGTGGGGTGGGGAGAGAGTTTCACAGAGCATGAAGGCCAAATACACCGCTTCCCATGACAATACCAAGGACTGCGTTCTGCTGACCACAGAACCATGGCAGAGTCCTTGGCTCATCTAAAATGCTGTTTCACATAATGGGAGCAAGCTGAAAACAAATAAACCAACCTGATAATGAGGCTTTCCCTCAATTTCTGTGACATTTTTCCAATAAGAGTCATCTGTGCTTTTAATAGACAACAAACATCTGTGCTGCTCGGAAACACAGTCTAATTTGTTTGGTAATTGTTGGCTGAGCACAGAGCGAGCTAACCATGTTTTTTGTCGATACCTATTAAAGTTCTTAGAGCTATAATACAATGGTTATTCATTACAGTATGCACTACTCTCATAATCCAGCTACTGATGTAAGAAGGAAGTAGGCTACAGTAGTAGTGGATGTTTTTACAGCGAGAGTCCTGTGAAAACCAGGTATTTCTAAAGTTCGTCCGTTTTTCACGAGCAGCGCGGCTGTAGAGTGAAGTGAGTGAAATGTCTGGACAACTATTGGATGAATTGCCATGAGCTCTGGTGCAGATGTTCATGCCCCCCCGCCCTCCTCCCCAGAAGCAATTTTAATAACTTTGGTGATCCCTTAATATATCTAACATTTACGTCTAATACTTTGATCAACAAATGCCTGCAAAACATTTCATTCAGCCTCAGCTGTACTTTGGATTTAGTGCTTATTGTTAAATGTCAGCATGCTAACACGCTAAACTAAAATGGTGAGCGAGGTAGTCATTACCTGCTAAACGCAACATATCCTCATACCTAAATGACAGAATAGGTTGATTTCCTATGACTCCCAAAGCAATATATATATGAACGTTGTATTTACTGCCGCATGGTGGCCGTTTTCAACACGTGACCGCGGTGCTAGTTTTAATAATGCGACCGTTCTATCTAACATAACGGCCGGCATTTTAAACACGTGGTTAACGTTGTGTAATGGAACTAGTTGAGTTCAGGCAACAAAAATACTAATAATGAGTCACGTACAACTACCAAAATAAGAACGTAACTGCGTCACCGACTAAGGTCCATTAAACTTTGGTTGATTTTAAAAGGTGACCGTTGACTTTTGTTGTCACGCGTGACACAAACCCCTGTCTTCCGAGTGAAAGTCCGGTGTTTGTTTGACTCAACCTGCCTCCTTACACGGAATTTGGCGCTCTCTTACTTGGTCACATGACTTCCTCGTTTGCTTCCACGATAATTACTGCCATTTCTAACCATTTCATGGAAATCCCAGGTAGTGATGATGAAATCTTTTAGATAAAACCATTTCCACAGTGCTTTGAGTACACGTGGGGTGTCTGAAGTGCATGTTAAGAGTTGTTGGAAGTTTGTTCAGAGAAGTGGGTGGTGATGGCACAGTGGATATGACAAATGTCTTTGGTGTGGGAGATCTGGGTTCAATTCCCACTGTGATACTTCAACCAATGTGTCACTGAGCAAGACACTTAACCCATGGTTGCTCCAGAGGTGTGGGACTTCTGACATATATAGGTTTTGGATAAAAGCGTCAGCAAATTGACATGTAAAGAAGGGCACATAAAAGTACATGAAACAAATTTACACAAGAAAGTACCACACACATTTTAAGATATAAAACCAGACCTTGGTTGTGTCTGGATGTCGATGAAAGATATTTAGTTAGCTGTGATGTATTCAAAACAGTCAATTCAGCAATACAGGGGACTATAT
Organism: Sander lucioperca; assembly: GCF_008315115.2. Classification (NCBI taxonomy): domain Eukaryota; kingdom Metazoa; phylum Chordata; class Actinopteri; order Perciformes; family Percidae; genus Sander; species Sander lucioperca. The sequence continues at coordinate 7,089,689 of NC_050190.1, read as the reverse complement.
TCAGTTAGCTGTAATTCTGATGCTTTGCTAATTAGTGAGGGGAAATACTTACACTCAGGGACACCTTTCCACTTGGTTTAATCGCAGATTCACAAATTAAAAAAGATGGACCATGAACGCAACTAAAAACTCAGAAATCATCTCCTTTGAGTTGGTGGCGAGAAACAGGTGGACATGAGCAAATAATATATCATCTACTCTTGGTCTGTTTGTAAAGGGAAGGAAACTGGTGCGTCACCCCGTCTCAGCTGCTTCGCATTTTAGAAGTTTCTCTCCATGCGGAGATGTTAGCCACTTTTTGGAAATTATGAGATATTTTCTAACAAAATGACTGATAGAAGCAAATGAGGAGAAATTACAGTGTTCTTTTTACCAGCTAGTAGGTAACTGATGACCTTGGCTGATAAAACGCTTTTGAAAAATATAATAATCTATCTTTTAGGTGCTAAATGATGGACTTCGTGGCTTGATGTTTTGTCTTAAATGTGAGGAATCACTCAGAAATAGAACTTCAGAAATACTAACATTTGTCATCGTCTGCACAAGAACAGAAAAAAAATGTGATTCTGGTTAATGCTGACATTTAGATAACGCTGATGCATGCAGTTCTGACAGAAAGGTTGACAGTCAAATAAATGAAGAGTATCTTTTCAAAATGAGATATGGGCAGTTTGAAAAACAGTGACATCAGTTCTTGCTGATTTGAAGCTAAAATTCAGATTGTGGATTTATTTTTTTAAATGTTTAGCTGGTGTACAACATATGCTATAACTACAAAAACTAAAGTATGTAATGATCTGTGTTTAAAAAGAATATTGAAATAATAGTGATCACTCTCATGACCCGTCCTACATGGCAGGAGGCCAGTTCCATAGGAGAAGTCAGTCGCTGGCTTCATTATCCGCAGCTTTGATTTTTTTTTTTTTCTTTTGGGTTGTTAAATTGGGGCTTAATGGCGAGACGGCAGCCAGCACAATAAAGGCTGAGAGGTGCTGACAGAGGTAGGAGGTAAAGTGGAGGATAGATTGGACCTTGCTGGGGCCAGGTTCACACTGCTGAGAACAAAATAGAGGTCCCTCTTAGTGATGGTGGCCGGGGGACAGTGATGCCCCAGTGACTCTAATCTGACCACTTTTTTCAGTAACGAGTAATCTAACGCGTTACTATTTCCAAACCAGTAATCAGATTAAAGTTACTTATCCAAGTCACTGTGCGTTACTATTTTTGTCATTTTCCTTAGTAAAATTATATATTGTTTTTGCTTTCTTCTTGTCTCGGGGAGTGAAGTCACGTATGCGACGACAAGTCACGTTTTCAGCATGTGGACAGTTAGCGTGTACCATGCAGCGACACAAACGTAAACAACAATGGAGGGAGGAGAGAGATTTGCGTTTTCTAGCTGGAAATACAGTCACTATTTTGAGTTTGTGTCAGCTAAAGACTGCAATATTAAGGTTCGTTGTACACTCTGCTGGTGGCGACAAAGTGCTATCTAGCTACAAAAATACTACGTCAAATTTGAAGAAACATTTGGAGTCGCAGCACTGCACAGTCAAACTACAGAGCAAGTCCCACCAGGTGGTGCAAAGCAGAGAGAAGAAGGTCCCCCACCACCCAAACAACAAAAGCTGGACTTCGGTGCAAAACCAGTAAGTGGGGGAGAGTTGAAGAAGTTGGTCGAGCAGTATGTTGTAGAGGAAATGCTGCCCTTAAACACGGTTGACTCGCCTTTGTTTCGTGCCATAGTAAACAAGATCCATACTAGGGGCCTACTGTCAATGCAGAGTTGCCTCACAGAACAGCTTTGTCACGGTTGTCATTTTTATGTTGAGGCGGCGGCGGGGTGTTGTCAGCAGCTGCTGAATGTAACTAATAAAGTAACTTGTAATCTAACTTAGTTACTTTTAAAATCAAGTAATCTGTAAAGTAACTAAGTTACTTTTTCAAAGTAACTGTGGCAACACTGCCGGGGGAAAATGCTGCTCTTGAAGAGAGCGAAGAGAATGGCTTGTGTTGCTGCTGTTTTAATGTTGATCAGAACAAAAACAATACTATAAGACACAGCAATCTACAACAGACAAAACAATACAATAACAGATGGAAAAAAGCAGACGGACGAAACTGTCCAAAATAAATGACAACAATACCGTATGTCCTTCCAAAATCGTCACAAAACAGATTTATGACGTGATCATTCTTTGGTTAAAGTGCTCATATTATGCTTTTTGGCTTTTCCCCTTTCCTTTATTGTGTTATATATCTTTTTTGTGCATGTTATAGGTTTACAAAGTGAAAAAGCCCAAAGTCCACCCCAAAGGGACTTACCATCTCCAACAGAAAACACTGTTCCCAAACTGCTCCAAACAGCTCTATTGTAGTCCAGCCTTTACTTCAGAGACAAACGTGGTCACTTTGGAACACATGTTATAATGCTCACCTAGCTGCTAGCGTAGCACGGCCTCATACTCTGCTTCTGACTAGCTAGCAGCAGGGCTTAATTTGAGCCGGAACACGCTGGAACATGTTCCGGCACCTCCGACGTTGGATCCGGAACCTTTTTTATTGGATCCGGCACCTCCTGTGTCACTATGAAAAATGAATCTCCTAAATGAAAAAAATAAATTACTGTTTGTGTAGTGTTCAATGTTGTTATCTGTCTTGTTAGTCTTTATTCCCCATTGAAGTTTGCATTTTCGATGCGTTTTGAGGTGAATTTTCAGGGTAAGACAGAGGGGGGAGAGGAACGGAGGGAGGGGATCGACACTTCAAGTGACACATGCACATTATACACAAAAGACGTATAAACGGCAGCAATGGCGGAAAACAAGACGAGATTTCTTTGTTTGGACCGATTATGAGGTGGAACTGTTACTGAAAGTAGCACGCGACTACAAGGTAGGGATGCACCGAATCCAGATTTTTGGGGTTCGGCCGAATACCGAATCCACTGGTTAAGATTCTGCCGAATCCGAAACCGAGTACCGAATTCTAATCCCATCCTCGGTGTAGGGCTAGCAAAGCTGGTAATGGTCGTCTGGTTAACACAGGTTTTTAGCTGTGACTGTCCTTCCTTTGCCGTACCTGAAGTTGCTGCATTTTCACTTCTGTCTGTAGATTCCTTCATGCACAACTCATAGCGTGCGTAGTGCAAGCGTAGGGTTCGTGGAAAAAAATTCTAAGGTTTGGCAGAAACAGAACTCCGTCAAAAAGCCAATATTCGGCCGAATCCTGGATTCGGTGCATCCCTTTTATAAGGCGACAAAGGTGGCAGAAAACACAGACTGGGAGTCGGTGCAAACCAAATACAGCAACATATTGGAGCGGTACCAGGACAATTATCCAGCGCCAGAAGAAGCCATGGCAATTGGGGAAGGCGTTCCCACACAAGAAGGACGAAATCACAAAATGAATGTAGGCCAGCTAACGTTATAATTTTTTTATGAAAAGCATAGGCCCATGTGACGCTGGCTAAGAGCACAATAGTTTTAAAGAGGGTTGTGTTTTTAGCCGTATATTGTGTAAGAAAGTTGCGCACAGCTTTGTGTTGGCGTATTGTGTTTTAACCTTCCTTTTTGTGTAGAAAGTTGCACACACCTTCAACTTTAGGCTACTTAGCTAAGTATTACCATGTTTTGCTACTTTTTACTTCTACTACTTTTTTAACCCATATACCAGAGACGTAACAGGGAAAGATCATGGTTTTAGTTCAAATAAGTTCTTAGTTAAGGTTAGGGAAACACCCTTGTCGTCATGGTTGCAATAATAAACACATGGTTAAGATTGGAGTGCAGGCTTTTAAAAAAACAACATTGTGGGATTCCTCCTTTGCTCCCGTCATAATAACCAGACAGAAGGCTCGTCACTTGAACTGAATACAACAAATAACTGAGCACTAACTGGGGCACTTACTGAAGAGACTGATGCTGTTGTTCTTCTTGGGAGGACAGCCTTGACAAAACAGTACGAAAACCCATGAGACAATACTTTAACAAACCGAAAGTACTCACTAAAACAGACTAAACACATTGACAAAACAATACTAACACTACTAAAACCAATAAGACAATACCTAAACAAACAGAAAGTACTTACTACTACAAAACAATAATGAAGACAACAATACTGAAAAACAGACAAAACGATAATGAAAAAGACAACATACTGAAACAGACAAAACAAGAATTTAAAAAAAGCCACATGTAAAGTCCTCAACATTATCAATAAAATTGGCAGAAGCGGTCTACTGTAACTTGTGACTTGCAATTGTTTTGATAATAACTTTTTGCGTATCCTGTGTAGACTATTACACTGGCTTAAGCGAAAAAATGTAAAGATAGATTCGGGGCGGAAACCTGTCGCCTGCTCGTTTTCTCTGACTTTGAGCATACATCGCTTTCAGTCTAATTATGACTCATTCACAGTAACGCTGCTTCTGCTCATATGAAGGCTGTGATTCAGTCCTCCTCACGTCTTTTTACTGCAGTAAACCACATATAGGCTTTTTCCACCTGCTGCTGTCAAAATAACTTTTGTCCAAGGTGCCTTACCGCCACCGTGGCCTGACTGCAGCGTCGTTGTGAGTTTAGTTTGGCAGCAGAGTGTAAACACTAAACCTGTTATTATTGAAGCGTGTGCGGTACAGTTAACGGCGATCTGTCTCTTTAAAGCATGATGTGGATTACAGTGTCTGTGCCTAATGAACTAGATTGAAATGTAAATGTGACTCACTTGAAAGCAGCTGCTTAATGATGAGTCTGTTTGTACTTGTGCTTTAACAAGGACGCCGAATTAAATGTAACCTTGTATCGAGACGGCGTGTTGATTCATTTGTCATTTTAATACTCCCAATTTTGTATGTTATTTCAACACTTTTTTTTAGATCCTTTAAAAAAAAAAGAAAAGAAAAAAAAAAATTGTGTGGCTGTGTGACATTTCACAGCGTTATTGTCAAGTCACAAAAAGCAACCGTGTCAAATATGTCAATTAAAACCCCAACAGAAAAAAGCCTTTTATTACAACCACAATCACAGTCTTGAAGGTGGCTCTCTGTGAAAATAAAAGAGCTGAAAGCGTAGGTTGTTTGTCTCACTAATGTCACTCATTTTACTTTTAAAGCAGGTGCATTTTGGAAAATGTGCTCTTGAACTACACCTGCCTTGCGTTAATGGAAGAAGCTGTGCTGCTGGAGGTGAAGGGCTGCAGCCCTCCAGGGATCCTTGACAAAAAGCCATTAGTCTCCTGTTGGCAATACCCGCTACTTTACATCACAGTGTATAATAGACTTAACATGCCGGTCGTGTAGCTTTGTGTTCTGTATTTTATCTATTGTACTGGGATTAGTCCCTAAAGGCTGATAGATGCTAAATGAATATTTATGACCCCAAAGAGTGCGTGTGAGTACAGTTTACACGCACAACACAAACCACAACCTCCAATTTCACCACAGGTGGGTCTCAGTGTGTGTGGTTGTGCGCTTTCAAACTGGCCGACATAATCAAATCCTCATAACATACTTTTAACCAAAGCACTCTGCTCTAACATTAGTGTATAGATTTTTCAGTGGTAAAACGACCCCTACCTATGGCAGCGTGACCTCACATTCCTGAGTTGAGTCGGCCTGTGCTGAGCAACTGTACACCACGAAAGAAGACACAGTAATTGTGTGCTATAGAGCTTTATGTTAGATTGTATTTGGTGTTGTATGAATTACCTGTGCTTTCCCTGTATTTTTTAAAACAATGGGATGGGATGATGTGATTGGTTGTTGAATAATTAGGCCCCTACTCCTAGCTGTAGGGACTCTCCCCTTGTACGTATAACACTGAATGGAACCTGATTGTGCTCTGAAGAAGGCTTTGTGCAGAAACGCGTCAGCGGTGATTTATTGTGATGTGAGCCTGATTAAATAAGTGCAATGACAGTATTTTGCCCTCTTGGGAAACCTGAGATGTGCTACCTTCACTCTTCACTCTTTGGAACATGTCTATTGGATTTTGGGTTTAGCACGCCACCAAGAATCTACATTGCCGAAGTGCAACCTCCTTTTTCAACCCAAGACAAAGTTTTTATCAGGCAAATTATGTATTTTCTGTGGTTTGTTTTTTATAAAGTTGCATTGCATTAATGATTAGCATCCAAAAAGCACTTGGCCAGCAACTGATTAGGGAGCACACACCTGTGATTGAACTTGACCTTTGCCATACAGTAATTGTTACATTAATTTCACCAATTATATTCTCGGTTAATTAGTTCCAACAAACGTCAGAAAACAGTAAAAGTCACCCATCACAATTCTCCAGTGTCACGCCCCAGTGTGTTTTGTGCGAGCATCTGTTCAAACCTTAAAGATATTCCTTTTACTTTCACATGAGACAAAGAAAAGCAGCAAATCTTCACAATTGAGTAGCTGAAACCAACAAAAGCAAAGTGCTGCTTGGCACAAAGTAAAACTAAAGTTGATAGAGGAAATTGTGTTGCCGTTCCCAAACTCGATTGTCTTCGGGAGACGACCACAAACTTTGAGCTAGCAAGCTACATGCTGAAAATGTCAAGTTTTGAAGAAAATTTGGATCATGCAACAAGGTAGGCCTGCTTGGTTCTTTCGGGGAATGATTGATTTAACTTAATTTAATATTGTATGTGGCGTTATCTTTTGCGTGGTCCAAATGTTCCACCAAAACAAGTTCCTTCCTGAGACTATTTTGCAGAGCCAGCCTCACCGCGTTCAGAGATTAGTGCCGCCCAAGACAATTATGATTGGTTTAAAGAAATGCAAACAACCCAGAGCGTTTTTTCCCCATCCTATCCTGGAATGTATGTGTGGAGGGGCCAGACCTTACTCCACAGCACTGTGGAGGGCTGGCAATGCGAGACTATGTCCACAGTGACTAGTAATAGGGGCTGAAGGCAGTGTTGTGTAAAACACATCAGTCTTGTTGTAATTATCAATAATAGAACACTGTGAATAATGAATGTTTGTAGTCTTCTGAACCATTTTGCACTGATGTTTGATTGGCTCTTTTTCCGCAGACGTTTGTATGATAACAAGCTGGTTGAGCATCTAGTCATTGGCTGAATTTCTTGGTTTATTTATCTCCATAAATGAACCGTCTTTGGCCGCCTTGTTGATTGGATTACTTGTGGTGTCAACACAGGGTTTATATCATCCTCCTGCTGCCTGCTGAGCTGCACAGATAATTTAGTTTCTACCATGGAAAGTGTTCGAGTCACACTCTGCCCATTGAGATATACCCGACCACAGAGTAACCTGACAGTGCCTCAGATTTGCATTAAAGTCTTTCTGATTCCAGTTTAAAAATGTGGAATGGCTTTCATGCAAACGCCGAAACTCTCCCACATGACATGTCTGTTTTGTGGTTAAGGGCACTTCTTAAAATGATTTTGCTGCAATGCTCGCTCTTTTTAACATCAGCCGTTTGCTGGGGTTGCACGAAATTGCAAATCAGCGGCTGGTTGACACTCCCATGTTTGCAATGAGGAAGAGAGAAAGAGAAGAGGGGGGGAAGAGAGGAGAGCAGAAACAGTATCCAACACCTGCAAATGGAAACTGTCATAGCCTGATAAAGCTCTCTAGCGTCGCTGCCTAATGAGGTTTTCAACAATGCAATGCAATGCAATGAGATGGAGAGAAGTGACTGGCACTTGTGAGCATGATTCACAAGGCGAGCCAGCTCCCGTGACCCCTGCGAGGATCTGTAAGTCTTAGTGGCCATACATTTCACTCCTCTCAGTGACTGAGATCCTATAGAATATCATAAAAGGGAGTCACCGCTACGGCTGGCCGCTCAGCCCTGTCTTTGATTTAGGGCAGGAAGACAGCCGGAGACACTCGCGCAGCCTTGCATGGCCAGAGGCAAATGAAACGGGAAACTGACCACCTCATCTTCTCAAGGGTGCCTTTGGAGGTTAGGAGAGCGTTCAGGTGGGGTTGGCAGGGGTGGTGAGGTCGGGGGAGTATATTTTACTAACGAGGACACACTTGGACATCTATTCCTGTACACACGGAGATAGGAGAGAGAAATAAATCGTATTCTCCCAATGCACCTGAACATGCATGCAGCTGAACATTGCAGTGCTGGATTGCTGGAGAGCTTGCTATCTGTGCAGCTACAGTATATCTATTGATTGCCTATACACAGTTGCCTATTGGGGGAATTACTGGAATTGTTGGGTCTTTGTAAATTGTAGTATTGTGAGTATGGTCTAGACCAGTGGTTCCCAACCTGGGGTCCGGGGACCCCTAAGGGGGGCGGCAAAGATCACAGGGGGGGCGCAAGTCTTTATCTGGTTTGAGGTTGAGGTAAAAAAAAAAAATATTTGCACGTTAAACAAATTATGATAATACACTAGAATATATAATGTATTCAAAAGTCTGTATAAAAACTATATATTTTTGTTCTCACTTAAACTTGTAGGAAGGCTACTTAGTAGGCCAAACCTCCGGGACCTCTTGACCTGGGACCCTTGCTGTCATCAGGTCAGCTGCTAGCTGCTATCATCCTCGTTTTTCCTGCCGCCACGGCATCACTATTTTATGAACGAAACATGGCGGAGAAACGTAAAAGTGCTGATAACTCCTCTGTATCAAAAAAGAAAGTAAGGGAAAGTTACCTCACCTTCGGTTTCGGAGGGGGGGCTCAGGTTTTCTTAGACCTAAGTAGGGGGGGCGCCAAGGAAAAAAGGTTGGGAACCACTGGTCTAGACCTACTCTATCTGTAAAGTGTCTCGAGATAACTCTTGTTATGATTTGATACTATAAATAAAATTGAATTGAATTAGATATATAGATAGTAGCTACACTAAAAAAATAGGATGTAGGTAGATGTTGTTGAAACAGTGTATGCCAATTGCTTGCTATCTGTTAGCGATGTAACACTCTGGATCAACAAGTACATTACCTGCGTGAAGCTGGCCCCCCATGTCATCCAAAAATTATTAAAAACACTGCTATTCGTTTGTGCCGGTTTGTGCCGTAAAAATTATCGTTTGTGCTGTTAAGGGTTTTAAGTAATTCAACTTTACATTTTCTGGCCAGTGACATCACCTAGCCCCCTATTAATGTCCAAATCTCCCCAAAATGGTCTCAATCGTTTGTGCTATGTTTGTGCTGATTTGTGCTGTTAAAAAAAACATTTGTGCTGCTATGTTTTTTAAGTTATAACGCTTTATAGGTTACACGTGTGACGTCACCCAGCCCCCCATTAATGTCTGAATCTCCCCAAAATGGTCTCAATCGTTTGTGCTACGTTTGTGCTGATTTGTGCTGTTAAAAAAAACATTGGTGCTACTATGTTTTTTAAGTTATTACGCTTTATTACACGTGTGACGTCACCCAGCCCCCCATTAATGTCCAAATCTCCCCAAAATGGTCTCAATCGTTTGTGCTATGTTCGTGCTGATTTGTGCCGTTAAAAGAAACATTTGTGCTACTTCAGTTTTTACGTTATCAGGCTGTATTTGTTACACGGCTACTATTTGCGCTGCAAAGGCTTCTGACACCAGCCATCACTCAAACGTGGTCATGAACACTTAAGCCTGTCAAAAAAACTAAACACTAATCCAACGATTATAGAAGTTATCTCACGTTAATGTTTTCTTCTTCATTGGCGCCTACGGCGAGGAAAAAGCTTAACGTGGTTTAATGTACCTAAACAATGATGAATGATTACCAAATTTCTCTCTCATATTGCTCCTCTTAACCACTGAAAACTGTCAAAAAATCTAAACCAAAGTCCAATTATTATGGACGTTATCTGACATTAAGCGTTTCTGCTTCACATTTTCAGCAGGGCAGCAAAGCGGCTGTGGGTTGACTCTCCACGGTTCTCATGGGCTTTATAAGTCCTAACATAAAAAGGCTTAATGTGGTTTAATGTACCTAAACAACTATCAATCATCACGAAATGTCTCTCTCATATTGCTCCTCATAACCGCTGAAAACTGTCAAAAAATTGAACTCAAAGTCCAATTATTATGGACGTTATTTGACATTAAGCGTTTCTCCTTCATTAAGGCTATTGTAAGGAAAAATGTCCCGTTCATGGGAGTGATGGCTGGTGTCAGAAGCCTTTGCAGCGCAAATAGTAGCCGTGTAACAAATATAGCCTGATAACGTAAAAACCAAAGTAGCACAAATGTTTCTTTTAACGGCACAAATCAGCACAAACGTAGCACAAACGATTGAGACCATTTTGGGGAGATTCGGACATTAATGGGGGGCTGGGTGATGTCACGCATGTAACCTATAAAGCGTTATAACTTAAAAAACATAGTACCACAAATGTTTTTTTTAACGGCACAAATCAGCACAAACATAGCACAAACGATTGAGACCATTTTGGGGAGATTTGGACATTAATGGGGGCTAGGTGATGTCACTTGCCAGAAAATGTAAAGTTGAATTACTTAAAATCCTTAACAGCACAAACGATAATTTTTACAGCACAAACGTAGCACAAACAAATAGCAGTGTTTTTAATAATTTTTGGATGACATGGGGGGCCAGCTTCACGCAGGTAAGTACATTTCCAGAATAATTGTGGCTCTCTGTGTGTTGCCCGTTCTCAAAATTCCTTCGCTAATTTAAACAGCTCATGTTACTGTATTGTGTAAACAGTTAACTTCATTTAATATTGTATGTGGTGTTTGCGGGGTTCCACCAAAACAAGTTCCTTCCTGAGACTATTTTGCAGAGCCACCAGCGCTGCGTCCGGAGCTTAGCGCCGCCCAAGACCATTGTGATTTTTCTCTTATGTATTAAAACAGCATCCTATTTCCCAGTTGACCTCAATCCTGTCAGTAAGGCTCATGGTCCACCACTGGCTCCTGGCTCACCTCTTTTGAAACATCTGCATGGAAAGCATTGATTTATGGAAGAACGAGGACCAAGATGTCTTTGCAAATGGAGAAAGAGAGGACTGTGAAATCTCATTTGAACTGCACATTCAATTTAGTTACACATTCCAGATGTCTAATACAGCATCTTTTATTTCAACATTTGATGAGAAGTCAAGGCCAATACTTCCGGATGACATGCAGCTCAAGTGTCTGCATTAGTCCTGCAATTTGCTAAGGATCTTAACCAGAATGTTTTTGAGTGATTAAACAGTTTTGAGTAGTTTTAGTAGTTCTGTGCTGAGTGTTTCTTAAGGACACTTTGGGTAGCGTGCCTCCTCTGCGGCTCTAACCTGTGATCTTATAATTACAGGGATGTTTTTGTGAACACTAGGCTACACTGCCACCTTTAACTCCTTGTGCCGTTCACGGTTCACAAGTCCATAATCCAGTTAGGTGTGGGAGGCACGGGCTTCATTATAAATGAAATGCTCCATGCACATCGGGAGGAGGAGTGGGGAGTGTCATATTAGCAAAGTGGACTTGATATTATACGCTGTCATTTCGCTGCCTTGAGATCTGCTTTGACATTGTCAGAGGAAGCCTTCCTCTTCACGGCACTATAAGTGGTCCAACTCCATTATATGCTGCAATGACAGTTGAACCACAAAGTGCCACAAATGTAAAAGGATGATTTTCCAACAGTCTGACTATGACCAAGTGCTGTTAAATTTGGCCATTTGGTCGATGCTTTCATCCTCCGCGGTGCTAACCCAGTCCATGTTTGGATGATTTACTTAAAGTGTGGTATTTTTTTCCTCCTTCAGTTTGGATCAGTTGGACAGGTGAGAAGAATGCCTTTCAAACAGTGCAGGTCACTTGCTCTGACAAGTAAAACAAACCAGCAGCGGGAAACAATGCTTAAGTGCACTCAGTTGAATGGGTATTAGCAAACAGATCCTTGATGAACTGTGGGCAGTCTGGAAGGATGCTCAAACTTTTTCTTCATGTCTTCTTGATCTCATAAACTCACGATTTCATCTGGATTCCCCTCATGCTTCTTTTAAACCAGAAAAAAAGTGTTTGCACAGTGCACAACAGTATCTGCTTGTTACAGCACTTAAACAAAGCTACAGTATATAATGCTGACAGTGAGTTAAGTATTCACACCCAGGATACTGTGTTTTTTATGGCTGCAGCATTACATCAGATTGAAATATTTTAGATGTCTCTAGATGTCTTCTCCTGGAATTCAGCCTGAAATATTTGTATCCCTGGAAACCTGGGGTATCTCTACGAGAATTTTGCATAAAGTCTGGCAAATTTTAGTGATGTAAACACAGAGAGGGTGAATTATGGCAACAAGCACAATCATGTCCCTCTTGGTTTGCTTAAGGTGCAGGGACAGGATTTATATTTGTTTGGATTCCTCCTTGTCTGGGTGTGATAGGCTAAAACACCTGTCAGTCAAGGCACCTCATGTCGCCATGAAATGTATGACACATTATAATAAGGTTTCAATTTTGCGAGCACACCTGTGCATGTAATTCAGTATGATTATGTTCAAAAGTTCATTTTAAAAACAAATAGGTGAGCTCAGTGTGGGGACACTGATAACAAGGCTCTTTTTCTCTCGTCTCTATAATGAATGGAATAATCAGCTCAGTGAGGCTGCTGTCGAGAGAACGTCAGCACAAAACCATTTCTCATCCACACTTCTTCTCCCCCGATGGGCTCATTAGTGTGCTGCTGAAAAGCACTGCTATACAACGTATTTATTATTTACTATCTTTTTTCCTATGCTTCCTTTTTTTCGCCTGCTTCCTTTGTTTGCACTGCATTCTCCTGTACACTTAACACTCATGATCAAACTCTGAACTATGGCCTACTCGACTTAATGTGGTTCTCTTACAAATGTTTTTTTTTTCTTCTTAAAAGAGATAATGGCATATGGGGTGTTTATTAATTGGGTGAGATCCAGAAATGCTGCCGTTTGATATTGTTAGAATGTTTTTTAGAGCAATTAACACAAGATCCATTGCCTTTCAGTCAGTTTTTTCTGCGTGATCTTTGCTCTACTTACTATGTTATGACACTTTATAGCTGAGGTATTGCAGTTCTTCTCCTCTTTGGCTGGCCGTAGTCATACTTGCTCAAACAGTCACTGCAGACCTGATGATCTTCGAGGCGCAGTGTATGGAGCGGACTGTCGGAAGCCATTTGTAGCTGTATGCAAGCAGAACTAGCCACAACTTCAGCCTGTTCGTATCCAAAGGTAACGTCTGTGGAAGCTGCACAAAGTGTACAGTAGCTCGACATTTTGTCGGCACAATTCGGAAATGCGCAATTGAAAATCTTTTAAGACAACACAAAGCTACGCTTTCTGTACTCCCAACAAACTCTCCCTGGCACTCTTCTCTAAAGGCCATTTTACGGTTGTGCGCAGGCTCCATGCAGAGCTTTCGCCGTAGTGTGCGCCGAGCCGGCGTGTGTGTGTGTGTGTGTGTGTGTGTGTGTGTGTGTGTGGGGGGAGTGTGTAGAGCGAGGGAGAAGTGAGAGAGTGACAGCGATTAGCTTCAGAGCGAGTACCGACTCTAGAGTCCTAGTGAGAGAAACAAAGTGTCTCCCCTGTGCTTTCTGACCACGGTGGGAAATCTGTAGCAGGAAAAGTTAACCCTCTCCTTGATTTCATGTTGTTTATGGAGAAGGATAACCAGGAAAAGAGTCAGGGGTAACGCAACGCTACCAAGCCACGGCCAAGAGACGCAACGTATAGTTAAATTTTTCGAGAGGTGCACGTCAGGCTACAGCGTAGGGTCCGGCGTAGACGCAGAGGGGTCTGCAGGGGTACGCCGTCGATTCTACGCAGAAGCATAAAAAGGCCTTAACTCTCTCACTTGCGTCCACATCGCTGTTTTCCGGCAACAAGTCACCTTGCTATTTTCAGAACAAGATGTTACCATCTTTCCATAATAACAATCTGAGCCAGTCAGTGGCAGAAACAGCACTTTTAGTGGGTGTACATTGACAGTCGCTATTGCTGCGTAGGGTTACATTGCAGATGATGTGGTCCTGACGGCATCATCGGCCTGTGACCTTCAGCACTCACTGGCTCGGTTCACAGTCGAGTGTGAAGCGGCTGGGATGAGGATCAGCACCTCTAAATCGGAGGCCATGGTTCTCAGCAGGAAACTGAGTAGGAGTGCCTACTTCAGGTAGGGAATGAGTCCTTACCCCAAGTGAAGGAGTTCAAGTACCTTGGGGTCTTGTTCGCGAGTGAGGGAACAATGGAGCGGGAGATTGGTCGGAGAATCGGTGCAGCGGGGGCGGTATTACATTCAATTTATCGCACCGTTGTGACGAAAAGAGTGCTGAGCCAGAAGGCAAAGCTCTCGATCTACCAGTCAGTTTTCGTTCCTACCCTCACCTATGCTTATGAAGGCTGGGTCCTGACCGAAAGAACGAGATCCAGGGTACAAGCGGCCGAAATGGGTTTCCTCAGGAGGGTGGCTGGCATCTCCCTTAGAGAGAGGGTGAGAAGCTCAGTCATCCGTGAGGAGCTCGGAGTAGAGCCGCTGCTCCTTTGCATCAAAAGGAGCCAGTTGAGGTGGTTTGGATCTGGTAAGGATGCCCCCTCTGCACCTCCCTAGGGAGGTGTTCCAGGCACGTCCAGCTGGGAGGAGACCTCAGGGAAGACCCAGGACTAGGTGGAGGGACTATATCTCCAACCTGGCATGGGAACGCCTCGGGATCCCCCAGTCGGAGCTGGTTAATGTGGCTCAGGAAAGGGAAGTTTGGGGTCCCCTGCTGGAGCTGCTGCCCCCACAACCCGACCCCGGATAAGCGGACGAAGATGGATGGATGGATGGATGGATAGATGGATGGATTAATGGATTAATGGTTACATTGCAGCCCAGTCTGGGCTGCCGGTTACAGCGTTCTCACTCAATACTGGACCAATTTCAAAGATTCTTGTTCACATTAGTCACTTAGACACCAATCCATGGGAAAATAGGGTCCAGGTTGGAAAAAACTCCCCTTTAATATCCTGCACTCTAACTACAGTACCGCCTTTTTTCCTGCATCTGTTTTGTAGTCATTACTTTACTCAATGCATCATGGTCTTATTTCTGCATTGCAAATGCACCCTACACATGCTGGAATAGAATCCTTTGTTTGCTGTTAAATCTCAAGTAAAATTGTCATTGGGAAAATAATGTCCATAGTACTTGTAGGTCCTTAAAACATTATGTTATATGAATGTTTATTTTTTTTTTTTGTGAGCCATTTTTATCCAGCCCTTCAGAATTCAATCAACTGCAGTAATCTCATACAACTTGTTAGAAACCATTTCAGATAAAGAAATCATGTGAGAATCAAAACATTGAGGCACAGGATCGTGACCAGAGAGTTGATGGTTAGAAACTCTCGGAGCAGCAGGGAACTTGGACCTATGGGAGGAAAGTTAATGACTAATTCAACAACTAGCGTTGACATGGCCTTAACCCCACACTGCTCCGATGCAGCTGCTCGGTGTTCACCAGTGTGACGCTGGGGAGCGCCCAGCTGTGAATGTGATTGTGTACGCGTGAAGCAGGGAGCTGCTGGAGCGCAGCATGCATGCTCAATCAACTTTCACCGGAGAAATAATATAGAATGCGATTAGTGCCAGCAGAGGTTGTATTTGTATTGCATACATTTGCATTAGTCATTCTCATATTAAGCTTTTGATCAAATAAAAAAAAAAAAGTTGAATAAGTGAGTTCTGAAATTTAATTTGAAGGTAAATTAAAGGCAGTGGCTTTATGTTGGCTTTGATTCCATTTAAATGAAACGTGCCTGCTGTCATAGCTCACTGTCTGCTGTTTGTTGTCAAGTCTGACAAAATGCTGCCAGTCAATAAAGAGAAGCAACCCTCAGCAGGACAAGACATAAAGTAAGCTGTTAAACCCGGTAGGAAAATATTGATTGAACAAGTGTATTTATGACTTTATAATTATCTCACCTTTGCTGAACATTGTGGCAACAAAAGACAACTAGAACTGCAAGCAGTTATGACGGGGTCCAAGCCCCCGATGCCAGTCGCCCCCGACGCCCCGGGGAGCGCGCAAAAGCGGAACCCAAAGCCTGAAGGTGGGGAGACAGTAATATATCGAGAGGTGTGAGCCGCAAGGTCTGCGCTACATTGCCGTTGCAAATGTACCGGTTTAACAGTTCTCCTCCATGCACATACAGACTACCTTCACCAATACAAAAACGCCCTAAACACTGCCCGGTCCTACTACCACTCACATTTCATACACTCCGGCTCCAACAACCGAGACTCTCTTCTCTACAATAAACAAACTTCTTAACCCCCCTGACAACATTACTACAACCTTCACAGTGGACAAATACAACTCTTTTCTCTCATTTTATCAATCCAAAATCAACACCATTTACAACAACTTGACCACCTCCCCTGCTCCTTCAAACACCACACCTGCCTCCCCCCCCTCCACCCTCTCAGTCACTCTCTCATTTCTCTCTGCTGTCCCCTGTGGAGCATTCACATTTCACCACAGGTATGAACAGCTGATCCCATCCCATCAGCTTTCATTAAGACCTGTCCATCATCCATCGCCCCACTCATCACTACATATATATTGATTTCACACACACAGCAATAAAAGCTAAGCCAATCTCCTGTCCTAATCAGTTTTCATATGTATTAGGAGTCAAACAGTGAAAAAATAAACATTGTAACTTATACAGTGGACAAAATATCTAAATTAAAAAAAAAAAAAAGTCCAGACGCTTTTGTCTTCATGACATTCACTTATGCCAATACTCATATAATAATGTCATATTTATTGATATCACACACGCAGCAATGCCACACAAGCATTTGTATTGTCTAAAACAGTTCTATATATTTGGAGTCATCCAGTGCAAAAACTAAACATAATGAACATTATAACAGATATAAAGGACAAACTATTTACATTTCTTACATACAGTGTATCAATCTTGGATGTAACAGTATGGATTAATTGCACAAAGATCCCAAAAATTCTGGACTTCTATGCTGTATACAAAACCTTCTGTAAGGGCTAGGAAGACAACAAAGACATAAGCAGAACGGTGCGACTCTTAACTTTTAGCTCCAAAAGACCATATGTTTCTACTAGTTATAATTATAAAGTTATTAAGTTATGAATCAGAAGTGCCGTTTGGCGTCGTATACAACACGCTCAACCTCGGAAGGAGTAAAAGGGCCAAAATTGGTCTACGTTGACTATAGCGCCCCCTAATGCCCGATCTTCACCAAATTTGGTACAGAGCCTCAAAGCAGCATGCCAAACAAGCATTACAAGTTTCATGTTGATAGCACTTACTATGGCAGAGAAATTGCAATCGCAAATGTCCCATTTAATTGCATTATCGGCCGAAACGCGTCTACGTTGATTATAGCGCCTCCTAATGGCCGATATTCGCCAAATTTGGTACAGAGCCTCAGAGTGGCATGTCGAACAATAATCTCAAGTGTTTTGCCTGATAGCATTTAATTTGGCCGAGATATGCTAAAGTTTGTGTTTCGTAGCTAGCTACGAAATTTAGTTTGGTCGTAAATTGCGCCTAGTTTTACTAAATTCTTTCCAGAACTTTTGGTCAGGTCCATCTGAAGATGCTACCTACCAGGTTTCGTGCAGATCGTTCGCATGGCCTAGGATGAGTTCGAAAAAGTTAGTTTTGCACATTGCGCGATATTGCGAATAAACTTTTTTGCGGAAATGGGCGGGGCCTATATGCTGTGATTCAGCTTGATTCAAGGAACACATGGATGTAAGGATTTCAAATGTGCGATGAGTATTGTGGGAGTTATAGGCAAAAACACATTTGACGTCATTATAGCGCCACCTAGTGGTGGTGAGGTCCATGACGCATTGTACATCTACCCTGTAAATTTAAAGTTGCTCACATTAGTGTAAGTGGTGAATCCAAATGTGGGTCCCATAGGCCATGTCCACTTTGACCAATCAGTACCCCACTGTAGGGGTGGCCTCAGGAGTGGCCCTAGATGGTACCCTCCAAATTTCGTAAAAATCAGATGAGCCGTTCATGAGATATAAACATTTTGTACTTGTAGCGCCCCCAATTTTTGTAAAATCTAAAATGTGTGGGGGACCTCCAGAGGGTCATGGCAAACAAGAATCTGAAGTTTTGCGTTGATAGCATTTATTTTGGTCGAGATATGGCAAAGATGTTGTTTTCATAGTTAGCTACACAAATTTGTTTGTGCATAATTTGCGCAATTATTATCCTATAAAAATTATTTTCATAACTTTGTGTCAGGTCGGTCTAGAGATGCTACGTGCCAAATTTCATGCAGATCGGTCACACAGTCTAGGAGGAGTTCGACCAAGTAGGTTTTCGATAAATCACGATTTTTCACTCATTAAAAGTCTAGGCGGAAATGGGCGTGGCCTATATCAGGAGATTCAGCTGGATCCAGGGAATGCGTGGAAATATGGTTTTTGAATGTGCGATGTACGGTGTGGGAGTTATAGGGCCAAACACATTTTTTTCTGCTATAGCGCCACCTAGTGATGGAAGTGGGTAAATTGTTGCGCCTGAGGTCCTTGCAGGGTTCTGGACCAGTCCTGAAAATGGCAGGAGTAGCCAGACCCACGTAACGCGTTCGTCCAATCAGCTGCCGGTCAAGGGCGTGGAGCCTCAACCATGGACGTATGACGTCCACGCCTCAGTAGTGTCGCATCAACCATGGACGTATGACGTCCACGCCTCAGTCGTGTCGCAAAAGTGGATCTTCACTGTCAGGCTGTGTTTTACTACCCGTAGAAAGTAATTAAGTACATTTACTCAAGAAGTGTACTCAAGTAGAATTTTTAGGTATTTTTCTTTACTTGTTTACGTTTTATGTTGCTTTACACAACATTTCAGAGGAAACATTGCACTTTTTACTTTGCTACTTTTATCTGACAGCTTTAGTTAGAGCTTTAGTTCTATTGACAGCATTATTGTTCCTGGTTTAACCAGCCGTTTTCCAACCATTTTGATTTGTGATCTCTCACAAATAAAAGCAGTGTCTAGTTCAGGGGTCACTAACCTTTTTGAAACTGAGAGCTACTTCATGGGTACTGAGTCATACGAAGGGCTACCAGTTTGATACACTCTTCTGAAATAACAAATTTGCTCAGTTTGCCTTTAGTTATATATGATTATTAATGATTAATGATAGCCATCTATGTGAAGACACTGATCACGTTAATGATTTCTCATTATCAATAATTATCAACAATGACTTAACAAGGTGGGAAACAGATAATATCAATATTCAATTTTCATTTTTAGAACAGGCCTGAGGGCTACTCATGTGGTCCTTAGGGGCTACCTGGTGCCCGCGGGCACTGTGTTGGTGACCCCTGGTCTAGTTGGAACCCCTCGCCATGTTTCAGATGTCTGAGTTGTTTGCAATTACACCAAAAGTGATTTCCCCTCAAATTCACTCAGATTGTTTAATTTGGAGAAAAATAAAAGGATTAGAGAAAAGTCCAAAAAATGAATACAAATTTGTGTAGCAGAACTTAACTCATCACACAACCCCTCTTGTGACCCTTTGGAGGGGCCCGAGCCCAAGGTTGGGAATCATCGGACTAAACTACCAACTGTATGAAGTCGTAACCAGCTCCACTTCAAATAGCTACAACAGAAACAAGCTATACACATTGATGCATTAGTACTAACAATCTAATAATGTTATGTATGATAATCCATTACAGGGGACATTTCTTTCAGGAGAGGAAGTACCTTTACTTTTGACACCTTTGGTACATTTTGCTGCTAATAATTCAGTACTTCTGCTTAGTATTTTGAAGGAAGGACCTACTTGTAATGGAGTATTTTTTGGATTGTTGTATTTTGTTTTTCCTGCAAACCAATAATTGAAGTGATCCAATTCTTGAGAAATGAAAATACATGCACAATAAAGTTAATAACTACACAGATATCTTCCACATTTTTTTGTGAACTAAAATGTTGCTAACTGCCTGAACTCACCTCTGAATAAACTTAAAAACTAGTTTTTGGCTGCAGTGTCTTCGTAGGCGCAGAACAAACACTGAAAGCAATAATTCATTTTGGAGGAAACATCAACGTTTTTATATTCCACAACTGCCTCTTTCAGCACTTCAGTCTCTTCTGGGGACAAACAGTACTCTTTAGCATAAATTACCAAATAAAAACGTGGGCTTGTTTATACAAGCAAGTTGATGTAGAGCCAACTTTGTGTCTCGCTTTTCCAGTTTGAGAGCTAATGTTGCCTGTTAGTAATTATTGATGTCCGGAGCAGGGGAAGAAAGCTTCCGATCCCCTGGCAGCACATAAGCGCTCGACCGTTCCGGAAGCGTTTCAGAAGTGTTGATGCTAAAAAGTAGAAATGTTCTGACATGTTGGCTGCTTTGTGGTTTGAAGTAGAAACGTTTGTGGTCCAAGTATCTACATCCAGTCTGTTAGTTTAGCTTGTTATATTCGAGAATTGTTCATGGTTTTGTTTTTTCAGACTGATATTACGAAATCAGCACAAACTGTACGGATTCAACAGAGAAACAGGCTGAAAAACTCGCAAGATAGCAATAAGTCTATAGCTTTGTGTTGGCCAATCTGTTCAATAGACCCTGCAACAAGTGATGGAGGATTTGTGACCTTCACATGCATATCCTATAATAGAGAGACTTATAAATTGTATGTGACAGTTAGTCCTTGATTAGAAAATAGGACATGATAGAAAAGTGACTTAAGCAGTAAATGTTGGAGTAGGCTAAGTTCCTCAGTTTAATGAAATGTTTCTTTGCCGTCTGGAAATTGAAAGTTGGTTACCTTGGGCACCTGGATAGCTCACCTGGTAGTGTGCGCACCCATATATAGAGGTTTACTGCTTGACGCTGCGGGTTCAACTCTGATCTGCAGCCCTTTGATGCAAGTCATTCTCCCTCTCTCTCCCCTTTCATGTCTATAGCTGTCTAGTCTCGCTTTGCCAGACCCTCCTCCAAAGTGTGCTGAAGGAGGGTCTGGCTAGTCCACATAGCATTCGGGGATGGGAGGAAAACATGCTCTGGTTTAATGGCATTTCTTTAAACCAATCACAATCGTCATGGGCAGTGCTAAACTCCACACAGAGCCGCTGCAAAATAGTCGTGCGAGAGAAAACTCCGATTGGACAGGTCTAGCTAGCTGTCTCAATTTACCCTGCAGAGATCTGAGGAGCAGTTAACCATAGTCCTCAGAAATCCACCGAATTTCAAATTCCAACACAAAGAAAGCGGAAGGAAACGGAAAATACATGCATCCGGCAGAATTTCCTGCAGCACCAGAGCAATCCCAGAAGTGTAACGTCAAGGATATAGACTAATAGCTGTCCTATACAAATAAAGGCCTAAAATGCCCAAAAAAAGAATCTTAAAAATAATAGAATCCTTGTTTACCTTGACAATCACGGTTGTATTTCCTGTTGCTGCTTCACAATAAAAGGCCCCATGTGTTTCGCCAGCGTGAGGCAGCAATCTTCACAATTTCTGAACATTGCAATGAAAGCTTAATCTTAATTCCATGTGAAAAATAAGGGTGAGGCGATAGTTAAATGTTACTGTGACATTTGCCCTCATTCCTCTACGCTGAAGCTTAAATCTGTGTTAGGCACTTTAATTTTAGCGTTGTTGGGCATAATTCCATAATGATCTTTCAGCATATTGTTATTTATGTGGTCTGAGAGAAAACAAGACTTCTGCATCTCCTCTTGGCTCTGTTTTAGGCTTTAGATAATCTAGTCGTGACGGGAGACTTTGGCCAATCACAGGACATTTCAGAGAGAGAGAGAGAGAGAGAGAGAGAGAGAGAGCGAGAGCGCGCGCGCGCGCGTTCCTATTGGTTGTTGCGCATGCATTGCCTGTGTGCAGTAGTCTGGATTAACGACTAGAAAAGCTGCCGGATGTTCCGGCGATGTGTGTTGCTGTTGTCTAAATCCATTCTCTTTGGGAAACAACAACAAACTTCGAGCTAGCAAGCTACACGCTGAAAATGTTTGAAGAAAATTTAGATTGTGCAACAAGGCAGGCCTGCTTGGTTCTTTCGGGGAATGATTGTAAAGATTTACACAGAATATGTTTATGGCATTTACTCTCTAGCTGGGATATTCTGGGACTGATTGGGGGATTGCTGTGGATGAAGTACACACGGCGATACACTGGTAAGTGCAAATGAGGTTTAACCATGTATCAGCTAATTTAAATAGCCCACGTTACTGTATTGTGTGAACAGTTAACATCATTTAATATTGTACGTGGCCTTTTCTTTTTCGGGGTGCAAATGTTCCGCCAAAACAAGTTCCTTCCTGAGACTGTTTTGAAGATACACCGTCTTTGCGTCCAGAGCTTAGTGCCGCCCAAGACGATTGTGATTGGTTGCAAACAACCCAGATCATTTTTTATCTGTAGTGTAGCCAGACCTTGCTCCACAGCGCTTTGGAGGTAAAGATCTGGCAATGTGAGACTACACATTGCCAACAAAGAGGGGAGAGGGATAGCTGCAGGAAGACATCTCACTCTAATTAAATTCTGGTGTTTTTTTGCTTATTGTTGCGATTATGCATTCTGATCAGACTGCACTGTGTGAGAGAGCAAAATAGCGGGAGTGAGGGGTGTGTGTGTGTGTGTGTGTGTGTGTGTGTGTGTGTGTGTATGAGTGATACTGATTCAGCTGGAGAGGGCAGACAATGACAATGATGATATTCAGTAATACTCATGGCAACTGGGGCCTTAATTTAGACATGCTGCAGTTACCAAGTTCAAGGCTATTTAGTTTCACACAGTGGCAGTCTCTACTTAATCTTTGTACATTTTCCAGATTTGGCTTCTGCATGTGAGCATCATTTACTTTACTGACATAAAACGCAACCTTTAGGCATGTCTAAATCGCTAAGGTGCAATTCTTATTTATTTTTGTATTTATCCACATCATGGCTTTGCTGGAGGTGCCATAGTTATGTACATGTGATACTGTCATATCATTTGCTTTTTGTTTTTCTTGTCTTTTTAGCTCCTATAGTGTAACAGATGGTGAGAGAGAAACTTTGTTGTAGGTTTGGTCGTGGGTGGGCGGGGGACTTGTTAAACAAAAGTTGAAATGTACTACCTGTGAGTGCAAAAAATCAATAAAGAAATTGTTTTTAAAAAAACGCAACCTTTGTTTTTATTTTAAAAACCTTTTACCAAATCATATTTCAAACCCTGATCTGTAAAAAACATTGAACTGCTCTTTAAGGCTTTCACAAACATGGCATGACCTATAACTTCCTTCAAATCATTTGATGTGTGTCATGAAAATAACGAGGCTCTCTCTCCTTCTTTTTTTATCATAATGAATGGAATAATTAGGTCTGTGAGGCTACTGTCGAACGAATGTCAGCATTAAACCATTTCTCATCTTGACTTCCTCTCCCCAGATGGCCTCATTGATATATCCATTTTCGACGCATCCTTGCTGTGCATCTGAAATATGCCGCTGCAAACACATCATGAAAACAGCCCCGAATTGCCAAGGGCATATGGGTCTTTAGTTTTTTATGCCTCGCACTTCTTTCTGGACACATCCGTCTCATCACCTGCCCACTGCGATGACCAGATATAATGATAATTACACCACAGGCCTGTGTTGAAAAACGCCTGCACACGGCACAGCCTCGTTTGGCTGCTCGTCTTCTCCTTTTTTTCTGCCAGTTTCTGGTTACAGCTCGAGCCTGCAATGAGAGCAGAAGCTGATGCTGCAGTCCATTGGTACCACTGCAGGGGAGGCTTCTCATATTCAGCTTCATCTTCAAAGGCTTCTCATTGTTGTTGGAAAGGCTTGATGACATGCCCTGTGCTACGTGTGCAAAGCAGAAATATGTTGCCTGTCGTGATCTCTAATCATTGTTTTAGCCAGCGGTCTGAACTTACACACCATCCACACTTCAGAATAGACAGTTTCTTTCAAGTGAAATCCAAGCCGTGCTTAAATAAGATTGAATGTAAAATACTCCCATCGCAGCTGAAAGTACAGAATGTACAACAAAATGATTATTTAATGTGAAAAATGGCCCCTCAGAGTGCAAAGTCATTGCTTTGTGTATTTGTATGGAACATTTTAATGTTGTACTGTAGCTGTGCAGGTGGTGCTAAACCTAACCCTGCTTTCATGCCAAACCCAGTGCAACATTGCACAGAGCAAGGCCATTATTTTCAATGGAAAGTGCAGCTGTGCCTTCCGAGGCAGCTTTACAAAGTGCCCCGATTTTGTTTCCTATCTTTGCAGCCAAAGTTAAACTAAAATAAACTGTGACCAGGGCCATTACCAGGGTTTTAGAAATACTTGATCCTCATGAGAACAAGTCCTCCCAGTGGTCTCGCTACACACCACCCCCCTTTATTTTTGTTGTTGTTGTTATTTAGATTTTTCATATTGTGTGTATTCATTTAATGGTTCAATTACCACATACGGTAGTGATGCCGCCAGATTCCTCTCTACACTGCTAGGGATACAATTGTGGTGGAGAAATTCTAAACCATATTAGTGTTTGTCTGAAAGTAGTTACATTTCAATATATTTATTCTGATCAGCTTAAAAAATACTTCAATACAATCAAAATTTATATTTGTAAAGTGTAACCCATTGCATGCTTGTGCATTTGGTGTGACAGAAGGGCAACTTTATATTTTGTTGGTTGGATTAATCTAAAGCAATGCATTATAATTTATGAGCTTACTATATGTATGTTTATGTGAGGCTTGCAGAATTAGTGACATCTTTTAAATCACTTCTTAAAACGCATCTTTTTTTTAAAAGCCTTTCGTGCTTCGTTGCTGTCTGCTCAGGTACAAGTACTTCTGAACTGTTTATAACAAGATGCAAAGAGTTGAAAAGGCAGTGCAGCAAACATTTAAGAGTCAGTCAACATTTTCAGTACACAGATTTGATTGTTTACACTTTGCATAGGATTCAATCAGCTGAGACTCGCGCGCCTAAAAACCCTAAGCTTGGACATCAAATGAGACATGCTGAGTTTCAATCTACTCAGATCTCATATCACTGCTCACAAGTGATGCTTCCCCGGCTTTAAAGGCTGTTATACACGGGAAATGTTTTGTAGCAGTATGGCTTGGCAATATTTTCCACAGCAGGGACAGAATTTGCAAATGGGACAAAATCAGTGTGACGGCCAAGAACGTGCCATCAGTCCAGACCTTCAGTTCTTGCACCACAGGGTTTTATTTCTGCTATAATTCTGCCGAAGGGGAGGAAGGGTAAAGTGTTATGAACTGAACAGAGTACCACAATGAGCTATTTAAAAGCATGTTAAAAAATGGGCTGCTTATTACGGCAGCCACCAACGTGAAATGCAAGTAGAGAGTTGATTTTAAATAACAATCGGCTCTAAAGTGGGTTTAAGACCAAGTCAAGACTTAGAGCAAATCTAGTCCTTAAACCGTGTATGTCTTCAGGAAACCTGACCTCCAGCTACTGTGATGAGAGCACAGAGTCTACTTATCAGGAGTGTTAGATCATTATGTGCAGTAGTGCTGAAACAATTAGTGTATTGTCAGAAAAATTGACAATTTTGGTGATTGATTAAGCATTTAAGTCATTTATCTAGCAAAAGTGACCAACATCCACTGGTTCCAGCTTCTAAAATGTGAGGGTATTGCTGATTTTTCTGTAATGAATATCATTGTAAATTAAATATATTTTGGCATTGGACTGTTGTTCAGGCAAAGGAAGCCTTTTTGAAGACATCCCCTCGGCATCAGAGGAATTGTAACGCTGGATTTATAGTTGTGCATTAAGGAGTTGTGGTCTAGCTTTGAATAGTACACACGTAGCCGATGCAGGCTATGTTTAAAAGATGGAGATACCACTTGGGGACCGCAAGAGCTGTGACTAGACAGCTGTGGCTGCTTGTGTTTTCTCTACAAGATTCAGATACCAATGGGTATTGTTGTGAGTGAACACAACACTAAGGAAGGTAAAGAATGGTTCAGTTTTTTTTACCTTTCAATTAGACACATCTATCAAAGCCAGGACGTGAACATGCTGATTACACGTCAGTAGTTTGAGTAATAAGACAAAGCGGACCATGTTGTCAGCCAAATTACCTGCCTTATTTTTCCCGTTGCGTCATTGTGCACAGAAGCTCAGGAAAACAGCATGGCAGCTTGTAGAGTGTTACAAACCTAGTATTTACTTGAAATAGAAAAGGTCTTGCTGCATAGGCTCCTATGCTCTCGTGTCCAGTGCTGAATGCTAGCGATGTCAGCTAAACTACTCCTGCTTCCTCCACTGCCACAGTACGATCACCACTTTCTATTTCTCTGAACGTGTGCAAATCTGAAGTTTTCACTTGACAATATTTCTCAGAATTGTAGGCAAGGTGATGAAGGATGAAAAAGCATCCGTACTGATGAAATGGCCAAGGCGAGACAAATTTGAGTGAAAAGTAGGTGCGAGACAGACAAGTTGAAGATATCAGAAGCACAGAGTGTTGTGCTGCAGCTGGAGCCTTTTGACATTATCATGTAACTGGACCTTCATTTCCCAGGAAGTCTTTATGTACTGCAGCCTTGAAAGCTGTTGCAATGTTTGATTCAGCTCATTTGCTGGTCAATATTGGCTCTTTCTCTCCGTCTTTTCTTCTCTGCCTCTCCCTCTTAATTTCTCTCGCCATGTGTCTCAGCGAGACTGTATCAGCAGGCAGACACAGAAAGGAAAAAAACAACAGCTCAGGAGCAGGCATTCATTAGAATGCATTAACACCTCTTAATCACGGTAAGATTTCTCCACTGCTTCATGACCAACCCAGCAGGAGCCTGCCACACATCCTCTCCTGGCTTATGACATCAGCATCGCAAATATTTTAAGGGCACAGCTTTTTGAGGGATACAGAGTGGGAGCGGAGGCGAAGACACAGGAGAGAAATCCCTGGAAGGATTCGAGCCAAAGCAGGCAGGGGGACGTTTGATACAAAGGATAAAGGTTAGAAATCAATATGCCTTCTTTTTTGGCAAGCACTGTAATTCAGGGGTGCTAGGAGAGGGTATAGGCTAGGTTATACTTCCTTTCATAACCTTCTGGGTAAACCGCTTTTGGAGACCTGAATAAGGTCTAGCAACTGTAGCCAGTTTGCCCTTGAGCAAGGCAGTTAACTACCAGCTGCTGCTGCTGTGGAGTTGCTCAGTGGATGCGCTGCTGGAACACTGCCAGGGTACAGATCCAAACCTTAGACTTTTACTCCCACTCTGGTGTCATTTTAAAATCGTTGTTTCTTCTTGTTTAATCTTCACTTGGCAAGGACGTTATGAATACACTTGTTTCAACACAAAATAGGGCATAAAGACGTCCCATGCATTCATCCCGACTGCCCAAATGAAACTATGTAATTTGGTATGGTCCCATTTCTATTCATAGGAAGGGATTAAAATTTAAGAATGGATTCCAAAACTGTCAGCTAAACTGCTATGGAAGAGCACACTGTGCTGGGAAAATTAGTGTCACCAATCATTCAAGCAATAGCTCACGACAGGCCGTGGTATGTTGGGATTTTATCACTGCTCCGCTTCGCGTCGCGCCTAACAACACCGCCCCTCAGCTGGTATACTGTATATAAATCATTGGTATACTCTATGGGAATCACTTTTACATACTATGACAAGATGCCCTAGTTATGATACTGACAGTGTACATGTGTTGTGATCAGGAGGTAATTAAAGGTGGGCTTCAGGCTAAAGACTAATGTCTCTGCAAGTGTAATGAAAGTACAAAACACAGTCTCGCTGCAGTACTGTATCTTTCCTCTCAACCTTTCTACTGTCTCAGTATAAGCAAATCCTAAAGGGAGTACACGGCCCACTCTCCTCAGGAAAAAAGAAAACGCTGAACAGAAGTTTGTAAGTGTTTAAGATTGTGCAGCTTATTCTTCAGAAACAGACTATGGTCATTCCCATGTTTCAGTGAGTGTCAGCCTTTTTTACATACTGCACAAACAATCTTTTGGATGAAAGTGTCCCTGAGATGCTGTAAAAACACCAAAAATAAGCTGGAGCAGGCAAAACAACTCCCAACAGAGAAACAGCTCAAAAATGAATTTCTCATCCAGAGTGTGAGTTTAACAACTTGAAAATAATTCAGGCTTTGACTCAAAAAAATAAAAAAAAATAAAAGCAACCATAAAAGCTGTCACTATGAACAATTTAAATATTCTCCATGATGAGTGCTGCTTCCAATGATTCTGGATGTATGGCAAACACATTTCTTATAGACAAAAATAGTCTAGAACGTCAATCAGGCCCGCTGTTCCCAAAACCCAGATCAAAATAGCTTATTCTTTGTTCTGTTTGGGAAGGAGAGCAGTTTGAGCACATTAGACAGCAGGTAGCCTCAAACAGACCATGCTGGCTGCAGGATGGTCTCTTCATTTTTACCTTTAAGAGGCACAGACACTGAGAGTCAGCCTGGCTCTGTTTTTACTGTGCTGCTACTGCTGCTGTAGGGCCCCGAAAATATTTTCTCAACTTCCTTGGAATCAATAATTCTCATGCAAGTCGACTGTGGTAGTTTCTCTTTTGATAACCTACTTTGAGAGAAGTGTGGATATGGTCTAGCCACCCATACAGATATGCAGCATTTTACGCAGGTTTATTGTTTCCATTTAATGGCAGTATGAAATAGCCTATCGATTTAACTTGTCCTATTTCAACTTTGGCCAAGATTGGATTTTTAAACGAGCTGGGTTGGGTGCCGCCTGGGAGCAGAGGATCACAGGGACTGTGTGACTCGCAGGTCGGAGTGCGCAAAGCAACGCGACCCGTGATTCATCCGCAGTTTCCAGACGGTGCGCAGGTGGAGGCGAGGCGAAGAGGAGAGGAAGCAGCCGCTCAGGACGGACGGATGAAACGAGCAGGGATGTTCAATACGCGCAAGATTTATTCCATCTAAAGGAACACACTGTTTTTTTTTTTCCTCCACCGCTATAGATTTGGAACCACTGTATTGCTTTGGCTCAGCTGTAACCCATTTCTCCTCCATGACAAAAGTTTGACTGTTAAAAAATGATGCTCTGCTCCGCTACTGTTTTTTCATGCATTGCTGTGGATTCCGGCGTCAGCGCAAGTGGCCAGTCATCACTTGAGAAACAGCTGCGATTCTTTCGGTCTTAATTTGCGGTGCCAATTTCAGCAAACAGAGGGCTTTTTTTCTTGCTCATCATCGCTCGACCGGGATTGCATCCATTTGAATTATTGTCGCACTCCGTTCCATAATGGACTTCCTCGGACTGTACTTCTTACAGCTGGCTCTTATCGGTAAGTTGAACACTTAGAATGTAATTCAGTATAGTTGAACTTGTTTGCAAAAATGAATACGTTGTTCTGCGGGTGGTCGCTGCAGCTCCAATTAGACCAGTTTTCAGTCTGATCATCATGCTCATTAGTGCAAGTGTTCTCTAACCAGTCCTTATTAGCTTGCTCTGATTTTGGTCAAAGTTGCATGATGATATATTTATTTTCCTGCAAGATCAGCACGTTGTGTTAATGTGAAGGGATGCCCAGCAGGGTCCCGGACAGAGCGGGGATACATTTTTGTTTTTTTTTTCTTTTTCTTTTTTTTTTATTATAAAGGACCACACAGACAGACCGCAAAGTATGGTCTGATGGACTAACAGTACCTAATGAAGCGGTTTTCTCCACTGAGGAGATGCTTGTATGTCTCTTCTCAGCCTCGTAGAGCAATTGTTGTGTTGCCCTGCAGGCAGCAGCCCCGTACATACCCCCTGTAGCTTATATTCACATGGTGTTCTAACAGCAGACGGATGTGAGAATAGATCACTGAAGAAAAGAGAGCCTCAAAACTGTTTTTGCCCACAACACAGCTGCTGCTGCTGCTGCTGCTGGTCCCCAGTTTGATGGCGAAAATGCCAATGCAGACGTGTGTGTGTGTGTGTGTGTGTGTGTGTGTGTGTGTGTGTGTGTGTGTGTGTGTGTGTGCGCGTGTGCGTGTGTGCGTGCGTGCGTGCGCGCAATAAGCATACTGTAGAACTGCCCAAAGTAGTGTGTGCTGTGCAAGATCACACTCCAGCTGGTGCAAGCCATTTCTAATGTCACTGCTGTTTTCTGCTGGTCTCATTTAAAATCCATGTGTGGTACAAGCTCGAGACTTTTTCGGATTCTGCTGTACTCTGTTCTGCAAAACTCCTCCCCACCATGGAGACAGAAAGAACCTTCCCGCAGAGCGAATGTGGGCTGGAAACAGGACGTACAGACGGAGGGATTTGAATAGCCTGTGAGATTTATAGCCTTGATGGTGACAGCTCCAAATCTCAGACTCCATTTCCTTTTGCTGCAGCTGGGAAAGCAGCCTTGCATGCTGGAAGTACACTGGAAATTCTCAGGCTCCCAGACAAGACGTTCCACCACCTTGGACCCTGAACACACACACACACACTCCTGTCTGACACACTTCCCCTAAAGGAAGGGATGCTATTATGTCCCGCTGTCTTCCCTCACATTTCAAACTATATGTAAAACGTGTGCCACTCTGCTGTGCTGTCACTCAAGACATGAGCTAGGTGGGTAAGTAAAAGCAGGATGTGAGGAGGGTGGGGTGGGGGGCAGCCAGTCCTAGTCTTCTCTCTGCAGATATTCTCACCTTGTCAAAGAGATGTGTCAAAACGGCAGAGAGGGCCTTGTGATCCCGTCCAACAGCCACACAGGGAGGCAGACACAGAGGGGAGAAGGGGGGAAGCAGCATCAGTTCCTTCAGCAGCTTCTGCCGAAGTGTCCTTGAGCACGCTTACCAACAGCACTCGCTCCTAGGTATTTGTGTGTGTAGACTGGTTTAGCTATACATTGGAGGACCAACACTTGGCAGCCCACTGCCTTATGAGGACCTTTTGGTTTAAGAGGATGTATAGGCTATTCATCCTCCAAACAATGCTTTAAACATGCCCGTGGTGTCCGGGGCTGCAATTATATCCGTCCTGTCTAATTAATGTCTCGTTCTGATGAAACAAGGTTGAGTTATAAGAAGTAGATGTATGCAAGAATAACGTGCTGTGTTTTTGCATTTTGTTAACTTGCAGGGGTTAACTCATGCATTGAAAAACGAAAGGGGGAAAAAAACAAGCTTCTATTTACTTCAAATTGAAATTAGCATATTTACTGCTCAGTCTTGTGATGCTTCAGTGATTATCTGCCCGCACCGCTCTGAACATTTTGCAATCATTACTGAAATTAGTTGACCAGGTTTATCTGCATATTATTCTTCTCTAAGTGGTAGGCAGCAAATGAACACAGCTTACCTCGCCATTTGCGACATGGCGGAGGGTTTGTACTGTTTCAATATTGCGAACAGTGTTATATCCACGGCAGTAATTGGCCTGCAAGAAGTAATGATCATAAACATAAATGGCCCACTACTCGAGGATGGTATGCATGTTTGGGGCAGGGGCAGCAGTCATGGAGGGAAGGTGTAAACAAGTTGAGGATACATTAAACTGCAAGGGCCTTTCACAAAGGCAAACTGGTGCAGCTGTAGATGAGATTCATCATGGTGGGGAGCCAGTAGAACATCCTATAAAGAGGCAGAGCAGACTGAAAAGGGCATCCACTGTTGATTTTGTATCAGCCTGTTTTGGCAAACAGATTATTATGTGTAATTTGCTTCTAAATGGTAACTGACGTGGCCGGGTTGGCTCAGTGGTAGAGCAGGTGCACATGTACTGAGAGGTTTATGCCTCGACGCAGAGGTCTAGGTGTTCGAATCCGACCTGTGATGATTTCCTGCATGTCTTCCCCCTCTCTCTCCCCTTTCTCACCTAGCTGTCCTGTCAAAAATTAAAGGCGGAAAAGCCCAAAACATAATCTTTAAATGGTAACTGACAGGGCACTGTGATCAATTATGAAATTAATAATTACTTGTTAAATTGTGAAAAGAAATGTTCAAAGAGCAACATTTCATTTTGACATTATTGGATGTGATTAGTTTTTCCACAGTCATGACTAATGATGAAAAGACTCCTCAAACTAAAGGCCAAACGTGATACAAATATCTTGATTATTAACACTAGTCATGGTTTGGTTGATGATGTCAGGAAAGTGTTTCAGATCACTCATTAGAACTCAAGAATTATATTTTGAGGACTCCAGACCAAAGTTACTTAGTTGAGACTACAGCACTGAGAGTAAGCTGACTAGGTCATTATTTACTGATTAACATTTCAGTCCAGTTGAATCGATTTTTTCAAGTGGTCCTTCCGCACTTGGCTTTGTTATTCACTGCAGTAGAATGATCTCATCTTTAGAAGAAAAGAATAGCTTTACAAAGTCTTTACTTTGTTACAATGACTGAATTCCTGAATTTTGTTTTTCATGCAGTTGTTATTTCTCGTGGTCAGTTTGTCCTAACTTTCCTTAACGTTCTTGTGATGGGTGATCTCTTATATTGTCATCTGAGTGTACCTTGTGACATCAACACAACTTTGTTGCACTGGGAAGACTAATAGCATTGAAAGCTATAGTGCGTGGTGTCTGTCACACCCATGTGGAATTCTAAGTAATGACAACAACACTGTCGGTGCATCCACATGACGCAAGACTTCAGTGATCGTGCGCCACCCCCATGGCTTCTCCATGCAGTTGCTAACAGAGGATTTAGAAACATAATGGACTCTTAAGAAGAGGTAATAATCTTGTTATTTTTATGTCCTCTTCGTCTCCAAAGCTGAATGCTGCTGTTTCCTTTCTCAGCGGTGACGTGCGAAAGTCGCCTGACAACACCATTTTGTATACATCACCATACTGAGAAAAAAAAAAATTGTTGTGATTGTTGCTGGCAAAAATCCTTGATTATGCGACACGTTTTTTTTAAATTTTATGCAATGAAATTGCGGGAACTTGCAAAAATTGCGGGAACTTGCAAAAACTGCGGTTTCATCATGGCTTCATCGCGGGGTTTGCAGCTTTTCGATGATGTTCACGTCACGTAATTACGTCACTTCATAACGTTCCCATGGCAACAGGGGAAAATGGCTGCTCTTGTGTGAAGTAAACACATTTTTCAACTTTCTGCTAAGATGTATGTGACTTTTTTGCAGCAAAAATGCGGGGATTATGAAATCATTCAAGTCCTGCATATTTTGTGCGGAAATCTGCAATTTATGCGGCGAAAGTGCGGCGTATTTGAAAAAATGCGGACTTTGGCTGATTGTGCATTGAATTATGCGATTGCATAATCACATTTTTCTGGAGGGACTGGATAGTCTTAATTAGCTTCGTATCAACTCATTTGGCAATGGCATTGAATGTAACGGACGTTCATTAATATAAAATAGTTGCGCACTGAAGCTTAAAAGCAACACTAAAGCACTTTTCCCACTTCGGTCCCCCTACAGGTTGGAAGTGGAATTGTCCATTACCGCTGTCGTAATGTCTCATTATGTCTCATTCGAACTACAGATCCGCTACCCAATTTGGCAAACTTGCATAATGTAATGTAATGGACAATTCTGCTTCCAACCTGTAGGGGGACCGAAGTGGGAAAAGTGCTTCAGTGTTGCTTTAAGGATTTTCATTTGAGGAAGAAGTTCTTAAAAAGTCTAATATGTGGTTTTATTGCATTCTAGTGAATTTAGGCTTCTGACAGTGTTTAGCTGCCTCCTCTGAAATGAATTTCTGTCTGTATGGTTATTGGATATCAGTGCCAGATGATGGGTCTGGACTTAAGAAGCAAAGCTCTACTCTGATGCTGGGGGATTCGCCCTGATCCTTATTACAATACTGACCTATTTGAGTGGATCGGGTATCGACCGTGACGCGATTGATTCAGTGTTTTCACTATCAGGAACACTCATTTACTCACAGTGGGCCACCAACTCCACAGCAATCCCTGGTTGCATGATTCTGATGAGTTAGCACTGGTATCGGATTGGTACTTGCTATCTGCAGACACACTATTGGTATCTGAATTGGTTTCAGAAGAGAAAAAGTTGGATCGGTGCATCTTTTGGTGGAGGTTTTGATAGTTGTAAAATATTAACACAATTAACAGGACAAAAAAATGAAATCAAAATTGGGCCTGCACAATACGGGCTACTTCTTTATCAGAGCAATTGCCAAAAACAGCTGCCTCCTGCTGCAGAGAACTTGAGTTATTAGAGCAATGATGCTCAAAGTGGGGCCACTCTGCCAGGGGCGCCATGAAAAGTGTTCAGATTTATTCATTTAAAATATCACTTTATTTATTTTTTACAAATCGCTTCATAGTTCAACAAAGAATATTTACATTTTTAAATCTATAATAGTTAATTGATTACGTTCTAATCTAACAAATCTTGAATTCTTAGACTCAGCAAATCATTTTTAATACATGTCTAATATCTTTCTAATTCATTTCTCTTGTGTTGTTCTGTCACATAACTAAGACTATAGAAGTGTAAAAAAATAGGCTACGTCAAACTATTCCAAGGGAGATACATGATGAGGGTGTCATTCATGTATTCTCTATCTTGTCAGGGGTCCTTGGCTGAAAAAAAGATTGAGAACCTCTGTATTAGTGCACTGGGATTAAACTGTACTGTATGAATGAATCATTTTATTTTATTTATTATTGTGTCATGCACACAAAAAGTATGCCCAGCCCAAACAGGCTTACAAGACACCACTGCTTATAGCAAGGGACCAGATACCAAAATAGTAACATAAGTTAAACAGATAAACCTTCTTGTCTTTTTTGCCATACTTTAGAAACAAAAGTCACCCATTTATATATAATTGAATGTTGTTTAGATTTTATATATATATATATATATATATATATATATATATATATATATATATATATATATATATAATCTAAACAACCACTCCATTTAGTCATCATCAGCACACAAGAGCCTTTCAGGATTTTGGACAGACATTTCATGTAAGATGGGTGTTCTTAACTCATCATAATAAGGACAATACAAAAGAAAATGTGATTCATTCTCAATTTCTCCTAATTCACATAGTTCGCACAACCTTTTATCTTCTTGGATGTTTTTAAATCTACCAACTTCAAGGGCAAGAGGGAAGAATTCCTGTTCTCAACTGAGCCACCAACCACCTCTGACTCCTCGATAAATGTGCTGTTACATAAAGTTCAGGACCATAATAATGTTTGATTTGAATATAAGTTTGTAGTAGGGCTGTCAAAATAACGCGTTAATTTCGATTAATTAATCTGAGAAAAAATAATGCGTTCAAAAAATTAACGCAGATTAATCCATTCTATATTGACGTTTGCATACAGACGAAAATCTGGTGCCACTGATATGTCTGCGCTTCTCTCTGATGCTCTGAAACAGACATTACAGGCAACACAAACACGCTGCATGTGACGCTAGTTAACACTATACTCAACAGCAGCTAACGTTAGCCTACCGCTAGCTAGTTAACACTACACTCGACAGCAGCTAACGTTAGCCTACCGCTAGCTAGTTAACACTACACTCGACAGCAGCTAACGTTAGCCTACCGCTAGCTAGTAGCTGGATTAAACACGGTTACAATGCTGACAGCTAACGCTAAACGGTGTAAAGTTTGACTGTGTTTACTGTAGGGCACACGTGTCAAACTCAAGGCCCGCGGGCCAAATCCGGCCCCTTGCTAATTTTGATCCGTCCCCCATATACATTTAGGTTCACAATACATTTTGGCCCACGTAATTTTTGTCAATTTTCACAACGTTTTTTTCGACGTTTTTTATGCTTTTCCAAACGTTTTTGGCATTTTCTTCGACATTTTTGTCAACAAAACTGTAAGTGAGAAGACTATATGAGACATGCAATAATACAGTCGATGATATTTGACTTTTCCCATGACATAAATGCAATTAACTCTATGTCTGGCCCTTGATATGATTCTTATTTTCTAGTGTGGCCCTTAGGGGAGTTGAGTTTGACACCCCTGCTGTAGAGGATTCAACACTGGTATGACGGTGCGTTCAATGAAACTGGTAAACTACAGCTTCGTGGTGCATTTGAAGTTGTTGTAAATGTCCTTTTCCTATCTGGTTGTTGTTTTTGTCGTTCAACAGCAATTTACTAGTGACATAAGTTAATGTTATTGTTATACATTATTATTAAATCATTTAATTTTGACCATATGGCCTTAGCAATAAACAAGCTGTTCTTTAATGTCACCAACTGTTGTTTAGTACCCTTTTTTTTCTTTTCTTTTTTTACTTTCTTAAAAAGTATCGGTTCAAGCACCGTTAATTATGTATGCAATTAATTTTGATTAATTAATCACAGAGTATGTAATTAATTAGACAAAATTTTTTAATCGATTGACAGCCCTAGTTTGTAGTTTTGGTTTTGACAAAATGTCTTTTGACCAGTTTTCTTCAAATCTTACAAGTAACTTACTTCTGATTGTGTTCATGCTGCAGGTTAAATTAGTATGATATATATGTTGCAATTGGACTTCTTTTCATTAGTCCACGGAGAATTTTGTGCTTTGGCCCAGAGCGACACCTTTTTATTAGTCCTGTTATCTAACATATTAAGCAAACGATTCCACAGCCTTATCATTTCACATTTTCTCATTATTGAACCAGGGATCCAACCCAAATCACCTTGACAGCTAAAATAGGAGGAAACTTATGAACTCCTAAAAAAAAAGCGAACATCCCTGTTCTGAACAGAGTCTACTGTTTTAGATCCTTTAAAACCCCAAATCCCAGACGTATAAGTTGATATGGGGGAAACACATGCATCATAAAGTTGTAAGTAAGTAGAGTACCCAAGTTCTTTACATACTTTAAGTTTTTTAACAACAGACCTGTAAATGTGCTGTAAAACAACACAAAAATGGAGCTAAAAGAGGCTAAAAAGTTCTGTAAAAAAAAGTTTTATGTGGATTTATTTCTATCAAGATGAGCCCATAGTCATTTGAATCAGTATGAATTATTGTCTTTTGAGTACAGTAACTTTGGGGGATATAATTATATATTTGAGAGTTTCACAGGACAGATAGGACAGTGCATAGGGACAATGACAGACACTCAAGTAGCTTCCTAATTAACAACCCCACACAAATTCACACACACACACACACACACACACACACACACACACACACACACACACACACACACCGAGAAAGGCCTCCCGTGTATCCAAACCCAAGTCCTTCTGTCGCTGTCAGCAGTTATTCAGCCTCATCACTGTGCTTTGTATGGGAATGAATAATTTGCTTTGGTAACCTTGAATTGTGACAGATAATATTATGGGTTTTTGCAAGTATGTGCTTTAAGCATTTATTCTGACAAATCTGAATCCCACCCACTCACCACCACCCCCTAACACATGTATAATTCATACTCAACCTTCACTCACAACGGGGCCTGAAAGCTGGTGCAGCGTTGCATAGTTTCTTGAATTCTCTTATAGTGGATACTTCTCTGTGCCTCTAAGTTGCTCTGACAGATAGAAGGGAGAGAATAGTGTCGGAGAATTACAGGAGCAAACATAGCGGGAAGAGGAGGATGTGAATGCGAATAAGCCGTGTGTGACAGCGAGAGAGGGGATTTACTTTTTCCATGAGGCTGGAGCTGTCGCAGGGCATCTACCGGAGAGGAGATATGTATCCTCCGTAGCACGTCTCAGTTGCTCTTTAGGTCCCCGGTGCGTCTGCTCTTTGGAGCCTCAGATTTACTGTGCAGCCCTTTTGAATTTCATTTATGCTTTACTGTTTGTTGTTCATACCGAGCACCTGTTGCTCCACATCCCAAAAGTAGAGATGGTAGAGATGGCTCGGCCCAATCTACACCCAGGATCTTCACATTTTGCAGATATCGTTCTCTGCACTCAATCCATCGTGTGTGATTGATTTATTGATTTCATTTGTCAACTGTCTCCTCATTGAGATAATGCCTAGGCTAAAAAGTTTTTAGGAACACTGCCTTTCTGACTGTCATAATGACTTAACAAAAGAGTTGAAACTAGTTGACATTTATAGCTGGTTGTTCTCTGCTGTCGTGCTGGTTTTATCTCTGCCAGGACAAGTAATACT
This sequence comes from Sander lucioperca, assembly GCF_008315115.2. Classification (NCBI taxonomy): domain Eukaryota; kingdom Metazoa; phylum Chordata; class Actinopteri; order Perciformes; family Percidae; genus Sander; species Sander lucioperca. The sequence continues at coordinate 7,051,704 of NC_050190.1, read as the reverse complement.
GTATGTAAGAAGAGCAGATGGAAGCAATTACAGGCCATCAACAGTGGAGAAAAGAGCAAAATGGAGTTGGAAGTTGGAGATAAACATTCCCTGGAATAGAGGACTCAAACTGCAGCACTGCTGCTGGTAGGGAGGATTTTGTGGGGTGAAACCAGAATGATGTGCTTCTTATTATGTTAAAACCCTGTCATTTCCACTGGCTTTTGTTGAGGGACGATTATGCCACAGAGACAATTACCCTGCCCCTGCCTTTCTGAAAGGATATGGCATTTACTGCCACTGTATTCCATAGCCAGACATTGAACTTTGTAATGAAAAGGCTGCAAAATGGTCCAGGCTGATTGTGAGAAAGCCTAAAAGGCTGCAATTAATCAGAAGAAAAAGTTTTGTGAGTAGGGGAAAAAGGTAGCATAGAGTTGGTTTGGCAGTGAGAATGACAAGTGGTAATGAAACAAGCTAGCAAGGCTTCAAGGACCTTCATCAGGTGTTCGCAGTACTTAAAGCCTCTAAGTGTGTCTGTCACTGTGTATTTAAGTATATGGAACGTTCAGTGACTCATTGGGACTAATGCGGACCATTATCCAGAGCCATACAATAACGGCTCTTATTACTCCACCATTTTATTTTACTGAGAGAGATGCTGGGGGTGGCAATCATATTCTCATCGGCATATATGAAACTGACATAAAGGAAATCGCTGGTAATCATGAGGCCTCGGCTTCCATTGACATGATCCTATGCGTTAATCACGCACGTGTTCCAGTGCTGCACGCTCAAACTCCAGCCATCTGACTGTCACAGGTCTGTCTGAGCCGCAGTCTCTTGTAATGAAAGTTATTTTATTTTTATTTATTTTTTTGAGACTTTAACAACAAGGATTACATTTTGAGTCAAATATATAACACACAGCTTTAACAAAACACCATGTGCCTATAGACAAATGTCAAGGTTTTTCTGTCCTGTTGCTAAGAGATATGCCCTCAGGTGTACAGTGAAGTGTATTTTCTACCCATGTTCCAATGTGTATTCCATAGCTGCATCTTAATTACATACTGCGTACTAATTGCAAAATACTCTACTACTAAAGATAGCACGCTGCGCCAATGGTATGAAACGTTTGTTTCTGTGAGAGAAACTGGTCTCAAACTAAGTTAATTTTCTCCTGATGTGTCCGTCTGACAGTTGCCATTTTAGTGTCAGAATGTTCTGGAGATATGTGGTCTGTGAAGAATGGGTCTGATATTTACTTTGGTGACTATGGGGCGAAAGAATCGCTCATAATCTGTGTTCACGTTCACTTCTCCCACTGGAATCAATACACCTGCCGCTAATCTCCTAAAGAGGTTTGGCAGGGACGGAAATTATTCTAAGTTGGGGGTGTCTCGGTTCTAAAGCGTCTCTGCTAATTGCTTGCAGTAGTGTGCAAGAAATTGTACTAACAAGAAATTATGCAATATGATACAATGTGTGAAATAATGATACTATGTGATCTATCAGACTGCGACTTTACTGTTAGTTTTCTGGTGTGTTCCTGAAGATGTTTCACCCCCATTCATAATTAGTTGGACTTTTTTTGCAGCTTTGAGCAGCTCCTCTATTTTCCTGTATGCACACTCAAAAATCAGGCGTTTTTAGTTTGTATCCTGACTGTTTTGAGTACACTGTACTTCATTTTGTCGCTTTTTCCGGTGTGAACACACTAAAGACTCAGAGCATGCTCAGAAGTAGTGTGTAGAATTGGGACACACTGCAGTTCTTTAAGCTGATGATGAAGGTGGCAACTGGACAAATATGCAGCTATCATTTAACATTTGCCATCTTTGTTTTCCTAACCCAGATGGGAAAGCTGGCATGAAGACTGTGATTTTATTTTGGTAGAATGTTTGAAGTAGTTATATATTTGAGGACTAGAATTGACTAGAACTTGTATTCTGTCTGTCTACAGTTTGTCTTTTGAAGCGAGTTACTAGGGGTGCACGATTCAGAAAATGTCAAGTTTCGATTCAAAATCGATTCTCGATTCAAAAACGATTCACAGTATGTAAATGTAGGTACTTTTCCCATCTGATTGCAGTAGACATACAATTAAAAGAAAATTATATATGAATTTATTTTTGGAATTCTGTGAATCGATTTTGAATCGGTAGAGCTTGAATCACGATACGAATGTGAATTGATTTTTTTGCACACCCCTACTAGTTACCCTAAAAATGTCCAGTAAGCCCAATTTAACCAGCAAGAGTTTTCTACTGGCTCGTGTTAATTGTTTTGTTTGCATGGAGGACTCCATGCCAACGCTCCTCTCGACTTTATTATTGCAGACGTTGACTGGGTAGACTCATCTGTCAATTAGCCAAGAAATGCCTTGTCATGGTGTGTTATGTTAGAAAATGGCTGGCTCAAAATGTCTTTCAAGAGTAGATGAAAAACAGCCTGGAAATGTGTATATGGTCCTAAAATAGACTGCTTCTTAGAACTTGACAGAAAAGCAATTTTTGTTTGGGCTCAGAACCGCCTTGTAAAAAAGGTTTTAAAAAAAGAACCTGTTTTACTGTACGCCAGACACATTATTATTGTTGCTGCAGGATTGTCTTTGAGGATTATGAATGTGTTCAAATATGTAAACAACTACAGCTTTTTCTGACTCTCTGTTTATTTTAATGAAAAGAGACTCAAAGGTATTCTTCAATGCAAAAGCCAAAAGATTATTATATTACATGAGAGGAACAAACTGGGGCCAAGGACTATGCATGTCTGCCTGCCACAGCTCACATTCAGGCTAGGTCATATTAAAGGAGTAGCTCCTCCACCTTCCGCCAGGGCTGCACTATAAGAGGAAAATATGCGATAACTTTGTTGAATATCGCGATATTAGTTGCAATAAATAAACATCGTTATTAAAGTGTACTCAGTTCTGTCTTTCTGCTGCCTTCAGTATTCTGCTAAAATTAAACATTGCTTGTTTAATTTTAAACAAACGAAAGGAAATAATTTCTAACATTCTTTTATTGAACAAATTCAACATTGAATTGAACGTCAAAGGCAACGCTCAAAACGAATGACAGTTACATTTTACAGTGTAGTTTTCTACCGATACTCTCTTTCAACTAACTCAAAAAATCTCTAACTGTATCTCGCAATAGAAACGATTTACTGTGCAGCCCTACTGCCGGCTTACTTTTCCTTGACAACTGAGATCCTCGTCCAGAGCAGGAGTCAAATCGAGATCCATCCTGCAGCCTCTTCTGCAGAAGCTCCGGGATCTGGGGAGCTAATTGGTTTCTGATCAGAGCTGCAGTTTCTGCGGTGACGTTCGGCTCAGCCTGTTGAGATAGAAACAGAGGAAGAATGTGAAATTGGGACTCAGGAATCAGGTTCAGTGCCAGGCTGTCATCTGACTAAGCCAACGGGAGGTGGAGAAGGATGGGGATGTGTAGAACGGGCCAAATCGCAGCAGGCGATCCACACAGTCTCAGATATGTGCCAGATAACATTTATGAGGGCTAATGAAAGAGTTTGCACCTCAACACTCTTACGTGGTTTCTGTTCATAGTCTGTCACGGGCTGCTCAGCTGATAATATCTTTGGGTCTTACATGTTCCACGTCCTCTCCCAGGCAGACGGAAAAACAGGCAAACAGAAGAAAAAGAACAAGACAAATTGGAAGATGTTCAAGATTTCATAAAGATCCAAGATGCAAAAAAAAAACAAAAACAGTTTATTGGCAGTAATGGTGTGGCAATTTGTCTCATTTGCCAGAATATTTATCACGCAAAGTCTGCTTTAACCACTCAGCTACAGTATGCAGTGCATTAAAATTAAACTATAACAAGCACCATATGTTATATAATATCAGTTTGTATTTTGTGTGTGACCTCAACCAAATCCTTCTGGAAACAGCCTTTCAGTGAACATTTGAAAGCATATGGATTTATTTCAGGGGAACCATGGTTCCCGATATAAAAAAAAAAAAATGTATCTGGTGATAAAACATTCACCAGTTGAAATGAGTTCACTTTTGGGGTCTAGGTACATTTTGGCTGAATTCAGCAGCTGTGGCATGGTGTTTCATTCTTGATTGCAATCGGAACTCTGCACTTCACAGTGGTAACGGCCACTGAGGCTCATGGGTACTGTAGATATTTAAAGCCATTTGTCTTCAAAAAATGTGCTTCCAGAGCTCTAAATCACCACCCACATCTGGGATTTTTTCATTACTTTTTACATTTGGTCTAATTCATTTGTAATACTGTCTACGCAAATGTATTATATAATTCATATTTTATTTGTTTTATATTTTAGCCCTATATCTTAATTTGCACTGTTTTTGTTTTTCTTTCATCTTAGATTTTGCTTTTACTTGTGTGTTTTATCATTAGTTATTTAATGAACATTGTTGGAGGTTAGAGGTTAGCGGTGTCTACTCTCTTCACACCTATAGTTTGGTGGATTCGGTGCGATTCGGGATTGAAGTTGCGACATTGTTGGATTTTTAATATGGTTCAGTTTGTGTTCAGAGAGCACTTTTTCAAACGCACCGAATATTGTAAACAAATGTCATACGGTCGCTTGTTTATTGGACAGAATATGCGAGTGAAACTCGCCGACACTTCCTGGTCTCAGAAATAATGGAGCAACACAAAATTTATAACGTCTTGGGGTGTCTGGTTCTGCTTCAGTGTTTCTAATATTTTAGAAGAAGGCGAACAGTATGAGCAGCTGACAGACAGCGAGTGAAGGAGAGAGAGACAGGATGATGTGTTGTCACACAGACGACCAGAGATGTGTGGGCATAATAGGTTATGGATTTAAAAAGTGATCATCCCTCAAATCATATAGAAGTCACTACATTCTGTGCAAGGATGAAATTGCAGGCTAAAAATATTGATTGATAAGCTAATCGGAACATAAGTTTTTCTCCTTGTTGATTTAATGCCTCATGAACATTCAGACCACAAAGATATCAGTTGACTCATTGGGACGAGTAACAGGTGCAGGGACAAAAACTCCATCAGATGAGTGGCAGGAAGGCAGGACTACTAACAAACATCCAGCTTTAAGCTTAAAATTTAGCACTTTGGAGGATAAAATAGGGGAGAATGCTAATAGAGAAACCTGACATACATGTAGACGTTAGCAGTGAGGGAGTTGGGTGAGAGTTATACTGGTGTTATTAAACTATCAATACATTTATGTCCTACACGCCTCGGGATGGATTGCATGTGACTATCATATCCAGCTTTTTGCGGGGCTCCAGTTAAGCTCAGAATAAGACGGGGCAACCCCTTCCTATCTCCGCTCAGTGGATCATCTCCCTTTAGCTAAGCTGATAAATCCTGCCTTCAAGGTCTTTTTGTTCCAGCACATCTAAATACAGTTTTTAAAATTTTTTTTTTTTTTTTTTAGATTTATTTCAAAGGGGATTTTAGAGGGTCGTGATTGACATGCTACACATAATGTAATAAGAAATAAGTTGCTTTTTTTTTTCCTTTCCTGTTTCATCTGGTACATGTTCACGTTTCGCCAGTGGGATCACAGATTTGTGTTGCAGTATCTCTCTCATCTCTCCTACAGGAATGGACACATTAGACGTGTGGGGTTTGAACTTGTGACTCTTTTGCATTGCATCTCTATGTAGTTAAATAAAACTTTCCTCCAAAACTGAGCCGTTAAATAGATGAAACCCTGATTCCATTGCTCTGAACATGTCGCATGCTCATTTTTTTTTTTAAATGAATGAGACCTGAAGATTAGTCGAGCCAATGAAACTAAGGTAAGGGAGCTTAGTAACACAGGAATGAATGTAAATAGGAGTCAGCGGATATGAAAGGTACAAAGTGGTCTAATTAAATCCCCCTCGATGTGAATTCAATTTCCCCAGGCCTCACGGCATCCTGTCAGTGACAAGGAACACCGCCTCTCTTTGTCTTCCTATGAGTGAATTCCAATTACGTCGTGGGTGTATGTTGGCTTGCCAGTCAATCACAGTCAAAGCCTGTGTTTTAAAGATGATGACAGTGGCAATATATTGACCAAAGCCCTTTCGGTGCCTCTTATTTGGAACAATAGACAGTTAATAGAGTATTGATTTATTTTTTTATTTTTTTATATGCTCGTTGAGTGAGACAGCCAGTTCATTTAGAAAGTGGCCACTTGCAACCGCACAGCGTTAATCGCTCAGAGGGTTTCTCAAAAATATTGATAACACTCACACAGCCCTTTGTGCTGTAGCAGCTTCTCCGGCCAATTAACACTGGCATCCACTGCTAAAGTGATTTTCATCTCTTTTGAAAATTGAAAATATTTCCCCCTGGTCTTATCCATTACAGATCATTCTGGTATTACAGTCTGTCAGTCCCAGTCGCATTGATTTTTTTTTTTTTTTACTAACACTTGCACGCAAGCAGCGTGGCGCAAATTCCAGTCAACTTCTACAACTGTCCTAATCCGATTGGGCCTTTGGAACAGAAGTGAGAGAAAGATAGACTGCAGTTACACACCATCTCCACCTCAAACCACAAATACACACACACACACACTTAGATTTTTTCTTCAAATCGAATTACTGATGCCTGCTGCGATGGCCAGTGTCAGCACGGACCCTGTCATCGTCTGCGTTTGCCTTCCAGAGCCTCATTTATTTCGAGAAGAGTTTTTTTCTAAGACACGCTCTCTCATGTGGAACAGTGAATATAAGATATAAAACCCGTCTGCCTCGTGACTTTGGGCCAAGGAGAGATCAAACGACAGAGTGGGGGTGGGGGAGGGGGGGAGGGAGGAGAGGAAGAAAACCAAAGAGAGTGAGGGAAAATATTGGAAGTCTTTTCCAGACGACTGCTGGCTGGCCTTGCGTCCCCTCGGTCACAGCACGTCTCATCTTTAGGTTCAATTTGCGGCTTTTAACTCCGTCCATCGCCCTTCCCCCGCTTTTGCGTGTGATCCTGGATCCTCGCCCTCCATGGCTTGGGGCCCTCCTACTGAAGTGACCCATCCCGCTGCCATTGATCTTGGGTCACTCACCAGCACGCCGGTGACCTTTCGCAGATTTCAATTATTTGATAATCCACCGCATCATCCATCCCCCAGATGGTCAGGTATTACATTTTTCACCAGCGCTGGAGTAGCCACATGAAACACAGCTTTTGGGGGTTTTCTTGGCATCAAACACTATCAAAGCTCAGTCACTTTTTTTGAAGCTTTTCCACTCTCTTTAATAGCGCTGCTGTCTAGGAGATGAGGGATTAGGAGCAGATAGCCTCTGAGGTCAGAGCCACTTGACTTACTCCGATAGTACTCGATGGTATCTTAGTAAGGTAATGGAAATGGACACAGTCTCCCAAAAAAATAGGAGAGGAAGTAAAGTAGAACTTGGATGGCGCTGCAGCAGATTGGCTATTGTCGGCCCATCCTACAGGGCAGCAGATAATGTGGAAGCCCCTCCTCCACAGTCAGCTGCCAGGACCTCTTGTCTGATCCGCAGTCTGAACAAACCCAGGGTTACATGTTGACACCGTGGAACAAGATGCCCTCCGATCTTGATAACCACTAGATTGGATGAAAGCCATCGAGCCACAGAAGAATGCTCCTCAGTGAACCCCAGACTTCACGGGGTTCATGAGGTTTCAGCTCCCATCAACAACGTTTAAGGACTTACACAGTGTACCAATACTCCAGTGCTCTGGGAGCTGTGTTGTAGTTTACTCCTAAACGGAGGGGGGCTAAGAGTTTAAAACACAGTGACAGTGAGCCAAGAATCTGCCAGTGCCATAGCCATGATAGATGGTTGAGGCGAAGGTTTTATTGAGGCTGTAGTGCGGCTTGTCGTGACAACCAGAATGAATGAGATCCATGGCTTCTGTGGGCACCGTCACCCCTCCGGTCCCATTTTTATTATTACTTATTCAAGTACTGCAATAATGTTGGTTCAATTTCTCCCGTTATCAATTTGCAAACTTAAACTGTGAATAATGCAACCACTGGGACAAAAAAGGATGGCGGCTAATCAACACGACTAGGCTGAGGATATTTATAACCTTTCCTGGCTCCCCGGAAGACTTTTACACTTAGGGATGGAAGGAAGCATATGGAAATATGTGAACACACATCTTGACTGTTGCACTACTCTGCAGATCTTCTTGATTAGCTAAATGATAAATCCACCCTCCTGCTATTTAGGGACTGTTCGTTATTTATTTAAGGGGCCACCGGAGGAGTTTTGGGACCCTTAGGCTAAAAAGACTTGACCCTCCCCTCGCCAATAATAATTTTTCTATGACCCTCCAAAATGATTTGGAAAAGAGGCATGACCCTCCCCTTATGTGCTAGTTTGCGATTAACAAAGATGTACAGATGCCATTTACAGCCATGACATACACGAGTTAACCTCTGCATTGTCATTTTACGCATCCCACTCCTCTGTTATGGTGTGGTGGCCGTTTCAGTAGATTAACTCACTGACATTGTTGTGGAAACACAATAAGCATGGAAACTAAATGCACACTTACTGCATTACTTCAAATACTAAGTTCCTCCTCTAGTAAACTAATATTCACATGAAATAAAACAATAAAATATTGAGACCATTCAGCAAAGGACACTGGGAAATAACAAATTCAACACTGGTTGCTATGGACTCGTCACTAGGCTTCCTCAGTCATTGTATATTTTAGCACATAGGTAAAGCTGCTGAACATTATATTCCAAAACATTTTTTTACTAAAGCAGTATATGAAATCTGATGTATTACCTACCACCATTTAGTTGTTTTGTGTTATTTAAGATATTTGTAAAATATCTGGTCATGCCAGATGTAATTATTCCACAAATTTTTTTAAACAATGCAATTACCCGTTTTTGCCACCAGGGGGGCAGTGCTCCCCCTGCCCACCCCAGCAAACTCATGGGTCAGACCCATCTGGTAGTGAAGGAGGGCCGAGACTAAGAGCTACATGAAAAAATAAGTACCAAACAAGCCACTTTGAAATTTTGCTGTTTTTATAAATACAAAAGTTGGGTGACCCCCCCCCCCCCCAAACAAAAAAATGTTGGGTAACCCTCCCCTCAACAAAGAATAAAAAGACATGACCCTCCCCTATTTTCCTCCAGTGGTCCATTCCATAAATACCGAACGGCCCCTTAAAGTTTGATATTTGCTTCTAGTGATAAGGGGTTCTTCTTAAATCATTGTGATATGAACCATGCAGTGTCTGTTTGTGTCTCATTTTAAAGACATGGTCCGCAAGATTTGATCATTGTATGGCAGAAAAATATGTCATTAGGGTGTGGTCTGTTTTGTCTTCTAGAATCCCTCAAAGGATTCCAGAGTTTCTATTCTTACTGCCCCGTTTGTTCTGTGAAGATAAATATGCAGACATGGCCAATATTGCCTAAGTAGTAAAACATTTTTTACCTTAAAATGGTGACGGTGCATGTTATTTGATAAAGCTGTTTTCAGTGTTTCTTCATCTTGCAAGTTGATATTAATACATTAACTGGAAAACAGTTGATGAAGGTGGAACAGACTGGCATTTGTGTCTTCACCTTTGGTGCAAAATGTACCCAGTGGTGGAGGAAAGACTCTTTACTGTTAGAGCTTGTTGATGTTGAGGTGGTTTTAACTACCGTTATTTGCAGTCTGGGTGTTTAGTCCAGTGGGTCCCAGACTGGGATCCCAGACAAGATAAATCTGAGGGGTTGTGAGATGATTAATGGGGTAGAGAAGAAGAAACAAACAAAGCACTGTTATACACATACATATTGATTTGTTTTCTAATCTTTGATTTTTTGTGAAATATTAGATACTTAAACCATTTCCTCCTGACATATAGTGGAGTACTGTCCAATATAAAGTAGCATAAAATAGATTCTAAATTCTTAAGGTGAATTTTTATTTAGTTTTGTTGTTATTGCTTTTTTGGCATTAAGTCTTTATTGGAAGGATGGTCGAGAGAAACAGAAATCATGGGGAGAATGACATGCAGCAAAGATCCAGATTTAGACCTCCTCCTGTCTCCTCAGTTTTCTGTATATGGCACCATGGTGGCTGCCTCTGCTCACATTAACTACCCAGTTTATTGCGTGAAATGGTTTAGTGAGGAAAGGTCTGCACAAACTAAAATTTAATATTTTCTGGCCCAAAATCAAAATGAGGCAGAGGCTTTTTTTTTTTTTTAGAAGAAGAAACTAATTTTGACTGACGGCTGGAAACAGCTGCTTGACACTGGGTGTTTCAAACAGCAAATGGAAACACTTTCATTGACTCTGTATTAGTTAAATGTTCTGCCAGTCAGTGATAGCAAAATCGCTAAACCATTTAGCTGAACTGTCCTTACCGTTTTGTCTGATGTAGTTCTACTTTATCCAGGCACTGTTATGGTGTCCGTGTGTGTTTGTGCACATACAGATTTTCTTGTTCATGTCTGACATTTCTGTTTTGAAAGCAGTGAACCGGCTCAGCGTTCCTCTGCGCTCCCCGTTGCCCTGCCACGTATCCTGAACAGGACTGCTGAAATTTCCCCTCCCTGCCTGCTGAATCCTCCGACCAGAGTCACGTCACACTGATCCCCCACCCAGCCATTAGGGCCCATTGAGGTGGGCTAGCACGTTGAGCTGCGCTTGACTGGATGAGTCCCATTTATCCTTAACCCCCTTCCTCCCTCGCCGCTCTCTACGGAGACAGGAGCTGCCAGGTTCATCTGTTTGCCTGTCTCCTGACTTGTTAGAAGCCTCTGTCAGCCTTGTTACTGAGCCTGCTGATCCGTGGCCGTAAACCTGTGCAAAGGTGGAGAGGTATTAGCCAACCAGGGCTTTACACAGCTGTCCGACGAGTGGCTGAAAGCCCGACATCTCCCTCAAACCGTGGATACATTCACTACTGACACTGTTAGCAAAAGCTGAGCTGTTATCACAGCCTGAAATAGATCAACAAATCAGCATTTTTTACCCTTTGTTTGAGTCTGCATTTTGAATTTTAAAAGCTGACTTCCACATGCAGACAGATGTCTCTTGAGCTGACAATATTGCATCTGAATCATTTTGTGTAATGACCCCAAAGTAATGGTCTATGTCTACATTGCTCAGTTAAAGCAATGAACTGGTACCATTTCTTTGCCCTGTAATCTCCCACTGTCCTCTATTACCACTTTATTGCATCCAGGTCTGCTGGCTTTGATATCCTGCTTGTTTAAATTAGTACATTTCACTGCTGGCTATGCTGATTTGTTTCTGGCGGTTGCTATAATTACCCCTCATGGAATCAGTTTTGTTGCCGATGTTTACCAAACAAAACAATGAGAAAAACAGTCCACCCGAGGAGATGAAGATGTATCTGACCCACTGGGAAATCTTTACAATATCAACAGCAATAATTACTAGTGAAGGGTTCCTGTTTGATATGAGTGTAAGGCCAGTACATGTTAAGCGTGCTTTGCACATGTGACTTGATATTTAATGAGCCTTTACAAATGAGGAAAACATGTTTATTCCTCAAAAATATTTAGTATGTTTCTTATATTTATTCATGAGCTTCTCTTTTGAACTTCTTTTATTCGGTTTCTCTTTGATAAACCCATTTCGAAGTACCTTTGCAACCAAACCATGTGTGTGATTTAGTTACCTCTGCCCACTGCACGCTTCATCAAATAGATGTTACCTGTAGCCGGCACAGGTTTGTCTCTTTGCTCAGTGACTTCCATTAACAGCAAGTAGTGTTTGCGAACACGGCAGCAGCTTCCTGTGCTCAGTCCCTCGTCTCCCAAAGGTAAGAACTCCAGCCGTAAGACAAGCGACACAGTGGCAGGAGCTGGTGTAGCTGACGCTGATAAGTGTTTACACTTTGCAATGACAACGCCGGAAGGCAATTTGCACGATCTGTATGATTGCCAAGTACTTTCATTGTCATGCAATTATAGTACATCTTGTTTATTGTAATTTTGGTATGCTTTGTGAGTCAGACTCGTGACTCGATGGTAATGAATGACTTTTATTTTGGTAAATGACACGCTATATGACAGGAAGTTTCTGAGCGAAGTGCGGAGAAACAAGGGAGTGGCGGCCATGAATGGCGAACCTTTAAGCTCCCATCTATTGTTCTACTGCTGGTCTACCAGACGAACACGGTAACATTTGTTTAAGTAAGTAAGTTATCTTATTAAGCACTCTTATACTTTGATTATAAGGAAATGACAGACAAATATATATTGTTGTTATACGAGTATGAGTTGTACATGTTGAATTGAGAGACTGGGAGTAATTGTTTCTTTGTTGTTTTTGAGCTTTATGGTTGAAACTATTTGGTCTTCCAGTTTTCACGTTGTTGCGTGATATTTCTGGGAAGAATAAATGTGATTATGGACATCGGTAAGAAGCGTGGACTCTTTTATGACCGGGGTAGTTACAGCTGGATAGTTTGGAAACACTGTTGTATGGGCATCTGTGAAGAGTGCAGAAAAAGCTCAAAAAAGTGTGTGTGTGTAAGCGCCACGTTGTGTTTCATGTCTCGGGGCCCCCCTTGAGAAATGGCCCCTCTGGCCCTCATTCCTAATGCTCCTGTCTGTGAGAAATACGGAGAGACAGAAAAAGAGAAGAGAGGACACACGGAGGGAGAGTTCAGCATGGGAGAAGAAGGGATGCAATGAGAGATTTGAGTGTGAGAGGGATTATAAGGTGACACGTGGGGTGAACATGAGACGGAGCAACTGTCAGATGAATAAAGGGAGAGTTGAGAGAAAGTAGACAAGATTAATCAACTTATTTCCAACAACAGATCCTATTAAAGTAGCTGTCAGCACCACTGAACCACTCACAGACTCACAGTAAGTTAAACTGAATACTTTATGAGCTTTGTTTTTAGAATCTGCCATGTGTATAAATATACATACATACAGAAGGCTGTGCATTGTATGCACGCTGCTCAAAGTTTGCTGTAATGGTTTTCTCTAAGCGTTGCAGCAGCGGCCAGATATCTGTTGCTATGCTATTATAGAGAGCGGCAGATAGCGAAATGGCAGGTGGGTCTGTAAACACAGCACCTGAGTGATTCAGTACAGCAGGCATTTCTCCAGGTCTATAATGCCATAGAACAATGGGAGTCAAAGTGGAGGTGTGTGTGTGTGTGTGTGTGCGCGTGTGCGTGTGTGTGTGTGTGTGTGTGTGTGTGTGTGTGTGTGTCAGAGGCCGGCTGCCAGGAGACAGCGATGAAAGATTGATCAAGGAGGCCGATGCCTTTTCAAGGTGAGAACTCCGTTCTGAGGGAGGGAGGCACCCCATCCTTACATTCTCACCTCCTCACTTCAGCCTTCGACTTTTTTTTTATTACTTCCTTTTTGCGCTGCTCAGGGAGGGATCTCAGAAAAGAGAATAAAGCTGAGCTGAGGCAGCAGGAAGTCTCAGATTAGGGGAGCGAACGTTGTCTGTTTTCTATCCCTAGTGGAGAGAAACTAACGCTCTAATGCTTTCCCACAGCACTCTTTCAAACATTTTCTCCCTGCAGAATATATGGTTATTGGAGTGGTTATTCCCCTTTTCTTTTTCCCTCTCCTTATTTTTTCTTTTCTTTTCATTCAGAGCATAGCCGTGGCCCTACTGTGGCTTTTTCTTTAAACATTTGTAGAACTCTATTATATCTGTCAGCATCATCAAACACAACGGAAATAGTGCCTCTGGGCGTTAATCTTCACCTTCCCTCATATTTATACCGCAGCTCATTTGATCTTTTACATCTTTCTTTATTTCCCACCACACAGCTGCTCGGTTTAAACCACGCGAGGTTTGATCCCGCCATGACAAAGCCTTGCTGACACTTAAAAAGACATCTCCCCACAGTTCTGCTCTCACAAGTCCTAACGGTGAGCAGGGTAGTCAGCAATAAGTGCTAATTTCACATAATTGATTTCACACTCAGTTCCATTTAACATAATGTAAAGACCTTAATTGGAGCTCTGTGTCATTCTGCACAGTGTTTTTCACTTCCCATTATATCCTCTATAAGCTTTCAAGGGGAAAGAAAAAAAGGAATAAATGGAATGTATAGCATAGCAGTGGTAGCGTGGCGGCCTACAGCGGCAGGTTTTCTGTGATTATAAAATTGCAGGTTCGACTCCATGGGCAGCTCTGGAGACGGAGCACAAATTATGAATTCTCTACCTTCACTTAAGGCCTGTCAAGGTGCCCTTAATCAAAGCATTATCCCCACAGACACTCTTACACAGTTAACAAATCCGTCTGGGATTTTCAGGGGCATCCAGGAATTACTTTCTGACAAACTTTCAAATCAAAATTATTTTTTTTTTCTCAACCTGGCTTATCTTCTTTCTTACTTTAGTGAGTGATTTACTACTTTATCCACAATGCCTTTCAACACCCTCCAATGAACTAGTCTGACTAGACTTGTAGCTTCCAGCTGTTTGTTGCATGTGTAGTTAGAGAATGATAATGGCAATAACAGAGCAAGTTTCTCCAGTTAAGAAGTGAAGTTGCACCCTAACAATTGCCAAGTATACTGTGACTGTTGCATTCTGGGTCATTGAGGCTACTGGCCATAGAGGAATCAATCGAATCAATACCCTGAATCTTTTGCATGAGATTTTTTTTTTCTTGTATGATGGTTCAATATCAGCTCCAATTGTAATTCTAGTTCAGGTTGAGCCCTTAAAGTTGCCCTTGCAAAAGTTGATTTTATGAGCTGCTTCTTTTACCAGCTGATTGGCTACCAGCTGACATCCAGCTGGTAACATCCAATAATATTCACTCAGGTTTACAATGCAGCTATTGCAACTTGACACTTGTCACCATCACTCTGCTGATACACTCATGCCGGCGCTGTAGGCTGCCAGAGTTCCCTCCATCCCCCCGGCCTCCATGTGTGCTTTGGGTTTTGATATTTACAGTGCTGCCCCCTCTCAGTTGATTCGTCGACTAAGCAGTCGTTTTGGTCTTAGTCAACTAAGATTTCTTTAGTCAATTAGTAATTTTTATGCTTTTACATGCTGAATGACTTAATTCCAAGAAACGTATGAGCATATCTCTGGTAAACACAAATATATAGACCACTCCCAAAGGTGCACAGACACAAACACTCACTCGTCAGTGGCGCTGGCAGGATTCTATTTCATAGTACGCACGAGAAGAGCCCGCCCGTTTGTAGGTAGGTTCCTTTGCACATACGCCGTCTGCTCAGCAAGTGAGCAAGACTGAGAGAGATTGATTCATGTTTTGTTTTGTTTTTTGGACCAATGTTATCGGTACCCGACCACCATAAAACTCTGATTAGCTTACTGCACGCATTTCAAATACCAGCCAACAGGCCCGGTTCGTACATTCACCACTGCAGCGCTTATACGATACCATACAACTTTATTGTCAGTTCACACCAAAATTCATTTTGCCTTCCCGAGCAGCTCCGCTCAAAAGAAGTAAAAAAAGAAAAATACACACAGAGCTAGACAACAATTACACATATAGTAGAAACATGTTTGTTGATATCCTCGGATCTAGATCTTAATTGGCAGCACACTGATTTTGGTTTAGCACCAGGATAGACTGATGTATAAAAGAGTTCTTAAACCTGTTTTATCTAGACGAAGGGACTCTAAATGGCCTGTTAGAAGGCAGGAGTTAGTACTCATAACTTAAAACATGCATGGAGTCAGAAGTGATGCTGATGCAAATCTGAGCATGCTCTTGTGGATTGTTTGAAAAGTGTGTGCAAGAGGTTGACCAACCATTGTAGCGCAAACTTTGAGTTGATTGTATTATTTAGTTTTAAGTTTATCAGATAGGCTGCTCAGTCAGGCTGTGCAGAGTTATAAAACAGAGAAATAATCTGGCCACTGGTTCCAAAGGATCTAAGCCTACAGAGAAAGTAAAGGCGCTGCTGTATGTACAGTTGCTCATATTTGCGGGTCAAGAGTCATAAAAGTCATCAGAAGGCCAAATACACATCACACACCCAGCCACACGCAGAAACACATGCACACACATGGTCAAAATAATGTAGTCATATCTGTAGTCAAACAAGAGTAAAGTTCACGCATTAACCGGTTTATTATCTGCTCCACCAAACACCAACCTGGACGCTGACCAAGCATGTACCATGCATTCCAGTGACCGGCAGACAGATGGAGATGATAGACTGGCTCCACTAATCCAGAACTCCCAACCGTACAAAATCATTGGAAAAGAAACGCACTGTGTGTGCAGGATTACAGCTGCCAATTATAGGAACACACAGTCTTAGGCCTACACACACTTAATAGACACATGTGTGATGCATGCATACAGCATGTTGTACAAATCATAAACATTGAAATAAACAAAGAATCATACAGACATACATTTAAATCGCTGCCAAGAAGGAGTCACAGCGTGACACTGGCAACAAAATGGCTTTTCATTTCCACCCTGCAGAAGCGTCATGCATGCTGTATTCAGTGCACAGACTAACAGAACATCCATTGTGCATAATGTTCACTGCTGGGCCAGGACTGCAATTGTAGTGTTTCTGTGTCACATGAATGGAAAGTTGGCATTGAGATCAATTTGTTAGGTGAGTTATATGAGTTTATTTTGTCCTTCTATGGTAACAACAACAAAGACTTTGCACAAATTGACATGATGTGTTTATTTCAGAAACAAGCCTTTTGCTTGGATATATATGGTAAAGCTCCCCTGCTGGTTTTACTGCCACATGCACCTCCAGCACATTAATCTCAGAACTGCAGAAAAGTCTTAACAGATGCAACCTTGGTGATTATCGAGCCTCCTTATGCTGCAAGTGTACATAATCCTGTATCCATGGTAGAGGAAATGTCATGGTGAGAGTGTAGGACCTGACATGAGGAAACAAGCATCTCCACTCCTCTAGAATCAGAGCATGTGTTTGTGCGAGTAAAACCGTGGGTGGTTGCAGCTACGAGCAGGGACAGTGGGGGGGGGTAAACCCACCTAAACTCTCTTTACTCATGCTTTTATTTTAAGGTACACAGTTACTGCAGAACTTGTATACAACCACAGGAGAAGCTAATATTTATTTTGAGGCATGATTTATTCTGCAGAGTGCACACAATGTCATCGCTTCCACATGACATGGATCTAATGGCCTCATTTTGATTAATTTGACATGAAACAGTCTGCCTCCTTGTTTTGCTTAATTTGTCTCTTTTCTTTCATTGTTTTGCAAGTCTAATTTGATCATTTGTGCAAACAAACGAACACTGAATAAGCCCATGAATTACCAAAGCATGTTCTTGAGTTAGAGCCATCAGCAAGATTAAAGGTGATTTTATTCACTTGGATAATTTGTTGAATTTACTTGATTGTGTTTGTTAAAATAGCTTGACACTTAGTTGAATAAAGACATTAATAATTAAATGATGCTTTTTAACTAAGATTTTGATTAAGATTCACATGCCAAAATGCCAGATTGTTTCATGCTCTGTAGTAATCTGGTTAGTGTATACATGCAGCAAGTCCGTAATCAGATTTTTCCCCTACCCTAAACATATTTTGGAAGCATGGCTTTGTCATTTTAGGATTGAAGACGCTCCTGTAGAAAGATGATTAGAAACCCAGTTACGCGTAAACGTTGTCAAGAAATGGAGTTTCCCCCGGAGAAACCTAGCTGGGGAAATCAGGGTGGTCTAATCCACTTTTCCTATCACGAAAAACTGGTTCCTCATTCACGCTAAGTGCATGTAGACAGATGTAAGGTTGCTATCTAGGTCAAAAACAGAAAAGTAGAAGTGGAAGAGAAGTCGAAACCACAGAAACTCTTATGTTACAAAACCAGCTATTAAAATCCAGAAAGCTCGATACAGTCAAACGTTTAAAAATGGCGTTGTCCCTATCTAGTAGCCTGCATTATCATTCATGTTAAGATAAACAGTGCACATGTGGCACTATGAAAGCTCTGCAAAAGCAGAGACCATCATGGAACCAGTGGGAAAGGGGAGCATGTGTACACAATTGGAAGAAACCAAAACACACACATACACACAACAGGGAACGCAATCCTTATAAAAAAGATAAACAAGATAAATGAGGGTAAAAAAAAGAATTAAGCAATGGAAATCAACAGACAAACATGTTTAAAAAAAAAAAAAGAGAAGAATCAATCTTACAGAAGATGAGTCCAGGCTTACTGAGGCTTGTACAGCCCATCAGCAAGGTCTCCGCTCTTGTACCAAAACGATTCTAATAAAAATAGTTTTATGTGTCTTGCAATTTTGATGCACAATTATTAATTCAAATGTTAGGAAAATGTTTTTATCCGGTGATCCCCACTGAAATATACTATATTTCTTCTCTCTCTGATCAGATGGATATGAAGTTGTCTTTCTCATCACCTATAACTTTTTCTCTCTCTCTATCTCTCTGTCTCTCTCTCTCTCTTTCTCACTTGACATCTCTGTCTGTCTATCTTTCTTATATTCTTTCTTCTTATTTTCTTCCCACCCCGTCTCTCCCTCTGTCCCCTCACAATGACGATATTATTTACAGTGTGAGTCCATATTTGTGACCCTCCTAGCAGTGATAAGGTTATGGACTGTCTGTGCAGCTGGTGGCTTCTCCATTGGCTGTGAATCACTGTCTGACCTGGAGAACAGGGGACAGACCTGTAATTAAGCCTTGGCGCAATCATTCCTCTTCTCACCTTTACTCCTCCACCTTAAAACTTCTTTGTTTCTCTTTTTCCCTCTCTCTCTCTGTGTCTCTATGACCTTTCTCTACATTTACCCTTCTTTTTTTTTTCTTTCCTAAATCATCTCCTACGTTTGTATTTATGTAAAATACGAGGTTTGTAAATTTCATCGGGCAAAATAAGACACTGGATGCTATTTAGATCAGAGTAGACTCATTCATGCAGTCTTAGATTGGCATTTCTGCTTTAGCAGGGAGATCTGTTGCATCAAACCCGGTGCTTGTTATTATTTTTTTTGAATATGTTGCAATCAACAATTGACAAGACTGTACCGCCCCACGTGACAAATTGTGCTCACACAAATCTAACATTTGTGAAGGAGGGACTACAGATTGACATTACGGAAAAGCTTTTGAAGAACAACAAAAATAAATCCTGACAAAGACATTGTGCTAGTTCCAGAAAGGAGTCACACTACATTGCATGGACATTTGTAGGATTCAAACAAAATGACGACAGTCAAAAGCACAAATTTGTCATATTTGCAGCTCTGGAAACCCAGCAAAAACTGCTTGAACATATTAGCACATTGTTATACGTAATAAACTCTCACAGGCATGGGATTAAAGGGGGTGGTTGTTGTTGTCTCCAAGGGGGAATTTGTCCTGCAGTCAGGTAAACCATAGAGCACGCATAGACTTGAACAAGCTGACATAAAAGCAATGTGCAGCAGTGACACAACAACATAGAACGTAAACTGTTATCCTAATTCTTTGCGAGAAAAACAGCGATTCTCATTTCATCCTGAATCCTGCAGCTCTAACCAAAGTACAACGTGTCATAGTGTCTCCATTCATAGTGTGTTTTTGAAGGCCCTGAAAACCTATTTATCTTACCTATTTCACTTACTTATCTTAGCTTCTTACGCTGAACGATGAGCTCTCAATCACTTGTCACGGTCTTCAAGTTGTTCTCTGAACAATTTATTCAGAAACCTTCATCCATATATGATGACCGTCACATGTGGCTAAAAAGCTCCGGAAAACTAGATATAGGGGTATATTGAGTATAAGTTTTCTTTTTAGTCAATTTAGGTTTTTTTGCTTATGTTGTCAATTTCAGTCAGATCTATTCTGTTTAATTCCATTTTATTTATAGTATCAAATCATAACAAGAGTTATCTCGAGACACTTTACAGATAGAGTAGGTCTAGACCACACTCTACAATTTACAAAGCCCCAACAATTCTAGTAATTCCCCCCTGATCTGATTAAACCTAGTCTCACATTGCCAGTCCTATCTCCACAGCCCTGTGGAGTAAGGTCTGGCTACTCCACACATACATTCTGGGATAGGAGAAAAAAAATGCTCTGGGTGGTTTGCAATTCTTTAAGCCAATCACAATCGTCTTGGGCGGCGCTAAGCTCTGGACGCAGCGACTGTGGCTCTGCAAAACAGTCTCAGAAAGGAACTTGTTTTGGTGGAACATTTGCACCTGGCAAAAGATAACGCCACGTACAATATTAAATGAAGTTAACTGTTCACACAATACAGTAATGTGAGCTATTTAAATTAGCTGGACACATGGTTAAACCTTATTTGCTCTTACCAGTGTATCACAGTGTGTACTTCATCCACAGCATTCCCAACAATCGGTCCCAAAACATCCCAGTTAGAGAGTAAATGACGTAAACATATTCTTTGTAAATCTTAACACTCATTCCCCGAAAGAACCAAACAGGCCTGCCTTGTTGCACATTTCAAATATTCGTCAAAACTTAACATTTTCAGCATAGCTTGCTAGCTCGAAGTTTGTTGTTGTTTCCCAAATCGATTGAAGTTTGAGAACAACACACAGAGAGCGGAAGGTGAGGGACATCCATGTGTCAGGCAGTTATCCTGGAAATGTACTTCCATTGATCCAGACTATCGAACCCCTGACCCAAACCTTACAGGAATACTTTAACATAGGCTATTTATACTAATAATACTAATACTTTTCACATTTTGTGAAATTACCTTGTTTGCTGCCTTACCACGCGTTGAAGGGGAAGATAAATCAGCCGGGTTTTGTTTTGGTAACAAGGCTGAAGCACGGAAAGGTTTTAAATAAAAAAATTTTGCAACGCCGTCGACTAAATTGTACTCCTAAATTTGTGTGAGGAGCAGATTAAAATGGAGAATTGGACAGTGTTAAATGGTATTGGCTCTTTTGTTCTTTTGTCTTATTTTGAGACTTTAATTAGAAAATACAATAAACCAATAATGAATTTTTAATACAATTCTGGAGTCAGTATTTCCCCTTTGCACACCTCTTGTGTAGCTCCATCTACAAGCACGTGCATAATCTCCACTCTTCATTATTAAAAAAAAAAAAAAGTGACACCATTTACATATCAGAATGTCAACACCAAATTTGCATATTTTTCATGAACACGGCACAATTAATGACTTTGCTGCGAGGCTGTAATAGGAAAGGCCCCCTGCTTAATATTGATAAGTATTAGGCCATTATTCTACCGAGCACAACCAGTCAGCCATGCTTAATCATCGCGTCAATTCAAATGTTTACGTTTGCAGCTTGATGATGTGGCATGAGTGCGCACCTAATGCTTTTTCAATATGGTTCACTGTGACTGATGGGGTCCTGGGTGGGATGATGGAAATTATTCAACACGTATTAAAGTTGGCAGAGATCAATAGGAGAGGTTTGAATAAATAAGCTGTTCCCCGCGGCTCTCGGTGATTCTGTTTGTAGGTGGACGGCTTGTGAGCGAGGTGGTGCTGGTGTGTGTGTGTGTGTGTGCGTGTGTGTGTGTGTTTGCGTGGGCAAGCAGGCCGCTCATTAGCATATTCACTTCACAGATTTGGAACGAAAGATGGCACCCGTGAACCTGCCTTCGGTCTTAATCGCACCTAGAAAGCGCATGCACTGGCAGGCAGGCATGCCAACACTGAAAGCACACACTCTTAAACATACATTACATGCACACAGACACACACACACACACACACACACACGCATACACGCACACACACACACACACACACACACACACACACACACACATACACACACACACACACACACACACACACACACACACACACACACACACACACACATCTCCGCCACACTCAAACTCTCTCTCACTCACATCTCACATAAGAGTCCTCAAGTGTGCTGTTTGATAAATCTTCCCCTTAAGTCTATTATCCATGGAATACTCTGGTGGTACAAAAAAGCTGCTTTGAAGTCTTCCTCCCTCTTCCTGCTTATTCTTCAGTATGAAAACACAGACGACACTCTGCAACTCAGCTGCCTACTCGCCTCCGATACACAATATTCTGCTTGAGGAGTTTATTTCCAAATTGCCACATATGCATTTTGGAAACCGTTCCAAAGCGTTTTAACTACTGGTGTAAGTTGAAAAAAAAAAACACATTTTGCTTTAGTTGTTCACCGACAGTCATTTTGTAAAAATGGGTGTTATCTTCTTTCTTTATTATACTGCAGACCTTGCTGCAGGGGGCCATCTTATTAAGTGTAGGAGCACACAGAGCTGCATGTAAAAGTTTGATCATTATGGCCAGTACCAATACTTTATTATAAGAAAACAATGCAAGAGTCGAGACCACTAATGGGAGTAAAATATGGCTGTACCTTTGGAATCTGTGCTTATTGATATAATGCACCTTATGGATAACAGTTGTATCATAAAGCTCTATGTTTCAAAGCAAATTGAGCTACATTCTTAGATATTACCCCAAATATGGCCGTTTTGAGTTAAACAGAAAGTTAAAAGTGGCCATCTCCCTCTCTTCTTGTTCCTAGCAGCCAGCATGATCCCTGGTTCTTGTGTTTAATGGAGGCTAACAGACTTTTTTTCAGAAAAAAAAAGGTTTTTTACCACCCGGCACAGCACGACTGTGAATTTAAAGTCTAATGACATCTCCCTGATGTCTTTTGTGGAGGATGCAGGGATGGTGGGCACCAAAGAGTACTTATTTGTCATTTTTGAATAATTAAAGACACACTCTTGTTACAAAAACCTTTTGTTGTCTTGTAACTGACTCTGAAGCAATCTAAGGCACCAGAGCTCTTAGGGGCACTGAGTGCATTAAGCAATCGCTCTCCCACTGCTGAAATTGAGCAAGTCACTCATGCATGCTGATGTCTTTATGCAGACTTGAATGTGTAGTCTCGTGGAGTAGTATAAAAAGCACTTACCTGAGACAGTGTTTGGAAAGCCATAAGAAGAATGCAAGCACAAGTAAGTGAAAGCTTACTACTATTGTTTTTCATCTCTGAAATGTAGATTATGCTGTCTGTAAAGTTGCCCAGGCATGGTTACCGCACATTATATTTATCTTCATTAACTTTCATATTTACAGTGTTCAATAGCAGACAGAGAAAGAGATATTTGCTACTGTTGGCAAAGCAGAATGCCTCAACTAAGCGTGAATGGCTAAAGGCCGTGGTATACTTTATACAAGCTAGTTTGTATCAAGTGTCATCTAGTCTTGCATTGCCAGACCTTCCTTCACAGCACTGTGGAGGAGGGTCTGGCTAGTCCACACAGCATTCCGGTATGGGAGAAAAATGGGCTCTGGTTTATTGGCATTTCTTTAGACCAATCAGAATCGTCATGGGCGGCGCTAAGCACCGGACAGAGCCACGGTGCCGCTGCAAAATAGCCTCGGGAAGGAACTTGTGAAGTGAAGTTTCCCTGTCCTTAACGGATCTCTACAAATGCCAAGAGACGTTTTAGATCAGCCATTACTGGTGCTGTGTCTGAAGACTCTTCAGCAATATTCTATACTATTTATAGTTTTCTCATAACTACAAGTAATAGCAAAAACATGTGTCTTGTCTTGAACTGGCACCCTGCGGCGTCACCACCAACATTATTAACCCCCTGCTGGTATTACATAGACATTTTGGTCTATGGGGCAGTAAAAATACTACCTATTGCTCCTTTAAAAAAAAAAAAAACTTGGAGTCACATTTCATAAATGGCAGAAATCTCCTTTTGCAATAAAACTGGTCAGGTGAAACCCAGTTAACTGCAGAGGTTGTGAAAACATCTAATCCCTCCAGGCCGGGCGTTACTGAATCAACTTTTGTCACCCCACAGCTCACTGAGTCAAATCTTCCCACCCAAAGTGCCATTTTTGTGGTACATTTCCTCCTTGAGCCCCCCAGTACATCAAGATCAGGAATGTGAGGACAAGTATTGGCCACAGATCAATCCAAGGACTTAGTCTGAGCCTTGGAAATCATTACACTTTGAATAGAAGTCGCTATCAAAGCTCGGGCTCTCTGTCACAATGAGATAGCGCGCACACCAGAGGAATGTAAGGATTTACAGTGAGAGCGCTGACGGTCACCTGCCCAGAGGCGTCAACTCGGAGCCATACTTTGTCCCTGCTCTCACTGCTGCATATTCTGCTTTGTCTTGCGACTGCTCAATGATAAGATGTGCACGAGGTGGAGCTGATTCTCTGGGGAAACCTGCTTTGTCTTTTAGTCTGCCCTGCAGATTTCGCCGCTGGCTACTTGGGCCAATTTTCAAAAAAATATGCCACATACTGTATGCAGGCATGGCGTGCAGGCGATTGAGCGAATGAGACGAATGAGAAGCACAGTGGACATTGCATAGAAAGACTAGGCATGCCAACAGGTAAACTAGCAGGCAAATGATAAGAAGTCATACAGAGGACACGTCAGAGACGTTTTAGCTGACAATTCTATCCACAGTGACATTCTGAGCTGAGCTTTTCTCAGCCAAATACGCTTAAATTCCTCGATCAACAACATGACAGGCCATCAAAAGTAGGGACCTCAAGGGTCAGAGCGACAGTGCAGAGAATATAGATGTAATAAATAATCTTGTGTCCCTCAAAAAGTGCCGGATAATAAAGTGGGAGAGAAGTGAGGGCAAAGTCATAAGACAAAGGGACTTTTTTCTTCACTGCACAAAGGAAAGCAGATTTCCATATTATTGAGGCTGGATAAATATGTGGGACAAATGCTCATAGTGTACTCAAACAGACATCTAGACAGGCTGATATACCTCGGGGAGGAAAATGAAACAAACCAGTAGGCAGGTTTATGGACAAGAGAGCTGATAGACAGGGAGATGGACATGTAGAAAGATAGACGGAGGGGACAGACAGGAGGACAGGCAGTGCCCAGAAGAGCAGGCAGACGAGATAGATTGACACGCTTAAAGACAGAGACAGTGACAAGGCCCTGAGGAAAACACACACACACACACACACACAGAGACAAAAAGCAGACAAGCTGGTCTTTTCATGGCTCATTCTGTTGGGGATCAGGGAGGGAAACGGCCTCTCAGCAGATGGAATATTTATCACGTCTGGCGCTGGATTCGCTACCAAGTCACAGTTGAGAAGCAGTGAGACGGCTGGGACAGATCTGGGCTGCACAACACACACTGAATGGATTGGGATGTGCCCATGATGGTGATGAAGGCCTTGTCACCTAACTGTCACTCACCAGCTGCACAGCCCAACCAGGCCCCCAGCCACAGACTTCAGAAAACGACCCACTAATGAATACAAGACAGCGCTTAGTGGTTTACTGGCTGCCGGGTAAGTTTCAGGCGTAGCTATTAGAGTTTTACAGTTTTTACAGATGCACATGGCCCATTCAAGAACCTGTGGACATTGCTAACAGTCTTTCTTGTTGCCTGTCAGCTAGCTTTAAGAATTTTCCTGTGTAGTGTGTTGACAGCTGAGGCACAAAAGAAATGCTAACGTTGACATGTCTGGTACGTCAAGAATGGGGAAGTTCCAACTTTCTTCACAAGTGGATGTCATCAGTGCTTCCAGCCATATACTCAGCTTGCGCACTGTGAAATAAGAGCTCTGTTTTTCAAAACATTTAAAGCCACATTTTGTTTTTAGTGAAGCAGAGATGAACATATTAAAAACCCTCCCATTGGGATTTTAAAGCTGTGGCATTAAGGAGCCTGATCAAGATGGAAACCAAACAAAAGTTTTAGAACTTCAAAGACAACCCACGCTGACATTGTTTTCTGAAGTATTGTTAGTCATTTGTCCCGTAGAACAGATAAGGCTCCATTTTAATAAATGTGTCTATCCACAGTGACTCTCTGTTTTAAAACACTTCAATTCATTTTTTTTGTTTTGCACCCAGTTTCAACCCTGTAATCACACAAATCTTTCTGTACAATATGAACTTGAGAACTACATCCACAAAGATTGCTCAAGACTAATGTTCCACCATGAGCGTATAAAGCTTTGATGGTGGGATTAAAAAACAATTGATCGAAAAGGATTGTTCACTGATTTACCCCTGTAAACTCATAGCATGTACCTACTTTATAGTCTCCTTAAAACAGTTTTTGTGCTTTTTTTGGAATAGTAGCTTTCAAAATGATCTGATAGCACACATGTATATGTTTGTCTGCATAAGAAATAGACAATTCCAGTGAAACTTGGTGCAGTCTGTGTTCTCAGCTCATTCAATGTCAGTGTCTCCGGTTGGATGTGATGTGCCACAGTGTCTTTTGAGCAGCAAGGCTCTTCAGATAGCCATATTAGTCTATTGGTTGCTCCAATACTTTGGTCCAGACTGAAATATCTCAACAACTATTACATAGATTGCCATGGAATTTGGTAAAGACTTTCATGATCCCTGGAGGATGTATTCTCCTGACTTTCGGGATCCCCTGACTTTTTGTCTACTCTAGCGCCACAATGACATTCCCATTTGTGTTGTTTTGTGAAATGTCTCAACAGCCTGTGGGTTGATTTCAATGACGTTTGAGACACATATCAATGACACCCAGAGAATATAACCTAATGACTTTGGGGATCGTACTGCACAGTACGTAGTACATTTCCTGTTTCCCTGTACAGATTTTTTTCCTGAGTACAGAAAAGCTTTGTTTGTGGCCTTTTTGATCGCCATTGCAGTCATGTACCTGTGTTGGAAGCGATCCCCGCTCCACTAGTGGAGCGAAGTAGTGAACAACTCTGGGATTTGGTTTTTAACGAGGCTTGTATTGCTTCAGAAGACATCTGCATAAAGATAAGCCTGTCTCAACTTTCTCCTGTAGTGTCCCTGGGTACCTTTGGAGTCTCTGTAGCTCAGTGGGCTCCTCTTGGCTGCATTTCCGGGTCCCATTCAGAGTAAATAGCAGCTCATGGCTGTCCCAGTTTATGGTGTTCTTACTGTAATTTGTCACTGTAATCTGGGTGTTTTGTAACTGACAGATTAGTGGTTTACTGACTGCATAGTTTAAATTTTAGGCTAAAGCAGTGAACTATTAGACACATATGGCTCATCCAGATACTTGTCGGCCTCTGAATTACAATTTAGTGTCTGGTGATGCCTGTCGGCTTTACAGTTATTAGTTCTTATAATGATGCAGTTTGTTGGCAGCAGAGACTGCAAAATAACATAAAATTCGACCAGCTTCCAAATGATTAATAAAAATACAAATGTGCTTAGACACGAACTGGGTAGAGTATCAAACTATTCAAACACTCAAAATGTTGGGAAAAAAATAAGTTCTGTGCTGTTTGTTGCTGAGTGACTCTTGAGGATTGGCAGTTTTGTTTGACATCGCAGACTTCTGTTCACAGGGTCTCACATTCATTGATACAGTGAAGCAAGATGTGCTATTTCCCGCGTAGTGATAGAAACAGATCATTTACATTTTAACACATTGTCACCCCAATGTGATCTTTCACCTTTGCTAAACAGGGAAATCAAACGCTCGGAAAGCTGTGCCGCAGAGTTAAAAATCTGACTCGCATCAATGCCCTCTCAACAGCTTCCCAAAGCCAGAAAACAGCCCTCGTAGAGATAAGTTCCACGCCATGTTAGGATTTAAGGATAAAGCGGCATCGTTCTTGAGACACATTTCTCATGTAATGATTTCTTCCTCCAGAATCCGATTTAAACAAAGGAGTTTAGTGATCCATTTCCTGGTGTTAAGATAAGAAGAGCAGTTTAACAGGGTGGCTAACAAATCTTGTAACTGTAACTGGAGTTCATCTGCAGCCAGACAGCATCTCCTGGTACTACCCTACCACTGTAATCTCCTCCTCCTCCTTTTTCTTCCTTACTTCCTTTCTTCTCAGTCCTCCTGGGCTGCAGTCTGGCAGAGGCTGCACTGGTCAGTCCAATTAGAGCGGCTCATTTGGGGCTGTTGGAGGTGCTCTGCTGGGGTGGTAAATCTCTGTTAAACCAACAGCCTACCATTTTACTTTTCACATTAATATGCCCTGTTCCCAGCCCCCACTGTTATCAAGGTGATAACATCCAGGGCTTCCCTTTTTGCTGTCTGTTGCCTCTCCGTCCTTCCTATTTCCCACAGAAATAGGGCATCTCCATGCCGACAGTCTACCTCTACCCAGAGGCGAGGAACACTGGTTAACGAACGGAGTCTTGGCCAGCTCGCGTATGTGTATTATCCATCATCCTGTCACTGCTTTTAATCCAACGCAGTGCATACACCTTTAAGGGGACATGACCTGAATAAGTTGTTTGTATTTCGATGTAAAGGTCAGTACATTTACTAATGATGCAGTGAGGGATCGTGATTGGTTCTAGCCTTGCTGTCCATGGGTTCAGGGGGCAGGTGTGCTCTGGCTGGGTGCCCTGCTCTCAGACAGCTGGGTCAAGCCAAACAGAAGCACAACAGAGCAGCAACCCACCCGGTGCTCTGAAAACATCTGTTTGTTGCCGAGAACACAGGGACCTGCAGTTGTGACTCCCCAAAGTGTTTCCAACACTTCGAAATCAATACTGTAATGGAAATAAAAGAGCATTCAGCAGTCGTCCTGAGCACAAGACGAAAATTATAAGAGCAGAATACAAAAGTGTGTCTGCATTTACAAATGTGTTCCATTGTGTGTATGGTGCAACCATGCATATTGTATGTGAGCGTGTGTGCTTTTGTGCATATGCAGTATGCATGCATATAAATCTGCAGCATATGAGATCCTCTGTGATGTGCGCATTAGCATATGAGCACATGAAGAAATATTCACGTGTTTTCATGCATATTTTATTTGCCTTTATGATCATGTGTGTGTATGTAAGATTCCAAGGATTCCTTTTTGCCCACTGTGTGATCACAAGCTGGATAAGCTGATCTGAAGGGAGGGGAATTACAATAGAGACATACAACAGAGGCATCAGGAAACGGCTAACAAGGCCAGTGCTGCCAGCTATACGCAGAATGTGCACCATCACGCCTCCTCCGCAGGGGAATCACCCTCCAACAACTGCAGAAAGCAAACTGACAGTCTATTATATCACTGACAGACACCTCCCATAGCAGCACACTCTCTGGCTCTCATGTAGTTCTAGATAAAGTGTAATGCCAACAACAGGGAATTACAAGGTACTCTGATTGCACCATTGATTATAAAATACAAGGATTTGTGTTTTGTATAAGTAAGTCATTATTTTTTATTTCTAACAATTTTCACTGAAGGATTTTCTTTTAAACAAATAGTTTAAATGAACAAACTGAGATCTGACTGTAAAACTAAATAATCTTTAAGCAGCAAATGGTAATTTTATATACTTTCACATGAAATTTCTTTCTTTTGCTTCATTAATCAATCAATCAATTATATGCTTATTCAGTTCTGCTGGATTCATTGATTTTTAAACCCATGCTAAAACATAGCCATCACATCAAAACAAACCCAAACATGGATTCATTTATTGGTATATTTAGAAACCTATATGTGCCAGAAAACGTAATGATTTTCTGTGTAATGATTCACCTCCATTGATTTATATCTACTTTACTCATTTGTTTACACTGGTAATGTGGTTAGTTCATATAAATGACCCAACAACTTTCTAACTTTGTCATTTCTCTGATAGCTTTGATTTCACAAGTTGTATGAATTTTTGTTTGTTGGCATAATGTTGAAGTGCTCCCTTTGCTCATGCCTACATCCTGAAGCTTACCCACTCTGGATTTTTTTTTGAAATTCTGCTCTCTCCTGTGCGATTTAGAATAAAGGAAAGTCGGGTAATGTGGCTCTGCTGCAGCAAGCATGTATTTTGGACTGCTTTGCAGGGGTTTTTTGTGTATAGAACATAAAGTCACATTTTCCAAGTAAAGCTCTATGGACAGCTTTGATTGACATGCTGGGAGAAAAACAAAAATCACATTTAAGTTCTCACATCAGAAATAGACTCAACATCCTTTAAAGAGAGCAGATGCTTGTCATTTAGAGTCCACGGCCCCAGCAATCATGCAGACTACAGTATATGGTAACTAACATCTGGCACTGCATATATACAGTAAATTGACTGCTTGGATTGGAAAAACTGGAGCACAGTTTTGTTGATGGTGTATTTTTTTTGAGATTGCAGCTCTTACGTTGTCAGGAAGCCACAGTTTGAGGTAATCAGTGCAACTGTAGCACCAACGCAAAGAGCCAACCAACTGTTAGTGACTGCAATTTATGTCTGAAAGCTGAAGTAGCTTTAGGATGAGACCGTTTTTTTATATTTTGCCAT
The DNA here is from genome assembly GCF_008315115.2 of Sander lucioperca. Taxonomy (NCBI): domain Eukaryota; kingdom Metazoa; phylum Chordata; class Actinopteri; order Perciformes; family Percidae; genus Sander; species Sander lucioperca. The sequence goes on along the minus strand of NC_050190.1, from coordinate 7,021,519 downwards.
TTTTAGCAATGCTAGCTGGCATTGTCTGTCTGTTTTGCTGCCAGTTGGTCCACTACTTTGGTCCAGACTGAAATATCTGAACTGTTTGATGGATTGCCATGAGATTTTTATACAGACATTGCTGATACCCAGTGGATGAATCCCACTGACTTTGGTGATCCCCTGACTTTTCCTCTATGGACCACCATCAGTTTGAAATTTGGGGCTTTTAGTCAAAATGTCTTGACAACCATTGATGGATTGCCATGGAATTGTTGACAAGATGATGAATCCTAATAACTTTGGTGATCCCCTGACTTTTTATCTAGCGCCACCAGCAAGTCAAAATCTTCACTTATTTTAGGGGAAATATCTCAAGATCTACTTGAAAGATGGCTACAAAATTGTATACAGACAGTCAGGGTTCCCAGACAATTCTTATAACTTTGGTTCTTCTTTTTCTTGTAGCGCCACCATGAGTTTGACATTTACCTGTGACCAGGTACGGGCTCACAGAGCTGCCAGCATGACTGTAGTCTTGTTAAAAACAAAAACTTCATGCAAGAGCACATTACTAAAATGTGGGGGATATAATGGAAGTTTGGGGCACATATTCCATATATATGTAGGTGGGTTTGTCTAGATTTTAATCATATGGTGGATGAGTAGTGGGGAAAATGGATATAATTTCCATGCATTCCTTTTAGGTTTAAAGTAGAGCTGTCAAACGACTACATTTTCTTAATCGCGATTAATCGTTGAATTTCTATAGTTAATCGCGATTAATCACATGTTTTATCACATGATTAAAATTCTATTATTTTGCATTTCAGAACACAAGTACATATTAACAATGGAAAGCAATTCTTACCAGTGTATCTTGATTGGGAATCAAATGAATGCAAAGAAAGTTACTTTATGAACTTGATTTTAAGATTTGTATTTGTTTATTATATATTTAATCTAGTCACACATTTGAATCTAGAGTCAATATTAGGGTTGGGTATTGTTTGGTTTGGATACTGGTGCTAAAGCGGTACTTTTAAAACGGTACCGGTGCCTGAACCGATACTTTTTAAGAAAGTAAAAAAAAAGAAGGGTACTAAACAGTTGGCGACATTAAAGAATGGCTTGTTTATTGCTAAGGCCATATCGTCAAAATGAAATGTTTAATAATAATGTAATCACTATAACAATAACTTATTTCACTAGTAAATAGCTGTTGAATGACAAAAACAACCACCAGATGGGAAAAGGATATTTAACAACAACTTTGAATGCCCCACGGGGCTGTGTTTTGCCGACAACGGCAGCTGCAGATTGTTACATCACGGTGTTGAATCCTCTACAGTGAAATACAAACTTTACACCGTTTAGCGTTAGCTGTCAGCATTGTAACCGTGTTTAATCCAGCTACTAACTAGCGGTAGGCTAACGTTAGCTGCTGTTGAGTGTAGTGTTAACTAGCGTCACGTGCAGCGATGTTTCTGTTGCCTGTAACGTCTGTTTCAGAGCATCAGAGAGAAGTGCAGACATATCAGTGGCACCAGAATGAGGCACCAAAATCTGTGTTACTATTCCTGCAGCAGCAGGATGTGTTACAAGGAAGTACTGCAAAATAGTAGCCTGTTAGGCACGACGCAAAGCAGAGTGAAGTGAAAATAAATTAATAAATGGCGGCATGCGATTAATACGATTAAAAAAAAAAAAAAATGAACGCATTATGCTCTGCCCTTAATCGCATCGCGATTAACGCGTTAATGCTGACAGCCCTAGTTTAAAGATTTTTTTTTGCTGATTTAGCTCTGTGTCATGGCAGTGTGTTTAGATGAAGGGTGTGTGGCTTCCCTCCGTGGCCGCAGGGCAAGGAGCTTGGCTGCTCCGTGCTCTTTGGAGGGAAGCAACACACCCTTCATCTTAACACATTGCCCACCCAAAGTTGACACAGAGCTGGATTGAAATCTGCAAATTATCCCTTTAAGTGAGAGGTATAGTTGTCATTTTTGCTGGAGAAACATACTGTAAACTCGTGAAAATGACAAGTAGAAGTTCATTTCTATCACGTTTTAATCAACTGAAAGAACTGAAGTATCTGCTTCAGGGTGCTGAATTTGGAAAATCAATTATCAGCTTTTGGCTTCTAAAGGTTTTGGCCAAGTATCTGGTCCCTGCTGAGGTTAAGGGTAAATCCATGTTTTTAAGCTTCTTTTTTTCCTGTGAAAATGTTGATGCATTCCAGCTTATTTGGGATTATCATGATACTGTTGAAAAGGCAAGGACAATTAACACGGTCATAAAAAAGGATGAGTGATTCAATGTTTTTTTTTTTTATCTCACCGCAGCACTGAGGCACACTGGAGGGGATTAGTGCACTGCGAGCCTTATTTTAAGGGTGTGATTATGTTTTCAAGGGCGAAAATCACATTATGAGAAATGACTCAGGGAAAAGCCTTGTCCCCGATGTACCAGGCAATGGTGCAACAGAAGTTGTTCGGAGGCCTTTGGCTATGTAGAGATTTGTAATGTTTTGTCAGGAAAACGTTTATCGACGGCGAAACACCCGGCCGGTCACACATCTCCTTGCCCGCTGGAATTGTGTTTTTATCTCTTCCTGAGATCCTGCAGTGAAAAGCCTCTGTTATGTATGCAACCGCCCAGATATATCCGTGCCCACACACCATCCATCTAGTGTCCACGCACCTACCCAGCCATACCCATTTATCTACCCATCTATCAATCCATCCATTTTACTTTCTCTCTTTCCTCTGATAGGCAAGGCGGAGTCTTTTATCTCACTCAACCATTCTCCACTACACTATCACCGATAGCATCTCCGGACCTCCTGCGTAAAATTAGATCTCATATAATTTCCCCCCTACTAACGCAACCACCCGCTGACCCACACTCAGACTGGTCAGACCGTTCGCTTTCAACCGCAGTGCTTTGATGAGGCGAGATACCTGTATTTGAAAACAACATGTAATTTCCTGGTTAGTCAAGGCGGAAGATGTTTCGTGGCGACCTGCTGTGTGAGTATTTATGCATTTCGTCAATCACTGCATGACTTGATGGCCCACTTCAAGACACTCTTTTTAAAGTGAGAGGACACCGTTCATGTGAAATTAAGTGCGTGATTGCTTTTCTTGCTGTGCTGTGTCAGGTCACTGTGTTTCCTGGGTGTTTGTGTCTGACTTTATCTGTGTGTGTGTGTGTGAGAAGTACACACTGTGATACACTGGTAAGACATTTAACCATGTATCCAGCTAATTTAAATAGCTCACATTACTGTACTGTATTAATATAATATTGTATGAGGCGTTTTCTTTTGCGGGGTGCAAATGTTCCACCAAAACAAGTTCCTTCCTGAGACTTTTGAGATTTTGGAGAGCCACCGTCACTGGGTTCGGAGATTAGCGCTGCCCAAAATGTTTGTTTGTTGTTTGTCAATGTTTGTGATTGGTTTGAAGAAATGCAAACAAACCCAAAGTGTTTTTTTCTTCAGTCCCAGAATGTATGTGTGATGTAGGCAGACCTTACCCCACAGCGCTGTGGAGATAGAGCTGGCAATGCGAGACTAGGGCTTGGTGAAGGAACGTAGCCAATGGAATTTAAGCATTCAAGTATGTGTGATAGTGCTTGCACATAAACAGTATGTAGGTGTCTCTGTGCCTGTCTGTATCTGTGTGTCTGTGTCGAATCCAAGGCTGGGAGAGCGACAGGGACACTGTACCTCTGAGAGTTTCAGGGAGATAATTGGGACCTTTTCCCAGGTGATTACCATTCAGAGGGAGTTAGGATCAAAGCGAAGGCGCTGTGGCAGCCGAGGAGAGAGGGCACGCCTGCCTTCAGTAATCTTTTTCAGATAAAACGCTCTCCCTGCCTGCCTCCCCGCAGGGTTTCGGCCGTCCCACATGACTGTTCCTTGCTGTCACTGAGAGGCAGACCTGGGTTACACTCGCCAATTGGATTAGATTTTGAAGATTAGAAAAGGATTGCAGGATATGGGACCAAATTTTGGCTCACATCAAAATCAATGTGCTGCTGTGTAGGAATTTGTCTTCAAAACACAGCAGCATAGACGAGAATTTATAATGGGCACAAAGACACGTTAGTTCATCACTGACCACAGTGACCTGCACAAAAACATCTCACTGTCATGAAATAAGGGCCGTAACGCAAGTACAACATAACCAGAGGTGGAAGAAGTCCTCAGATATACTTACTTAAGTAAAAGTTCAAATACCACAGTGTAAAATTACAAGTACAAAAGTATATTCATCAAAATGTATTTGAAGTACCAAAAGTAAAAGTACTCATTATGCAGAATGGCCTATATCAGAATAGTTTATATTATATTATTGGATTATAATTAGTGTTGCATGAGAAATCCCTGCCATCGCTCCGCCACCATGAGATGTACTGGGGTTAAAGGAGCGAAACATTCGTGATTGGTGGTCCCCAGCTGATGACCCATAAATGCCCGCCGTAGTGTTCTCCAACATGTACACCTTAAGTACACCTTAATCTCTTAGGCACCGGTGGATGTGCGTCAGGCAGAAATGCCCAGCAGGTTTCACCACCTACCTGTATTCTAAACTGCATTAATGTATTCATCACTTTAATGTTGCAGCTGGCAAAGGTGGGGCTAATTTTAATGACTTTATATCCTGCTGGGTAGCTTCATCTATAATAATACATCATCATTTGTTAGTTGATTTAGATTTTGTATATTTTGTGGATCTGCAACTAAAGTTATCAAATAATTGTAGTGCAGGAAAAAGTACAATATTTCCCTCTGAGATATGTAGTAATGGAATAGAAGTACAAAGTAACAGAAAATGAAGAAATAAAGTATATATATATATATATATATATATATATACAGCACTGTTTCTATTATAATTGACATGTAGAATTTCCCAAGCTCCAATGGCGACGTGATTAAAAGTGACACAGGGATGTCATTACAGAAAGTGTAAGGATGTAAAACCGTTCAGTAAAACTTGTTCTGATCACTCTACATACTGCAGTGTCTGAGCCAAGATTGTCTGGCCGGTGGTCAAATGGGCCCCTTAGTAGTTTTTTTTTATAGAAAGGTCACTGCTCCTTTAAAGAGTGACAATGAACAATTCTGGGGAAACTGTACAACCGTTTAGTGCTACAAAATCCTATTAAAATGATACAAGACTTCATATTAGGCAATATACAGTATCTATATTTTAGATAACCATGAAAAACTGTAATGGATATTTTATCTCTTAACTTTTTCTGCTATGAGCAACAGGTCTGCAATAAAATTATTTGAATTGTAAAAAAAAAAATATGTACTGCACTTTATTCCAACTGTCAGATAAGCAGAATTCTGCAGTCTTCCATGCTGGCACAAATGAATGACTCAAAATTGTACCCAACTGACAGATTGAAACAGGATACTCAGCAATGACCCAGAATTCAGTAATTAATCACAACTTCAACAACAGAGACAAGGACAAGCATCACTTCTTTAGCCTGAGACATCACAGACGGAAATAATGACAAAATGTGATTCAGCCTCAAAGGCATTTTGTCCTTTTTAAGTTTAAAAGACGAGATTAGTTATTTTTGTATTTATTTTTTACCAGATGGCTACACATAAGATAACACTGCAGTAGAAACATATCAACACTTAGAGGCCACCGGGACATTTCGAGTCTTCATGTCTTTTACATTCTTATCCTCGTCAAGTGTGTCTGATCACGTACAGCAAGCAGGCGGCGCTTTAAATGTAAATATCTGTAGACCCTATCTCAAGGCTCGCCCCATCGACGGACCTCTTGCAGAACAAGGAAACAAGGATGCATTATTCACAGCAGGAAATTAAACTGTACCCCCCCAGGAGAGAGGCGAACCCAGTGGAGAACACACATTTGACCTGGCCTTCTGTTCATGCTGTTTCCACATCTTTTGGCCCCTATGAATCCCCGCATTATCGTAGAGGTGCATACTAAACAACTAGCCACATTGCCATGGATGGCTTCAGGCAGCTCAGATTAGCATTGAGAACAGTACGCTTAGAAACGTTGTGATGGATCCGTGTGAATCGAGACGGAGCATAAGCAGTTCCTGAAATGTGCCGAGTGTCCTTAACTTAACTAACTTACTTACAACTTATAGTGTGGCAGTTAACAACTTCTCTAATATAGATCCTGCCAGGGACTTGAAAGCTTGTATTTTCATTGCCACAACACAAGATGACATAAAGACAAACAGTTGGTGGTGTATATTAATATTCATCTGGTTCTGTTTGCAGGAAGATGGACGGGTATTGATTTTTTTGTGATGGTATTTTAATACCAATAACAGCACAAGAAAACAGAAACCTGGCACAAGAATAAAGACCAACTCATGCATGCAAAGTACTAAATGATGTGCTTCAATATTCTCTTAGTACAAATAATTTATATTTAATAACGTGAAAGTTATTAAGAAAGCACAAAACAAATGAAGCAGTAGCAAGTCTGCAAACCAAGAATTAAGAGCGTATCAGGACACATTCCTGTGTAGATTGAATTTTGAATGGAAGTGTTGTGAGCATAACGGATATTTTGAGCCTTGATTTGTGCAAGCAGTAAGACTATGCATGCAAGTGAAATCAGAGTAAAAAACGTAAAGTGACCCTGTCAGACAGATGTGGGCATATGCTGTTGGGATGACCGTATGTTCTGCAGACGGAAATGCTGCCATCCCAAAGAAAACTGCGAGGTCAGTGGGTTACATGTCGCTTAGTCTCGCATTGCCAGACCTTCCTCCACAGTGCTGCGGAGGAGGGTCTGGCTAGTCCACACAGTATTCCGGGCGCTAAGCGCCGGACGGAGCCACGGTGCCACTGCAAAAATAGCCTCGGGAAAGAAGTTGTTTGGGTGAAACGTGTACGTTCAAAAGTTGTTTTAGTCATGCAACAGAATACTCAGATTGGACAGATACCCTGCAGAGATCTGAGGAGCAGTTAACCATAGTCCTCATAAATCCACCAGTTTAGAATGCCAACACAAAAAAAGCGGAAGGTAGCGGACATCCAGCTGAAAAGAGGAACATCCAGCAGAATTTCCGGCAGCACCAGAGCAATACCAGAGGTTGGAACGTCGTGGATATAGACTACATGTAGCTTGATCAATAAGACATTGTTTCTGGAAAAATACATTGTTGTTGAGATTTCCCATACAATTTTTTGATGATTTAATCCCCAAAAATTCCATTTACTTCCATTAGTACTGGGGTGCTGGCAGATGTCTTGGAATTTGGAAAAAATAAAACCAAAACTCCAACTCCAACCATTTAAAGCCGAACCTGCGCTTCATTTTGTTCACATCTTGCCATTATGCCTGTGCACATTGCCAAGCTAAGCAAGTAAGATAGTGAGCAAGCCACCCATTGAGTTAATGAGTGTGGGTTCTGGTGAGGGAGAAAGTAGGGACATAAATAACCAAGCCAGTCAGCAGGTGACTGAATGAGTGAAAGAATGAACAAGCAGTAAAGATATGTAAAGCGCCTTAATAAGTGTTTCCTCTCTCCATATCCCTCCGCTGAGCCTCCAGGTTCTCGCCCTGGGCCAGCATATCCTGCTGCAGCGCGGCCGTCTGGGAGACGAGGGCATCAGCTACAGTCCTGATGTGAATGCAGAGCCAGAGCTTTAGTCAATAAATCATCGGCCGTGACTGATGTGCTTGAACATTGAAACCTAAGTGTTTGAAAACGTGGCACATTTTCTATAGAGTCACACTGAGACAGTTCTGATGGACTCAGTGGCAGGGATAAGACAGAGTGCACACTCAATCGGCCACACAGTTATTAATATCATTGAAACAACTAATTTTCTTGCTTACAGCCTTGTCCCCCTGTTCTGTATCACACATATAGACATATACCTCGTAGACACACTGTAACGTGCTAATATGTGCTGTCACATTGGATTGGATCTACTAATTGGACAGATAACTGGCTCCAGCAGATATTGGAAAGTCGCCAGACATGTCATCACCAAAAATATGATGACCATATTAAACAAATATTAATAATGCAGTATAATGTATTCCAGAGTTTGCATACCCTTAAACACTAGGCTAGGTCACTGCCTTAAGGAGTTGCTAATACTATGCTATAAAATCATTTCTAGGCTTCAATGCAGATTTTGTCTGCTCTGCTGTCTTGGCCAGGTCTCCCTCGTAAAAGAGATTTCCATCTCAAGGGACTGTCTGGTTAAATAAAGGTTAAATAAAAAATATAAAGTTAAAGAAGCTTTTCCACCCCTACAAGAATACATATCTTGGGATAATACTTAATTTATTTGGCATAAATATCCGCTCAAAATATAACCCTTAACTTCAGTTCTGACATGTTTGTATCAGAATCACCAATGTAATGCTACAGTGTTAATGGAAACGGCTCAACATCAAGCCACCACTGAGTTTCAGTCTGTGTAACATAGTAATATATGATGCTCCTTTTAATCTTTAATGTATGTATTCATCAGTGCATATGCACCACATGTGTCCAGATGGCTTGTGTGTATCTGCAGAGTATCATCTCTACTCCACACAAAACATGATCACTTCAACCAAAATGTTGAATATTGTGTCTAGGGAAGGAAGGATTTGAATTGCAAAGAGGTAGGAATTATAAATAAGAAGTGACAGTGACACTGACTGGCAATGGCTTGAATGCTAAAACATTTGGATTTGTAATTACATCCTCTTTGCAATTCAAATCATTTTCTCTTGCACAGTCTGTGACTTTCTGCAACCTTTTGAGCGTGGAGATCCATTAATGTCTGTGTCTGGACTCTTACTTTGGGCTGTTAGCACCATTTTGAGTCCCGCGGAGTGAAGTCTAATATACTTCAACACTTTGAAACCAGGCTTGCAAGGAAGTTATTGATTGAAAAACTACTAGCGACAAATTGAAACAGACCTAGCACTGGCTGCTAGCACTAATTCCTCTCCCACTCACCTGAACCTACATTTGTACTGGAACTTGAGCTGGTGGAAGTAATTTTGTTGAGCAGCAAAGCATTCCGCTCCAATTCTATATCTGCTGCTACAAACAACATACAGTTTTGGGCAAAATCTGCCCAGTAATTGGGGGTTTAATCTATTATGACTAATTCATATTTTTTGTGTGTAATCTGAAGTGACAGAATTCTCTTTTAGAGCATTGTTTTGGATAAAGTGTCCACGCATTTACATTTTGACTCAGGAGCAAGCAGCTGTTTTTGGCAAAAATGGTTTGAAAACAGACTCTACGCTGCCTGATTTTACTAGCTGAAAAGAAAGTCTAGCACCTAGCATGCTAAAGCATCGGCTACTTTTCTCATGAGTTGGAGACCAAACCAGAGCTAAAAGGAGAGTAAATATTAGATTTACTCCCATCTGGACTCCAAATAACTTAATGAATGATAATGTTGCTCCATGTCTGCTGGATGTGTGAATAGGCAATTTTTTTTGCTAACATGTTAGCTTGCCCAAAACAACCATGTAAAGCAATACTATGTCAGGTGTGCATTTTTGGCTTATTGTGGAGTAACAAAATCAAGAAATGCACCTTTAAAGCCGCACAATTATTATTTTAATATTAATCGATCAAATTACACTGTAGGCTATAACGTGAAAGGGGCCGTTTGTAGTGACAAACTCATCGAGAAATATCAAACAACTCGATCTGCAGTGTCGCTCAGCTTTAAAGAGTTAGATAATTCACCCAGGTGTTGGACCAACTCAGAGCGAAAAGGAAAGGGAATATTGGATTTTATTTCGCCAGGTGGCAAAAACACAAAACCAAAGAATGCTGAAATAATGCTGCTCCCTGTCTGCTGCATGTGTCAATAGGCAATTTTTTGCTAACACGTTTCATGTAAGGTGATAATACGTCAGCATTGTTTTTATAGCTTGTTCTTCTTTCACCCTGAGTGGCCAAAAAATCAATTAATGCGGCTTCAAAGGATGAAAGGCATAGAAGAAAAAACGTAATGGCATATAATATTGGAAGCTAATTCTTACCTTTTTAATGAGCTCTTTCAGCCCTCTAAATGCTGGGCAAACTGTGAAATGCTACTAAATTTTGAACTGGTTTAAAAGCCTCGACATGCTCAGGAGAATGACGACCTCCCACCTTGAATTTAACTCACTGCTGCACGAGTTGGGAGTGTACTCAGCCACACCTGAGGCTTCAGCGTGTGCTGCTGTGTGAATATGAAGCAGCAGGCAGTTGTTGCAAATGAGCGCGCTCAGCAAACTCGCCCTGGAAGAAAATAAAAAGATTGAACATTTTAGAAAGATAAATGGTTTACCCAGTTTTAGGCAGAAACTGAGGATAATGTATGAGGGCACATGATGCCATTTATCATTGTTTACAAGACATGTCCTCCCCCCAAATCAAGATCTGATAAGTCGGTCCTGACCTGCAGGATACTTCATCACAGCCACTTGAGCTGCTTGATGTTTATGAAGATACATGCCTGTGGTATTTCTTATCCCTCATCATTACACTGGCCCTACAAGACATCATTTATGAGGTATTATCCCATTTAAGCTGTTAGAAGCTGTAGTTATGAGCTGGTGAAAACCAACTCTCTGAATTCCTCTACATGCAGTTTGATACAGCTCGCACAGGCAGGACAGCATGAGGACAGCATGAGGAGCTGCATCGATCAGCCAATCGACAGAAAATGAATCAGTCAACAATTTTGATAATCACTTAATTGTTTATCAAGCCAAATGCTGGTGCAGCTTTTCTTTGAACTGTTAAGCAATTTAAGCCATCACTTTGGGCTTTTGGTAACGTATGATGGGCCTTTTTTTTTACAACATTGTATAGACTAAATGATAAATCAATTATTCGAGAAAAAAAATAATCAACAGATGAATTGATCATTAAAAGTATTGTAAGATACAGTGAATGCCCTATATGTCTTCAAGTATCCAAAATAACCTGTCAGTTGAAAACCCTTTGACTTAAGTTTGGGGGATTTTGATGATTTTAAGTCTTTTAAGGAATAAAAACAAGCAAAGAAGGAAGGAAGGTAGTTTGAAGGAAAGAAGGATGGAAAAAACGAACAAAGGATGAACATAAAAGACAAAGGGGGGGAGGGAGAACAAATAAATTGATAGAAAGATGATCTTAGTAATATTTAATGAGTTCATCTTATGTTGAATATAAAACCCGAATCTGTAAAGTCACCAATATCGACAGCCATCACATCTAGGTATTGAAGTAAGAAGTGCATGTCTTTCACTAGCGGCACCTGAGCATTGTGTTTCAAACTATACTAGTTACTTTCCAACTCTGACAAACAGGCATACACCTACATACACAAAAATACCCCAAACAAATTTTCCTCCCACAGTCACTCACTCATTAGCTGCTGTGCACAGACTTGCATCACAAACACTCCATCAACCCACAGCCGCAGTTGACAGACCCGCCGCCTGTGTCATTGTCATCATTGCAGTCCATGACAGGGCCACTTGGCCGTGTGATGGTGTAAATCCTGCATCAGCACCGAGTCCTCTCTGCTGCAGGCACGCCGAGTCACTCCTCATCATCTCCTCCAGACCGACAGCTCAGCGCTTTTCCTCATCCCACTGCCCATTACCCACCTCCTGGCTGCTTCTAGTCTGGCCTCCCTCTGTCGGTGTCCAGGGAAAGTGATGAGAAACTAGCTTAAATACTCCACTGGAATCACTTTTTTACGTGTGTTAATCCTCCTTACCTGCTCTTGACAAATCCACAATCTCATCTCATTCGACCTCTTAATCAGCTGCTCCGTTTATGTGATATTGGATTGACTTTGACGGGTAAAAAGAAATCATCAGATTCCACTCAGCATCACAATAGCATCGTGACTTTATGGAATTCTAACAAAGTAGCAATCAACACTTTGTTGCTTTGTTGTCATTGCTTTTGAGTTATGTATTCACACCCATCAGAGTCAATTTAACACTTTTACGGGTTTTGAACATTTTTCCTGAAACTATATCAGCTCTGAGTGGACGAGCAACTCTCCAATCAACACCTGTCAACTCAAAATTATTTTCTTAGACAAATCCACACTTGCTAATACTGTAAAGTCTGCTGTTCATCACTGACATGTTCTGCAAAGTATAGACACATATGACCGCATCGACTGAGTGATGATACATGGACTGTACCGCTAATTGTATCGTCGAAATAGAAATAGAAGAGTCTGTTCTGCTTTTTAAATCTTATATATAATGAACATTGTATGCCAATATCTTCTGTGTTATTGGCAGAAGTGATTGCAATATCTGTTGGTCAGTCAGTCTGTCCGCCAAATTGGTCCAGACTAAAATATCTCTATCTCTATTGGATAGATTACCATGAAAGTTGACACAGATATCCGTAGTGCCCACTGGATGAAGCCCAATGGCTGTGGTGATCCCCTGACAGTTGATATAACGCCACCAAATTTTAACTTATCCAGATGAAATATCTCAACATTAACAGATTTTGCATAGACATTCATGGTTTCCATACCATGTATCCAGATGACTTTGGTGATCCCTGGACTTTTCTACTAGCGCCACCATGAGGTTGACATTTGTGTTTTTCAGTGAAATATCTCGACAACTATTGCAAGAATTGTCGTCAGATTTGGTACAGAGATTGATCGGGATGATTTGTACTAAGGTGGATGGTCCCCTTAACTATAATTTTTTTTTATCTAGTGTCATGGTGACATGGCGATAGAGTGGGTAGCATTGTCGCCTCATAACAAGAAGGTTCTGGATTTGAACCACCCACTGCTTGTTGGTTATCATGTCTTATGTCTTGTTTCCTGGTTTCTGTAGTGATACAGTTTTCCATAGTTATTATAGTTGTTTCTTTTGATATGGAACTTTTATCATCTACATTTGACTTCAGGTTGTTTTGCTGTTCATGATCACAGTTAATGGAATTAGAGTCAGTAGGGCCAATCAATAAATCCAGAGAAGTTGTTTAATCCAGGAAGTATCTTTTCTACCAGACATAAATGCAACAAGAGTAGGTGTAAATGCTCTTATTATTGGAATCAGGTCCTTTCGTTGTCATGCTTGTACTTGTGTTTCATTTACGCCTCCACTGGTGCTTTCTCAGCCTCCCTAAGTGCGTTTTATCAAAAGAGTCTTCATGCAAACATCTTTATTTTATTGTGAGCTGATGGACTAGTATGGTGTCCATGTTCAGGAAACCAGGTCACTGAATTCTTTGTGGAACACACACACACACACACACACACACACACACACACACACACACACACACACACACACACACACACACACACACACACACACACACTCATAATTCGGTTAAGTCTATTTTATTAGGCATTCATGAGCACCTATTTTTAGTTCAGAGCAGTCACTTTATTGGGACCAAATCTGTGTTAGTAGTGCTGAGTACCAGCTGCCATATCTCACTCTCAACAGACGGATTCCTTTATCGTCATTTCAAAGCAGGATGTCTGTGAGCTGCTTTCAAAAGGTAATCGATTAGAAACCATCGGTTACTGATCACTTTTCAATAGGGTTAGTGGTAATCCAGTCTGTAGCCCAGTTTCCCCAGTTTTGTAATATATAATCAAACAAATAATATTATGACCAAAAATTGAGCATGTAGTTCAGACAGACCACAGTCAAGGTAATATGTATATTGTGTTTTCATTCAACCTTAGCAAGTTTAAGAGACACATGTAATTTGTGACATTTATTCATTTCAATCATAGTTTTAAAAAATTGTCATAATTGTCTTTCCATGTTCACAGCCACTTGTGCTTGCAGATGGGATGACACCTGTGGCTATCATATGTATGATTTAATGCTATGATAAATATTTGAGTTACTTTAACTCATGTCAGAGCACGTGTCTCCAGTACACAGCTCCGGAGTTATATGTTCTCTGTTATGCGTATGCTCAGTGGTTTGTCTGATCTGCAGTATGATTCAGTCAGCAATCTAGCCTTTCAATGTCCCCGTGGTTGCTCTTCTTTTGCTGGATTTGATCCCAATTGGCGCCATTCTGTGTGGTGTTTGCATGTTCTGTCTGTATGGGTTTCCTCCTGGTGATCCAGTTTCCTACCACTTCCCAAAGACATTTAGGTCAGGTGCACAGGAAACCGTAAATTACCCAGGTCTGAGTGTTTGTGTGTTAGCTCGGTGACTCTTTTTGCCCCAGTTATGTAGTTGCACATCCGTGCAGAAAGCTAACACCTTAACAATAAAGATAGAAGGCAGGGTTTAGCCTATGAAGATTTTGCTGGAAGCAACTGTGAAACTGTGAAAACAGTATTAGATTAAACACAACAAATGAAATGAGAGTGATTAAAAAACAGAAACAGAATAAATAAGAAAAACAGAGTTTGACTGGAGTTGAATTAATTACTACAGGAATAAGATATCCACATAAGCAGGGTGCGATTTGTGAAAAAAACAGAGGGGGGGGGGTTTTGATCATGCACAATAAAACAAAACATGCAAGAATTAAATTCCCATTTCAATACCATGGATATGGTGCCACTCGGCCGGCCATGCCAAAACACTTATTTATAAACTTCAATATCCAATGGAAAATAATCTCAAAATGAAAGCACAACGTGGTGTCAACATAAAACACAGCGCTTTCAAGCCAGAGAGCCGAGTTCTCTTTGCAGCGAAAACAAAAATATACTGAACAAAATTATAAACGCAACACTTTTGTTTTTGCCCCCATTTTTCATGAGCTGAACTCAAAGATCTAAGACTTTTTCTAGGGTTAAGGTTAGGGTTCATTTGTGAAGAGAACACCTCTCCAAAGTGCCAGACGCCATCGAATGTGAGCATTTGCCCACTCAAGTCGGTTACGACGATGAACTGCAGTCAGGTTGAGAGAGAGAGAGATGAACCCTAACCCTAACACCAGATACTGGTGAAAAACAGAAATAACAAGGGATAATACCTGACAAGTTGTGCATTTTATCCCATATATGGCATCAAATTAAGAATATCTATAATTAACTCATGTAACTAATTTGGATCCCTCTTTTCTGTTTTAACTGTCATAGTTCCTTGGCCTCAGAATTATTGCTACTAGAATTGACATGGTTCTCACTGAGAATCTATATTTTCATCTATTTACACAAATAACACTATCTCTGAGCTCTTTAGCTAAGCCCCACTGTTGCTGTCGTTACTGGCACGTTAATTTAGAACTGCAAACAAACACCTGCATCATAGGTTTTTGGTTACTTTGTCGGATTACTAGTTAATCCAAAACTGCCCGCCAATCAGAATGATGAATTCTCTGTGGCCATTGGAGCAGGTTTAGATGATGAATAGATGGATAGATGAGTTTCCTGTTTAGTGACTGCACAGTAACAGGCCTACTTTATACTTCCACTATTGTTAAGCGTCCCCAGTGAGAATACCTGTATCAATGTTGTCGCAGCTAACATGTATTTCTGAATGTGTGTTGTTTCAAAGCAGGCCAGGAAGTGAGCTTTAAAACTAGGACTCTCGACACTTGAGGGCAAAGAGTAATTGAGTCATTAGTTTTGATAAATGGCTTTATCAGCCACTCGCAGATATATTATGGTCATTTTGTAGTACAATTAAAGTAAAAGTAAGTAAAATCCCCTTTGATGTACTCTCTAAGATCATATTCTCTCCGAGGCCACCCATAATGAAAATGCCTCACATGTTGGAACTGCAGTAGCAGTTATTAAACTAAAGAAATGGCAAAAACAAAATGTTCTGCAATCAACTATCTGATTAAAATAAGACAGTATATCAGATTGAAATGCTTGTAATCACATTACATGCAATCCTGCCCATTGCAAATAATCCATTACTCACCATCCACAATATAGAAGCAGTGTGTTTGGTCTGCAGGGACCTTTATTACCCCATTGACCCAACTCTTCAAATGCTAAATCCCATTGTGATGTACAAGGAAGCATTGATTACATTTCATCTTTCCATCTAATCCCACCGAGTACATGTGCCGTTAATGCTTAAATCAAAATCAATACATAACTTAATCATTCAAACTCGTCTCTAATATGTTTGTCACAATCGATTGCCGTGGCCTGAGCGTGCTGTCTGCCTTTCTCTCCGTCAATTAAGGTGTGATGTGAGCAGGCTGTAGATGCCAGAGAGGGGTGGGGGGGTGGTCCCTGCTGACATTATGATCCATCAAATGTTATGACCTTCGGGATATTAAGTAGAACTAATATGGAGGCAATGGCTGAAATGAAACGACGGGAATGATTTCTCATTCCACACGCAGTTGTGCATGTTCAGGGCGAATGCAATAAGAACATGAGTGTTGCTCATTTACACTGGTACATTTATATTACCAATATATAGTTTTAACATACAATCCCACAGACATTACAGTAGCTGCTATAAATTCAGAATCTCATAAACAGGACATGCATTCTATATAAAGTCATAGCTGAGGACAGACTGCATCGATGAACGTAAAATGAACTGGCAATTTCTAAAGACTTTAAACCGCTCTTGGAGTAATATCGAAGAAATTGTTCACTCCTCTTTGTTCATCAAAGAGGTTGATTTCGATTCTAGTAAAAATGGTTTACATTAAGGATAATTTTGCAAGAGCATTGTAAAATTTGCTTTTGGCTATTTCCCAATAGGCATTTAACTCACCCTTCAATGGAAAGCTGCTTAGAATGAGCGTTACTTAGAATAAGCCTCAATTCTTAGATTACCAGCACTATAAGCAGCCGATGTGAAAGATTGTACAACTCAAAGCCACAGCATCTTCACAGTAGATGAAACAAATATTATCCTATACCAGCACAACTCTCCATACAAAAATCCATCTTTATATTGACAGCCCAGATCTTTTCATTCTCGCTGCACCCACATGAAAATCCTGCGTCAGCAGTGGTGAGGCAATGGGAACCTGAGGCAGTAATTATG
This sequence comes from Sander lucioperca, assembly GCF_008315115.2. NCBI lineage: Eukaryota > Metazoa > Chordata > Actinopteri > Perciformes > Percidae > Sander > Sander lucioperca. The sequence continues at coordinate 7,004,585 of NC_050190.1, read as the reverse complement.
GTTCACATAAAGCCATAGCACGTAACAACTTTTTTTTTTTCTTTCTTTAGACTGCATACATTGGGACAATGCTGCACTGAGGACGCAGCAGTAGGTTATCTCATGCAACGCACTTGCAACGTCCAGCAAAGGTCCCTGCTCAAGCCCCAGCTCATTTCATACTCCTCTCTTATTAGTCCCTTTACAAGAAATTACACGGAAACCTGCCTGCTACATCAATGACATTTACAGCTATCAACGTGGTCTCTTTTACCAGCCGGGTTATTGAAGAGCCTAAGGCGGTGTCAGTATTTTGAAGGCTTTGAGGGATTTAAGTGGTCCTAAGTTGCAGTGGCAGAAACGTCCAGTGGCGTTTTTTACAATTGGATGATCTGCTATCATACTAACTAATATTTTATTTCTCTTAATTTTCATGACTTTGAGGTTTTAATTTAAGGATACCATCTTCTACCATTTAAGAAAAGTCTACCAGCTATTAAGGTTATCAAAATTTTAAAGCACACTGGATAAACTGCATACATTTCACTATAGTCAACCTGAAAACAAAGCTCTTCTTTTGAAAAGCTGACATTACGGAGATTCAAGGTTATCATCCAACAGTGATGACATACTACCCACTGAACTCTGACCCCATAGCCCCCAACTTCATTTACCCTTCTACCAAATTCAAAGGCATGTAAAGGTTTCTCCAACTACTGGGTGGAAGTAATTTGCTTGAAATATGGTCATAAATCCAGCCAAGCGCGGAAGCTTTATGAGGAATGTTGGGTTTATCGGCAAAGTCAGGAGGGATCTCTGTATTTTATGTAAACTTCGACCATACACACACACTCTGCCCACTATGATGAGGCAGATAGTGTTGGAACTCACAGCAGATTTAGTGGTAATAAAAGCCTCATCAGTGTGAAACCAGTGAAGAAGGATGGTGAGCATTGCAGTAGTTGATTTGTTACCACCATTACTACACACTAAGATCTCTGACCCCCTGGTGACAAATGTGAACTTGTAGGCCTCAAACTTTATTTAACCCGATTAACAATTCATATTTCTTAAGCTCCTTTGATCTATCTGTCTCCACAGTATTATCTGTATGAAAAAAAAAAAATCTTCTTACAGTGCTGTGTCAACTCGACACTTTGGCAGTAAAAGTACATTTAGGGGCATAAAATCCTGAGAATCGTGTTCTGTGCCAAAGTCCTCTCTCTCAGCCCACATGGAAAATTTGTTTCCAACTTCTAATATAATTTTGAGTAGAAAAAATACATTAAATATTTAAAAGTTTTTTTTATTTGGTTTGAGTTTCCTAAAAAGCACCAGAATCCATGCCCAGAGATAAAACGCCCCTGCCTCTGAAACCCATTCGTCTCCCATTTAAATCTAATCACTGCCATTGTTAAAAGCATAGGAAAGTCAAATGTGATTGGATTGTACTTTTAGAAATATTTTTTAATCTGTAACCACTGTTAAACCAAAGGCCTTAAAGAAACGTACCAATGTGTTTTATGCATATTTAAGTCTGTTAACTACAAATTAAGTTTACTTTGCATTACTAGTCACCATTTCCCAAACTGAGCACTGTTTAATGCTCCTTTAAAATTTCTATTTATCTATCATATTTGAAAAAGCATGTTTTGAGCCCAAATTGGCTCTTCGGGTACAGAGAAATCCAGACATGAGGGCTTATTAATAACTATTAATGCCATTTTACCCTCTTATTATGTCATCTTATCTTATTGTCATTTGATTTTATTAATGTCACTTTATCTTTTTTTAATTTTGTATATTTATTGCCCCCATTCTCTCGTGAAATAAAATTGAACTTGAAAGAGTTTCTTCTCAAAATATTTTACTATCTATAATTTAATAAGTACAGTGTTGTGAAGAAATAAACATGTTTAAAAAAAAAAAAAAAAAGTCATAGTTTAACATCGTTTTTGTTTTAGTGTCAAAGTTATGTTATTATCATGTGGTACCGCCATTGTAAGCCATCCTTGGTGATTCAATTCAATTCAATTTTATTTATAGTATCAAAACATAACAAGAGTTATCTCGAGACACTTTACAGATAGAGTAGGTCTAGACCACACTCTATAATTTATGAAGCCCCAACAATTCAAGTAGTTCCCCCAAGAACAAGCATTTAGTGCGACAGTGGCGAGGAAAAACTCCCTTTTGGGAAGAAACCTCAGTAATGAGAAAAACTTCTTTTAGGAAGAAACCTCGGCCAGACCCAGGCTCTTGGTAGGCGGTGTCTGACGATGCCGGTTGGGGATGTGCTGAACAGTGGAAATAATAGTTACAATGAAGATAATGGAACAGTGACTAAGAAATAGTAGTCATAGTAGTTCATGTCATAGCAGGGCACTGCAGGGCGTTGCAGTATGAAGCGTGGTACAGCAGGGCATGGCTGGATGTAGCAGGTTCAGCAGGACGCAGCAGGGCACCGTGGAGCGTAGCAGGGTGAACTGAAGCAGGACCACGGCGACAGCTGAAACCAAGGTCTAGGTGCCATCCAGATTCAATGAAAAACGCTGGGAAAAGGAACATAAGGACTCCGGGGAGTAAACTCCCCAGAGCTAGGTTAGTAACAAGCATTTCTGGATCTCCTCACTCCCTAACTATATGCTTTATCAAAGAGGAGTGTTTTCAGTTTATTCTTAAATGTGGTGACAGTGTCTGCCCCCCGAACCCAGACTGGGAGCTGGTTCCACAGGAGAGGAGCCTGGTAGCTGAAGGCTCTGGCTCCCATCCTACTTTTAGAGATTCTGGGAACCACAAGTAACTCTGCATTCTGGGAGCGCAGTGCTCTAGTGGGACAATACGGTACTAAGAGTTCTTCTAGATATGATGGTGCTAGACCATTTAGAGCTTTGTAGGTCAGGAGAAGGATTTTAAATTCAATCCTGGATTTTACAGGAAGCCTGATGCATTCAGCAATGCTCTGACATCTGAATATCGATTGTAAGGTGCCAGTGAGCATTACGTTCATAAGCTCTGTTGTCCCAAAATTTAATCCATGAGACAATTACATTTTGTGAAAAAGATTATATGACTTTGGTTGTCTCTTGCTGTAGAAAGGTTGTTGTATAGCAACACGTCACATATCAAATGTCCCAGTGAACGCATAAACAAGAAATTCAACAGCTTGCAACTTCATTACATAGCAGGGTAACTCTGAACCCTATAGGTCAGCATTAATGTAAATGATACATGATTTGTAGTTAATGGACTGAAACGCGCAGCCAAAAGTTTGGCCTTTTAATGTGTTTATGGTGCACCAACTCTTCCTTATGATGTGAAGCTCGAATGGAGGGATCTAACAAAAAATGATCCATTCACAAGGTGACATCTCTCACAGCATGTTACTTAATTGGAGACAAATCTTCTCAAGGGCTCTTACACTGATGTGTATTGCTGGAACCTTCACAGATAAAACATTTTGTCTCTCTTCTTTCACTTCTAACAATCCCCCAAACCCCTCTGCATTCAAAAGGGGATGGAGCGATATGGTGAGTGAAGTTGAGCAGCGGCCTTCGTCTTTGAGTGGAATCGATTGCTTGTACAAGTCGAGGGAAATGAGAGGGATCTGACCACCTTTGGATTGGCTGGAATCACTAGCGGGCAGAATCATAACAAGGGAGAGAGCTTACGTCCAGAGTGTGTGTTTGTGTGATAGATTGATGGGGGAGCAGGTGTAGGCTATGTGCATGATGGTGATAATTAGATGGCCTTTTTTATGTGTTAACAGAGTTTGTGTTTGAACTAGAGGATCGTTACCCGAACCGTGCCCGTCGGGACGCCGGGTTGGGACAGATATTTAGAAATGATTTTCGGGTTTGGGTTGGGCTCGGTCACATCAGCGCAATAAGGTATTGAACATTTTAAATTAAACAGCTTATTAACGTGCGCTTGTTGCCCCGTGTGCGCTGATGCGCTCATCTGTTGACATTTCCGAATGCCCTACAGTTGCTTGATAAAAGCGGTAGTATGAACATCAAATAGGCTACGTTCTTCTCGTAGCCTACCTTTTTATCATAATCTACAGGCGAAAATATTACACAGCACTTTGCTGGTCCGAGTGATTTTAAGATTTTTAGCCTGTGCAGTTTAAGATACATTTTTGCATTACCATTGAAACTCACATCAGTAAACGATTGCATTACCATTTATAATGAAATTAAAGTTGTGAGTATACTTCAACTGAAGTGTTTGTAGGGTGATTCAAAGAGATTCTGAAGCTCAAAACCTCTTTGGGAGGAGGTTGTAGTGAATGGTTGGGTGTACAAAAGTTTCAGATTTTTGCACCACAGATTGCAGTTTGCATCCTGTCTCCTTCTACCAACAGTCAGTGTTGGTTTCATTTAACCATGACCATGATATTTCCCTAACCTTAACCAAATTGTTTTAGTTGCCTTAATTGAACCAAACAGAGAGGTGGCAGATGAGAAATCACTTTATATGAATTGTCACATGAGTCATTTTGGACTGCTTAAGTTTCTGATTTTGGAACCAGAGATTGTTGATCACATCCCGTCTCCTACCAACAGTCGACGCTGTTTCATGACCAGATCTTTCCCTATCCTTAACCTCCTTAACCAAGTAGTTTTAGTCCCCTAAACCAGTAACTCCCAACCAGGTGTATGTGTACACCATGGGGTACGTGGAAAGATTGTAGCCAACTACTGTAATTTGAAATTTTTTATATAAGATTTGATAAAAAGAATATTTATCCACATATTAACATTAAGTCAACTGTTACACCTGAACAATACATGTTGCCATTAAGTAAGAGAAATTGAATTAGCAAACAAAATAATTAGCTAAAAGTAAATATTCAGCTTCATTCTAAGTAGTAGCAGCCTAGTAGGATAGTAGTAATACAATTGCTGACCAAACCAACCTTAATATTAATGATAGTTCAACTGTATGTAAAACTTCAATATCCACGTTTTGTATAATGAATAGTGTTATACATTTGGAACAGAGATATGGAATTGATAAAGCGGTACATGAGTTAATCTGACAGGGCTGTGGGTGTACCCCAGACCGAAAAGGTTGGGAACCACTGCCCTAAACTGAACCAAACAAAAGGTGGCAGATTAGAAAAAAAACATTCCTATTACTCGTTTTAGTAACAGTCATACGAGTCATTTTGGAAGCCAAAGACGAACGGCGACTTCTTAGACTTCATCATAGCAATACAATGTAAAGAACGGCCATTAAACTGCTTGCCGTTGTCATTTAATTGGTACAAACCAAAATTGCGATTGTTGTTAGTTGTCATTGTGATGACACGTGTCAATGGGGCCGTAAAGTGTGTCGCAGCTCGTTTGGAGGAGAGCGGCCAGATGCAGCTTGGGAGCTAATATAGGGTGACCAGACGTCCCCAGTTTCCGGGGACAGTCCCCGGTTTTCACAGTGGGTTTTCACTGTGACTGACTTTTTATGTTTAAAAAAAAGTATCTTACTCTTTAACAGAAAGGCCGACCTACTTAGAAATCCTTTCCATAATGTTGTCAGACACTTAGAATATTAATCTGAGCCTGTCAGTGGCAAAAGGAGCACTTTTATGAACGTGAATACAAGCTGGACAATTGTGCTATTAATTTACTGTACACTGTAGCTTGTTTCGCCGTTGCCGACTGCAGCGATCTCGTTTAATACTGGACCAATGTCAAATGAAAATATTTCCTCAATAATTTTAATTTTATCCGATACTCAATGAGCTGTTGCAGAAAGAAGCCCAGCCTGAAGCAATAAAGCAAAAGCTGTCAGATAAATGTAGTGCAGTAAACATTACAACATTTCCCTCTGAGGTGTAGTGGAGTACAAGTATGAAGTAGCAGCAGGGGCGATTCTAGGATCAGACCTTTAGCGGGGCTCAGTCCCTAATGAGAATGTGACATGGATATAGTGCATGCAAAAGTGTTAACCCCCTTGCTGTGACAAATGGTTTACGAGAAAATTAACATTGAACTTACATGAAATGTTATCATATTTGCATTCTGCATAAATCTCTGCACACCCATTACTCTCTGTGAAATATCTCACAAACTCTTCATTCAACACATGCATCGGTACAACAAGCGGTTCCGGGGTAATCCGGTTTTGAAATTGCAACAAAATTTCTACATGGTCTCCAACGTTGGGTACAAATTATAATGTATTCTCATGCAAACTACAGTATTTATGTCAGCACAGACATTTTTGTAAATTGCTTAGTCAGTGTATCCCACCATAGTGGTTATTATATTGCCAGATTCCAGACAATCCCACTTACTTATATACATCCCACTTACAAATATGAATATATATTTCTACTGGTATGTTTCCTAGTGACATTAATGCAAAAATATGAAGAAAAAACTATTCCACCTATGTGTGCATGGTTAAAATTCTGAAGTGCAAAATAGTTCAGGCTACAGCACAAATATTTCCATCCATAGATAAGAATAATCAAGTCTAACCTCTGAATTTCTTTTCAAAGTGCACCAGATTGATGCAAAACGTTAAAATAGACAAAATTTTCTTACAGGGGAGCATGCCCATTGACCCCCCCCTAGGGGGGCTTGTGCCCCAGTGCAGCTATAGGTCTAGTGAGGGGCAGTGTCCCCGTTTTAAGTTTTACAAAGATAAAAACATTACCTGTTTTGGAGGTATTTACTGAGCTGAAAATGTCCCCGGATTTTGTCTCAGAAATCTGGTCACCTTAAGCTAATACATCCATGCTTGGGAGATGTTCTCCGGAGTAGCAGGGTGAGGAGGAAGGCCACTTAGACCCACTGCCGCTGGGTCTTTTTGGTTTTGTTCATTCTCTGTAAGCAATGCAGCATGAAAGCACGGCGGAGCCAGCCAGCCAGCCAGCCAGCCAGCGGACGACTTGTTAGTTGGCTAACGTTAGCTTGCTAACTCCACCACGCCCCCACGTGCCACACCTGTCATGGAAAACGAGCCGAGCAAAGCCGTCACTAATTGGGTGAGTTACTCTATTAAAGTACATTCATTCTCAGCCTCATAGATAGATAGATAGATAGATAGATAGATACTTTATTGATCCCCAAGGGGAAATTCAAGATCCCAGTAGCTTAAAGATATCACACACAACATACACATAGATCATAAACAGGATGATAAAATAACAAATCCACATGAATAATATGGACAATAAAAGAAAAGATACTAAATTAAAAAATTAAAAACATTTTTTTTTTAATTAATTTTTAATGACGTGCAGAAAACTAAGAACAGTCGCAACTGGTAGTTTGAACTGATTTTATGTACCATTCAAACAGGGCTAAATGCTCGCAGAGCTCAATTTAAGGAACTATCAAAGCCGAAAGGACTTCCATCCCTGACCGGGTTAGTAGAGGGGCAGAGATTTAACAGGAGGAGAAGGAGGTGGGAGTCGAGGGGGCTGCCGTGGTGGCTTCGCTGGAAATGGAGGCCATAGATCTGTTTGTTTGGGGATTAGGCTGGGATTAGGCCTCTAATTCCCTTCCCTCGTGTGCATAAAATTGAAAAATGTGTCTGCCCATCGAAGGAGGATGAGAGGCCGCGGAGCCTGAGCCCCTCGCAGCGCTCGATTTTTAGGCTGACAAGCTCCTAGGCAGAGAAAAGAAGAGGAACTTTTAACAATAAGTTCCAGTCGAACCAAAGTCCACAATTGAAGTCCATTCAAGTGCGCAGAGTCGGTCTGTCCCTCCTGTGTCTGTCTCTGACTGCAGCAAAGTCACAGACAGCTGCATCCAACCAGTTTTTTGTTCCTCGGCCGTGACGAGAGAGTACCTGTCATTGTAGTCTGTAATGGAGTGCCTGTCTCCTTGGCTTGGATTCTTTGTGTTTTTCCCTGAAATCATGTAATACTGTATCTCCTGCTGGCCCCACCACCACCACCACCACCACCAGACTAAGCACAGGCTGGAAATGTTCTGTATGGTTTTTCATTGCATAACACCTCGCAACATGGTAAAGCCGTGTAATTGTATGGCTAATGCAGAGATCTACACAAATCCCGAGGCCCTGAGTCCACTCAAGGTGTCGAAAATCCATTGTAATTGTGTTCTATATCCCTCTGCTCTTTAGATACATCTGGTGCTGACAGATGGCATAGCAGGGTGAATGATGAAGCGACCAGAGATGTATCACTATAAATCATATCACATGCCGTAGAGCTGCATGAGACTTGAACAGAAAGGATATCTTTTATTTGTCAAACGCACATGTAAAGATCTCCCCTCTTACTAGATGGGGGGTAATATGTTTGAAATGTGGCCATAAATCCAACCAGGCTGTCCAGACTTTTGTGAGAAATGTTGGGTTTATCCACCATTTCTCTCTTTTATGTCAGTCCGAGTCAAATGTATCCAGGAATCATTTCTGTCTTTTATCTTCACTCTTGACAATACACACCGAGCACTTTGATGAGGCCGATCGCGTCGGAGCTCGCCACAGATTGAGCCGTCAATTTTCTCAGGCTGCTGAAAGTGTAGTCTGATAACCGATACGATTACACTCTGACATCCAGACGCTTCTCATCTCAGGGCCAAATAGTCACTCATCTCCAGTCTGAAAACTAAGGGGCGAGCGATAAACCACAAATGTATTCCTAACAAATATCCAGTTTTTAGAGTTATCTCACTGAAACTAGAGTTCTTGGTCATTTTGAAAATACCTGAGTTTACTGGTCAGCAGTATTTTTAAAAGATCCAAAAATCTGTCTGGGTTGAATATGGAATGCTTTCTTCTCCTTCAACTACTATTATCATGGGCCCTGTGAGCCGGCCTTGCTCGGTAGCCAAGAGTAAAAGCCTCTTGCAGCTCCCTGTTATGAATTTATGGCTAGTAAATGTATAAATATAAAGTAGGTTGTTAATGAAAAAAAAGTATGTCTACCCAAAAAACCATCCTTGGATGAATAAAGGTTAAAAACATACTTGGCTTAAACAGAATTAAAATGATCTTTTGATACTTTTGGGAATCCCACACAAGAAGCACTACCGATCATATCGTCTCCCCACCGGGCCAGCTGAGATAAGAAAGTGTCGGTAAGACATTTGATCTCTTTTACAGTTAATTAGGAGTTACGCTATTAAATGTAGTGTTTGTATTCGCTCAGCCCTAATTAATTACATGCATTTGTCCACTGAGCCGCAGACATTTAATTGAAATCCAGATTTGAAAATGTGAGTTTGTCAGAATGGCAGGAATGCTTTCACCTTTTGAAAGAGTCTGAAAGTTGTGTGATTAGATGAGAGCGAGTGATGACCTTTTTCGAGTTTCCCTGTACACCTTAATTAAAATTCATCCTCCAAGGCCAAAAGACTTCTCTCATTTGGGTGATGTATTCCCTTGAATGGAAAGGCAGATTAAATGTAACCAATTCTACATTCAGCAAAAGAACAGCCAACGCTGTTTTACTTGCCTGGGACTGTAGGAAAGTAGCAGTGTTCGTTGATAGAGTTATCAGCAGTCGTAATTGGATATGAACTCAAATTGGTATGATCAGCCACCAAGAATACAACTGAGCTGAGGAGCTTAAGGTCAATGAAAAGCAGTATACCAAGTATTTGGCTTTTTTATATTACTTAACTTGGTTCGGTTTTATTCTGTCATAACCCAATATATAGGCTACTTGACATGTTTGTAGAAATAAACACAAAACAAAACCACAGATTCAAATTATATATAAGTATACTGTAGGATAAAAGATATGTGCAAAGTCCAAAAATTAAAAAAAACCATGAACAACATTAAGCCCAAATTAAAGCTGCAAGCAGCATTGGACAGGCCCTCGCGCCTCTGTGCGCGTCGGGGTTACTGGCGGACGCTGTTCCTTGCGACCGTGCATTTGCGCGGCACTCAGACACTACAAATCATCAGCAATGAAAAGGGAACTCCCTGCTGAGTTCAATGATACCTCACATAAGACTACGTCACACAGTTCATCAGCTGTGAGAGGGGGCATGGCCAAAGCATAGGGGTCAGGGCAAACCTTTACCAATAAAAAAGGAAGTCTCTGTTGAGTTCATTGATACCTCACATAAGACTCTACCTTAAATGGGTCACCAGTTATGAAAGGGGGCGTGGCTTAATCATAGGGGGCGGGACAAAACGTCACCAATGAATAAAGAACTCTCTGCTGAGTTCAATGATACCTTACATACCTTATAGTGTACAATAAACGGGTCATTAGTTATTAAAGGGGGCATGGCTTAAGCATATGGGGCGACACAAACCGCCACCAATTAAAAGAGCTCAATACCACATATAGACCACACATTATAAGTTTCATGTAAATCGGATGATGTTTGTCAGGTAAGGCTGATTTCCTGTTGCCAGCAAGGGGAGCTATGACCAAAAGTCAATTTTGGCCTGTAGAAGACCTCAGGTCTGGACCTTTGTCAATCGTGAGAAATTTCCAGCAGATATGAAAACGTACACTCAAGTTAAAACAACATCTTTGTTCATCGATAAATGCTCAAAATGGCCGCCACGCCACGCCCACACCGTTGGCCGAAAAGTTTTGCTTTTAATAACTTTTCATCATTGAGGTCTTTAGATGACACAGACATAATTTGAAGTTGATCGGATGAAATCTCTCAGAGTAGTTTGTTAAAATATAGCACGTATAGTTTTGGGCCTACTTCCTGTTGCCACTAGGGGGCGCTATGACTTTGAGTCTATGTTGTCCGGTAAATGTCCTCAGAGTTAGAGTCTTATGAATCATGAAAAGTTTCGAGCCAATTGGACAATGCACACTCAAGTTACACCCACTTCCTGTTTCTTTGTGTTTCGAAATGCACAAAATGGCGGCCCTGCCACGGCCACGCCCTATAACGAAAAGTTTTTCTTTTAATAACTTTTCATCTTTAATGTCTTAAGATGGCACAGACCAAATTTGAAGTTGATTGGATGAAATCTCTAGGAGGAGATTAGTAATGGCCAAAATCGCACTAATTTTGAACTTTCAATTCGAAATGGCGGACTTCCTGTTGGGTTTAGGGTATGGCTCCAATGAGCTTTTTTGTACGTCTTGACATGATACATATGTGTACCAATGCACTGCAGGGGATACATTTTTTTTTAACTTTGTAGGGGGCGCTAGTGAGCCATTATTGTGCAGCTATTCCTGAAACCCTTAAAATACGTAAATTTTCACCAGAATTGATGCGACCGCCAATTTTGGTGAATTTTTGAGTATGTTAAGCCCCTCAAAAAGGTGATTAATTTGCCGGACGAAGGAAGAAGAATAATTCCTTCAGTTTCAATAACAAGAGTTTATAGTTTTACAGCAATTCATTGATTTGGCCACTTGGGGTTTGCAGAAACAAGCTATAAACCCAACATGTATTATTATCACCATAAATAGTTGATATGTCTAATTTTTTAACAGTTTTAACAGCTTATATGCACTTTGAGAGCAACATTAGCATTCATTTTGAGTAATGTTTGTGTCTGCCTGACTAATTGTATTGTGCATCCAATATTTGCTGTTGTTTTGGCTCTGCTTTGGTCTCCACCAGCTCTTGAGGGAGATATCTAACTGTTTAGCGGCTAAATGCTCCACTTTGGTCACCAGCTACTTGCTAACTTTGTTTCAAATTAAACATACTACTTTCCAGCATTAAATGAAAGCTGTGACATGTAGATTTAGTTTATCATAGCAATTACACACATTTACTGCAATTAAAGGTGTTGAATAATTTCACTCATCTATATTCTTTATTATATTTCTATTTTATCAAGTTACATCTACTTTACATGTGTAAAGTTATTCTACTTTTTGGCCTAGACACATTCAGATAATTTAGAAAGGAAAAGATACATCTGTAAACTCAGAAATTGTCTGTACTTGTATTATACCTGCTGGCACATTTAAACATCTGCAATTATTCCAAGCTCCTCCTGATCATTTAAATATTTATACAGCTGCCTTGGTGCTAAATACTTAAACCCCATATGCAGTGTTAAACATTGTAAACGATTTGAGATGTTCTCTAATTGGCTGTATTTTGTAATAAAAAATGTAGCATCATCATCTTATTTTGTACAATCTGTAAGTGAGGTTGATGATATCTACTTCCAACATTATTAAAATCATGGAAGAGCAAGGATAACGTGAAGATGTTTATTGTGTTCCTTCCATTATGTGGTTGTACAGAGGTGTTGCTGAGAACTTTGGGTTCTCTGACAAATTGTCACCATGGGAACAGAGCACCTTAAACCATAAAAGAGGCTATTAGACCCAGACTTTGTGCAGTCTACTCCAGCTTGGGGCTCTGGCCGTCATTTCCTCTGGCCTGCTTCACCTCTTGATTGCCACCATGATAGTGAGATAGATAGTGTGACAGAAAGATTTTCTCCAGCCTCCACTTTTCGTTTCCTTAATGTTGTTTGAATGAAAATCTGCAAAGGGGCATGGAATTCTACTGTTATTTCAACACTTTTTTATGTATTTTTGGGCATTTTTGCTTTTACTCAATAGGAGCCAGTAGAGAACTGACAGGAAATGAAGGGAACAAAGATAATCAGATGGATTGGAACTGTGAATGTTTTAATTACATGGTCAGTGTCTTAAACCCCCAGGCCACCAGGATGACCCATTCCTAATTTTGAGAACAAACATGGAATAAGGTGCAGATTAGTGTGAGCTTCAATACAGGTCCAAAACAGCTCTGCTTTGATATACTGTGTTTTATTCTCCAAACAGTCATCAGGGTGGTAATATTAGTATTGTTTGCACTTTTCATAGGTAGAATCAATACATTTTTTATTTTTATATTATAGTATTTGAAGTTTGAGTTCAGACTACTTTATTTATCCCACAGTATTTATAGGAGAAGTCAGGTGATATTCTCATTTTTTATTGTGATGAGCCACACTGCTGTACTGTACTACTTCATTACCATTAACATATGCATTGTAGTTTATTTGGACTCAATCCCACATACACACCTGCACAGTTCTGCTGCTGTCAATACTCACCAGAGTACCAAAACTGTATTAATAATAATGACTTAAAATAGTCTCTGTCTTCAGTAAGTACTAAGACAATGTGTTAGTCAAACACATTGTTGATTTTGCTATTTGTATGGGATTCATTGACATTATCACAAAACTAAATATTTTCCAGCCAGGGTTCAAAGTGAGCACCACCCACCAGCCAAATGCTAAGTAAAATCTGCACCCTCCATCAATGGGTAAAAAAAAGGTTAACATTTATTTTAGTACAAAATAGCTAATTTAATCAAATTTATTCAAACACAGTATAAACATGAAATGTAGATACGCCCATAAAATTTAATGTAAATCATCAGTTGACCTCGGCACATTAACTGAAATTTATAATATTCTCGTGTTTATAGAGAACAACAAATGTAATCCACCAAATTAAAAAAAAAAAAAACCTTCAAGGTCTGAAGTACCAGATTTAGTACTCCAAACTGCCTCCTTTTTAAGAAGCAGCTTCTCTAAATCTCTCCTCTCTTTGATACAGACAGCTTTTCAATTCCTATTTGTTAAAGGGAAGAGACTGCATGTTTCTATAAAATGTAGCAAAGACATTGACTTGCAATGCTACTGTTGAGTTGTGTGCGTGACTGTATGCATCCCATCCTCCTGCCCTGCCTGGAGGGTAGCTGCAGGTTTTCACCGTGCACATCATGGTGTTATCCAGCCGATGACAATAGATACACTGCATGATTGTGGCTGCAGGGCTGCTGTAATTGGAATGGACAAGGTCAAGTGCGACACTCCCAGTTTTGAGGAGAGCAGAGTATGCTTTTCTCCTACCCTAACTATGATGCCTACACAGTCTGACATCTGTTGGTATAAGCCTGCGGCCACGCTGCCAGGCAAGTATCGGGCGATAGCGGGTCGGTGGGGTTTACATCTTCACTCTAGGGCTGCTCGATTATGGAAAAAAATTTTGGTCAATGTAGAAATCACTATTATTTAATATGATTACTCATTGACTTTTGGAAAGATGTTGCATTTATTGAACTTAAAAAACAGTGAAACAGTTAAACAAATGAACAGTGGTTACACCTTGAACTGTGCCACTCCCCTTCACAACACAAGACAAAGTAAGAGTTTACTTGCAAAATGTATCGTGCAAAATAATCGTTTTTCTCGATCAGCCCTACTTCACTCAATGACAAAGATGAACTGGACGTGTTTACATAGCAGGGAACTGAGGAGAAGTGTGAAGTGTCTTAGGTGAGAAAACATGTTTACCAGTAGTGGGGATTATGAAGAGCATTTTTCATCAAGAGATCATAACTTTGTAAACATGTTTACTCAACAGAAGTGTTTGTGCTGTACTGATAAGAGTTTGTCCTCAAACGTAATGGAAGGCATCAGGGACCTTGGGCATCTTGGCATGTTGGCATCGGGGGGGGGGCCCTCAGAATGGCATTCTGGGAACGCTAAGGGTGATGTGAAATTCACATAAACAGCTAGTCAGTGTTTACAGCAGTATGGTGTGCTAGGGTTAAGATAAGAGTTCACACGAGGTACACAAGGATCTAACAGGAGGTCAGGATGATTAGTGTTCTATGAAAAGGTTGTGTGACGCATAGGCTTAATGAATTTGCATTATTCATCAGTACTCTGCAAACTTTCTGCGGGAAGCCCCCGTGTTTGTTTGTTGCCCATGGGAAAGGCCTGCCGAGGAGTTCCTGTTGAGCAGAAACTTCTTTACTTACAACTCCAAAAATCAAAGTGCTGTCTCTTCCAATAAATTGCCCAACATGGATGCTCTTGACTAAATGGTGAACTTAAATGATGGGCCAGTAGATCAGAGAGACTGTCACATTGCTAAAAGGTCAAAGATTTCCTCGAGCAAAATACATCATCCTTTCCCTGTAAGTCAGGATGGTTGATAGCCTTGACTACTGTAATATGAATGTCATTTTACCTTTTCAAGCTGTTACACTATTAATTGCCGCAAAATAAGAGCCTACAATGTGTGGGGGGGGAAAACTTTTCTTTTTAACTGGCAAGATCACAAAAAGTGTTTCTGTACATTTCATAAGATATTTAAAGCTGCAATCAACACATTTATGCACAGATGATGGAGTGTCTTATGTGTTTAAAGTTTTTGGCAACTAAGCAAAAGTAAACCAACACACCAGATTGTTATTTCTCATTAGCAGGAGACTGGACAGTAACCAATATAACTTTATATGTCGATGAATAATGCAGAGAGTTATATAATCGTATTGCTTTTGGACAGTGGACACTGGGCACAGCAGCATCCCTTTACACAGTAATCTGGAATAGATTTTATTTAGGCCGCTGGCAAAGGAACTTTTTTTTCGGCCCAGTCAGATAGGGTTTGGCCAGTAGACACGTTTGTATTTTAAATTATTTGGCAGCACAATATCTCACCTCCACCATGCACTGTGTGTGTGTGTGTGTGTGTGTGTGTGTGTGTGTGTGTGTGTGTGTGTGTGTGTGTGTTCATGGTAATGAAGGAGCATATCACCCAGTGCAAAATTGTGTCTCATTGATGTTTTCTTTTAATAGTTTTTGGACAACAATGGAGCTCTATTGCACAGAGGAATACGATATATATTAAGATACACAGACGGTTCTTGTTAGTGGGATCAATCTGTTGTTGGTTTTGGTCTTTTCACTGCACATCATCACGCATACAGTATCACCAGACTTGTCTTTTGTTATTTGTAAGAAGAAACAATGACAATTTCAGCTTTAAAATATTCTTCCAAACAATACTAACCGCAGCCCTGGTGGTCCAAACCTGGAGCCTAAGAACATGGTGAAGCAATTGTTTGGATAAATAAACACACAGGGGTGGGCATAAGCGGGGAAGAAACATGTGCTGTAAACAGATTACACAAGGGTTTCCTTTTTGTTAATTTACCCACCGACCGTATCACTTTGGCATTGTTGACTTTCACCTTATTGGCTCTCTCTGCACTGTCAACAGTCAGACTGCAGGCAAACCGATATGTTTTTTGAATGAGATCTTTAAGACAGACTGTCCGCACTATTATTTACAAGTGATCTGATCGACTTTGTGTGTCCAGACATCACCAACCTATCTGCATGGGTTGCTGTGGTAAGGACGTAGGCGTCAGTAACTACAATGCTGGCTTTCCAATGCGGAAGCAGGAGAAATGGAGGTCCATCATTTTTAAGTGCCAGCAGACAAATTATTTCAGCGTCTGTTTGTCCGCGGGCTGCTGTTCTCCTCCATTTTGTCCTCCATAGCGCTCTGCTAGTAGCAGCATGGGTTCTGCTCAGCACTTCCCTCACTCTGGATTTGATGTTGGTGTTGTGTGTCACGTTGCTAGTGACGCAAAAGACACTTCACAAAAGACAAATCCAATTTGTAGCAGCCAGAGCGGCCGAACTGAAACACTCCTGTAGAAATCCAATTAGAATTGCTTTTCAAACCACCTTTCAAATGTGGTTTGGAATGGATCCGAGTTGCAAATGAATCTAATTTTAATATGTTTTTTTGCCGTCCAGACTTTCTAAAAATTCATCTGGTTGCAATCTGGATAAGCCCAAAAAACAGATTTGCTTTGGCAGTCTGATCAAGGCCTAAAACGGCTACAAATCCTACCTTTATTAACACTGGGACCAGCACTAACTAACCAGTTACCTGTACGTGCCTAGCTACCAACCTACTGTATGGTTATTTGTGGTACAGTGAATCTGTGATGTACACTCTCAGGTCAGTAACAGTGCTATTCCAGCCTCAAGCGTAAAACTCCTCTGCTGTGTGTCTTGTGATGCATTAAATCTGTACATTTCTGGAGGGTAAGATTTGGGCTCCTTTTTTTTTTTGTCTGATTCTCCTGGATTGTGATTCAGTGGAGCACGATGTGCCGGAAACCATGGCGGAACACAATCTTCTTATTGTCATATTGTAAACAGATGGAAAAAGGGGAATGAAACATGACAAGGCATCAATAAGAACAAAAAATAAACCTATTTTAGTCTTGAATTCTTGTGTCTCGGCATGGTTTCTGCATTGCAGGACTTTATTGTGCTGCAGATGGGTAGGAATAAACAAGCAGGACCACGGCTCTTTATAATGACTTTTTCTCTCAGGAGATTATAAAGGAAGACACTCCGCTGTGGTGCTAAGAAAAGAAAGTTAAGAAAAGCTTTTCTGCTTGAGAAGTGGATATGGTTTTGTGTTTTTGTTTTTTTAACCAAGGTATTAAAGGTTATTATGCAGGAAGATAAACATAATAAGCACAGCAAGAAACTGTGCCTTTTCCCGGGAATTTTCCATCACATCAATTATCTTGGTATGGTTTACCAGTTTGTTGGCCCCTTCTCAATAAGGATCCATGTCTTTCAGATTAATGTCTTTTTCACACAAGAATTTTGTAGTTGCACTTTACTCCTCCATCAGTTGTCACTGAGCTAATGGGTTCTAGCTACTAGAAGGCCATTTACTGTAACTTCATCATTTATTCATCAGTGTGCATCAAAGTTTACCGCAAGTGACAAACTCTTTAGCCCTGAATCTTTGCTTATATTTTCTTTTTACTGCGCTGACCCTGGATGCTGCAGGGATTTCAAGGAGCAGTGCACTTGACTTTGTTTTGTTGCTGCCTCTTGGGCTTTACGTAGTTCCAGAAAGTGCGTGGCTGTTTTCCAAACGTCTCTCTCTAGCTGCCTTTGGTGTGCCAGCTAACTACGTTCCTGCATGTCGGTGACTCCCTCACAGAGTCAAGTCAAGTCAAATCTATTTATAAAGTGCTTTCAACAACCAGGTTTGTCACAAAGTACATCATCACGGGGGATGGGAGGGGACAAATGACAAGAAATAGTACAAGTGCATCACAAAGAGGCTGGCTCGCGGTGTGAAGCGCGTGTCCGCGCTATCACTGCTGATAGACGGCTTTTTGTACACGCTCTGAAATGGATGTAAAAATATCACACTTTCTCTGTAGTGTACTGTTAGCTAGCTATCATAAATGTAGGCTACTTTTAAAATGCCATATTTTCCCCTCTGGGCTCACCAAAACGGACGTAAAGGCATATTAACCATTCACTGCACGTGATCGCTAGTAAACACTTGCTCTGCTAGTCTATCGTTCAGGACAAGACCCTGTAGCCTGGTGGTGGGGGAGGCGGGACAGCCTCCCCAAATTGGCTGCCCTTTCAAACTCATAGCTGTGTGTACAGGCCTCTTGGACACCATCTGAGAGAGTTTTCTCCTGTGCAGGACATGCCATATGTCAGGAGAGGTGTAGTATCTTGCCAGAGAAGGCAAATATGGTAATTTTTCTGCAAAAAAACTGTTACAGTTTGAAGCTGGTTGGCATCAATCAATCAATCAACATTTATTTATATAGCACTTTACAGTAACCAGCAGGTATCCAAAGTGCTTCACATCAGAAACCAAGACTAAAACACACATCATATAACATATCATACAATAGAAAGAATGAAACATAGAAACAGTAAAATCAGAAAAGGTTACATAGAAATAGGAGAGGGAAATTGTCACACCACTACTACATATTAAAAGCCATTCTAAACAAATAGGTTTTGAGTTTAGACCTAAAAAGCGCTACATCTGTAGTCGTCCGAATATCAGGGGGAAACTTGTTCCAGAGTCTCGGGGCAGCATCTGCAAAAGCCTGATCACCCCACCGTTTATACCTAGACTTTGGGACTTCTAAAACCCGCTGATTTGAGGACCGTAAGGACCGGTTGTGCTCATGCAGGGTTAAAATCTCAGACAAATACTCCGGGGCCAGGCCGTTTAAGGCCTTGAAAACAAAAAATAAAATCTTAAAATCGATTCTAAAACGCACAGGGAGCCAATGTAGGGTGTAGAGAACAGGAGTGATGTGTGCACGTCTAGATGTATTTGTCAAAAAGGCATACCAACTTAACAACATTGATTTTGTTGTTACTTGTTAATAGTGTAACTGTTATGTTAAATTATTGTAGTTATGTGTTAGGTGACTTAGGTTTACTTATTATATATTTAAGTACTTTAAAACGTTAATATATTGTTCAATTCAAATCATTTTCAATTTAAAAAAAACTAAGACATAAAAGAGCCTTTCTTTGATGTCATTTTTAAGTTTTTCAAGAATCGGTTTAGGAATCGAAATCGTTTTAAAAGTACCGGTTCGGCATCGGAAGAGAACTTGTGTTATGACTTAATACTAGAAATAAAATAGAATTGAATTGGTTTATTTCCTGTTAATGTATGCAAGCAAACTATAAACTGTATGATTGATAAACTGTATGATTCCCATCGTGAATGTGTTATACATCAAAAGACACGCATTCCTCTGTTTCAAGTCAACCGCGTTCAACAGAATTTGGATTGAACATGTTTTTTTTATATCCATGCTGCATTATATAGCATCAGCGTAGTACAGACAGTTCCTTTTATAATAATAATTATTATTATTATTATTTTAACTCCCATTGTTGATAATGGGATAAACGATATAAAAGATATGATTTTACTTGCTCATATCCACCACCTAACATTTAACTGTGAAAACACTGCAACATAAATCATTGACCAAATTGTTAAATTAGTGGTAGAAGTTACCATCAGAAAAAAAGCCATTCACTGCCTTTGTCCCTATTTCTCCCATCAAACTGGGGACTCAAACCAGTGACCTTCCAGTCAAAAGACTCTAAGTCTCTGTAACTTTTTAACCCTGCTTCTGCTGTCTTAGGACATTTTAAGTCTTGAGTCAGGTTTGTGTCTTTAGTAGTTTGGGAGGAGTTTTTATAAGATGTGTTTTTGGTGTATACATTTGTTCTACAAATGTGCATTTTCATAATGTGTTCTTTTACTGACACATACTGTATTTGTACTGTGTTGATGGATTAGGGTAATGTAAGTTTCAAGTAAAAGTCATGCAGTGAAAATGTTACTTAAAGGTGCTGTAGGTAGGATTGCGAAGATCCAGGACTTAGCCAAAACATTTGAACATCGACAACTTCTCAGTCCCTCCCCCCTTGCCGCTAAAGCCCAAAACGGTCTCCTAAGCCCCTCCCCCCACAAGGGAGAATGGATGCGTGTGCATGAACAGTGATTGACACGCAGTTAGACACCCCCCTGGCCCTGATTGGTGCATCTGAACAGGGAGCTGTGGATTTTTGCAAATCGCACTACAGGCTGTAGGTGGAGCCAGAGGAGCCGGATTTTTTTTTTTTTATTACCTGCTTCATGTAGTTCTACTGGAACATAGGGTCAGTTTCATCAAATATGACAGAAAGTTAGTTTTATAAGGCTTACCTACTGCACCTTTAAGTAAAAGTATGTAAGTATCATCAGTAAAATGTACTAAGTATTAAAAGCAAAAGTACTCAATGCAGAAAAATCCTCACATTCTAGAAACTGAAAACGATCAACAGTTCTGTCAATCAATTAAGTGTTCAATTAAGTATCATCAAATCATTTCAGCTGGACTTGTAGGCCGTTATATTGTTTGGTAGTTAAATTTATATTAAAACATTGTATTTTTCTACATGTGTTTTGTAAAGTAACTAGTATCTAAAGCTATCAGATTAATGTAGAGGAGTAAAAAGTACAATATTTCTCTCTGAAATGTAGCGCAGTCGAAGTAGAAAGTGGCATGAATAGTACAGTACTTGAGTAAATGTACTTAGTTACATTCCACCACTGATCTGCAGACTGTTTCTTCTACATGTGCTGGACTCCAGGGGAATGGAGCACTGCAGCAGGAAGAGTGAATGCAGTCCACTTTTCTGGACATCACTGAACATCAGCGTTCACGCCTACTGAAAACGGCATTTGGTCCAGATAAACCTCCCCAATCATTCAAAGTGTAGAAATACTCCAAAAGAAGTAACACAAGCTCTATATTTGCCTTTTTCTACTGTTGTGTTTTTTTTAATCTTGTCAAAAGCTCACGGGCAAAGTAGCCGGGAAATCCAGACCAAATCCAAAAGATTAAGGGTCTGGCAATGAGAAAAATGAAAATGGCCCAACTCGAGGGGTGGCACCAAGCATGCATTTGAAAATCTCACTGCACGCAATTGGATAACACTACGACCAATCACACCGGTCAAACCAGTGGGTTTTCGCTAAGCCCCATACAGAGGAGCTAACTGCTAGATTAAACTCTTGCCGTATCTGGTCAGCAAAACAGCAAAAACGTCCTTCTTGCAAAGGAACGATTGGAGCGCCGGCTTCTGTTCCTCTTTTAGACAAAAAGCCAAGTCTAACTCGTTCATTGTAGCGGCCAAAGCCGTTTCAAACAACTGGTGTTCATCCGTAGCCATCTTGCAATGTTTACTAATGACTTTCATCTGTTTAGCTTGCCTCTGGCCCGCCTATATCAGATACACTGATGTGATTGGTGCAGCTCGGCTACAAGGGCATAGTTGATTGTTGAGTGACTCGCTGAGCAAATTCAAATTGTGCTCTCGTGAGAACTCTGGATTTCCAGCGTAGGGGCAAAGCTGAAAACTGAGGAAAATGAATGGATAGAGGGACTGAGCAGTGGTGAAACGAGAGAGAGGGGCGGTGCAGGAGTTGTGCATACTGAATGCTGACATCACCCACTTATAGCCTCATCGTGTCTTGTGGCTCGCAGGCAGCCAGGGAGAATGAAGTCAGGGGGGACAGAAGAAGAAAAGGTGTTCATAGTGGCGTCCTAGAGTGTCGGCATGATTAATGAGCCCCAGGCTCCCATGAGTCCCCTCTCACAGGGACAGCACAGATCAATACACAATGAAAGTTTGCTCTGGAGAAGCCTGTCGCAGCTGCTGTACGTCCGTTGGAGACGTCAGGTGATTGAAACGTTCAGACAACAGTTCTGTGTGTTATTACATCGGCTCAGACAGTACTATAAGCTTCTTGAAAAGTTGAAACTGCAATTGAAATTCTGTATCCCAGGAGACGTGCTGTTTGATATGAAACCCATGGTACAGTGCCTCAGTACCCGCCTTTAAACTGAAGTGCCCTACGGCACACGCTCGGCGTGTTGTCAAGAAAAGATAGTGAGCCTTAAAGATGCATGTCGGTGTGTGATTCAGCCCTTTTACTCTCACTGTCTCACTGCATCTTTTTAATGAACTTTTTAATTTTCTGCTGTTTGTATTGATACCCCTCCCTGTAAAGACAACCCATCGAAGGTCTCACCGGGGTTTTAATTGCCAGTAGCACCGGTCTGTCTCCTGCACAGATTTGGGACCAGTCGGGGTCGATAGCATACGGTCGACAATGTTGGTATTTACGAGCCAATATTGGAAAAAGATTTTAAACGGCAGAATGATTGTTGATATTGAACATCCGTGAATTCTAAATGGGGCCATTTTATCCCAGCTTTTTTTTCCATGGACAGAAAGTGATGCCAGTGGACCTCCTGCTCGCTGTAAAAGCCTGTTTGGCTGCAGGCTATGGTCAATGGAATCTCCCTGCATCACATTTATGAGCCTCCCTAAAAACCCACAGGGGTGAAACTGATCACATTTTCTGCATACAGTTCACTGAGTATCGTTAACTGTGCCATGCTTATATAAATTCAGGGGAATTGCTTCGACCCCCCCCACACCACCATCATCGTGAAACTCAAGCAGGCTGAAAATGTATCTGTTCAAGACATCCCTGCTCATATTTGTTCTGGCCTTGAAAAAACAAATCCATAGCTCCAATTTTAGATTTCTTCTCTCAGTTGGATGATCATCCTGTGCTTGCAGCTGTATTGTCAGGGCTGCTGACAGCTGGTTGATAGAAACTTTGATCGTTTCAGAATTGAATCTTATTCTACTTTCAAAGTTGCCTTAAGTTGCTGAAGACAAGTCACGTTGTAACTGCATGTTTTCATTAACAGTGCATGTTCAGCATTAATGAAGAGGAAAAATAGACACAGCGTATATATATATATATATATATATATATATATATATATATATATATATATATATATATAATTTATCAATACCCAGACATGTTGACATGTGACGCATTAGTTCAGGGATGCAGCCTTTATTTCATCATTCTTCATTTATTTTTAATGACTGTTACTGGGAACTGAAATGTTATTGTTCTATATTGATGACAGTTGAGAATTATGATCAGTAGCTGTTAAATATCCTGCTTCTTCCGATTGGATTAACATGGAGAAACTATTGGTGAATCCAAGTTAGTTGTGAAGGAATAGCACTCTCGGTCAGTGCTGGTTTTCTGTTTTTAGTTTGTTTATATGTTTGATTTTTTTTTTTATAATTTGGACTCATTTGAATTTAAATACTTTTCTGTATACTGTGACTAAACAATCTCAAGATTAAATTATCTCTGTGTTCAACACAGAGATAATTTAATCTTGAGATTGGCAGCTCAGCCTCTTTTTGTTGTCTGGGTTGTATTTATTGTTGCTTTAATGCTGCTTCGAACAGATCACTCTTAAAAAGAGACACTTTTAAAGCTGCAATAATCAATATTTTTGACAGGTGTCGCTCACAGTGATGAACCCAGCAGGAAAGCTATAATAAACCGACTGTACACTATCTGCCCAGTACAGCAAATAGTCCAAGTTGTTGAACATAGCGGAGCATTTGGCACCCTAAGAGACAGACATTCCATCAAGAGTTGGTGGAGACCAAAACGGAGCTAAAAGGAGAGCGAATATTGGACTTACATTTATAAGGTCATCAGAAACACGACTCCAAATGAGTGCTAATGTTGCTCTGTCTCCTAGATGTGTAAATGGGCACGGTACCCATAATAACTTTGTAAGTGTAGTAGTAGTAGTAGTAGGGCTGCCTGATATATCGTTTTTTTTTATCGGCAATCGAAATATGAACTTGCTCAATATTCACATCACAAAAGGCTGCGACATATCGCCAAATACTCTGAAAACTGAAAACTGCCCTTTAAAATGTAACTGTCATTCTTTTTTTAGTGGTGCCTTTTATATTCAAGTCAATGTTCAGTTTGTTCAATAGAAGAATGTTGGTAATGATTTCCTTTTGTTTGCTTTAAATTCAACAAGCAATTTGTTGTATTTTAGCAGAATACTGAAAGCAGCAGAACTGAGTACACTTCAATATCTGTTTATCGCAAGTAATATAGTTATCGCGATATTCAACAATGTTATCGCATATCTTCCTCATATTGTGCAACCCTAAGTAGTAGTACAGTGGGTACATTCCAATTCGCAAATTCACACATTCACAAATGAATTAAAAGCAGAAAGTCTTGCATGAAAAGGAGAGGAATAGAGGGTAAAAAACAATGTGTTCATGCTTTCTTACTGTCCATAACTGCATGTCACTGAGCAATGAACATTACCTAAGGTAAACGTAAAAAGCCTTGAATCATGAATCCAGAACATCTTTCTCTACTTTCACCTCCATACCAAAGCACAAAGTTAATTTAAAAAAGAAGCCTTTTTCTATTACAAATTGCACAGTTATACAGACAGTTACAGTCAAACAAAACCATGCTGACAGAGAGTCCCCCGGCGGCGAAGAGTACATATGCCCAATCATCTGGAATGGTAGCCTCCATGACAGAGACACCGAGACATAGACCTTGCGGAAATTCCCCAACCTCGTCAATATTTCATCACCTGATTTATAATTATCCCCACTACCTTTCAGAATGCCACCACAGTACTGCTCTCACATTACATCATATACCATACCTCTGTAGGTGTTGAATGCATATGTCACTTCAAGGCTCACAGCCTTGAAGTGACAAATGTACATACATGTACACACACACATACACACTCACAAAGTTTTCCTCTGCCTGCTTACATCAAAGTTACATATCCGTGAATTATATAATCCCTTTGCTTGCCCATGGGACTCCTTTGAATAAGCCCGTGGCAAGGCCTCATCGTAAAAAATATTAACTTTGAGCTTTATCCAGGTCAACGGCAGACAACACGCTTTTTGTTGGGCTGGTGGGGAGAAATAAATATATAAATAAGCATGGAGCACATTAAGAGGTTATTTCTGTAAAGTCTTTTGGGAGCATTTTATCAGACTTCCCTACTAACTCTTATAAATTGAGTGTATTAAATTAGTTATTTTACTTTGAAGCTGAAAGTGCAAAGGTTTTCATATGCTTAGCCTTTTGTCTCCCTTTTTTCTGAAGGTTTGCCTCTATTACTACAGAAAATGTTTTGCCAGGCCTCAAAGATAAACTCTTATGAAGAACCACTGTTGGTCATATATTTCTTGGAACAAATGGAGAACATTTGTCAGAGTGAACAGTCCAATAAAGAAAAAAATTATTTTCTTTTTCATGAAACTAAACTAAATCCTCATACAGAAGCTCACTTGGGCCCTAGTGTAGCAGGATAGCAGCTCCTAGAAACCTGCTCAGCATGTTTTTTATCTATGTATTTCAGTCCCTCCAGAAAAACGCGATTATGTGATCGCATAATTCAATGCATAATCAGCCAAAGTCTGCATATTTATGCGGGGCCGCATTTTTTTCAAATACGTCGCACTTTCGCCACATAAATTGCCAATTTCCGCGCAAAATATGCGGGGCTTGCATGATTTCATAATCCCCGCATTATTGTTGCAAAAAAGTCACATATATCTTAGCAGAAAGTTGAAAAATGTTGCGTTTACTTCACACAAGAGCAGCCATTTTCCCCTGTTGCCATGGGAACATTATGAATTGATGTAATTACGCGACATGAACATCATCGAAAAGCTGCAAATGCGATGAAGCCATGATGAAACCGCAGTTTTTGCAAGTTCCCGCAATTTTCACAAGTTCCCGCAATTTCATTGCATAAAATTGCATAAATATCCTGCATATTCCATCGCATTTTTTAAGAAAACGTGCCGCATAATCAAGGATTTTTGCCCACAACAATCACAATAAAAACCGCATTTTTCTAGAAGGACTGGTATTTGTAACGGAATATGGATACATTATTCAGATAAGAGCAGATGATGCGTGTTGAATTTTAACAGTAATGTCCTTTTGGATATAGACCTGTTACCAAGTTGACACAAGACGTCACACCCTTCCTCTCAGAGTGATGACTCTGTCAAACCCAAGCACACAGACATCACACCCACAATGCAACAATCAGCAGAACTAACTTTTGCGTTGATATCAGAATCTTTGATGGCAACGATAAATCTACCACTGATAGTGGTGTGTGCAGTGGTGGAAAGTACATTTACTCAAGTACTGTACTTAGGTACAAATTTGAGGTACTTATTATTATTTTTTCTAGGTTCTTTACTTGAGTCTTTTCTTTTCATGCCACTTTCTACTTCTACTCCGTTACACATCAGAGAGAAATATTATTTTTACTCCACTACATTAATCTGATAGCTTTAGTTACTAGTTAACTTACACATTAAAGGACAATTCCGCGCAAAACGAACCTAAAGGTTATTAACAGATGTGTACCCACTCTGTCGCTCTCTGGGACATGTTTTCATGCTAATCGAATGAGTTTGGAGCTTGAAAGAAGCTAGCGCGGACCGCTGATTAGCTTACAACGCTAGTATTCAGGGCACAGGGAACGTAAAAACAAATCGCTATTTATACCACTAAAAAGGCTCAAAATATCACCAAAACTTCAACGGTAGCATAATGAAGGTCCCAAAAATGTTAACCGAAGCATTGAGAACATTGTAAGTGTACAGACAGTTTATTGAACGAAGAGCTGCGGGAGCTCCATGAAAGGGCTACGAGAGAGAGAGAGCTACCGGTAGTCAATGCTGCAACACAGCCTCGTACTTCGGGAAACTGGTGGTGTACCTGCGGACATTGTGAAGCTATGGTCACCGAACAGGAGTGTCTGTGTTGCAAGGAGTGGGACCTGTTGCGTCGCGATGCCCAAGAGACGCAGTGTTTTGTACAGTCTGAAGATTTCCCCTCTCTGATAAACAGGGCTGTACTTGAAACTTTTTCGGCGACCCAGACCAGAGGGACCAGATGGACACTTATCCACTGAGTAAGTCCACTAGACAAGTTATGCAGAGTGCGATCATTTCAGATATATTGAGCAAATTGCTTTTGATTTTAGTTTGCATCGCCAGCTGTAAGTCATGACTGGTTCCCAAGACGGCGGCGGCATGTAAACATGAACGTGAGTGTCTTTATAATCTATCTTTTCAATAAACTGTCTGTACACTTACAAAGTTCTCAATGCTTCGGTTAACATTTAGGGACCTTCATTATGCTACTGTTGAAGTGTGGTGATATTTTGAGCCTTTTTAGTGGTATAAATAGCGATTTGTTTTTACGTTCCCTGTGCCCCGAATACTAGCGTTGTAAGCTAATCAGCGGTCCGCGCTAGCGTCTTTCAAGCTCCAAACTCATTCGATTAGCATGAAAACATGTCCCAGAGAGTGACAGAGTGGGTACACATCTGTTAATAACCCCTAGGTTCGTTTTGCGCCAGAATTGTCCTTTAAGAATTTTGCACACAAAACACATGTAGTTTGTAAAATACAATGTTTTATTATAAATTAAACTACCCAACAATATAATGGCCTACAAGTCCAGCTTAAATGATTACTCTTAGCCGATTAAACACAGAACTGTTTGGATCATTTCCAGTTTCTAAAATGTGGGGATTTTTAAGATTCAATACTTTATTGCCATACAACTCGATGCAAGCTGCTAGGGATTTGCTTCAGTGTGCTCATGACAGGACATCAACAAAGACACAAAAAATACATATATATATATATATATATATACGGTATCCCACACGGGATCACACTTGACACAAGCAGATAAAAAAGAGGGCATACCGCTCACCACATACCTGGATGACAGTCCAGGAGGCTAGGGCGACAGATGTCAGGTTAAAGTGACATGGTGCATAGGGATGCAGAGCGCAAATCCACAAACGCTAGTATGGGTAGCATAAAACATATAGAAGAGTATTGTAAAAACAGTGTAAAGAGATGTGCAAATTATACAGGCTCGTTAGGAGAACCCTTTTCTGCATTTACTTTTAATACCTTAAGTACATTTTGCTGATGATACATACTTTTACTTAAGTAACATTTTCAATGCAGGACTGTTACTTGTAACAGAGTATTTTTACAGTGTGGTATTAGTACTTTTACTTGAGTAAAGGATCTGAATACTTCTTCCACCACTGGATGTGTGTATGTTTGAAGCCCTTGAGCTTATAGGATTGCATTATCTTGCTGAGAAGGTGTTCATTCAGTCTCTTCTTGAAGACAGGAACACTGTTTGAAGTGATGTCGCTGACAGCAGCAGGGGGAAGGCTGTTCCATGTTGTTACAGCAGAGTGGAGAAAGCTCCTGTCAAGGCATTAGGTGTTAGCCCTGGGGTTTGCCAAAGCATGGCCGGGTGGTTGGACCTGAGACATGAGCTGAGGGTAGCAGTGCTTTCAGGTCAGCTGTACAGTTAGGAGTATATATATAGAACTTCAGCTCATGTCTCATAATCATCAGATTCAGACTTTTTCTTCACTATCCAAAATAATCTACGTGACTGTTTACTCAAGGTTACAGTGCGAAAAAGAACTGTGAAAAGCTGCAGCATGAATTTTTATGATGCTGATTTTTCAACATGTAAACAAATACACTCTAGGCTACAAAAATATATATATAATATATTTAGACATTTGGTGTGGTATATCCTTTTTAGACATGAAAAAGACAAGCTGAACTCAGGAGACTGTCCCCCCTCAACCAACAACTTCATAAGTCGTTTGTTTGGACGACTTCATAAATCGTTGGTACGATCAGCAATTACGGCTCATATTTACATTTTATTGTTAGGCGGCGCCACCCTCTAGTGGCCATAGTAATTATGATGGGAGCAAAGCAGGAAGTATAAGAGCGCCAAATTCAGCAGGGTAGGCTAGGGTGGTGGATGGGTCAAACAAACACAGGACTTTCCCCCAGTACACCGGGGTTCATGTCCCGTTTGATAAGAAAAGGAAACAATTTTTTTTTAACTTTACAGAACAAATGGAACTACATCACATGCGGAAGTGAAGTAACTTAACAAATGTATTAATTTTAACCCAAACCCCAATCTCTTTCTAAACAAAACTAAGTAGTTTTGTTGCCTAAAGCTAACCAAACCGTGACTGTTTCACAATGTTAACGACATGTTTAAAATTGCAACTGTTAAGTTGAGATATGAGAACGGAAAACAGTCGTATTTCCTGCCACCGCTAGGGGCACTAATTTATAAAACCAACTGTGGGTCGTGTCGGATGGTAGGAATAAACGACCCTTTCGTATGGTTTGGAGGACTTGTTGGAACTTATGGACCTTCTTAAAAGTGCATGCAACCTGGCCAAGAGAACTAGTTTATATTTAATATGTTCTGGTATTAAAAAGTAAAAATGCAGATAGCAGCTCTGCATTATGCCTATAGTAGGTGTCATTTTCTATTTATTAGCATAATGCTAAATTTTTATAAACCAATAAATGCAGACAATGGAGATAAAGAGCTTGGATGTTGATGTCCCAACAGAGCATGCATAGCCAACAAGAAAAACCCATCCCAACACCAAAAGAATTGAAACTACAGACCTTGTTGAATCCGATTAACTCAATCATACAATCACAGCGTTGCGGTCCGGCCTCCTCTCTCAGCTGACATACAGTACAGAAGAGTAGGAGAGGTTGACCAGGGTTCAATTTTCTTGCTTGATCTCACAACCAGTGTTCTGTGACTCCCACAGGATCTGAAATATAATTGTTAAAGCCTTTATATGTATTTGTGTTTATAATTTCCAATCTGGGTCTTTTTCCTTCACCGATTGAAATCATGATTTGGAAAGCTAGAGTATTTTTTATTTTTGGGTTGAGTTGTGGCCGTCTGTGCTTTTTGGCAAAATACTAGCAGAAAGAGGCCCACGTTTAAAATATCTAGTTATGATTAAAACATGCACATGCAAAACTATTTTATTTTTCCACTCTTGATGATGGCAAAACTACTTTGCATGCAGATGGGACCTTATAATTCCAAGATCATGAATTGGTTCCACGAAGCATCTGCATACATAAACTGAAGCTGCATCAACAATGGAAAAGATAATCAAACTGTCATCTCTTTCTGGCAAACAGAAGGCTATCTTTGCTGTTTAAACAGGAGGGAATCTGATTCTATAAGGCTTTTCACTGCTGAGCGCTTTGGGTCATGTTTGGGTTTCAGATTCTGTGTGGTTTGTCCTTTGGTACTAGTCCATGAGAGGATCTACCTACCTTAAATCAGACCTTGTGCTCCTTAATCCAACTCAAATTGTTTGTTTCATACGGCTTTTTCCAAAAACTCCAAATAGCAGGTGTTTTCTCTTTTTCCATGTATTCAATTGCTCCCAATCTGTGCTGGATATAGAGGCTTCTTTTTGGCGAGAGGAGATTATAATCTCCACCTAAGCTCCAGTGCAGATACAAGGGCAAGTTATCAAACCCTATACTTCATATACAGACCAAAATGTGTCTTGTCAAATATTGAAACCTGTTAATTGAAAGTCATTGAGAGTCAGATTCCTGGGGTACATCCCATGTTCTTAAATTGCAACCCTGTTTCCGTGGCCGGGTTGGATCAGTGGGTAGAGCAGGCGCACATATACATAGAGGTTTATGCCTCGACGCAGAGGTCCAGGGTTCGAGTCCGACCTGTGACGATTTCCTGCATGTCTTCCCCTTGATTTCCTTCCTCGCGTCTTAGTCACGTAATCATGCGAGGAGAGAGGAAACGAGGTAATGTGTTTTTAGAGGGATGAGACGTCCTTTCCTCTGAAGCGTCATGTGAATTTGTCAGCTCTATCGGCTGAGATAGCAACAGTTTTCAGCTGCAAGGCTTCCGGGAAGGCTGCTATTGTGTATCCTCGCTCATAGCTCCTTGGAAATCCCTCCTCCATCCTCGATCCTAGTTCCTCGGTGCAGGAATAAGTGCTTTGAGACGACCTCCACGAAGGAGGGCTAGGTCGGTTCAGCCGAGGAGAAATCAAATAGAGACTTGAGAAGCAGCCCTAGTCTTGTTTATTGGTTCTCAGAGACTTTTTGGTGTTGACTTGGGACTTCATAGCCAAGACTCAGGACTTCCTTGTGACTTGATGGTTATTGTTGTCATATGTCCGAGCAAATATAACATCAGACAGCTGCTGCATTATAGAAAGCTTTTTGATTTCCTGCATACCTCTAGCTGTTTCTTCTGGTTACCGACTGATGTCAAGCCTTTATATGTGAAGCCTGACCGCTCCGGTGTACATAATGAACACGACCATTCTGAGTACAAGGAATTTAGTGACCTCTAATCATCTAATCAGCCACGAAGTAAAAAAACACAGAGTGGGTGCGCAGGGGTTTTAAACAAAGGCATAAATGTAAAAAAGGGACTTTGTAATGTGTAATCAAAGGCCAGGTTGATTAAAAGTGCTTCTAAGGTGAACGAAACAACACTTTGCATCGAGTGGATGGATGACTCAACCCGGATAATGACAAACGGCAAACTTCAGCGGTGCTGTTGCGCTTGAAAACACACTTGAGCTGGAAGAGGTTGGCTACGTCAGTTACAGTGAAACCCATTTATGCATTGCAGCATTTATTCTTTTGTCTTCAACATTCCAGATCATTTTTGAGAGTTTCATATTTATAGCAAAGTTAGAGAAAACTCTAATTTTGGAATGAACTCAAATTATGATCAACAAACAACATATATTGCATATTTGAGCAAGCATGATGTAAAAATGTTGGACAGTTTACAGAAAGATACAAAAAAAACTTCAAAGCAGGACATTGTTTTCTCCGTTTCTTCTTCTGTCCCCACATACCCAGTAATTTATTGTTTCCTGCTGTAACAGAACATATGTTTTCATTCATAGAGGATACATTGAGGCTGGTGATTATGTGCTACATTTTCCTCGAAATAGACTAACAAAACACAATTAAGTTAAAACTACAGTGCATTTGCCTTGCATAGGGTATTTCTCTCTTCCCATTCTCACCCTTTTTTGTAATATTGATTTTTTTAAATCTAATTTCCACCTGTTTAAAAAAATTAAATATAAATAAAAACTGTAAGGAATTGTACCAGGGATGATGTGGCCAAAATATCACTACAAATGGTATAATCATGATTTTCATTACACTTTCCTGAAATACTAGAGTTAAAATTAATATTACTTGACAATCGAAGACCACAGAAAATATGCAACTCAGCAGAAAAGAGTGCTGTTCCAAATTGCTTTATAGTGCATTCATATTGGAAAAAATAAATAGGCTTACATCTTAAAACGATCAACTCTCCTATAAAGTGCAACTTTAATAAGTCTTGCTTCCAGCAGTTAATTAAAAGTACTTCACCATAACTTTTTCTGTTTTTTTTTTTTTCTAAAAAAACCTCGTCATACACACTCGGCAGCGTTAGCAGTAAGGTGGCACTGCGTGCTGCACCACCTCCACACTCTCATCCACGCCAAGAAAGACTTCGCTTCTAATTCCTCTCCTGTGCTGCGTGTCGAGTGAGTGCTTTCTCTCCTGCTAGTGAATACTTAGAGTGCGCCACTCAGTCCAGGGGAGCTGTCACCTCGCCTGACAGAGTTTCATCATTATTGAATCCACAAGATACTTGTGTCACAACAGCCTCGGCAAATGCTGCTTCAGTGAATATCGTTAGCACTGCTTTCAGCTGAGAGTTTGACTGTCATGTAGTTAGTTTCACAGCTTGCTTTTGAGAATTATGGTTATTACGGCTACACATTTAAGGTGCCATCCTATTGGCAATCTTAATTCTTACAGCTTGCTGTTCTCAGCCATAGCGGGAATAATGACTTTATTACATTTTGGATATTTTGGGGGCAAACGTGTTAAAATGTGATTCTTTCATGATTCGTTACACCAATTAAAAACATAACAAAAAAGTAACGGGAGCGTGACTATGTTCCCTCAGCTATACTGTATGTTCCCTCAGCCATACTGTATGTTTTCTCAGCCCTATGTTCTCTCAGCCATACTATATGTTTTATCAGCCCTATGTTTTCTCAGCCCTATGTTCCCTCAGCCCTATGTTTCCTCCGCTATACTGTATGTTCTCTCAGCCCTATGTTCCCTCAGCCCTATGTTCCCTCAGCTATACTGTATGTTCTCTCAGCCCTATGTTCCCTCAGCCCTATGTTCCCTCAGCTATACTGTATGTTCCCTCAACCCTATGTTCCCTCAGCCCTATGTTCCCTCAGCCCTATGTTCCCTCAGCTATACTGTATGTTCCCTCAACCCTATGTTCCCTCAGCTATACTGTATGTTCCCTTAGCCCTATGTTTTCTTAGCCCTATGTTCCCTCAGCTATACTGTATGTTCCCTCAGCCCTATGTTCCCTCAGCTATACTGTATGTTCTCTCAGCCCTATGTTTCCTCAGCTATACTGTATGTTCCCTCAGCCCTATGTTTTCTCAGCCCTATGTTCCCTCAGCTATACTGTATGTTCCCTCAGCCCTATGTTTCCTCAGCTATACTGTATGTTCCCTCAGCCCTATGTTTTCTCAGCCCTATGTTCCCTCAGCTATACTGTATGTTCTCTCAGCCCTATGTTCCCTCAGCTATACTGTGTGTTCCCTCAGCCCTATGTTTTCTCAGCCCTATGTTCCCTCAACCCTATGTTCCCTCAGCCATACTGTATATTCCCTTAGTCCTATGTTCCCTCAGCCCTATGTTTCCTCAGCTATACTGTATGTTCCCTCAGCCCTATGTTTTCTCAGCCCTATGTTCCCTCAGCCATACTGTATATTCCCTTAGTCATATGTTCCCTCAGCTCTATGTTCCCCAAAGTAACTATTGCAGCATTAGTCAACTCCTGGTTGTCGTTCTTCACACTGTACTGTCTACATTTAAGTTGACCCCTGATGGCTCACTAAAGGTGATATAATACCTGACTGTGAAAAGACTGCATCACTTATTCAACGACAGACTTTCTCAAGTATCCATTATCCATTCAAATTTCCATTTTTAATCAGTTCAATCAGGTTATTTAGATTGTGACTATAAAAATGACACACACATACATATATCCAATACTGTCCTATGTTGCATATAATCATGAAAGGTCCAACTGGTCTGAGGCCAACAGAGGTGCCCTGCCGAGTACTTTCGATAATACTCTCAGACTGCACTGCACAGGATCGCAATCATGGTAACTATCATGTATGTGCATTATTCAGTCTTGTATATTTTGTTGTTATTAGCTCTGCCCTCATGTCCAGTGGTCCACAATGCCATTTCAAGGTCTTCTCGGATTTGCGGGTGAAACGCTGGTGCAGATGGAGGCTTTCGGCATGCTCATGTGAGTGAACATGGAGATGCTTCTGTGTGTGTTCCAGATCTGCCGGTCTACAGCAGGCACTTTAAATTGCTTCTGACACAAAGAGAGCCGAGCTAGTCATTTGTGTCTGACTTGATCTGTCTCTCGCGTATTACTCGTGTATGTGGGTTTCAGTGTCCATGTGGGTGTATACATACAGAACAGTAGGACAGAGTGCTGGCTCTGTCCTGGCTTGTATCAGGTCAGGTCGCCCCTGTCATAGTTTCCCTCTTCCTCATTAAAAAGATGCCTCTGGCTCCAAAGCCATGACGATGGAGCCAAACTGAGAAAGCTTTTCCTCCAAGTGACAATATAGTGACCATATTAAAACTGGGATGCCATCCGTTTACTAGGCCATATTTCAGGAGAATACTGACATAAACAGCACCAGCAGTGGCAACGGAATAGAGTCGAAAAATGGCCAAAATTAAATTTCAAAGTCACTCCTGCACAGCAACATCAAACTCAGCCAAAGCGCAAACGTATCCCATTGGATGTAGCCAAGAGATTCAAAATGATAGTTTGCTCATGCAGAATGATATTGCTGTGAAAGTGTGACAGAGCATAAGGTAGCAGGAGAGCGAGACAGTAAGAGACGAGAGCGACCCTGTCAATACATATTATCGTTTCATCCTGATCTCATTTGGAGCATAACGCTCTTCTAACTTAGATAAGGGGACGGCGAAACCCAGTGGTGCGCCTTCTAATCTGCTGCCTTACATAATGAAAGATCAGCTCACCTCCTTGCTCATCACGGGTCATCTCCCAAAGAGGATGTGACCACCGGGCTTTGCCAAACACTAACATCAAAGCCCCGTCTATTTTTATCTTTTGGAACGACGCTGTTAATTAGCATGCATCCACAATCAGTAATTAATGCGGAGTAGATTCTTGGCCAGGGAGGGCATCGACAGCGTTAGAACAAAACCGATAACATAACTCGGTAATGACGTTGCCCCGTCACGAAGGCTTGAAACCATTTCACTGAACAAAGAGTTCCATTTGCCAGTTTCAAGGTTAGTTTTTCCACTCTCAATGAAAAGTCCCCCCCCCTCTAATCTAATTGTCTGCTGACTTGTGCCCTCCAGGTTAAAACATACATTTGGAGAGCTCTTTGTAAAAGTTATAATTGGGGGTCAGTGATGCATTCACAGTCCAGGCTTGCAATCTACGTGTCCTCGTCCCCTCAACTTATCTGACCCGGGGACATGTACGAGCAGAGGCACACACACTTTACAAAACAGACAGGGAACTAAACACAGTGCTTACACGCACACACTCTCCAGCAGTCACACTGAGTATGAAGTCAAACACACACAGCAGACAGATGCATACATCTACTCTCTTTTAATGTACATGGCAAAGCCATTTCACACCAGGTAAGAATATCCACAACTTTATTAAAGATGTTTGAAAATAAGAGTTCAACAATAAAATCCTTCAGACACACATTAGATCAAGCAACGAGGAATCAAGCACAAACTGTTTATATGCAGTGTTAGTCAGTAACACATGAATGCATTACGGTAATACTTTTAAAATGATAATACGTTTTTTATTGAATTAATTATAGAACAGTTACTAATCCTAGCATCACTCCATTACCTCAGCTTGTTTGCAGTCTTTCCAGGAGTTTAATGGGAGGGTTTATGTCAGTTTTGTTTCTGTGTGGCAGGACTGGTCTAGTACATGTTAGCTTGGCACAGGAGCAGCTGGTGGGGGGAGGCAGCGAGTTTACACCGAAAAAGGAGTGATATGGTAACTCCAAAGTTGTCTTATTCACATGGGGTGGTTACTTCATGGCTTGCCCTACATTCAGGTGTCAGCTGGGTTTTGTGTATAGAGCTGGAGGGTGTGTGGACCCCATTATAAGGATGGGACTTTTGGATTGCTGTGTGCAGTCACAGGGCTAAGCTAGCTGTTGCTGGTAAGTAAAAACTTTCAAACAGTAGGCTGGCTGCTTGTTTAACTATACTGTATATACTTTAATATTTCTGCATGTTGAAGTGTTCAATGGCTAAGCCAGCAACCTGCATGCCTGTGTTAGTGTGAGAATGGGTGAATGATACATTATAAAGCACTTTGTCCTGCCAAGGTTGAATAGTTATATAGTAGCAGTCCAGTTACAATTTTAGATTCAATTTGTAAACAAGTTTAATACTTAAATACAGAAGATGTGCCTTGTGGGTGTGGAGGTTACTTTGATGGAGCTGGAGTGATCATTTAATTTGAAAAGGGACAATGTACGTTAATTGACATTCAAAGAAATGTAAATGTACCTGTGTTAGCTAAAGGCTAGTTTTCATCAGCAGAGTAATGTCTTTAATTACTTTTGTCCATGAGTAATTAATAAAGCAATGCAATTACTTGATTCATTTCTAAAATGTAATAAGTCATTCATTTCATTCATTACACGTTTCCATTCTGGCTTGCCCAACACTGTTTATGTGTCCAATCTAACATTGATCAAAGTATTTGTAGGGAGAGTTTGTGTCAGCTCCAGATTCAGCACCATGGACAGAGCACAGAGAACTGTTGCTAAACTCTGAGTTCATATCAATACCAAATAATCAATAGTCATTTTTTTCTGTGGATGAGCATGTATCACATCACATCACATTCAGTCAGACAGCATTGTTTTTACTGCAGAGCACTTGATAGTCAGACGTACAGAGAAAGTCTACAGCCCACATCCAGTGTGCCGACAGCGATAAGTAACAGATGAAAATACCCATCTTAAGCACACCGCCAAATGTTGCTCAGGGTTTATTTACCACGCTGCCCCCGGGGGTGTGGGAGGAATTGTGCCTCTAACATTTGAAAATAGTGCTTGAAATAGTGCCATGAGATGATTCCACCTTACACCTAAAGGACATTCTAGTTACCACAACTGCTTATACACATATGTTTTTGATTAAGCAATAGAAGACTTTAGCCTGATAACCAGACTACCTATTTCACTTTGTTCATTCAGCCTGACATTGTGTTCATGGTAGTGGATTTCTTGTTGGGAGTAGGCTTTTTTTGTTTTGTTCTGGTATTTTCAATCGACTATGAAACTATAATGTCGGTCACTAAGAAGCAGTTAACTTAATGTTTTTCACACTAATTAAAGAAGTGTGTCTATTTAAGAGGTTGTTTCTGTTGACTACAACAACTTCACAGCTAGAGTGATTTCATTTGCACTTGCTATGTGCTATTGCTATATATATATATATATATATATATATATATATATATATATATATATAGCTACATACCCAAAGAATAGTAACAGAAAAAATGGCAGTTCACTTGCAAGGCACTGTGGGCTATGTGGGGAGATTATTGCTGCATTCACGTGCTCCTCGGATGGTCCCATTTCCCGAGGTTGGGAAGTCATTATTTGGACTTTGGTGTGTTCATTAAAATTTAAGTCGTATTGTAGAAAATAAACATGGGCGCTATAGGATTTGTTGTATGTTATTGCTCAGAGCATTTCAACAAGACATTGATAGCTGTTCCAGTATTTATTCTAGTTAATGTTTGAAGCTTTATATATTAGTGATTTTGTCCCAGGCTTGTTGCTGCACCAGTAACATTACATTACTAAAACCACAGAATATTGCTTTACCTGACTCGTTATTAGGGTTAATGCTAATTAATAACTATTCATGTGAATATTCTCAGTCTGGAAGTAATTTTTACGATTATTCCAACAGCACATTTCTTAATCCTTCCTACTAAAATCTGATCGGTACATTGTCTTACAAACCAAAAAAAAAACAGCTTTCAATGAGCACAACGGCAGAACTATTTGAATTGCTGAACAAATCTGATCAGTGATTTAGAGGTCTGAAACCAGGCTAACAAGAATTAGCATGATTCTAAAAAACGTTCAAACCTGATTCATATCATTTCCATACTTATTAAACCATTTAGCAAACCTTTATATCCTGTACGTATGGAAGCGTCTGCGTTTGTTATGTTTCTGTCCCTAATTCGTAATACAACATGGGTGGAGCTATAGAGACAGCTTTTCTGGCAAAGCAACATTAAACTGAAAACACTCTAAAAGAAGCAAAGACTAATGGAGGAAGAAGCTCCTGATACTGTCAAAAATGTAATCAAGCCATATCAAATTATTTAGGTCAGCTACTCATGTCAAGAAAATCGTATAAGCCTGGAGATGTCTTGCTAAGCTTTGTCAGCTAACCTGGTGACCTTACAAGATAATACAGGCTAAGGCTATGATGAATGAAAAAAAGAACTTCCCTCTTTGTCACTCAAGTTTTCCAGTTGCAAGTGTTCAGAGAAGCTTTGTTTCTGTAGCTCTGCCCACTTGGGATTAACTCAAACAATAAGATTATTTCTGCCCTCAGAAAAGTATGCGTGTACACACACAAATGTTCCTGTAAGAGTGCTGTAAGTAGACAAACCAGGATGCATTCACGGTTAAAGAATGTAATTCTCAGCCATCACTAGTAAACACAGACAAGTAGAAGCACACTGTCGCACATGCACATACTCTCAGCCACACACACACAGAATGAAAGGTACCCTGGGGAGGTGAAGTGAAGAGTTGAGCCTTGGGGTTGATATTCATAACTTTTGTGCATGCAGCATGCATGTGTGTGTGTGTGTGTGTGTGTGTGTGTGTGTGTGTGTGTGTGTTGCAAGAGTAGAAACTGTAGTGTCTGTGTGTATTCCTACGTCTATATATATGGCTGCTCGATTATGGAAAAAAATCCCAATTATTTTGGTCAATATTGCAATCAAAATGATTTAACACGATTACTCATTTTGGATAGATGTTGCATTTATTGAACTTGAAAAACAGTGAAAAGACCTTCAACTGTGAAATTTCCCTTAATAGTTTTACCGTTGAATTTTCTGAATTATCCTTCAGAACACAAGACAAAATAAGTGTTTACTTGCAAAATGCAAAGTGCAAGTTTTTCTCGATTCCATTGTTTTTGTGATCGTTGGGAGCCGCAATCGCGATCAAAATTGGATTAATTGCACTGCCCTACCTCAATATGTTCTTATAGAGGAAAGAATGGGAGATAAGAGCTATTTTGGCATTTGTATTTAAAAACAGTAAGAAATAAGGAGCTTAAATCTCCAAATCTTTTGAAAGAGCCACCAACTGTTCTCCAGTCAGACGTTATAGCACTTTGTCTCCAGAGGACAGTGAGAACAGAATGTTGCAACAAATAAAAATATCATTAGAGTAATATGGCACAACTGTATGCCAGAAAACAACAATATACGCCAGTAAAATCTGCCAAATATCAGTTGTAATACTTCTTACAAAAAGGAAAAATGGAGAGGAGAAGCCGGGAAGGAAAACAACCCCCGCAGGGTGTATGCCTCTGCTTATGGCTTCCCATACAGACTTTTGGTGAATCAACTCTGCTGTGCAAAGGATCAATTTAGTTGGTTTGGGGTTTTGTTCCAGACAGAGATGTTGTCAGACTGAAGCTTTTTTTTCAAACCACTGCCATTAATGCTGCTGAGACCAGAAGGTGTTTGGAGCTTATCATCGTGGAAACCCAAGAACTCATTGGTTAACAGCAGCAGTGATGGAGGCTGTCAATCTGCAGATGGATGTTTCCCAGGGCTGGTTTGCAGGCAACTCTCTGCACACTGTAGAACAGGCAGCTAAGGAATTGTATGTCTACACAAGTTGCAGAACGTAAAACATTGGCGTAGGTTGGTTCGAGTTCAGAGAGGCTATTAAGGCTGACTTTAAGGTGACGGCAGAGATTTTTTTTAAAGCTTTTCTTTGACTCAAGAGGCAGGTAATTCAGGCTATTGTCACATGCATCTGTGGATAGGCTCAAATATATGTAAACACACTTTTTTTTTTTAAGAAGTGGGAGTTTTGTGCCAGGCTATGAACATCCACACTGTTTTTGTCTTTCTTGGAAAATGTGTGCCAACTAGACTACATTTTAAAGTGTTCCCATTTCTTTGGAATTTGCTACTCCAGTGTTTAGTGTTTTTGTGGATCTGAAATACTTCATCACCATGTTCATGCTGCTGTTGTCCACTCGAGTTTCTGCGCGCGAAAGTCGCCGGACTACACCATTTTCTAAATGAGAGTTTTGTGGAGCTGATGGACTTAATTAGCTTTGTATCAAGTCATTTGGTAATGGCTTGAATGTAACGGACGTTCATTTATATAAAATAGTTTTGCACTATAGCTTTAATTTGGTTTAATCACAATACAATCTTCAATTGGTGTGGTTTGCTGCCAAGTGGGAGACTGAGAGATAACCCTTTAAAAGTGTTCCAGGCATGACCTACTGGGAGGAGAGTGCCCAGGACCCACTGGTGTGACTACATCTCCCAGCAGGCCCAATAGCGCTTTGGGATCCCACAGGGAAAGCTAGAGAACATTACCGCAATCACATCCCGAACTGAACAGATGGATGTGTGCATCTTTTTTTTAATATATTGGACTGAAAAAAGGATAATACTAAAAGTAATAATTATTCCTGAACAGTATTCACTCAAACAAGTAAAAGTAAATGTCAACTCACTGTTTACTTCCGTCCCAGTACTGTTTTCTGTATTCTACATTTGAAACCGGCACTCTTCTCCACAGGCTCGCAGTGGGAATAAGGTTCAGTTCCAACTCAGACATTACAAGCAATCAACATTAAAGACTGCGAGTGTCAACTGCGCTGTTAAAGGTCAGAGTGACTGCACCCAGAAAATAGCCTTGTTTCTCTAACTGAGAGAAATTGGCAACAATTACATCTAGACTGACAATGGGCTCTTTTATCAAGTCCCAGGATTTACAGGCACAAAAAAAAAATCTAATTCGAGAAAACAACCTCACTCTAACAGTGTTTTACTCACAAGTTCATGACATTTCAGGGTTTATTTTTCTTCCTGCATTGTGGTCTGCAACAGCTATTTAGCCCCCCTTTTTGTCCCAGTCCATCTGAAAATTGACAAAGATGTAAACATCTGTTCTGCTTTGTTCGCCTGAGCAGCGCATTAAAACAACTAACGATGGGAGTAACATAATGAGAGCAGGGGATAATAGGATGTCTTGTTGACAACCAGTTGTTCTGTGGTCAGGATCATTGTCATCTTGTATGACACCCTCCTCTTGTTTCCTGGTGTGGTACAACATGGGTGCAGCTGGCAGGGTGGGTGCTGTCAGCTCTGCCCTCTAATGGGCTCGTGCTTTAGGACAGACGAGTTCAGAGCCAGGTGGATCTTACAATGTCAATGAGCCTCCATGAAGTAGTACCAGTGGTGGAATGTACGAAGTACATTTACTCAAGGACTGCACTTAAGTACAAATTTGAGGTACTTTCTACTTCTACTGCAGAGAAATATTGTACTTTTTACTCCACTACATTAATCAGACAGCTTTCCTGTAGTTACTAGTTACTTTACAAATTAAGATTTTTTTCACACAAAACACCCAACAATAATAGGCCTACAAGTACAGCTGAAAAGATTAGACGATTAAACACGTTTGTCATTTTTTGTGATAACAATTTAGTTATTTTTACATACAAAACATACAACTTGCAACAGAATCAGAATCAGAAAAAGCTTTATTGCAATTACGTTTTTTACACATACAAGGAATTTGTTTTGGTGTTATAGGTGCACGTCACACATTCTCTAAATATAAGAAGGTTAAGAAAATCAAGTACTAAGACTATAAACAATATAAGTATATATATATATATATATATATATATATATACACAGTGTGTTAAAAATAAAAAAGAGCAGTACAGCAGAGTAAGTACAGCGGCATGTAGAGCCAGAGGTGGAGTGTGAGTCAGGATGGGTTCCGGGCCTTGTTGATAAGGCTAGTGGCGGAGGGGAAAAAACTGTTCTTGTGGCGTGAGGTTTTGATCCTAATGGATCTTAGCCTCCTGCCAGAGGGTAGTGACTCAAAGAGTTTGTGTCCGGGGTGGGAGGGATCAGCCAAAATCTTTCCAGCACGCTTCAGAGTCCTGGTGGCGTATAGATCCTGGAGTGGCAGCAGATTGCAGCCAATCACCTTCTCTGCAGACCGAATGACACGCTGCAGTCTGCCCTTGTCCTTGGCTGTGCTAGCAGCGTACCAGATGGTGATGGAGGATGTGAGGATGGACTCAATGATGGCTGTGTAGAAGTGCACCATCGTTGTCTTTGGCAGGTTGAATTTCTTCAGCTGCCGCAGGAAGTACATCCTCTGTTGTGCTTTCTTGACGAGGGAGCTGATGTTCAGCTCCCACTTGAGGTCCTGGGAGATCTGGGAAAGACTCCACAGTGTTAATTGTGTAGTCACAGAGGGTGATGGGGGCAGGTGGGGCTGGGTTCTTCCTGAAGTCCACAACCATCTCCACTGTCTTTAGAGCATTGAGCTATAGGTTGTTTTGATTGCACCAGGTCACCAGGTGGTCAGCCACCTACCTGTAGGCAGACTCCTCTCCATCGTAGATGAGTCCGATGAGGGAGGTGTCGTCCGCGAACTTCAGAAGCTTGACGGACTGGTGACTGGAGGTGCAGCTGTTAGTGTACAGGGAGAAGAGCAGAGGAGAAAGAAGCCCTGGGAGAATCCGGTGCTGATGGTCTGTGAGTCGGAGACGTGTTTCCCCAGCTTGAACTGAATGAGGCGCAACCTTTACATCACGTGACATACTGTAGTTTCAATATTCCTACAGATTCTGTCCCACTCCTCATCATCCAGTGTCATACTCAGATCCCTTTCCCATGTATTTTTGAGGGCTGTCCAGGCTAAGCCCATGCATAAGCAAAGAATAATACCCAGAAGCCTCATGACCTTTTCCATATTTCAACAACAAACAGTTGATTGACAGAACTGTTTGGATCGTTTCCAGTTTCTAAAATGTAACGAATTTTCTGCATTGAGTACTTTTACTTTTAATACTTTAAGTGCATTTTCCTGATGATACTTACATACTTTTACTAAAGTAACATTTTCAATGCAGGACTTTTGCTTGTAACTATTTCTGTATTTTTACAGTGTGGTATTAGTACCTTTACTTAAGTAAAGGATCTAAATACGTCTTCCACCACTGCTCAGTACACAGTCATATAATGCTGTGTGGCTTCACTGTTGGTCAGTCCGTCAGTCAGTTGAATGGATTGCCATGAAATGTAATGCTTTTTCATGCTCAGGCTTGCTAACCTATGCCAGCCAATTAAGGTCTGGATCCGAGGATATGATGAATTTCAGAGTAAACTGATAAACTAATAAAGTTGTATCAGATCATATCGTATTGTATCATGCACAGAGGATGAACTTAATCATTTTGGTGATCCTCTGACCTTTCCTCTAACTTTAAAATGTGTCAGATTGGTTAATGATCACCAAATACATGAAAAACTAGTGACATCCCTGTAAGACTCAGCCGTGATTCATGTTCACAGCTGATGTACTAAACTTAGATGGTGAACGCGGTAATCCTGTTAACCACCAGCATGGTAACACTGTTACTGGGATCATGCTGACATTAGCATTTAACTCAAAGCCCTGCTTGTCCATTTTTATGGAAATTCTTACAAGAGACTAAACCGCCTCCCTAATGTAATAAGCTGTTCATCTTGGCAGACATGGGGAAGGAAGGGATGATGTTCACCAGACTCCGAGCTCTTTCTCTCCAGTGGTTGACCTGTTTGAAAGTTTGAGTAGCCTAAGGATTCTCTTATACAGCTCAACAGTATGAAAGAAAAATATGTGACCCACACTGGGCAGCTTTACATCTTAACACTTTGAATGACGCTTTAGAAAAAAGGAAGAGAAGTTCTTTGATAGTTGCCAAGGACCTCGGCCTGCTTGAAGGTGGATTCATTGTTGGACCAGAATCTCTTCACTTCTTTTTATAGTCACCCTCAGTTGTGGTGGCCCTCCAAAACGAAACTTTGGCAGGTAGCACTAAAATAACTTAACCGTTGACCATTTTCTTCTCTTTCTTCTTCTGTTTGGCAGTTTATCACATCCAGTTTAATCTTGCATTGTATTGCTACTCATCTTTTTTTTATTTTCACAAGCTGTTAGGTAACCTCAAAGCCAGGTGAGGCGGGGTCTAAAAATAACA
Organism: Sander lucioperca; assembly: GCF_008315115.2. Classification (NCBI taxonomy): domain Eukaryota; kingdom Metazoa; phylum Chordata; class Actinopteri; order Perciformes; family Percidae; genus Sander; species Sander lucioperca. The sequence goes on along the minus strand of NC_050190.1, from coordinate 6,960,242 downwards.
ATACAATAAATACAATGGTGCAACCGTGTGGCTCATGCACTTAATGTGATAAGTTACAGTGCATGTGCTTATTTATACAACCATTGAAGCATTTAGGATGCGGATTGCTTCTGGATAAGGGCTATTGTGGAAGCGATATGTATTTGTCTTATTAAAGCGTAGTCTTTTACCCGAAGGGAGAAGACTGATTAGAGGGTTTGCAGATGTGGTGTAGTTAAAAAATGAGAAAACAGGAGTAGACAGCCAATTATTTTTGAAGCTGCTCCACACGACTCATGTCCATCAGTGTTCTCTCGTGGGCTGTAGAATTACCATACCATACAGAAGGTGAGCACACTTTCTATTACCAGTCTGTAGAGCTGTAACATTGCAACCTTTGACACTCCAAATTTCCTAAGCTGTCTGAAAAAGAATGGTCTTTGGCTTTCTTCTGGATGATGGTAGTCTCACATTGCCAGACCTTTATCTCCACAGTGCTGTGGAGGAAGGTCTGGCTAGTCTACACAACATTCCTGGATGGGAGAAAAATGTGCTTTGGTTTATTGGCATTACTTTAAACCAATCACATCTTGGGCGGTGCTAAGCGCCGGACGCAGGTATGATGCCTCTGCAAAATAGCCTCGGGAAGGAACTTATTTTGGTGGAACATGTGCACGTAGGGAGGCGAGCTCTGGAATTAAAATGGCTGTTGAGCGTGTGATGAGAATTTTACTAAAAAAGATAAATATAATTTGATCAGTTTTAGCTCGGAGGATGTTTCCCGAATCGACCGGAGTTTAGAATGCCAGCACAAAGAAAGCGGAAGGTGAGTGATATCTGGCGAAACCTCCGGCGGCACCGAACAATCCCATAAATGAAACGTTGTTGATATAGACTAGGATGATGGTGAAGTTGTCTGCCCATTTCAGGGAGGAGGAGATTGTGCTGTAGTCCCGATGAAGTGATCCACTCTCTACCACCTGGTTGTTGATGACCCACGGTAGTACAGTAGCTCTCCCTGTTTTTTTCGGAAGTCCACCACAAGTTCTTTAGTTTTGGTGATGTTCAGTTCCAGATTGGTATTGCTGCACCAGTCGACCAGAGAGGAGACGTCATTCCTGTAAACTGTCTCATCATTAAAAGTATTCACAAGTAGTAGAAACAGTAAAGTACAAGTAGAGTTCATCCTAGTTGTGCTGAGTTATATTTCCTTTTTGGGGATTGTTTGCGCTCAGATTAGTGAAAAAAGAAACAAACAAAAAAGGTAATGTTTTCGACTCATTGTCAGCAGGATTACGGAAAAACTACTTACCCGATTTTTATGAAAGTTGGTGGAAGGGTGTGGCGTGGGCTAAGGAAGAACCTATTTGAATCACTGGGTGGATACCCAAATTATTTTTCGCTTGCGTTAACATTGGGCATTAGTGCTGCATTCATGGGGTGTCGGAATAACCAGAAAAATGAATTCAAGACTGGGAAAATTCCAATAACATGGTGAGATAGGGCATGCCTTGGCGGAGGTCTGCGCTCTCCATATGTCCTTGTAGTTTAATTATTTGTTCTGTAAACGTTCCTCCTAAGTTTAAAATGTTCTACACTTTTACTGGACGACATCTGTAATTATCTTAAAGTGCTCATATTATGCTTTTTGGCTTTTTCCCTTTCCTTTATTGTGTTTATATATCTTTTTTGTACATGTTATAGGTTTACAAAGTGAAAAAGCCCAAAGTTCACCCCAAAGGGACTTACCATCTCCAACAGAAAACACTGTTCACAAACTGCTCCAAACAGCTCTATTGTAGTCCAGCCTTTACTTCAGAGACAAACATGCGTCACTTTGTAACACACGTTATAATGCTCGCCTAGCTGCTAGCGTGGCACGCCCTCATGCTCTGCTTCTGACTAGCTAGCAGTACTTACTGAGCATGTGCGACTCCCAACAAAGATGGAACAGAAGTGAGATGTCTCACTCTGTAGCTAAAACAGAGAGCTCAACACACAGGGTGAAAAGAGGAGCTGCAGCAATGTGTAGTACAACAAATATATGGTGTTTTCTGAAAATTAAACCACATAAACCTATTCTGGTACAACCTCTAAATACAGTTATGAACCTGGAAATGAGCACTTTAAATTTGAATGTACAATTTAAATCTGAAAATGAACTACAGCCATGACATAAACATGGTGGAGTTAAAAGTAGTTGACAAAACCTCAACTCAACATCCATTTACTGGCTTTCTCTGAAGGCATTTCTATTTCTGTTCAACATTATTATAATCTCATGCAGTACCTCTAATTTATATTCGCATAAAGAGTTGCTTTATTATCATACTGTAATATCCAATTTAGATATTACTAGATTACAATTTAGATTTTTTTTTCAAGCTACTGATTGAAGTCTTGTCTTTTATTTCTTTTCAAATACAGATCTATCTTCAGTGGGTTAATCATTTCATTCACCCATCACACCATTCACTCCACTGTGTCTCATTCTAAAATCAATGTATTATTATCTTGCACAACATAAATATGACTGCAAAAAGTATGATCTCTACTTCAAATGGGTAAAATTATTTTCTTTGGCAAAAAGGGATTTTAGATATATTTTTTTTTTTTTAATAAAATAGTTTTTAATCAAGTTTTCAGGTCTGGAGATATACAGTACATGTCTCTCCCCCCCCCCCCCCCCCCCACACACACACACACACACACACACACACGCACACTCACTTTCCATTCTGAGAAGACAAAGAAAATAGCAGTTGCGTGGTTTTTCTGGAACAGCTGTGGAATGATATTGACTTTCTTCAAGATGGATTAGTCACTGAGGAATCCGGGAAGGAAATTAGTATCCTGCATCACGGCCAGAGTGGTCTCTTGGTTCTCCTCTAAATTTCATCATGTTTTGCTGAATCAATGATAGAGACCGAAATGACCCTATCACAGTGTATTCTGAGGACCAATTATAGTCTGAAGTCTCGCTGCAAGTTATATTCATGGTAACGTGTCTAAATAGTTTTTTCATCATTGTCTGACTGTGTATGAGTGGATTTAATGTACACAAGCATGCTTGTTCTTTCACATTGACGTGTTTTTGTGTGCGAGCATTTATAGGAATAATATTTTTTTGTTTTGGCAACACCGCTGGGGATGAGAGAGGGCATTATTAGTAGCTGTGAAAACATAGACAACTTAGCAGAAGAAACCCCAGTAGACACAGTGAGGCATCTTGGTTAAAAGTGTTTGGGTAGGCACAGTTAGCTAACAGGGAACAACAATATACTGTAACAAAAGCATGGTCCCTTGGTAGTCTCAAAGATTTGCCAAACAATCCAAGAGCCTGTTTTTATCTCTAACAGGATTCATCACACTGTCCATAGCAAGTCGCTCAGCCATACAGGGACTGATGGAGAGGAGAAAGATGGTTTTCATGTGTTTATTCATATAACATGATAGCACACACACATAATGTCTCAATTGAGTTTAGGGCTGGAGCAAGTGATTACTTTCAGTATCAATCAATCTATTGATACTTCTTTTACTTAAAGTTGCAAACCGTTGAGACTGATATATATGCATACATATATGCAAAACTTTGACAACATATTTCTTCTGTTTTCCCCTAACATGTTTATAATACATGCTTTCATCGCAATACAATATGTGCTTGTAGCAACTAAAGCGTGATTAATGTTAGGGTCATGTTAAAAGAGTGGTAAATAAATATTTTATAAGCCAACAATGGAATGATAATGAATCCCACACTTTGATTCTCTCGTAAGGAAAGGCAACTTTAAAGACAAATAAGGAGTGAAGTTCTCCTTAAAAACTCTTTGTTTTTGTTTTCTGCGATATTTACTCCCCAAAACTTACTGTACTGCAGTACCATTGACAGCAGTGTCTCTGCTCTCCTCCTAGTTTTATCATCATGATTCATTTTATGAACACTTCACAGTGATGAACTTAAGTTATCGAGAGTGAAATCTTGTTGAGCTTCCTTTATGTGACGTAACAAGAGTGCAGTGCTTTCTGTGGAGCAGCTCTTATAGGTTTTAAAGTGCTCATATTATGCTTTTTGGCTTTTTTCCTTTATTGTGTACATGTTATAGGTTTACAAAGTGAAAAAGCCCAAAGTTCACCCCAAAGGGACTTACCATCTCCAACAGAAAACACTGTTCACAAACTGCTCCAAACAGCTCTATTGTAGTCCAGCCTTTACTTCAGGGACATACAACAGGGACATGTTATAATGCTCGCCTAGCTGCTAGCGTGGCACGCCCTCATACTCTGCAACTGACTAGCTAGCAGTACTTACTGAGCATGTGCGACTCCCAACAAAGATGGAACAGAAGTGAGATGTCTCACTCTGTAGCTAACACAGAGAGCTCAACACACAGGGTGAAAAGAGGAGCTGCAGCAATGTGCAGTACAATAAAAGTATGGTGTTTTTTGAAAATTAAACCATGTAAACCTATTCTGGTACAACCTCTAAATACAATTATGAACCTGAAAATGAGCATAATATGAGCACTTTAAAGGAAGCTTTCTCCTGTTGGCTGCTAGCTAGCGGCTGATGGCACTGACTGATGCTGGCTGTTTTGATTGTAAGGTATTCTTGTTAATCTCACCCACTGTTGTCTACGAAATTATATGTTGCAGCTGTAAATCAACATGTTTATATGCTTCCATGGCTTTGGGGTTTCATTCAATTCATGTCCCACAACTCTGTAAACAAAAAGATTATATTTTTTGAGTTACTGCTAATTTGGACAGTCCCACGCTTTGTCTGTCAAAAAACATCTTTGCTGTGTTTAGCTACGAGAGTAAAGCTCGTACTGACCGAGATCAGAGGAAGTAAAAGTGAAATCAGTTTTGCTTTGGGGTAACCTTGTTTACTTGACAATATTTCTTTAATTTTAGAATCTGCTCCTTGAACCATTCCAGGCGTGTTTGCGTGCGAGTGAGGGACGAGAGGAGGGGGAGAACAGAGGGATAAATGGAAAGGATGACGCAAGCAGAGAGGAAATCAGAGAGAAACAAAGAGGAGTAGAAACAAAAAAGTGCAGAGAGAGAGAGAGCTCAAACAGATAATTTACCTCAGTGGGATAAACATGAAGGCATATAGGATGGAACGAATCTGAATGACAAGGCAACTGATTTCTCCTAATTGGTTTTGACTGTCTGTCTTTGAACTGCCAGCGTCGCGGCTCTGTTTCCAGGCAAACAGTTATCTCTTGCGATCTGAAGTGCTGCTTAATTTCTTAGACAAATATCAAACCTCTCTCCACACTGGATTAGTTGCAATTTAATAAGACTTGCACTGCGGCTGCTCACCAGGGTTCTTCTCTTGCCTTGAAGCCGAGGGAAGCCAAACCTGGCTTCTAGGTTCTTCTGTGCTCCACCTTCCATATCAGAACACCCACACACACCACCCACATACAGTATCTGACTGCTCCCACCTGCAGTTCCACATACTTGCGTAAGAGAAGCAAAAAAAAAAACCTGTTTTAAGTATTGTTTCTCTTAAACAGAATGAAGAAAACTTCCACAGGGTGAGATAATAGCCTGTATTTCCAATGCAAATCTGCATTTGAAGAGTTTTCTTGGAGCGAGTGAAGCATCGCGACATAAGGCTGATTCCTTTGCTTTTTTTTCAAGATCCTTATTATCTCACCCTGCGTTTTTTCTTCCCCTCCCTTTGCTTTCTATACAATAAATCAGATTTTAAGACTCTATAGTGGAACAAATGACTTGTTGAAGGGGATATTTCTGTTGGCACACTAAGTGCCGCCTATCAAGACCTCAGCAGAGATGAGCTCTTCACTTGAGTGGCAGATGCTTTCTCTCAATAGCATCCACTAACATCCCCTAACCCATCAACATGCTTCTTGCCTCACTGTCTGTCTAGACTTTTATTGACAGCTTGCCTCCAGATTAGCTGACTCCGAAAGGTTGAGAAGTAGCCTATTCCGCTGGGCGCATGGCCGTTAACCCCTTTTTTTTCCTTCAAGTACAGCAGGCTTCAGCTCAGGATGTAGACTGGATTCAGATATGTTGTACCCTTTTATCTGATCATCTCGAGAGTCATATAACCCAGGGAGAGTTCCTCTGAGTTACAGTTTGAGCCAAACAAAGACGTAGGATTAGTCTGCCAGTGGAAAATGAACAAGCCCCTGCCTTCATTAGGAAACCTCTCTTTTGCTCCTTATCACTTGATTGAGCCGTGATGGAATCTGATTTGATTAGGATTTAATTACTGAACCGACTCGCTGCACAGAACGTCTCACCAAATCGCCGGTGACACAGAAATGCTTTTGGACATGATCTCTGGTAATCAGAGGCAGTGAATAACCAATTCTGCTCACTTGTTTAAAACTAATCACTATCAGTTCAGATTGTTTTCGATTCTTTCTAAAATACTAAGAGAGCTGCACTGTTCTAGATATTAACCCCTTAGCATTCCAGGTTTTTTTTCCCTTAAGGAGCTTTAAAGTTGGAGAAATCCTCTTATTTCAGCCTGTCTCACAGTATTTCATATATATATATATTCCTTCTCTGCTTGTTCCAACTCTTTTATCGAAGCCGAATGTGTTTACACTGGGTGACATATTCATACCCCAGACTCCATATTGTTATGGCTACACCTTTCCCTCAAATGGAAATATTCTATATATCTTATCACTTTATACACATTTCATCATTATCCAGCCTGACATATTTGGCGTTTGGAAACTTTGGGATTTCATTGGAGTTGAAAATAAAGTTCAGTGTGTTTGTACAAAGTTTGGCTGCACAGTAAGAGTTTGTAGTTAGCCAATTTACATTTTAATTTTAATACATTTTGTATGTTTTATACAGTTGAAAGTCACTTGAAAGCTTTGTTTTAAGACTTATTTTGTTGGCACTAATTTGAGTTGGTTGAGTAATTTTGTTTTGTTTCCCTTTGTACATATACTGTGAATAAGTATTATATGTAAAAAAAAAAAAGAAAAAAAGATTTATCCAAGCTAGCAGCATGGCTCTAGAGATGTCTTTGTCGGTCAGTCAGTAGGTTGATCTACCGCTTTGGTCCAGATTTAAATATCTCATAATTTTTTGGATGGATTGCCATGTCATTTGATACATATATCCATTGCACCCAAACAATGAATCCTAATGACTTTAGTGATCCCCTGACCTTTTCTCTAGTGCCACCAGCAGTTTGACATTTGGGGTTTTGAGTGAAATGTCTCAACAACCATTGGATGGTTGAACACATGACATTTAGTGCAGACATTCATGTCCCTTTTAAGAGAAATTATAATAACTTTGGTGATCCCTTAACATTTCATATAGTGCCATTAACTAAGTACAGCATCACAGAGCTGCTAGCATGACTCTCAAATCTTACCGGCAATTTCCACTGGATGCGGAACGTCTGCGTCCCTACTCCGTCACAGTTACGTCAGTCCGCAGCCCTCCGGAGCAGATACGCAGAGCTTCTATTTTTGACGGACGACGGAGAGTTCAGTACAATTCAGATTGTGCGGGACAGGAAGTCGAGCACAGAAACAAAATAAAACATCCGGTTACTTTTCAAAATAAAATACACCGTGCTCACGGCGGGTCATATTTCCCTGCACTACACCTTGAAAACACAGCACAGAGTTGTTTCCCCTCTACTCCTCTGGATGGAAACAAACGGTTGTTGGTTTTGTGGTTCTGTTTATAGAAACTACATCCTGTTATATCGCACGAACATACGTGAACTCGCGAGATCTCGTGGTCGGCTGGCCGCAGCTGTTACGCAACAAATCCGGACCTGGTGGGTATTGACGGACGGCGGAGCACGTAGCCGTTCCGCAGCGGAGCCGGTCCGCAGACATTCTGCATCCTGTGGAAATCCACGGTTAGTCCTGTTGATTTGTAGTTTGAAACTATGTAGTCTTGCATTGGCTGGCTTCACCACATATAACATTCTGAGATGGGAGAAAAAAAACGCTGTGCCATGTTGTTTGCATTTCTTTAAACCAATCACAATTGTCTTGGGCAGGACTAAGCTCTGGTGGCAGTGACTGTGGCTCTGTAAATCCGAATTCGCTAACTCTAAATTAACTCTAAAAAAATATAAATTTTTGGGAACGGCTTGCACTCAAAACTTTTAATTTAGTACAGTATGGTAACATTAAAGTTTTGAGTACACTAAACATAAAATAAATGTGTCACATGAGTGTTATCTGAAAGGAAATTTATGTCAGTTTAACATAATTTTTTTAGTCATGCAACAAAAATAATTAGTGTTTTCTTAACATATAATTCTACGTTATATTAACATAGAATGATCAGGTTACTTAATGTGTATTTATATGTTTATTAAACACAAAAAGTGATGTGTCACAACTTGTTAATTTTATGTACAAACAACAATTAAGTATTGTAATTTTAAAGTCAAATTAACATAATTAGTTTCATTATTCAGCTATATCCCAATTTGCTTACTCTACTCAAATATTTTTTGGAAACGGCTTGCACACAAAACTTTTAATTTAGTACAGTATGGTAACATTAAAGTTTTGAGTACACTAAACATAAAATAAATGTGTCACATGAGTGTTATCTGAAAGGAAATGTATGTCAGTTTAACATAACTTTTTTTAGTCATGCAACAAAAATAATTAGTGTTTTCTTAACATATAATTCTACGTTATATTAACATATAATTATCAGGTTGCATAATGTGTATTTTTATGTTTATTAAACTCAAAAAGTTATGGCAGAAAAATGCTATAGCAGAGATAGCATGAGTGCTTGGGTGTGGCCACCCAAGGACCCCATGCAAAATAGGGGCCCCTCTAAAGCCACTGATCTTGCATCACTTTACACAAAAGGACCACTAGTGAAGTGACACATCACAGCTTAATGGCTGAAGGAACCCTATTACTGCTCAAAGTCTAATGCTGCAATACTCCAGCTCTTTTCAAACGTAACAGTCACTTAACTCATGGTTACAAATGTAAATCAGCACAACAATGACAATTACCAGGCAACAAAAATTCTAAGCAGACACGTTTAATAAACGTAATTCATAAAGTTACATTTGTATTTTGAACAAACTGCAAACTTTTCAGCAAATTTTAACACAACTCTATTTACCGCCTTGCATCATGGGAATTGACCAGCCAATGAACCAATTGCATCTGACTGCAGGACGCAGATCGGGGTTGGGCTAAATGTGGGCGGAGCTAAACGTTTGACTTTTGAAAAGTACTTTCCATTTCATTTTGAGAAGAGTGAAATGCCAAATTCACAATGTTTTTAGTGTGTAAATTGAACACTTTTTAAACATTTTGTTCAACGAGAAAGTAACTGCTTGTCAAATGAACATTAAACAACTGAGTAGTTATTTTTACACCAATTTGTAAGTTCAAACAACTAATAAAAAAACCTAATGCACGAATTCTATGCTGTCCATTGAGCTTAACAATATATGCCATTTTAACACTAAATATTAATGTTGTATCAAATTAAACATTATAACACAAATTTTATGTCCCTTCTATTCAAACATTTTAAGTTAGACAAACAAAGAAATGGAAGTTGTTCTCAACCTTTAAATTAAACGTTGCTTTGACTAGTTAAAAATTAATTATATGTACAAAAAAAAAATACGTTGGTAAAAACACAAAACATTGTGGCAGTTTCATGTTAAAACAGCACACAATGTTTGTGTTCAGCATAACTCTGGAACTTGTGTTGTAATTATGTGTTTTTGTTGTGTTAAGTGAACACAATATTTTCATTTTGTTGAACCTGAAAGTGACCGCTTGTCATATGAACATAAAAACATTGAGTACATATTTTGACAACCTTTTTTTAGGTTTACTTAACTATAAAAATATATGCTAAGTGCACAGTATATGTGTTGTTAATTGGCCTTGAACTAATTATGTGATGTTGACGTTATACATTTAAGTAGAATGAACTCAAAAGTCAAAAATTGTTGACTTAACATAAAAACATTATGTCAACCTCACATGGGATGATTTTTTGTGTCAAATGAACATAAAGTTTTTATGTTGTTTTGACAATCCTGAACATTTATGTGGACGTAACATTAAAATTTTGTGTCATGGATGGATTGGGGTTTACAGTGGTATCGCTCTGTGTAACGTTACTTCAGCCACAGCAATCCCACCAATCGGTCTCAAAACGTCCCAGTTAGAGAGCAAATGCCGTAAACATTCTGTGTAAATCTTTACAACCATTCTCTGAAAGAACCAAGCAAGACTGCCTTGTTGCTCGATCCAAATGTGTTTCCTGAAGTGAACTGTCTTTGAGAATGGCAACACAGAGTGGAAGGTGAGGGACTTTGTCAGGCTTTATCCTGGAAATGTACTTTGGTTGATCCAGACTAGGAACAATGCAATATTGGACTCAGTCATCTCTCAGATGTTGTGTCTGTTGTTTACTCTTATAATAGTATATTTTAGTACATAATATGTATGTGTATTATCCCAAACCAGACACATGGATGGATTAAACAACACTGCATCACTTTTTAGAGTGAGTCTTAGAGCTGTTAGACAGATGGGAATAAGCAAGTATTTACTGTCCTCAGAATAAAGCTTGCATGTTATTAGTGCCACATGAAACAAGACAACAGTAAACAAGTTGTTCTCTTCCCCCACACACACACATACACATACACATATACATACACACACACACACACACACACACACAAATGATGCAGCCCGTCTCTGGGCCAATCTGTAACAAATATGACACCTCATTGTGACTGGAGCTGAAACACTTCAGTGTAATTTTGAACATGTCAGGATGTATTGGAGAGATGCATGATCCCCCCCCCCCCAAGTATCATCACCATCCAGTCAGTGGTGTCAGATTTATTCCATGTGACAACTGTATGAATTCATGAATAATATAGCACCCCCTTTCGGGTTTTATGAATGTCATTTTAAAATGCTGGAATAAAGTAGTGGGATGGATCGTTGAACAAGTTTGATCACTTCTGACAAGGGATTTAAATGTTACCCAATTATTAAATTCAACACAATTTACATTATTTTACCAGTGATTCAGTGGGCCATACAAGCTTACATCATTCACCAATTTGTTTTGATTTGCTTAAAGAGCAATCCACTGACTTCACACATCAAAGTCAGTTTACTTGCAATGGTTGTGTAATGTCTTCTGTGGCCCTGGAAGGGACAAGAAATAACCCTGATGAGGTCATAGTGATGTCATCAGTGTTATCTCAGCTCATGCATGGAATTTGTAAGACATGGATATTTACCATAACCTGACGCGCCAGATATGTAATACCTTATAGATTACTAGTTACTGTCATTATATAGTAATTACTTATATTACAATATTACTGTCTCTGAATTGTAATGCTTTACACTATATTTGCATTACTTTTGAGTTACTTTTACCAAAATATCAGCGGAAGTATGACTTGGCAGGTAGCTTTTGAATTTCACCACGGGATCAATAAAGTCTCCTCTTTATCCACTTAATACATCATAGATATACATAATATTTTGTATAATTAATATGAATATGCAAAGTATCTAAAGCTATACAAATAGAGAAGTAAAACGTACAATAGGCAAATTGGAGAAAATGAAAATACTCAATTAAAAGTACCTTTGTATTGAAGTACGGCATAGTTACTTCCCACAGCTGATAAAATGCAATAATATTTACTTGTAACAAGCCTAAACATTAATTCCCGACATATCTGTCAGCAGCGCGGACACACGGCTGTCCGCGCTGACGTACCGTCACCTGTTGGGACACAGATGTTGTCCATACCGTCTCTGGTTCTGGCTCTGACCATGGGGAACACAGACGGGACAGCACCTCGCATCAACGCAGCGTAAAAAATGATGTCCATCTCACAAATGTATCCGCCTCTGCAGTCATCTCAACCATTGAATACAGCAACAGGAAATAATACTCACAGCTTTTGTTTTCCTGTGAAGAAATGTTTTGCGGTGTTGGTGAATTCTTCAAAAAACAAAGCACCACTAAATGTTGCGTTAAAATGTGTTGTAAGACGCGTTACTAAGATTGTAACAGGTATAATATTACCAAATTGAATTAGTGATGCGTTATATGTGGCCGGGTTGGATCAGTGGGTAGAGCAGGCACACATTTACATAGACGTTTATGCCTCGACGCAGAGATCCAGGGTTGGAGTCCGACCTGTGACGATTTCCTGCATGTCTTCCCCCTCTCTCTCTCCCCTTTCTCACCTAGCTGTCCTGTCCATCAAAGGCGGAAAAGCCCCAAAAAATAATCTTAAAAAAAGAAAGAAAAGTAATGCGTTATAGTACTGCGTTACAGCAAAAAAATACCTGGCAGGTGATTGGATGAACCATCTTATCACGTCCGCCATTGTTGTTATGAACGAACAGTCGTGGCCGTCACACCCACCGCCTGTAACTGCCACTGATTCCTCACAGGACGCTGATTAGTTCAGTAAACTATTAGTTCAGACACAAACTTGAAGCCTGACGAGATTGATTACTGTGTGATATGTGATCCTGCAATTCTCGCGTGAATATATCGCAAGAATCCAGCTGCCGTGCAAGGTAACATTTACCAGGCAAGGTCTAACAAAGGATTCAACGAGTTACATGATGCAACATGTAGGATCTAGAGTTTTTCTTTAGAACTTAACCCATATTGGAGGGGAAAAAAAGTCACAATATCTGCTGCGTCTTTTTTTATCTGTCTCTCACAGGTCCCACAATTCAGTCCTGCTGATGAATTCATTGCAGCCCTGTTTCGATGTGGCCATTTTGAGTCTTGTATAATTCCATTTTTCTTGCAGTTGTGCTTCTTGTACTCAAGACATGTAGGAAAGGCATGGCAGCTTTTTTGATATAGCAAATTCCAGCAACAATGCAATTCAAAGTGCTTTACACAAGTATGTGTCAGTTATCCATTAAGATTTCTTCAAAAAATGTTATGTTCAACTGAATCTTCACTGAACAGGTGTACAGAAAACCGATCCCTAGACCAGTCTCCTGCTCAGATTTCACAACGTGACACTAACCTGTCCTCTCACTGTCTTGTCCTGCAGGAGTCCCACGTCTGGCGCTCTCTTCAGGCGGGAGGGACTGCCTGCGCGCTGGAGACACCTGCTCCACCGACGACACCTGCAGCCCGCGACTGCGCACCCTCCGGCAGTGTGTGGCGGGGGACGGCAGTGTGAAGCTGGGGCCCGGGGCGCGGAACCAATGTGAGAACGCCATGACGGCGCTGCTGTCCACTCCTTTGCACGGCTGCCAATGTAAACGAGGCATGAAGAAGGAGAAGAACTGCCTGAGTATCTACTGGAGTCTGCATCAGTCCGTGCTGCACGGTAAGACCGGCATTAACAAACACAATCTGATGGTTCTTCTCCCGAAAGGTGGGCGAGCAGATACAGTGTGTTTTCAGGATTATCAAGTGTGTGCCTCCCATTACACATGAATTAGGCTTCCACCTCCAGAGAGCTCAACAGTTAATTCCAGGCTGGACTAAAAACAGTGATTATTGTGTAAAGAATAGTTCAAACTGAGGCTCTGATTCCTTTTGTTCCACCCACACTAATTTTATTTTCTCATTTTTGTGCTTATTCCAAATGCTTTGCACTACCATTGTCATTCCCTTCATTGGACCCCATTATTTGTGCAACATTTACATTCAAATTTAGGCATTCAGCACATATTTCTATATTTAAAACAACTGAAACGAGTGCAACAGTATAACAAGGTTGACAACATTATGACTATGCTGCAAGTCAAGTGCAAATGTAAAAAAAATACATGACATGGACAGAGATGGCAAAAGTACTCACTTCCTGTACTCAAGCAGAAGTACAGATACTTGTGTTAAAAAAAACTCTGGTAAAAGTAGAAGTACTGATTTAACTTCTTCTTTAACAAAGTACAGGCTTGGAAATTTACTTAAAGTATAAAAGTAAAAGTAGCCTTGCGAATGACAACCATTTTTTATGCAAAGCTACCTGGACCACACTAATGTTACTAGAGTAGACATGGAGTGGACATGAAAAAAAGGCTCTTTATATGCCATTGCCTACATTTTAAATGGATGTCTGCCAATAGGCCTAAAACATCACATATACAGTATGATTATTGTGACAGAGACTGGGACTCTAGGTTAATAAGATTCTGACAGGATTCACAGATCCAGTTTCTCTTTTTTAATCTTCCCCTTAACATGTAAAGGAATCTACATGTGTGTGTGCTCAAATATAGCTTCTGGAAAGAAAATAAAGGATAAAATATGAATTACTAAACAGACATTAATTAAGAAGTTCCCCATACTTTTAGAGTTATGCAGCACATTCGCCAGGAGTCATTCTTGATGCCTACTATCTCAAACATCTCTCTCAGATAAGGCCATGGATGATTGGGAATGTCTTGCTGCTTGTCTGACGAATCTCTGGGATCTCTGTTTTCTTCATTTTCAATCATGTCGCCGTCCATACTACTATGTGCTAATGTTACCGCCATCAACGCGGTGTTGACGCGAAAAATAATAACGGTCACTCCACTGAAATTATTTGAAACTAGTAAGTAACGAGGAGTGCAGGCGTGTGTTCGTGAGCTCTCGGTGGTGGTACCTAGCATCTGCCTTTATCCTGATTTAACCTCTCATCACTTTAATTTGTTTGCAAGAGGCAAAGCCATTAAGAACACTTTTGTATGGCAAGCTACAATTTTCGACACAAAAAGCGAAAGAAAACTACAACTCAAACTTCGCGACACTTGCACGCTGTAACCAACATGGCGGACGGGGAAAAGAAACATCCTTCAGCAAACTTCTCGATGCTATTCAAGAAACTAAAGACGACCTCACAAAACATATTGACAAGAAAACAGCCGACATACAAACAACATTAACGAAAATCGAGTCCTCACTCTCTACGCTGGCGGAACAGGTTGAGGAGATACAGACACGAGTGAGTACAAGCGAAGACAATATCAAAAATACGTGCGACCGTGTTGGCGAAATGGAGAAACTGATAACGCACCTCAAAGACAAAACTGACGACTTAGAAAACCGCAGCAGGAGGTCTAACATTAGGATAATAAATGTGTCGGAACAAGCAGAGGGTCGTGATACCGTAGGGTTTTTAGAAAAGTTTATACCGCAAATCCTGGGTCACGATAACTTCACCTCACCTGTCATCCTGGAAAGAGCACACCGCATCGGGAAGAAGTCGGACAGACCGCGGCCCCTCATTGCCAAATTCCTGAACTTCAGAGATAAAGAAAAAGCCCTTTGACTGGCCAGAAGTAAAGGAGAGATGACATACGAGAACAAAAGGATATCGTTCTACCCAGATTACAGCGCAGACCTGCAGTATAGGAGAGACGAGTTCCGTGATGTGAAGCAGATGCTGCGAGAGAAGGAGGTGGAATACGCGCTGATCTTCCCAGCCCAGCTTCGCATCAAACATCTGGGAACCGTCAAGTTTTTCTCCACTCCAGCCGAAGTGCAACGTTTTTTGAAAGAACTCCCAAGTGAGTAGCATAAAGCTAACCAAAGTGACTGCAGTACACAGTCCACCGTAATAGACATTGATGAGAAGGGATGAGAAGGGTTGTGATTCAAGCTATGACATGATAGCCTAATCCTGTTATCTTCAAATGTTCAAAATAACTGGGACCACGACTGATGATAAACTGTAGCCCCTGCGCGCAGGCTAATGAGCGTGATGTTGTGGTTTACACCCCAATGGTAGAATGGGATCATACTTCACTTAACCGACCTCTCTATCCCTTACATATTTCTGCCTTATCTCTAATATTGTAAAATTGAAAACTTTCCCATATGCAAACTGTTATGAGTGGCCAGTTTTACATTTTCAGCAGTTGCCGGAGCCACCACTGTTGCTCAAGAGAGTTACCTACCTAATGTGTTTTTGTTACAGGGGTTTTATTAGGCAGGTTTTTACTTTCATGTTTCGGGGTTATGTATGGTCTCTCACTAAAACTTTTACTTTTCCAGATTACTCTCAGGTCCAGATTCAGTCTTATCATTATACCCATATTCGTTATTTTACTACCTCTAATCTCAGTGCAGGAATGTAACCAGACATCCTTAGAGCTGAATAGTATGATACTTATCCTTCTGAGACATCTATATGAAGAACTTATATTATGGGTAAGTTAACATGTATATCTTGGAATATAAGAGGGATCAACTCACCAATTAAGAGGAAGAAAATGTTGACATATTTAAAGAGGCAGAATGTAGATATTGCCTTTATCTAAGAGAGCCACCTCACTGACTCTGAACATTTAAAACTGCGCAGAGACTGGGTGGGCAATGTTTTCTACTCTTCCTACTCCTCAAAAGCAAGAGGTGTCGCATTGCTCATTAATAAACACCTGCATTTTAAATTAAATTCAGTTGAGAAGGATAAAAACGGCAGATTTTTGCTTGTAGATTGTGAAATAAATAGGAACAAGATATCCTTAGTGAATATATATGGACCCAATTATGATGACCCCTTGTTCTTTAACAATCTGATTATGAAACTGGCTACAATTGGGGGCCAATGTGTTGTGGGTGGAGACTTTAATTTGGTTTTAAACCCTCTTTTGGATCAATCATTACCCAAAACATCTTCACTATCAAAGGCGGCAACAGCACTAAACCAAGGTATGAAAGACATAGGCATAAGGGACTGTTCGTTATTTAATTAAGGGGCCACCGGAGGAGTTTTGTGGCCTCTAACCTAAAAAGATGTGACCCTCCCCTCGTCAATAATAATTTTCCTATGACCCTCCAAAACGATTTGAAAAAAAGGAATGACCCTCCCCTTGCGTGCAAGTTTGCACTTAGCAAAGAAGTACAGATACCGTTTGATTTTTACAGCCATGATGTACATGAGTTAACCTCTGCATTCTCATCTTACACATCCCACTCCTCTGTTATGGTGTGGTGGCCATTTCAGTAGATTTAGTCACTAACATTGTTGTGGAAACACAATAAGCATGGAAACTAAATGCACACTTCATGCATTACTGCATTACTTCAAATACTAAGTTACTCCTCTAGTAAACTAGTATTCATATGAAATAAAACAATAAAACATTGAGACCATTCAGCAAAGGACGCTGGGATATAACCAATTCAACACTGGTTGCTATGGACTTGTCACTATCGTCATTGTATATTTTAGCACATAGGTAAAGCTGCCGAAGCTGAACATTATATTCCAAAACACATATGTTTATTTTTAAAGTTTTTAAGTTACATTGTAACAATTTAACAATTCGCCCTTATGAAATCCAATCGCGGCACGGCTGTTTTGGAACGCAATAGACAGACGCTTAAATTCAACTAAAATGTAACGGTGAACAATCAGTGTTGGACCTACAGTCTGTTGAGATGCCTCTCCAAACGCAGAAACCAAGCGCAGTCACACCATAAAACGTTAAGACACGTTGAGAAAAAAGATCCGTATTTTGCCGTTATCCAATGACACGGAAAAAAAAGTAATCCACAGTGATCAGTAGATCCACAAAAAGGTAAATGATACGGTGTATCCTGCAAGGCTGATATGAGCGTCACATACAAGGCCTCTCCACTTCGCCGTTTAAACAAAGTGGAATAAACGTATAAATCCAAATCTACACAAAACCCGCAATCAATTAGTAAGCTGACATCACATTTATATACATGGCATTTAGGAAACCTTTATTGCAAGGTTGGCACGGCAAGATGTCCAGACTAGTGCAATAGTAACTTTCGTTTTTTGCGTCCTGCTGCTCCCATCGTCAGCCAGGTAATAATTTTTTTTACCAAAGCAGTATATGAAATCAGATGTACCTATCACCTATCACCATTTAGTTGTTTTGTGTTATTTAAGATATTTATTTAATATCTGGTCATGCCAGATGTAATTATTCCACTAATTTTTTAAACAATGCAATTACCCGTTTGAGCCACCAGGGGGGCAGCGCTCCTCCTGCCCCCCCAGCAAACTCCACGTATGCGGTCAGACCCATCTGCTAGGGGGCCGAGACTGAGAGCTACATGGATAAATATGCACCAAACAAGCCTCTTTAAAATTTTGCTCTTTTCATGAATAAAAAAGTTGGGTGACCCCCCCACCCAGACTAAAAAATGTTGGATGACCCTCCCCTATTTTCCTCCGGTGGTCCATTACATAAATACCGAACGGTCCCTAATTGACGTGTGGTGAAATCTCTATCCAAACCAGAGGGATTTCTCTTTCTTTTCACCTACGCATAATACACACTCTAGAATTGAGATGTTCTTGGTACCACTAGATATAATAACCACAGTGATAGAATGCTCCTATCTAGCAGCTACCTTCTCAGATCACAATCTCATCAAACTCTCCTGGATGATTGATACTCCACAGCCCACAACCCGCAGGTGGAGATTTAAAAATGACATGTTGAAAGACCCTGAATTTATTTCGTATATGACTACCAATATTGAAATATTTCTTGATGCCAATTCAAATTTCTCCTCACATGCCAGCATTTGGGAGGCTCCCAAATCCACCCATGCTGTTTAGAGTGAGATACGGTTTCTGAATGTGTCCTGCCTTCAGTCTCTGGGTGAGCTGTTCAAAATCGGCACGGCTTGTGACGTCACAAGCCGAAACGAGCAGGCTAACCGCAACCATTAGCTCGTAGCGTTAGCATGCTAACGCTAGCATGCTAACGCTAGCATGCTACCTCGTTCTCAGTAGCAAAGCACTGCTACAACACACACAAGTTCACCATAATCTACAAAAGAACTACTTACATGTGCGCCCTCATTTAGAAGTCTCCCAGCTAATCCTGCCTTGTAACTGACCGAAGTTGTAGAAACAGCCTTTCTTTTACTGTCTATGGAGCTAGCTAGCTGACATGATCTACATCTGAGCTACTGGGCATGTGCAGTGCAATCAAAGATAGTACAGAAGAAGAAGAAGAAAAGAGGTCTCACTCTGTAGCTAAAACAGAGACCAGCTGAAAAGAGGATCTGCAGCAGTGAGAGAGAGCACTGCAGTACAACAAAAATATGGTGTTTTTTGAAAATTAAACCATGTAAACCTATTCTGGTACAACCTTAAAATACAATTATGAACCTGAAAATGAGCATAATATGGCTGCTTTAATACACTAACACAAACCAACAAAGAGGAAGCAGCTATGGCCAGAACTAGATATCACTATTATGAATTCGGGAACAAAACAAGTAAACTCTTGGCTTGGCAAATCAAAAAGGAAACATCTGATAAATGTATACACTCAATATTAACAGAGCATGGCAGACTCATTGATAAATCACCATCCATAAATGCAGAATTCAAACAATTTTACGAAGATTTATTTAAAACTGGGCAGAACGCTGATAATATTGGAGCAAAAAGGTTCATGGATGGAATAACCCTTCCCAAATTAAAAGATGAAGATAGAGATCTGCTTGATGCAGATATATCAGAAATGGAGGTACTCCAAGCCATTAATTCTTTACAAAATAACAAGACTCCCGGGCTAGATGGCTTCCCTGTCGAGTATTATAAGGCCTTTTCAAAAAAATTATTAATTCCACTCGCGAACATGATTAAAGAAGCTCTAGAAAAGGGCATTGGAGAGAAATTCACTCAATATGTTAAAACACTTTTTAATGCCCCCAAAGCTAATATTTTAACAAATGACATTCTATCTAACACTTTCTCATTATCCAGAGGGTGTAGGCAAGGCTGTCCAAGCTCTTTGCACTTGCAATTGAACCATTAACCATCGCCATCCGCTCTAACACCTCCATAGCAGGAATTAAATTTGGCACAAGTGAACATAAACTTTCCCTGTATGCAGATGATCTCTTATTATATATAACCGATCCACAAACATCAGTCCCCCCTCTATTGAAATGCCTCAAAGAATATAGTGCAGTTTCAGGGTATACATTAAATTACACTACAAGCGAGATCTTACCACTAAATATACAGGACAATAATATTAGAGCTCTCACTGACCCATTAAAATGGTGCAATATTGGTTTCAAATATTTGGGTATACAAATTGGTAAATCGGATGAGCATATATTTAAACAGAACTATATAAAATTATTGGAACAAACCAAACTTCATAGTTTGCAAGTATGCTCATAGGCAGAATTAATACTATTAAAATGAACATTTTGCCTAAGTTTATTTCAATGTCTGCCGATGAATGTTCCCAAGAGTTTCTTCAAAGAGCTTAACAAAATTATAACTACTTTTATATGGCAAAGAAAAAACCCTAGGGTCACACTCATCTCTCTACAGGCTCCATATTCAAGGGGAGGACTTAACTTACCAAATTTTAGGAATTATTGTCTTGCTTCTCAGTACAGATCAATTTGGATCTGGCTGCATGCAGAGAACAGTAAGGTTAGATGGGTCCCAATAGAACAACATGAGATGAAGTCTATGCCTTTAAAGAACATTCCATTCATAGGCACAAAAAATGTTTAGCCACACTCACAAACAACTCAATAATACTCAACACATTTGCTGCTTGGCAAGAATCTCACTCACTTCTTGACACAAATATTTATTTTCTTAGAAGGGCACCTTTGTGGGGTAATCCCAACCTCTCACACCACATAGCTGACTCAGTGTTGCGGCAGTGGAGGGAAAGAGAAATCCAAACAGTTGCCGACTTATACATTAATGATACATTTGCTAACTTCAACAACTAAATGAAAAATTCAGCCTTCCCAAAGATAGTTTCTTCAAATTCCTACAAATTAGAGACTGGGTTAAGGAGAAATCCAAAGAAACATTCCCATATATCTCAAAAGAAACTCTTCTTGAAACCCACCTATGTATCAAATTACACGGATCAACAAAAGGAATAATATCTTCTATATACGGTATCATCAATGGAAAGTTACCTGTTTATGATGAAACATCTACAAAGGGGAAATGGGAAAAAGACCTAGGCTGTATTTATGAGGAGGCAGATTGGTGTCATCTATTGGAACAAGCACAGACTGTGCTAACCTCCACAAAACACAGGCAAATTCAATTTAATATATTCCATAGGACATACTACACCCCATACAGGTTACATAAAATTGACAGCAACATTTCTTCCAAATGTCAGAGGTGTAAAGTGACCGATGGTGATCTTATACACATGATATGGAGTTGCCCAATGATAGAAGAATTTTGGAAACGTGTCATTGAATTAACCTCAAGGGTAATAGGAAGTCAAATTGAACAGGACCCAAAACTATGGATCGTGGGGGACACAAGCTCTATTAATGTGAACTACTACAAGAAATGCTTTATCTTACTTGCGAGCACTGCAGTAAAAAAATGTATTTTGATCAACTGGAAATCTGAAAATTCACCATCAGTAAGACATTGGATTAATGAGCTTGTGTCTTACTGCACACCTGAAAAGATATTATATAATGTGAGAGGGAAGCATGCAGCCTTTGGAGAAATCTGGGGCCCCTTCACAGACATTCTGCCTTCTCTGGACTTGGCTGACCGTGCTAGTGTGAGCCCTCCTGGACCGGCTTCAAATTAGCCCTCTGTAGGTTTGTCTTGTATAACTTCCTCATTGATGCATTTGTTGTGAGTAATGTGTAGATTTATATAGATATGTATGTATACAGATGGGTGTATGTATAAACGGTATATAGACTGTCTAGATATATAAATGAAAGGAAACTGAGAACCATACAAGGGATGAGGGTGGGGGGTGGGATGGGAAAAGTTTGTGTAATATTTGTGTTTTTGTTTTGTATTGATTTTATTTACTTAGCTTTTTTCTTTTTTCCTGTTATCTCTTCTGACGTTCAAAAATCAAAAATCATCATCCTTGTACAGTGTGTCTGTAAGGTTAGACATTTATGTATGTACCTTTTGTACAATACGATTTTCAATGTATCAAACTATAGATCTTTGCTACACACCATTAACATCTTGTAAGAGCTCCTGTTAATAAAAACAAATCTATAAAAAAAATAAATAAATAGTAAAGTAAAAATATCTGAAAAATCTACTTGAGTACAGTGACAAAGTATTTGTACTCCGTTACTTCCCATCTCTGAATATGGAGATAATGAACTAGTAAAACAAACCGTAATGCTTATACATACATGATATAAACGCTTCATTAATAATGTCTGAAACAGCTGAAGCAAACACTGCTTTAAAATGGGCAATATTAAGTTTCAGGCATTTTAGCAGAATTTGTCAACCAATTCATACTTAAATGTTTGTCATATTCCTTTTGGCAGAGGTTCCTCCCCAGTTAACATTGATTTTGTGGGTTAGGGGTAGTGACGTCCAGATGTCGAGATTAAAACTGCCTTCAAACTTTGATTAAGAAATCTTTAAATTATGCTTTCTTTGTGTTTTTTGCGTTTGATATATTTTGACATCAAGACCATTCTCTTTGATACATTAAACAAGCTGCATTTATGAACTCATGCATGCTGCAGTTTGGACAAAGATTATAGTAAACTCCTGCTGCTTTGAGAAGCTTAAGGTGCTGATTGCTGATTGATCTTTTGTATAAGTTAAAGGGCAGCGAATTCGTATGACCTGCTTTTGTTGCTGTGTTTGTGATTGTAGATAATTTAAGAGCAAGAGTTAAATTTCTTTTTGATGAAGTTAATGCTGAATTACCAAGTGGGCAACTGCCCCGAGGCGCCAGACCCCCCCCAAAGAGGCCCAAATGTCACTGACTCTGAATTGGTTTTGTTGACTAGATTGATTGCTAATTTGTTTGGGAATGAGCGCCAGTAAAGTACAATATAAAGTAAATTTCAAAATCTAGTTTTAGGTCTGTTAGTATGTTTTATTAGAGGGGCCATGTGCAATAGTAGGCACAAATGTTGCTATTTGAATTATTGTACCAAAGTCTTTGCTAAAGCTGATTTCCATAATTCTGGTTGGTCATCTGGTCTCTGCTCTGCTACTTGACAGGGTACATACACAATGCACACAGGGCACATTTTTACCCAAAACTCCCCTAACAGGTTAATCCTTTTTATGTAACTTTTATGATATATAGTGAGTGTTAATGTCAGTGTTTCAGGGGGACAATGTAAAGACAAATGTTGCATTCAAAATAAGAAGAAAAGAACAGCATTATTTTTGGGTTGTCATGACAACAGAACTAAGCTCTCTCCTCTGTGTTGGCAGGACTCAGCCTGGTGGATAACTACCCGTATGAACCAGAGGAGAGGGGCTCCGACTATGTCCGTCTGGCCTCCATCGCTGCAGGTAGGTGGGCTGGCTGCCACTGCTACCAGAGTTTCTCTGCTTCTGCCTTCAGTTACTCCAACTGAGTAGGGAGAAACAAGTTATTAAGACAATCAAAAGCATCTATTTTTCAAAAAAAACAAAAACTAGGTCCCAACCAAGTTATGTGTCAATGAAAGAGTAAATGGAGAGGTTATCCTGCATTATTTTGATGGAGTAGACCGGTGTATGCAGGTGGGTTTGCAAAGTGTTTGATGAGTAACAACCCACACTTCTTTCACTTCTTGCCTCTGAGCTTTTGGACAGGCCGCAGGGCTGGTATGTGCTGCTGTTAGCCCCCAAGGCACAGATTAATTACCTATTTACTTTGATAAGAAGAGAGAGAGAGAGACAGAGAGAGAGAGGGAGAGAGACAGACAGAGAGAGAGAGAGGGAGAGAGACAGACAGAGAGTGTAAAGAGCAGAAAGAAACACAAAGAAAAAAAGTCATGGTGAGAGGGAGAATGAGATGGAGGAAGCCAAAAAATGAAAATAGAAGCTGTTTTGTTTACTCAAACAAGACTGCAATATTTTTTTCTGTTGGAGGGTTGGAAAAGAGAGAGGCTGCACACAAATGAGGAGAGGACATAAAGTCAACTGTTTTCTCCGACGGCAATTATAAACTGGATGAGTGAAGCTGAGATGGAGAATCTGCGAAACTTAAATAATGACTTAAATGAAGTGATTAGTATGGAAGGCATTCATGCATATGACATACAGTATAACGATAAGTGTTCCACATACACACAAAAATAAGTTTAAACAAGTGGATAATTACATCTCAAAGGAAGGACACATCTTAATTTAAACATTTAAAGGTGCAGTAAGCGATGCTGTGCGAAGATTGTTTATATTTGAATACTACACCCCCTTCAGGATCTCCGCCCCCCACATTCATGGACGCACATTGTCAGAGCGACTACTTCAGTTAGTTTCTCTGCTGACTAAACGAAATATGGCAGAGTGGATATTAGCTCATGTTAGGTCGTGGATTATTAAACTGTCACTACTGCTGTGAAACCAACCAGCAGCCATCACAAACAATAGCAAACGGAAGGTTAAACTGACCTGTTGAAAACCGCAAACACATTCACCCCCCCTCTAATTGTTTTACTACTGGACAATTAATTGCATGTGGGGTGTTTTTCTGCAACATATATGGTGTCATTTTAGAGTATAATACTGAGCGGCTCAGGAGAGAATAAGTGGAAGCTTAATGTTTTTGTTGTTTTTAAACTAGTAAGCAGTGATTTCTTATTTACCATGGGATCACGTGTATCCTCGTGATATTAAAGTTGCACAAGGTAGTTTTGTATGTTGGCGGCTCCTAATGGCAATGAGGGATCAGTGTCAAATACAACTTTTATGACTTCAAACCTGAAGTAATGCAAGTTGACATTAGCAAACAGCACATGCTGTTTTTATACCACAGGGCTAAGAAAGGCAAATTATTTAACAGTGGTTTTAGGCCAGTTCAGGAGACAGTTTGCATAATAGCCCTAAAGGTAAATTCAGGTTGTGATCAGGTTATGAAACAGTTTACACTAACACAGCTTTACATGGAGTCCATTAAACTTTAAGGCACACATCTGAAATCCGTTATTTGCCCGCAGCACTTTAAAAACTGCATGTGCTCACCAGCAAGTTATAGAATGATTCTGGTTTATTATAACTTGGATCCGAATTACTTACGTTTGACCATAATTTTTTTCTGATTATGATAATTTTGTAGCCTAGAAATCTAGATGCACCCTAGTGGCAGCAAATGTAATTTGCAGCCAGGGTCAGTCTAGCAACTCTCAGTTGGCTTGCGAGCTGGAAAAACCAAATTCTGGTCAGGCCATTCAGTGTTTAGAGTCAGTGGGCAGTCATAACATAATGACGGCAGAGTTGTGACGGTTCCGCGTGAATTCCCTGCTACTTGAAAACAAAGAAGATGGCTGCTGCTGCTAGCGAACAGCGATCTTTTGAATTGGCTTTGGCCGCGACTCTGAAAGACTTGAAGTTAAGCACTGAAGTCATTCTTAAAAACGGAAGATGTTTTTTAAGGTTTAATCTATCAACTAGCGTTGCTCTGGTTGGCTATGAGTGCAGAGGGAATTTGAAAGACAACCGTTTATCCCGTCCCTCGGATTGAGCCCTGTCAATGGTGAGTTCCCAGACCCAACATCTTGATGTGGGTCTGGCTTGTCAGACTAATAATTTTGTACTCACTGAAGTAATTATTGAGATCTGGGAATGCAGTGACATGTCTAAAATGAAGATGTTTAACCCCTAGCTTAACCAGACTTATTTGGAAGAGAGAACTAAGGAGATTCAAACCCAAATATCCAAACACCTATCACAGTTTACAGACTCCCCTCTTGGTTCAATTTTGACCCACTGTACTTTTAGTTGTTGTGCATGCACATTTTTATTGTGCAATGAGGGAACATTTCTTACCTTGCACCACATTTGGATTCTCGCAACATCACTCACAAGATCACGCAAATATCACAGGATCACATATCACACGAAAATCCATCTTGTCAAGTAGTCTCGCATTGCTAGACCTTCCTCCACAGCGCTGTGGAGGAAGGTCTGGCTAGTCCACACAACATTCCGAAGATGGGAGAAAAACGTGCTCTGGTTTACTGGCATTTCTTTAAACCAATCACAATCATCTTGGGTGGCGCTAGGCACTGGACGCAGCAATGGTGCCGCTGCAAAATAGCCTCGGGAAGGAACTTGTTTTGGCGGAACGTGTACGTTTAAAAGTTGTTTCAGTCGTGCAAGAGAAAACTCAGATTGGACAGATAGTCTAGCTAGCTGTATTGACCATAGTCCTCTTAAATCCACCGGAGTTTAGAATGCCAACACAAAGAAAGCGGAAGGTGAGGAACATCCGACAGAACCTCCGGCAGCACCTGAACAATCCAGTAAATGAAACGTCATTGATATTGACTAGGCTTCAAGTAATGCGTTTGTGTCTAAACTACCAGCTCACCAAACCAATCAGCGTTCAGCAAGGAGCTAGTGGCAGCTACAGGCGTGGCAGAGATGGTCCATCTAATCACCTGCCAGGTTTTTTTTGTTCTTTTTAAGTGCCTGTCCAGTTTCCAATGACGGCTTTTCAGATGGTTGTGTGTTAACAAACCATCCAATACTGGTGCGTCATAATAATATTGTTTTTTCCAGCAGTCTTTTGTAATGGAAATGAATATGAGAAATCTTTAACTCCTCTTCAAACCTACTCCATTTAGAAGTTCTACTGCTTCAGCATACTTTCCGCTTCCTACATCATTTGAACTTTGAACTTTTTAAAAATTCAATGACTTCAGCCCTTGTTATTTTTATTCCATGGCAAGCGTCTACTTTTTTACATACCTACAGCTAGAGACATGTGCAGTGGGTTTGGCTCATTGATACTTGTATTGAGCTTTTCGATTTATGTTAATTATATAAGCAGCAATCACACATATTTACTTGTACTTTTTTATTGTACATTCTAGTTTTCTATGGGCTTGTTGAGCATAATGGAGCGAGAACACAGACAAACTGTCCGTGTGCGTGTGAGACAGTTTGTGTATATGAGTTGGAATATATATATATATATATAAGAAAAATAACTTTTCTTTCAATTCAGATTTAGTGGACGTCCCTCGTAACATGCTTAATAATAGGTTTTTGTGACCTCATGCATAAGCTGCTTGTTAAAGTGACACTGCTTGTTTGAGGCTGCTTTGAATTACAGCAACACCAGACCTGCACTGTACCGCCTCCTCGTAAATTTCACTCCAGCGACTCCACGGGAGGTCAAAGTTGACATCCATGCCATGCATCTTGACAAGTTGACTGCCAAAACAACCAAGATGTGATTAATGGATGTTTGTCCGCCCTTATAGCATCTCTCCCTCAAACAGAGTAATGACCCTTTTCAAAGACGCAAGCTGGAGCCACGGCTCATCATATTTTGAGGAGTATTCAAAAAACAGAGTACTTCACCCTTTACCAATTCATCAGTTAACCAAAGTGAAGTCAGTGGTATTAACAAAGTGCCTCTGTTCAAACAGATTGGATGTTTTTAAATGCATCATTGGCCTCTAAGAGCGGTACAAATTGTATTTCCTTGCTAGGATTTTCTACTTCATGCACCTTGGTTGTAAGACAAATATCAAAAGTTTTGTTTATTTTTCTCTAATGCAACAAGTTGGTCACAGCAGCTTTTAAGGTAATTTAGGTAGGCTTTAAGGGTAATCAGGATCTGAAATAGACTATGAGGGTGATGTGCATGTGATGAGCTTTGATTTGTGGGTGTTAACATCCAGATTAGGGGAACAAAGACTCTTAAAGGAAGTCTGTCTTTTGAGTATCAAACACTCACCTCGTGGAGACTCTAGTTAATCTAATCTAGTTACATTAGATTCTGACAACAATCCAGTGTCATGGCAAAAAAAGCATACGTTTTCTGTAGCATAAGCCACTTCTAAGCTGTAGGCCAGTGTGTTCACTACATTCCAAACAGTGGTCACTGGCAGAGGTATGGACAGGGCTCAGTGCTAACTTTTTAAAGTGGTTGCCGGCATGGCAACCAGGCATCAGCTTTTGGTTGCCGAAATTGACAATACGGTTGCCATGTTTTAAACTGCCTATATTTGGAGCAATTCATTTCTTATGTAACTATACCACACATTTGAATGATGAAACAATGAGATAATGGCTTGCAATATAATTCCCCATCCCTCTCAAATAGGGGTGCCACGGATCATAAAACTCACGGATCGGATTACGGTTTTGAGTCACAGATCAGATCAATTTTCGGATCAGCACAAAAAAGGGGGAATTTAAATCTTTATTAAAATTGTAATAACAATAACTTTTAACAATAATTACTTCTTTCACCAGTAGATTGCTGATAGGTGAGAAAAGGTTATTTTACAATAACTTTGAATGCACCATGAGGTTTACCAGTTTTAAGTAAACGCAAGATTTAGTCCCGTCTGTTTTGTTTTTCAGACAACAGCAGTGACCAGTGCTAGTTTGTGTTTGTTAGCTCATAGCTTTAGCGGAAAGCGGTTGTACGTCCCGCTGTTGGAATCCTCAACACTGAAATACAGTCACACTACACCGTTTAGCTGTCAGCATTTTAACCGTGTTGAATCCAGTTACTACTGTAGCTAATGGTTGGCTAACGTTACCTGCTGCAAAGTGTAACGTGTTATTAGTGTTTACTAGCGTGACATGCAGCGATGTTTCTGTTGCCTCTAACGTCTGTTTGAGAGCATCAGAGAGCAGCGCAGACATTTAGGTGGCACCGTAATTAGGCACCGAAATCCACGTTGCTATTCCGTCCGGTAGACACCGGGCACCGGTGTCATATTAGCACCAGAATTTAATGCGCAATTAACGTGAACAGAAAATTGCGTTGCCTGTATGTTTTCACGGCAAACGCGGATGTGTGGAAAGCGGTCACACAACACCTGAAATGTTGTGTTGCGCACGGACATAGTGTTTGAACTTTACGGAGACAACAAAATGAGATTAGATAAGATTTTCCAGTTTTGTAAGTTCTGATTTGTTCTTGTATATATACATAAACACATATTGAACAGGTGGTTGCCAAAGGGGGCAACCAGAGGCTACGAAATGGTTGCCAATTGACTCAATCTGGTTGCCAATAGCAACCGGGCAACTGTTAAGGTCGAGCCCTGATGGAGCTATAAAAAGGTGATGGCGAACTTTGAGGTAGTAGAGTGTTTGGAACATGAGCTAGGGTTTTCTCTCAGAAGAACCCAGCAAGCTAAAGTTTCCAGTTCAACAAGGAACTTTATTGGCTTCAGGGCAGAGCATCAGCACAGCAACAGGCCATCTTTGTGCTCACAGCTGAGCGGGGCTTACCAAACACTAATAGAGTGATATTACCACAGATTGTACTAGATTATAGGTAACAGTTAGATCACTATAGAACAAAATGTTAAACACAATAATAAGGCGCAGGTGCATGCTGGGAGGCTTCCCACTACACCTACACTTTTAAGACGTCACAATATGTACTCAGGGTTTACGCGGGGTCTTAAAAAGTGTACAATCTAAAAATCAAAATTTTAGGCCTTAAAAAGTCCTACATTTGTGGCTGGGTTGGCTCAGTGGGTAGAGAAGGCACACATACTGTATACTGAGAGGTTTATGCCTCGACGCAGAGGTCCAGGGTTCGAATCCGACCTGTGACGATTTCCTGCATGTCTTCCCCCTCTCTTTCCTCTTTCTCACCTAGCCTTCCAGTCCTGTCAATTAAAAGCTGAAAAGCCCAAAAAGTATCTTTAAAAAAAAAACAAAAAAGATTACATTTGCTAAAGTATTGTGTTCTAGGTCTTAAATAATTTTAAACAGGTCTTAATTTTCATTTGTCCATGCAACACTACCTCTAATGCTCTTTTTTTTATTCCATGGTGTTGTAGTTATTTCTTTCGCTTGTCCAAATATAATTTTGCTGTACTACGACTACAAACATGCAACTTACATTGCAGCCAGCTTTCGTGTTATTGGCGCGAGTATCTTTCAGATTGTACCACACACACAAAACAGATTTTATTCTTCCACTATATGGGGAGGTGCAAGTTAAGCGATACTTGCCTTGAAAAAAACGAATTTAGGGCTTAGTTGATGTTGTGATAAAGGTCTTAAATTTCTGGGTCTTAAAAAGTCTTGACTTGGTGAAACCTGCAGAAACTCTGGTACTGTATATGTGTGGTGGAGAAGTAGATTATACAATAGGAGTGGTTTAAGAAGTTGCTATGGATATACTTTCTTTTTGTTTTTGCTGTGACTCGTCGTCATTAGAATAGCTGGTAACTGCTGTGACTCGCAGAGTACAGCTGTACTCTTTCATACAGGACTTCAACTACAGAACTACCTCTGAAACCTACAGGTGTATCACAGTATCTGATACACAAAAGAAAGTATTACCTTACGTTTTCAATGGTAATGACCTATGTAATGGATGAACTACATGTCCCCGTTTTCATATTGACAAATATAACAAACAATTGAGTGGTATGTATTGAATATTAAAATAAATCCCAGGTTGACAAATATCGAAAGAAATTCAAAGCTTAAGTCAGTACTTCAACCTCAGACGCTGTGTCATTTCAAATGCACTGTGCTGGTTATACGGAGCCAAAACAACATAATGTGCCACTGCCCAAATACTCACAGACTGCACTGTAGATTTCAAATTTAGATATGCACTGATGAATATTACAGAAGCAGGCCTGCGACTGGAAAACAAACCACAGCATGAGTGCATTCAGCCTCAGGCAGTTCTGAGGTGTAAATGTGTGTAAGGCATGAATGTGACGCAGGATGTTCCTGGATAAGTCCATGCATGCTCAGCAAGTCTCCTCTCAATAAATAATGGACAAGGATTTCACATGAAAGCTCATGTGCATATTCCGTTTCCTAAGCATGTGGCAACTGGAAGCAATTTGTCATCCAGTTCCATCAGGTCCTCCCATCCTCTCCCCGCCTGCTTAGCGGTTAAGTTAGGAATAACCTATGCTTTGTGATGGGTTGTTAGCTTGCTCCCCAAGGCCATTCATATTTTATATGACAGCTTGGTGAGATCCGTATTCACCAAGAGACACAACTACAGGCAGTTTACAAACTAATGAGTGGCGCTATCTGCCAGAGGAGCTGAACGTCATCATGGCCGCATTGACTGGGAGGTCGCTTGGGGGGAAAAAACACGCATGATGATGGATTGGGAAATAATGCGGCCAAAAACAGGTGGTTACGAAAGGGGCTTTCCACTGCCTCCACAGAGGTGTCTCATTACCCTGGAAGTCAGAGGGAGCATGAGCAGTGAGGGAGGCAGACATGGACAAAGTTGAGGAAGAACTGATGGGGAAGGGAGAGCGAGCTGAACGGAGGAAGGGAAGGGACAGATGGAGTAGGGGGTAACGGCAGCGCTGAGAGTGGCAGGCACACAGCGAGGGAAGGAGGGAGTCAGGTGAGTGAGGGATGGACCCAGATGTAGGGAGAGGGAGTGTTGGAAAGATGGCTAGATGGATGAAGGGAAAGGAGCAGAAATTACAGGCCTTGGGTTGGTTGATGTATTACAGTGGGAATCAAACCCAGAACCCCCACACCTAAGGCATGTGTCATAGCCACTGCGCCGTCACCACAGTTGGAGAGATGGTGAAGCCGCTTTTTCAGCACTGTCACCCTGCATTAACCCAGCAGAATGAAATATTCAGCCATTAGTCCTCAGCTGAAACACATCCCGTGCCCGAGCTCATGCAACATTTAACACCATTCATGCTCTATTCATTGGAAGGGGGCCTATTACATATAATCATCATTTTGGGTTTACTTTGTGTACTTCAAGACACACATTTCTTTATTCATCCGTAAATGCAACATTGCATCTGAGAGGTGAGAGTGGCAACTCAATACCATCTCCAATTAGGCCTTGAAATAATTGGTAACCATTGCAAGCATTTGATTTTCTCAAACCACACAGAAGGATGAAATGCTTTCTGCTTCCCATTTTGTGTCTTCTCCTTCTAGAGTCCGAAGTAACGACGGTGAACCGCTGCCTGGATGCTGCCAAGGCGTGCAATATAGATGAGACGTGTCAGAAGCTTCGTACGGAATATGTCTCATCCTGCATCCAGCCGTCAGCCCGCTCAGGGCCGTGTAACCGACCAAAGTGCAACAAGGCGCTGAGGAAGTTCTTTGACCGCGTTCCCCCTGACTACACCCACGAGCTGCTGTTCTGTCCCTGCACTGACACGGCCTGCGCAGAGCGCCGCAGGCAAACTATCGTGCCGTCCTGCTCCTACGAAGACAAGGACAAGCCCAACTGCCTGGCCCAGCTGCGGATCTGCAAAGCAGACTATGTGTGCAGGTAAAACTTAGAAATGTTGTCTTACATGCAGCCCGCTGCCAGGGACATTTCCCACTTCATTTCCTGAATTTGCATCACTCGACTCACCAGTTCCATTTGCAGCAACTGTGGCTTCTGTTAAAGGATCACAAAGGTGTTTTTACACGTTACTGCAATCGTGTACACAATATTACATTAATGCTGAACACTATTCAAAGTGTAGTTATTAAATATTGGTTAGACATTGTTTTGTGTTCTTGTTTTGTCTATTCATACTGACTTGACACTTAAATAGGTCAGGTAATTAAGAAATAAGTAATCCATGAGAGCATGACAGCAACACTGATTGATTTAGAAAGCCGTGGTGCGTTTAAGGGCTGCTCTGAAGCTCTGAAGTCCAAGATTTAAAGCTGAAATATATTTTTAAAGCTCAGAATGAGAAAGTAGTAGTATAAACATAAAAAAGGGTGCATGTAGACTCCCGCATAAACAGAGAAACAAGCTTTGCTACATGTTATCAGCCTATAGGGTTTTTTATGTTTAACTTGTTCACAAACACCTGCCCGAGATTACTGACACATCCGAAGTCTTGTTTGACCTGCCAACTCCTGAGAAAACTTTCTGAGTCACTTAGTCTTGTTAGATGTTTGACCAGCTTCACCAGCCACTTGTTTACTTTGGCTCTCTGCTCTTCCACTTGTGCAAGGAGTTGTCTGTGAGAGCTGCAACTCAACTACACAGACTGGAAAACCAACACAATAAACAAAGACATTTTAAATTACAGTTAATCCATGAATTAGGATAATGTGACTGAATGACGACTGTTTTTTACGTTAAAGCTGCATTAATTTACCGATTAGCAACTAGGCTAACTAGCTTGCTTGACCGTTTGCAAGCTAGTTAACTCAACTTAAGAGTTATTGTAGCAGTTGTGGCTAGAAGGTAGGAAGTTACGCAACATTTTGCAACATCTCATAACATATAATATAATTTTAATACTTTCTAGCCACAACCTATTGTAGTTCACTAGCGCTAGCAAGTCATGGCTAGCTTGCATGTGTAGCAGTTAGCTCACCAGCTACAGTAATTCACCAGCTAGCAAAGCTTCTAGCTCCTCCTCTTTCGCGAAAACATGCAGATGAATTCTGCTGTGTCACTTTCTGGTGTTAGCAGGGCGTTATTCGTTAGCACCATATGTTTCAACATTACAACACAACATGAATGCACCGACCCCAAATATTGCAACACAGCACGTACTTTCAACTTTTTTATTATATAAAGTTTTGTTATTGACAAAAAATGGATTTCCTATGAAGACAAGTTGCTTCAAGTTAATTTTCATAGCTAATGCGGTGGTATCTTCACCACTGTTGTGTTCAATATAATGTGCTTTGTTGATGTGGTGGCCTTGCACAATTACTTTCCCTCAGAACAACAAATGGCATTGTGTCTTGGAAGATAGGTCTGGCCGGTATTATATGTTCGTTTAGATTTAATTAGTCAGCTGTGTTTAATTAATT
Organism: Sander lucioperca; assembly: GCF_008315115.2. Taxonomy (NCBI): domain Eukaryota; kingdom Metazoa; phylum Chordata; class Actinopteri; order Perciformes; family Percidae; genus Sander; species Sander lucioperca. The sequence goes on along the minus strand of NC_050190.1, from coordinate 6,926,572 downwards.
CAATTGTTACACTCATTAACTGTTTAATTAGTTTAATTAAATTCTGCATTCATTTTCTGAATACAGAATTTTTTTTTTTTTTATTTAATGCCAGGCAAGAAGCAGCCATGTGAAATAGTTATTAGAGCCATTATCCATTTGGGATTCAAACATGACTTTCCTGTCAAAGTGCACAGAAAATATCTATCAGTGTACAGTCGAGACATCATCAGGATCAGTAAATTGCAGACATGTGACCCTCTGTACGAGAGTACAAAGTTATCTGAAGAAACCCATTTGTTCTGCATTAAATCCTGATGAAAAACAAAGATTTCATTCAAATTCAAATTGATTGTCAACGTCCAATCAGAAAACTAACAATGTCTTATGAAGTCATTCAAATTCAGAGGGTGTATTACTCTCTGTCAATGGAGACTGAAAACATGGAGTTCTCATACCCATCCAGTCAGCCTCCTTTCTCTGACAGCAAATGGTGGCCAGCCTTTAATCTAGTTCCTCTTCAAATGTCAGGAAGACAAAGGGCTTCATCTGTCATGGCTATCGATCAGGCATTATTCTCCACTGCCGCCCCGATGGATGGAGCATCTCAAGGACCCCTGCGCGGCCCGCCAATTCTCACCAGTCAGCTGGCATTAACTGGCAGCCTGCAGAGGATGCCTTCACTTAGCGCATAGCCTATGAGTTTTACGCACATTGTTACAATGACATGACAAATGAGGGGATAGCGGGGAGTTGCGGTGCCCTGAGGGGATCCCGCTGCAAATGCCAGGCGACAGGGGCCGATGCGATATGATGGCCGCAATAGCCTTGTACGATGATGATGATGATGAGGCTAGATGTCTGGACGGCTGGCAGGAAAGGTGAAGGAGGGAAGGCAGAGCGGCTGTGGGTGGAAGTATTTATATGGAAGATCCATATTTGTCTAATCTCCTCGCGGCCAGGCCTGCCAGACAGCGCCCACGGTCTTTAGAGAGCAGAGCCATGGCCTATCTTTGCCCCTCATTGACTCTTTACAGCCTGGCAGCCTTCCAGAAGACTCGCTGGGAGAAGTGGGGATGAAAGAAAAAGAGGGATGAATGTCACCGAGGGTGACTGAAGTGGTGGTTGAAGTGCTGTAGAGCGGGAGATCTTGAAGGGTGGCGGGACTTGATGTAGGAGTCTCGGTAGGTAGATGAGGGATCCTGTCGCTGAGAGGAAGCACCGGTCCCGGCCAACCCTCAGTGACAGAATGTGAGCGACAGCCAAGCACGAGTAAATGATGGATGGCATGTTATTGCTCCCACAGGTCTCGCTGGGCACAGTTCCAGTATGATTGCCAACCTTCCGAGCAGAGTGCTAGTGGCTGCAAGCAAGAGAACTACGGAGCATGTCTACTCGCGTACACTGGCCTGATAGGTAAGAACTAAATCTTTCTGTGCCAGCTCCGGCTCACCCACCCTCTGTGATGGATCTGGAACAAAAAGGTTTCAGAGGGAGGAAGGCGGAGAGCAGACAAGTGCACTAAACAGGACTCAAAAGAATGAATCAAGGATTGTGATGAGAAGCGCGGTTCAACAATCGATGGAGCGCTGATTAATGTGGCTGCAGCATACCGTTGGCATTATAAGTAGTGCAATTACAACTATTGACCGCTGTTTTGTGAGAATTATCCCTGACGTAACGGTGAGTGGGAGCAGGCAGAGGCGTAGAACACAGCTTATTGTACTTTAGATAAAAACGTAACAAAAGATCACATAATGCCTAAAAGGTTGGTAAAAAAAAACAATTGGGACAACAATACTGCACTGAACTGCTGCAAAAAGAGGAAAAGAGAGGTTGTTTAGTTAGAGGGACTGAGGCAGACAGATAAAGAAAGACACAGACAGAAAGGTGGGCAGCAGTGATTGGCCATTCTAGACAACTGAAGTAGAAGTGAGACTCTGAGATGTTGTTGTTTGGAAGTCTGGGGCCCAGAAAATCAATGGGGTAAAAATCAAAACTTTTCGCCACACTGCCTCAAAGTGCAGCAATTCTATTTCCCACTGCTTCTAAAAAAAAATACAAGCTACATGTCTTCCCAATCACGTCCTGCTGAAAAGCTCCAAAGGCAGAAAAAAGAACACAAGTGAGAGACCTCTGTGATAGTGGCTGGACTTTGTACTGCGGGTCGCTGCACTCATCAAAGTCCACTAAGCTGCCTGCCCCGGTGGATATGCATGATAGGAAACTAAAAAGCAAGCTAAACAACTGCCATTGTACTGTAGTGTTGATTGGAATTAATCTGTTGTAGCATCAGAGTCACTGAGAGATCATAAGGAAGATGCTGTATGAGCAAGCAGCTCTGTGTCTCTTTTTCATGCATATATATGATAAATACATCCATGAAGACAATCTCATTTCGAAATAATTGCCTGTCACTAAGGATCAGAGAATTTTTTTTAACAAAAGCTAGTTTCCCATACCCAATACTTTGAAATAAGAAATATACAGTATACAGTCTGTAGGCTCAGTGATGTCGAGCCCTGTCAGCAATTGGGGTTGAACCAGTCAACATTTGATCACATTTGATCACCAGTCTGCCTGCTGTGTCTCTGTTTCTATTCACTCCACTTTCATCTATTCCTCTTTAAAAAAATCTCTGTTTCTCTCACAATGAATACATGTGCATGCACACTAATAACTCAATTTAACCTGATTACAGCAACACTATGATGATAGAAATTTCCAAGTAAACGCCTTTATTTAGTTATCATAATCAGGGTCATAATCGGGCTAAGCATAACAAGAGTAAATCAGACAATTCTGCTCACATTTTCCATTTTTTGGGGACATTAACTCCTCAGCCAGACAGTCTTTTGTCTTTCTGGTTTTATGGGGTGTTTATTAAAAAAAAAGCTCAAAATGACAGTGGACAGCTCGACAACACAAAACACATCAAAACAAATTCGATGTTCTGTTCATCTAAATAAGAGACCCTTTCTAAGTCGTGTGATGGTCAGAATCATTGTGTTGTACACCTAGTGATGTGAGAAGTTCTATGACTTCACTATGCCTGTAAACATACAGCACTGTGTTGTTTCCCCCTCTCCGCCTCTCAACAGGAAGCACAATAACTCCCAACTACCTTGACAACTCCACATCCAACGTGGGACCCTGGTGCTCGTGCGCAGCGAGCGGCAATCACAGGGAACAATGCACCGACTTCCTCACTTCCTTCAACGACAACGTCTGCCTGAGTGAGTAACAGCTGACCTCTGGCAACACAGTAAAGAAACATTTGTGAGAATGAACCAAGTCTGTAGTTGTGAACAAAACAACTGATGATACTTGCACAATTAAACATTTCTTTGATGTGCCGTGACACTGAAGAGAGTCAACCTAAACCAGTTTTTTGCCAAGTTTTACATTTGCTGCTCTCAGAACTCCAACTCTAGGGGCCCTATTTTAACGATCTAAGCGCACGGCGTATGGCGCAGGTGCGTTTAGGGCGTGTCCAAATCCACTTTTGCTAGTTTGACGGCGGAAAAAAGGGTCCGTGCACCGGGCGCATGGTTCAAAAGGTTTGTACTTAGTGTCTTCATTAATTCATGGGAGAACTGCTTAATAACATAGATTTTAACGAATTTGTGCACACACATTTGAGACAAATGAGCTTTTTGTGTTCATAGAAAAAGTCATAGATCTTTTATTTCTCTATAACTAAAAATGTTTATATTTTTGTTCAGTGTATATTATTTTTTTGTATTTTTAAAGTCAGATTTTTAGAATTTTTCTGTCATTGTCATTATTTAATTTTGCATGTGTATATGTACAGTATGTGTATATGCGTATGAATATATATGTACGCGTCTATGTATGTATATGCATGTGTGTATGTGTACATATATACTGTATATATAGTTTTTTCCTCTTTTTGTTGTTTTGTCTGTTTTAGCATTGTTGTTTGCATCTTGGTTTGTTTGATTGGTCTGTTAATGTCCTTAAATGTTACTGTTTTAGACTAAAATAAAAATAATAAATCAAAATAAAACAAAGAGATTTAGCAATTCTCCTACATAATTACATTCTTAGGCTGGCATTGTAGATAGGGCTTTGAAACAGCATTTAGCCATCACGTAAGTAGATACAAATGTAGTCTCGCATTGCCAGACTTCTCTCCACAGCGCTGTGTCAGTGCTGGAGTATGCTTGTTTGTATTTCTTTAAACCAATCACAACCATCCTGTGTGGCGCTAAGCCCCGATTAGCGGAGATGCGAGAGGGGAGGGACATCCAGAGCGTGAGAGGCGTGTCGGTTGTCAGGCTTTATCCCAGCAATGTACATCCCTGGAGCCAGACTAATAAAGGTCTACAGAAAATATAACTGAATAGTTAAAGGAGTATTCAACATTTAACTCTCTTATTCTCAGTCAGGTGAGAATCCTGGGGAGTAACGCACTAGTGACACATCAGTGTCACAGTAAAGACTCTCCGTGATGTGTTCACATCAGTCTGTATTAATTTATTTCTTTGGACAAGACCCGCAGACAAACAACCGCCTGAGTGATGGCCACAGTGACAGACCAGTCCATTAATAGCTGGGGGCACACTGTTAATGGGTTTCCACGTATAATATATGTTTATTTAGATCATTTGTCAAACTCAAGGCCCGCGGGCCAAATCTGACCCCTCGCAAATTTTGATCCGGCCCGCATATCAATTTAGGTTCACAATCAATTTTGGCCCACCTAGAAATAGACGAGAAACTGTTTTCAAATTCTAATTATGTGACACTCAAAGCAGAATTTGGCAGATTTGCCGAATTTGACAAACATTCTCACACAACCGGTCAGTTTGCATATTCAGGCCTGTGAAACCAGTTGTTGTGTAATCATTGTTTTGCTTGATTTGCTAAACTCTGTGATGGCTAAGGAATTTTTATGCAGACTTTTTTTTAGGGCTTTATGTCGACCAAACTATAAGTGAAAAGGCAATATGAGACATGCAATAATACAGTCAAAAAGATTTGACTTTTTCAAATGATAAAATAAAGACATCAGTGACTGGTAAGCAGCTGATGTTACATACGGATTATCCACCAATCCTCTGTAGTCTTTTCCCTTATGTTGTAGCTTTTATTCATCTAATAACAGCAACAACAACAACAAAACAGCTTTGATGATAGGAGATCATCCCTCTGAATGAGTGATAGCACCAGTGACAGAAGAATGACACCAGTGACAAAGTAATACAAGCTGTAGCTGCTGGTGTCACCACAGACAATGGAGTTTATTCAGAGTTATTTTTTTATAACAACAGAGGAGTTCTTACAAAGCTCTCGGCATAAATAACAACAGTAATGACAGACCCGTGACACCAGTGACAGTACAAAGCAAACCCCAGCTGCTGTCAGTGTTAAGTTTATACGAAGCTAAGTCACGGTTCAATTATGGCAAAAACAACAACTTCTCATCCGAGATCACACAGGAAGCCTCTTACCCCTGCTTCCACGGGACACGGCTGCATTGCATTCTGGCTCCATCGCAACGGCCAGAAACCATCAACTGGACACGTGACTGGAGCATCTCGCCCACTGCTCCACTGTCTTTACATGCCGGGTCTATTTTAGCCAGATCAGCTTCGTCTCAAGTGTGAAATTCATGGAAACACTTGGAATTACAGCCCACACTTAAGAGTGAACAGCTTGCCACACTGTTCTTTATACTGAATGTTGTCCAATAAACCAAGTTTCTGATTGAAAGTAGACATATTATTTATGATATGACAGGACATAAATACTGCTGTAGCTTCTCCAACATCAGTTTCTGTAGTCGGATGGATTCTATATTCTATAGCGTTTCCCAGGTTTAGCCTAATGTTTTGTCCACGAGCGACAACCATATTAAATAATGAGTACTCTGCATCTAAAAACTTTTTCCAAGTTAATTTCCCAAAGTAAATTTTTTTATTAGCGTCAACTATCATAAATTTAAAATAAATACCGTAACTTCATTGCATTATCAGCAATGTTCCTTCATTTTTACAAAGTTAACACAATGACTATACCCTATAATTAAAGTTAATACCAGAGAGTTTTTAACTGAAACCGTCTCAATTTATTACTGATGCCTCTACAGTAGATGACCTACATGAGCAAACGAGACCATCAGCGAGAATATTGGCTATTATACAGTTATTTTTAATGCCAGCCACCTGGTCAGATTCCCCGCAAAATCAGAGAAAACGATTTACGACATGCAGGTCTACCTGAAGCTGCTTCAGCTTAGACTCCAGCAGGGCCTCCGGCAGCAACCAGCCCGCCATGGACAGACCCAGATGCGGCTTTGCTGCCGCCTTCGACCTGCAGTCGGAGACCTGACGGAAGCCAATCACGCTGCTGGAGGCCCACTGGAGGGAAGGGAGGCACGGGAGAACCAGTACCAGGACTGTACGGGGCGGACTGTCACACCCTGCTGCAGTAAAATGAGAGGTTTTCTAATGGGAGTCTGGCTGCGGCAGATCTTTACGACACGAGGCGGCGGTGCTGAATGCTGATGAAAACACTACCGCTTCTGTCCACAGGGGCCGCCGATATCAACACAAAATGAAAGTTCCTAATAGTAACTTTAAGTAGGCACTTTGTAAATATATATTTTAATTACTGTGTAATGTATGTCTCTATCAAACACAACTTATTCCCAAACTTATTCTCTTCTTCCCTAAGTATTGTATTGATATCCCATATGAAACTTGCTAAATAATTCCATTTGCAGGCAGTAATCTGAAGCAGAACCAAATTAATTTGTGTTTGCATTTAAATGCTAATATCCATCCATCAGTTGACATAAGTTTAATAATTAACAAGTAGGAGCTGTGAAGCAGGGGACTGAATGCTGTGTTTTTTTCCTTCTACTGATATGCTCTATTCGGGATATACAGATACAAAATAGACGGCTGTGTCAGGTAATCCGAAAAAGAAAATTACAAAATGATACCACATCCATCATAAATGAGAAACAATGTGTACTGTATGTGCTTGTAAAACAAAAAATGTTTAAACAATATGGCTTCTTAAAAAACAGACCGCTTCAAGATGCTGCCACGGCACAACCGGTAGACATTCTAGGTTGAAAGCAGAGGGCAGGATATCTGGTTCAAAAGGTAGTTTAGAACATCTTTTTCCAGTGAATGTTGCAAACTCCCCAGTATGAAAAGGTACACTAGATTTCTAGAAAAAGATACAGCTGACGTTCACCAGCTTGGTGGTTAATCCAGTAATGAGCAGCAAGTCCTCAGCATCAAGGCATAAAAACAAACATCTGGAGGAGTACCACTAATAAAAGAGAAGATATACATGAGAAGAAGATTCATGAAGAACAAACAAACTAAAATTTCAATATTACTCATTAAAAGCATTATCTTTTTCTCCAGTGGCAACACTCTCTGCACAGTGAATCACTTGTATTAATTGTGCTTCACAAAGGGATCCCCACTTGACTCGATGTAATGAGTTAGTCAGTGATTTAAACTTGCAGCTGCAGATTCCCAAAACACAGAGCAACAATCCCTCACAAAAACTTCAAGACAGAGCCTGATGTGTTTTTCTCAAATTAATTTTTAAGTCCACCAGCATGTGCCACATGCACATTTAACGAGGTTACTTCCCCAAACAAAAGACACAAAAGAGGCAGAAGAGTAAATCCTGCCAACATGTGTGTCGACTCAGCAGGGAATCTCATTAAGTAACAAAAGTTAATCTACAGGAGAATAAATATTTGAAGGCAATACAGGATGCCTAAGAGAGCCTAGCTGCATTATATTCCATAGTATTTTTATGCCGCGGCCGGAAGCATTACGTATTCGGGTTGTGTGTTCATCCGTCCATCCCATTCTTGTAAACGCGATATCTCAGGACCCCCTTGAAGGAATCTCTTCAAATTTGCATCCAATGGACAACATTTCACACTACTGTCTAATAGGATAAAAGTATGAAGTGATGACATTTAATATCCAAAAGGTCAAAGGTCAACTTCACTGTGACATCATAATGTGCAAAAACCCTTTTCTGGCTATTATTCAGCGCCGTAACTCAGGAACAGAAAGGGTGAGATTTGGTCGGATACTGACTTGGTGACACTGATCTCTGGTGCAGTGGTGCCCAGATTGAAACGGTGGTGATAGTTTAGATCTTCTGTGCTGCCTGGTTTAAGACATGTGTGAAGCATGGGCCGGTTACCGGTTTTAACCCTTGTGTTGTCTTCCATTCGACCATGCATCGTCCTCCCGGGTCAAAACTGAAAATCACCTTTTCTAACGTTTTTGTATCTTTTGGCGTTTTTTTTCAAAGTTTTTGGCACTTTGACGTTTAAAGGTGCTTACACACCAACCAGACGGCTGACCGTCGGCAGAAAAGGCAGTTGGACTGATCAGTCGGGTCCCCGAGGTCCAAAAAAATGCCTCAAAACACACTGAGGCGACGCCGACTTGAGCGTACGCTCTGCGCGTGCGCGAAACATAATACGTCTCCATAGCAGCAGGCGGCGCTTCTCTGTATTGTTTCCCAGAAAATGAAAACCGGCAGCTGATAGGACGAACGCATCACGTGGGTCTTTTTTCTCCGGAAATTCACAGCCAGACTGTCATGGCGGCTTGTTCAGAATACGATCTCTTATTGTACTAAAATAGTTCACCGAAACGTGTTTCTGAAAACATTTTAAGTGAGAAATAGGCCATGCAGTTGCTGAATCTGTCTTCATTTCAGATCGACAAAGGTCAGTTTAAAAGATTTTCGTCAGATTTTGAGAGGCTCATCCGCTCGCCATTTCCGGGTGAGTCCCGACTGCCCTGTCTCCGACTGAGCATGTCGGGTCGGCCAAAATGAAGGCCGACGGCTCCTCAGACGGACGACGGCACGGAGCACACCGAACAGACTGGAGTCACCGACCTCGCCAGACGGTCTGACGGCCGATAATCGGCTCTGTGTGTAGCGCTCTAAAGCTCCCATGACATAGTGCTCTTTGGATGCTTTTATATAGACCTTAGTGGTCCCCTAATACTGTATCTGAAGTCTCTTTTATATAGGCCTTAGTGGTCCCCTAATACTGTATCTGAAGTCTCTTTTATATAGACCTCAGTGGTCCCCTAATACTGTATCTGAAGTCTCTTTCCTGAAATTCAGCCTTGGTGCAGAATTACAGCCACTAGAGCCAGTCCCACAATGAGCTTTCCTTAGGATGTGCCATTTCTGTGTCTGTAGCTATTGAGGAGGAGAGAGGGGGGGCAAGGTGGAGGGTGGGGGGTGTGGCCTTGACCAACTGCCACTTTGCTCATTTGAAAGCCATGATGTCTCTCTCTCATGGGTGGGCCAAATTCTCTGGGCAGGCAAAGCAGAGAAAGGGGAGGTAACCTTTCCCCTTATGACGTCATAAGGAGCAAGATTCCAGATCGGCCCATCTGAGCTTTCATTTTCTCAAAGGCAGAGCAGGATACCCAGGGCTCGGTTTACACCTATCACCATTTCTAGCCACTGGGGGACCATAGGCAGGCTGGGGGAACGCATATTAATGTTAAAAAACCTTAAAGTGAAATTTTCATGCCATGGGACCTTTAACACTTCTTTTCACCACCATGTATAAACACCACTAACTGTGACTAACACCAACTCATTACTAGATTTACACTTATTTTTGGAATTCATGGTCAATATGGGGCGTGGCTTAAGCATAGGGGGCGGGCCAAACATCACCAATGAATAAGAAAGTCTCTGCTGAGTTCAATGACATCTCACACAAGACTCTACCTTAAACAGTTCAAATGTTATGAAAGGGGGCATGGCCTGAGTAAGTGGGCGTGGTTAAAGTATAGGGGGCAGCTCAGTATCACATGTAGACCACACATTCTAAGTTTCATGTAAATCGGATGATGTTTGTCATATAAGGCGCATTTCCTGTTGCCAGCGGGGGGCGCTATGACCAAAAGTCAATTTTGGCCTGTAGATGTCCTCAGGCCTGGACCCTTGTCGCTCGTGAGAAATTTCGGGCAGATACGACAACGTACACTCAAGTTACAACAACTTCTTTGTTCATTGCTAAACACTCAAAATGGCCGCCACGCCACGCCCACACCGTCTGACGAAAAGTTTTTCTTTTAATAACTTTTCATCTTTAAGGTGTTGAGAAGGTACAGACCAAGTTTGAAGTCCATCGGATGAAATCTCTAGGAGGAGTTCGTTAAAGTATAGCACCTTGACTTTTAGGCCTACTTCCTGTTGCCACTAGGGGGCACTATGACTTTTAGTAAATATCGGCCTTTATTTGTCCTCAGGGTTGGACTCTTATGAATCCTGAAAAGTTCCGAGCCAATTGGACAATGTACACTCAAGTTACACCCACTTCCTGTTTTGATGGCGAAACGCACAAAATGGCCGCCCCGCCACTGCCACGCCCTATGACGAAAAGTTTTTCTTTTAACAACTTTTCATCTTTAATGTCTTAAGATGGCACAGACCAAATTTGAAGTTGATCGGATGAAATCTCTAGGAGGAGTTCGTTAAAGTACGACATGTGGAAATGGCCAAAATCGCACTAATTTCAAACTTTGAAATCAAAATGGCGGACTTCCTGTTGGGTTTAGGGTATGGCTCCAATGACGTTTTTTGTACATCTTGATATGTTACATATGTGTACCAAGTTTTGTGAGTCTACGATAAACGCACTGCAGGGGCTCGATTTTTATTTTACTTTGTAGGGGGCGCTAGAGAGCCATTATTGGGCCCCTACTCCCGAAACCCTTAAAATATGTAAATTTTCAGCAGACTTGATGCGACCGCCAAATTTGGTGAGTTTTTGAATATGTTAAGCCCCTCAAAAAGCCAATTTACTTGCAGAAAATAATAATTCCTTCAGTTCCAATAGGGCCTTCACCGCTGTCGGCGCTCGGGCCCTAAATATGCTCTAATTATGCTGAAAGTGAAGCTAACTAGCCCCGATCTGTACACATCATACCTGCAAACTAGTCGCTTTTCAGCGAAAATCGCCGTTTTGAATGGGAAAATGTCATCCACGTGAATCGTGTAGATCCGAAGAGTTTTTATTTGGGGGGGGTGGGGTCCGAGACCCGGTGCTAATACGGCACCGGTGCCTTAACGACCGTTATCTACCGGACAGAATAGCAACGCGGATTTCGGTGCCTTATTTAGGTGCCTCTTAAATGTCTGCGCTTCTCTCTGATTCTCCGAAAACGGACGTTAGAGGCAACAGAAACATCGCCGCACGGGATGCTAGTTAATGCTACACTTGGCAGCAGGTAACATTAGCCTACCGTTAGCTAGCAGCTGGAGTAAACACAGTTAAAATGCTGACAGCTAAACGGTGTAAAAGCGTGACTATATTTCACTGTTGGGGATTGTAACACCAGACTGTAGCTGCCGCTGTCTGAAAAACAACACGCCTCGCCTCGCCAGCCTCGTGCTGCATTCAAAGTAATTGTAAAATACCCTTTTCCCATCAAGTGTTTTTTTTTTTTGTCGTTAACAGGAATTTACTGGTGAAATAAGTTATTGTTATAAGTTATTGTTATTACATTTTTAATAAATCATGGGGGGGGGTGTCACCTTTTTCAGCCCTTCTGAGTTTGCAGTATGACACGTAGGATTGAAGGGACAGTAGCAGCTAACGAAATCCCTAGCTAATGTTCACAAAAATGCATTAAATTGAAATCGGACACCATAGTTAGCTTTATAAGACCTTGGGGTAGATGTTATATAAGTGTGACGAAATTCAAACTGTAAATATACTCTGTAATATGATGTAGTGTGTAATATACTAATATGCCGAAAGTGAAGCTAACTAGCCGCGATCTGCACACATAGGATTGAAGGGACAGTAGCAGCTAACGAAATCCCTAATGTTCACAAAAATGCATTAAATTGAAAAAAATTGAAAAAACGCAAAAGGTGACGCCAAATCCTCCAGCATCAAGCCTCCACAGGCAGCCGCTCAGCCCAGTGCATCATGGGAAATCTTTTGGCTCTTTGTATATGCTGCTCCAGTTAAATGCTGCCAGCAGTAGGTCTGGCAGCATAGGAGGAGGGGGGGGCACTCCAAATATGATTGTATTATTTATTTGAACTTAATATTGTACATATTTCAAAATATACCAAATATTCTACATGCTGTTTAAAATAAAATACAGTGTTCAATGGAGGAAAAGAATTGCGTTTTTCACCCAGAAATTTGAAATAATACATTTTAGAGCTGTAATTGCAATACCGTGAAACCGTGATATTTTTGCTGAAGGTTATCATACCGTCGGAATCTCATACCAGCCCGTGCTTAGTGAAGTATCCATGTTTCACCAAAAAATACACGTAATACTTTTTTATTAAATTGCCTCAAAGTCTTGACTACATATAGTATCAGTCTGGACAGACTAACTGCAACTTGACTGGTTGGCGGAGGCATACAACCGCGAGGCGGTAATTCCAGTTTTATTTTGAATTGGCACCTTGCACCTGAGTTTTTTGTTGTCTTTTACACACATGAAGGCGTTTCCATCATAAACTGGTGAACAACAATTAACCAAGTGCAGGAAATGAAGCGTTTAGGTGTTGTCACCTGACATGCATCACTCAAGGAGATAATTTCTTAAAATGCTTCTGCGGATAACAAATACAATGTGCATTATCCTGTAGTGAGTTAAACCTCCAAGCGTAGTCACATATATTTTTCAAGTAGTTGATGGATGTCTTGTTTTTCAATGATACTCCTCATGTGCATCCCGCAGTCAGGACTCAGACTTGCCAAGGCTGCTCCTCTGTGCCGTTTACTGCGACCTCCTTAGAGACCCCGAAAAACAAACGTCAGACTGACTGGCCTCATTTCCCTGCGTCTGAGCAAAGAAACACTCCTCTCCTCCTGCCTGAGCAAATGGCTGAAGCCAAACTGAACTGTGCATACGTGATAATAAGGATGAGCACGTTTCTAATGGGAAAGGCGATTCACGGACCAGCTGTGCACATCGCGCTCTCATCTCAATTGGAGTTTGCCAGGCACAGGCAAAACACAGTTCTATTTTGGGGAGAAAGCGAGAATAATGATTTGGCAAGGAGAGTTTGGATTTGAGCCAATAATTGGGAAAATGAATCCGCCGTGGGAGAGGTCTGGAATGTTTTTCTTGCCCCCATGTTCCTTGTGTAATCACAGGGAACAGAGAACGTAACATTATTCATTTTGACTGTAGCCAAAAGACTCGGCTCCTTCAGCGAAATGGACAGCACGATCGTCAATTAAATAAATCCTCCTGGTCTCTTTTGGCGCTTAACTATTTTTGCGACTGAATTCCGTTTTATTTTGCAGGCCCCCCTGTGCTGCTGTTCTGGGCCCCGCTTGCTGAGACAGGACTTCAGATGGCCTTTGATGACTTTGTAATTGAACGTAATTTGGTTTCCTGCCTCCGAACTAATGAGGTGGACAGAGAAAATAGCGGCGGGGAAGAATACAGTCGTTTGCAGATAGGGGAGGGGAAAACTGCTGGAAAAGATCCCTGAGCGCACTCAGGTTTTAAAAACAGCTGCCACCCTACCTTACCTCCACATCACAGCTATAATAACCACATCACTATGCAGAACAGCAGCTCTGGACTTGTTCCTTCTCTAAAAGCTGAGTGTGTCAGGGAAAAAATGAGAGGACAGATGGAGGTGAGGCTCATTTATTTCTGCAATTCTAATTTTTCTGGTAGTTAAATGGTAGTCTGGTAGTTCTGGTTGTATAACGGGAAAAAGTGAGGGTAACCAGCAATATGTCAGGAAGGTCGGGGACAGGAAGGCGGTGCACTCTGCAGGGTGGCTTCGGGGAACCTATGAAGTCAGTAAAAGAAAAACTAAACTAAAAAGTCATAGAGATACAAGATGGCGGTGCTCAAACAGCAGTGTCCACACATTTACAAAGGAACTGTCACAACAGCTTACCACTGAATATATAGGCACTTAATCTGTGCGCGGCGGCGGATGGCGATGCACGGTAGCGGGCGGCTGGAGTCGCACCCCTCGCTTCCCTCATCCGTCAGCCTGCCGAGCGATCACTGCACGCCGCAGCACTAGCTGCACACTTTCCCACCTGTCCTACCAACGCTATTGGCCCACGGTGGCAGTAGCACGTCGGTCCACAGCCTATTCTGCAAGGTGCTGATGTATACAATCTGTTGCCGTTGTGTTGCAACTTGGAGATTCCCTAATTAGCTGCAGAGCTGGCAAGTCACCCATCCACCACCACCATCTCTGTCTAGTAGTTGATGCTCAGGGTCGCACCAGCGGAGAGTCGAGTCAAGGCTCTGCATCGATTGCTGCAGCATTCTGTTTGCAAAGGGAATGGATGGATCAATTTGTTATGATCCTGTGAGAAATCAATGTTTGTGTGTCACACCCCGCTACTCCACTGAAGTCTTTGAAATTCCATCACTAATAACCAGTAGTCGCTTCTGAAATCGGAGGATTTTGTTTTGCTGGGGACAGATAGAATAACGGTGCGATTTTAATTTCTAAGCAGCCACATTCATCTTACCGAATAAGCTGTGGATATTAATTGATGAATCTCTCACTCACGTCTTCATTTGAGCATATTTTAAATGAAGTGACTTTCATGCAAACGTAATTGCTGCCGAGTAGGCCATTAGCCAAATGAAAATTCGCGCTTATAGAATATTAATTCATCATACGATCATAATTCATTCTGGTTGTGGTAAATCCAAGAACCTGATGTAATGGGTGTCCTTTGGGTGTATAAAACCATATAAATTACACATAGTACGGAATGTACACACTATAATATTCCTTCCAGTCACAGCTTTCTTACTTAAGTGGCCCATTTAAATATTCATCACGATCATTATATCACACAGTTACAGACAACTGAAGGATGAGAAATGAAAGGCTGATTGACGTTTTAAATCCACTTTTAGGGAGCTAAGTCAAAGTCCAATGTCACTTTTTTTGGAAATTGGGGGTTACAAAGTATATAAACAAAATATTTGGCCATCCAGAGAATAGAGGTTCGTTTGCTTGTATCTCCCACTCTCTGAATCATCCGTGATATACACTTGTTTTCAGTGCTGTTTCAGTCAGGAGAGGATTCAAACCAGAAACATCGGAAGCATGTGTTTATTTAATAGAATTACATCCAAACTTGAACATCTGCTCCTTCTACACCT
Organism: Sander lucioperca; assembly: GCF_008315115.2. Classification (NCBI taxonomy): domain Eukaryota; kingdom Metazoa; phylum Chordata; class Actinopteri; order Perciformes; family Percidae; genus Sander; species Sander lucioperca. Next base: position 6,911,411 of record NC_050190.1, on the reverse strand, counting down.
GTGACAGAGGGAAAAACATTCCTCATTATTGCATATAACTGTTTTAACAACTTGACAACAATGAATAACACATGCTAACATCCTGGAGCAAGTGAAGATTTGGCAGCGAGAGATAGAACTCTGGTCCCGTTTTTTCTGCTAGTCCTGTTGACTGTTAGCATATATGAGTAGTGGTAGAATGTGGTGTAATTTCAACATACAAGTTATAACATGGCATTAAAACTTCTACTTTTATTAATATTATTTTTTTTGTCAACTTGAGGCAGCAGAAGTAGTAGAAAACACAACACTGACATACAGTATGTTGCTCTTTAGCTTCAAAAGGTTCCACTATGTGCACTAGCTTGTCACTAACTCTGTATGTCTGCCATTTGGTGCTGGGCAGATGAATTTGCAGGCTTAAAAAAACAAGACAATGTTCTTAAAACGGCTTTATGTATAAAGGCTCTCAACGATGACCCCACAGAGAATTTTGTTTTATATATATATATATACATATACATTTTTACAAATGGGGGGGCTGCACAATTACAAATCTGTCTGCTAATACTGAGCACAGTTAGCTACTGGTATTTCAGAGCCACGGTCAGAGCCATAGATTCAAACGCAGAGACAACACTAACTTCCTCAACGAAACAACCCCTCAGCCCCTGTACTCTCACTGGGGTGGGGGGGGTGGGGGGGCAGGTTAACAAGGGGCATGCATTTTGGTCATACCGAGCTACATAGCTTCTTAGAAATGTTTGGCTGTCTGGCCGCCGCCGGCAACTTTATTGTTTTAATACAGTCAACGCTTTGTTTTTCGGGTGCAGCAGGCAGCTGTTTTTTAAGGAAATGAAAAAAACGCCGCACACTACCAGCTCAGCAACAAACAAAAGACTGGGTTATCAATTAGCTGGTGAACACAGTTGAGTATTGACCAGCTAAAGAGCTAAAAGAACAGTGAATATTCATCAGGTGGCCAGACCTGCGACTCCAAGCGAATGCTAATGTCGCTCTTCATCTGCTGTGTGTGGAAGTAGATTACCGTATACTAACAAGTTAGCCATCGCTATAACGATTAGTACAGCGTTAGGTAAAAGTCCTTAGCCAGCAGAATGGCCCTTTTCATTGTTAAAATGTTACATTTTTGAGTTCTCTGTGAAAAGCAAAGGCAGCTGGACTTGCTAGTCACATGGGAGTCATCGGTACATCCGGTCAAGAGAGTCGTTACCTGGTTGTCACGCGAGTCAAGGTCTATTGTCTTTTGAGCTTGCTTGGGAGGGAGCTCGGGACCGCATTGTCGGTGGCTGACAAGCGGTGACGAGGCCCACCTCCTCCGTTAATCGATGGTCTTTCCAGTTTGACAAGGATGGCTTCTTTGGCTCCACTCTCAAACCGCCTGTCTTCCCTGGCCAAAATGTGGACATTGCTCATCCCCAATGTACAGCTCTGTGCATACCTCACTGCAGTGAACGGCATACGCTACATTTCTCTGTTTGTGTCTGGGTGTTTTGTCCTTTGGATGAACCAGCTTCTGCCTCGGGGTGTTACTGGGCTTGAAGTGTCCAGGCATGTTGTGTTTATTAAAGATTAAAGGGGGGGAGGGTGGGGAGAGCAGCGGTGGTCTAGTGAGCACCTTTAGTGAGGATAAAGCGCTGAATTAAAACGTTATTTTCTGATTAAAGGTCAACACACACACCTCTATGGGAAGGTGCTGCATTGCCGGATAGTGAGTGAATGCAGAGCTTCTGTCTGTCTGTGTGTGTCTCGGTCTGTCTGTCTGTGTCTATGTCTCTCTGTCTGTGTCTCTGTATGTCTGTCTATCTGTGTCTCTGTCTGTCTGTCTGTCTGTAGCTATGTTTCCATCCACAGGTTTTTATCCGAATTAAGTGATATCGAATGAAAAATGCCTTACGGAAACAGTAAAATTCGATTGAATTTCATGAATATCGACTCAAAGGAAATACGTTCGGTCTCATCGGATTTTATCTCGACATACGGCTTATGCGATAAACGCCGACGGAAACGTTGTTTGCCGAATAAATAATGAATCACGATTAAGTTTTAGGTCATTTTATGGTCGCAACCCGTCACAAATCGAAGAAGAAGTTTTAGTTCATTTCCGCCCAGTATTTCTGCTCTGTTTGCACACACGGTGGGTGTCAACAAAGACAGATGTAAGCGGACGAACGAGGAGACGAGAGACGTTTTGAATTTAATTCACGAGCAAAATATAACGCTGTCGTTCCTGCAGCGCAGGCCGCCTCCGTTGTCGTCGGGCATTTACGTGCATCTGCATCTGCACCATCATAGCAACGTGTCGATAGCGTCGTCGTTTTCTTATTGTAGCTTGATACGTCGCTATCAGCTGGCATATAAGCACTATTACAACTTGTGCAATATTGAACATTTGTTGGTAGACGGCACGATCCATTTTGTCTCGCAAAACTTTGTTCGCAAATGTTGGCTTGTGCGATTCGGTGCGAAAATGAACGTAAACATCTTAAAATGTCTCAAATCAATTCGATATACCAATTTGACCGCAAAACGGCACATGACGTCATTACGCACAGGTTTTTATTCGCTTTAAAGCCGTTGGATGTAAACACATTTTAACCGACTTTATTCGCATGAGTTTTTTTACCGAACTTCAGATAATTCGATTGACAAGTGGATGGAAACTTAGCTTGTGTCTCAGTCTGTCTGTCTGTCTCTGTCGGTAAAACAGACACACTGGGAGAGGAGCAGGGAAACGTATGAAAAAACACACACGGCAATGTAATAACAACCAGTTTGTTGTCATTTGCCGCCGCTTTATATTATACAGACGATAAAGGGTGGCTTGTGTGTCGTGTGAGACGCCAAGGGGTGTGACAAAGCAGCGGTTGGGAAGAAGAAGGGGCTGCACTCCCTGCACGCTGTTATTGGCTGGAGGTCACACACAAATACACACATGTAGTGGGTCATAAGTGAGGATTGAGAGGGATGACTTTTGTATTAATCCATAGATTTTTAGGATAATACTGTACTTTATTTATTTATTATATTCAGTCATAGTTTAATCTATGAACGTATTTGTAAAATCTTAATCTGAAAGATAGCTGCCACAGAAGTGGAGTAAAATGAATGAAGAAAATAGGGTTTTCTTTGAAACAAAGTTTAGAAAGTACTTTAAAAATTGTACAGTACAGCAAGAAAAAGTACAAAGTAGCAGGGACACTGTCTTGAAGGAAACAACTTGGAAACTTGTCAAGCCCCTTCCTTTTATCGACGACACATATTGTTAGTCACTGTACAAACATAAGCGATGGAAGATAAATGGTGGATCCCACCTGTACTGATGCATTTACATTGCCTTTGAGCCTTACCACATACTTCACATCACCATCTGTCAAACACAAGTTTTAAACTATAACCGGATGGTACAGCTAGAATTTAAATTCAGTCAGCTCTAGGAAGTGTTTTAAACTGACAGCAGAAAGACAAAACGTTGCAGGTAGCGGCAGCAGGAGATGACGTAACTTTCGTTTTGGGGCTTTTGTTGAACATAATCGTTGACTGCCGTTTGCCGGGTGGCGAATCAACATCTATTCAACCTCAGCATTGTTCGATGGGCCGATGTTATGACTCAGCTCCGAGTCGGCCTTCCTTTTTCCTCTCAAGCGTTAACAGATGTAAGCTCTTTTGTTCTATTTGCAAACAACCTTCCCACTCTTTCGTAACGTTATGGTACAAGTGTGTACCATAAAGTGTGTGTCCTTAATGACAAAGTTTTACAATCAGTTTGTTTTTTCAAATTCTGTGTACTCACTTATTTCTAACATGAATTTCAATAAATTATTAGCATTTGATATTATTCATTTTCACCGCAAGGGGAAATAAATGTTTTTTCATTCTGTTGTTTTATTTATATATATATATATATATATATATATATATATATATATATATATATATATATATATATATATGTGTGTGTGTATATATATGTGTATATATATATATGTATGTATGTATGTATATATATATATATATATATATGTATGTATATATATATATATATGTATATATATGTATGTATATAATGGCATGCTGTTTAGGAAATTATATATATATATATATATATATATATATATATATATATGTGTGTGTGTGTGTGTGTGTGTGCGCGTGTGTATGTATGTAAAGTTTGAATATATTGAATGAAAGTCTGAATATATTTTATTTATATATTTTAACACATTGTCTCGGCTGCTCTCGTCTTCTAGGAAATGCAATCCTGGCCTTCGGGAACGGATCGGATGAGAAAACGGGCGCCAGCCAGCCCGGTATGCCCAGTGTGGCGATGGACAACCAGAGCCCACACTTGGCAACCACTGCCCCGGGCGTCTCCATGGAAACAGAGCAGAACATTCTAAGAGCACAGATACCTACTCAGGTGAGACGAGACGGACGACTGAAAGTATGATGTACAACCTTTTCCAAACAGAGGCACTAATGGAGACTGCCTCGCTTAGAATCGGGTCACGCTAACTTGAGATAACTTAGGGCGTTTGTTTTATCCTGCGGGGAACAGCAGACGGGTAGGATTTACAGTCTACTTGTGCAATTTATGCTTCGCTTTCGATTGTCCAAATTCTAGCAGTAGGATTTTTGAATTATGTAAACGAAAGGTCCCATATGCTTATTATTTTAAGGTTTATACTTGTATTTTGAGCTTCTACTACAACAGGTTTACATGCTTTAATATCAATATAGCTGTATTCACCCTCTGTCTGAAATGAACAGAAAAATAACGATCCACGGATTTTCGAGGCACAAATTGATATTTGCGAGTTAGACTGAAACGTTAGGATACCTCATGTGACGATTATCCCCTCGTGCAGAAATGCTCGATGATAATAATACGAGATACTATTTTTTCAATAGAAATTCTGTAGAAAAAAAATAGAAATTAATTAATTGAAAACACGTTCCTTTTAGGAAGAAACCTCGGCAGACCCAGGCTCTCGGCAGGCGGTGTCCGACGGTGCCGGTCGGGGATGCGATGAACGGCGGCAATTATAGTCACAATAAAGATAACGTAACAGTGACTAAAAATGGTAGTCGTAGTAGTTCATGTCATAGCAGGGCACCGCAGGGCGTTACAGGATGTAGCGTGGCACGGCAGAGCATAGCTGGACGTAGCGTGACGCAGCAGGACACGGCAGGGCACCGCAGAGCGTAGCAGGGTGTAGCGAAGCAGGACCACAGCGACAGCTGCAACCGAGATCTCGGTGCCATCCTAATCCAAGGAAGTACGCTGGGATAAAAAACATAAGGACTCTGGGGAGTAAACGCCCCAGAGCTAGGTTAGTAACGAGCATTTCTGGATCTCCTCACTCCCTAACTATAAGCTTTATCAAAGAGGAGGGGTTTCAGTTTATTCTTAAATGTGGTGACGGTGTCTGCCCCCCCCCCCCCCCGAATCCAGACTGGGAGCTGGTTCCACAGGAGAGTAGCTCTGAATTCTGGGAGCGTAGTGCTCTAGTGGGACAATAAGGTACTAAGAGTTCTTTGTAGAGCTTTGTAGGTCAGGAGAAGGATTTTAAATTCAATCCTGGATTTTACAGGAAGCCAATGGAGAGAAGCTAACACAGGAGAAATACGATCTCTTTTCTTAGTTCTGGTCAGAACACGCACCGCAGCATTCTGGATCAGACAGAGAGTCTCGAGGGACTTATTCGAGCAACCCGATAGTAAGGAATTACAGCAGTCCAGCCTGGAAGTAACGAACGCGCGGACTAGTTTTTCTGCATCGTTTTGAGACAGGACGTTCCTGATTTTGGCAACGTTACGAAGATGAAAAAAAGCTGTTCTTGAGGTTTGTTTTAGATGGACGTTAAAGGATGTATCTCGATCAAAAATAACTCCTATATTTCTGACGGTAGCACCGAAGGCCAGGGCAATGCCATCCAGGGTAGCTTTATCTATAGATAATGAAGTTCGGAGGTGTTTGGGGGCCCAGCACAATCACTTCAGTTTTGTTTGAGTTTAACATGAGAAAATTGTAGGTCATCCAGGATTTTATATCTTTAACGCACGCTTGAAGTTTAGCTAACTGACTGGTTTCGTCTGGCTCGATTGACAAGCATAACTGGGTGTGATCCGCATAACGGTGAAAGTTAATTGAGCGTTTCCTAATAATATCGAGGAGAATAGAATCGGTCCGAGCCTCGCGGAACGCCACGGCTAACTTTAGCGCACTCGGAAGATTTATCGTCAACGTTAACAAATTGAGATCGATCGGAGAAATGGGACTTAAACCAGCTCAGTGCGATTCCTTTAACGGCGACTAAATGTTCCAATCTCTGTAACGGGATGAACGCAGCACTGAGATCTAATAACGCAAGTACGGAGACGAGTCCTTTGTCCGAAGCGGTTAGAAGGTCGTCGGTAATTTTCAACAGTGCCGTCTCTGCGCTACGATGCTTTCTAAATCCTTACTGAAAGTCCTCAAACAAACTATCGCTGTGTAGAAAATCACATAACTGATTAGCGACTACCTTCTCGAGGATCTCGGAGAGAAAGGGAAGGTTAGATATAGGTCTACAGTCGGCTAAGACTTCGGGATCGAGGGTGGGTTTTTTCAGAAGAGGTTTTATCGCGGCTACTTTAAACGACTGCCGTACATAACCTGTTAATAAAGACATATTGATCATATCTAGTAAGTGTTAAATATGTTGTTAAAATGTTAGACGGCTCAGCCGAAGAGACTTTTACCATTAATTGTCGAAGGTCTATGGGAAAAAAGCAGTCTAAGTATACGTCGGGTCTTGTCGTTCTTTCTAGCAGTCCTGCGTTTAAAGGCGAACCGTCGGAAGGTGAGGACAAAAGGTGATCAATTTGATCTCTAATCGTTTTAAGTTTATCGTCAAAGACGCTCACAAAGTCGTCGCCACTCGGAGCTATAGGGATAGACTGCTCAATAGAGCTGCAACTCTCCGTCGGCCTGGCTACGGCGCTGAAGAGAAACCTCGGGTCCTTCTTATTTTCTTCCATTAGCGATGAGTAACAGTCCGATCCGGCATTTCTGAGGGCCTCCCTATAGGTTTTCAGACTATCTCGCCAATCTAAACGAGAAAATTATCAATTTGGGGGGGGGGGACGACTAAAGTTAACACAAAGGTCCTCTGTTATATAAAGGCACGACATTGAGTTCAATGCCGTTGGAACATCTTCCTTAAATTTAGCTACAGCACTCTCAGATAGGCATCTGGCGTAGAAGCTTTTATCTAATTTCGTATAGTCGGGTAGTAAGAATTCGAAAGTTATTAAGAAACGCTCCGATAACGCAGGAGTCTGTGGAAATATTATTAAATCCTCAACATCGACGCCACGTGCCGGCACGAGGTCGAGGGTGCGGTTAAAACGGCGCGAGGCCTTACGCGCGCTCCGGCTGAAACCGATTGAATCTAAATAACGAGTTGAAAGCAGTACTGAGGCTACTTTGTCCGATTTAAGGACTACGCGTGATAAAAACTCTGAGAATTCAGATAAAAATTCAGAATACGGACCCGGAGCTCGGTAAATAACAACGAACATAATCGGCCGCGACGTTTTCCGCGTCGGATGTCGAAGGTTGAGAACGAGGCTTTCAAACAAGTTATAATTCAGTTTAGGTTTAGGATTAATTAACAGGCTCGAGTCAAAGACGGCTGCAACTCCCCCTCCTCGGCCCGAGCCTCTAGGAATTTGAGTAACGTTGCGACTGGGAGGGGCGGCTTCATTTAGATTAACATATTCTTTGTGGCCCAGCCGGGTTTCGGTAAGACAGAATCGCAAGACAGGGTCGCAAGGCACGGGTCGGGGGTATTGGTAAACATAATGACCGGTCACTGCCGTCGACGTTTTTTGCGCCTCTGATTCATGTCTTCATATCACTCCGCAAGAGGTCCGTTAATTTGTCACGATGTAACTTCATTCAAAGCAGAGCTCCACCAAAGAGCCTGCAATCGTTGCGGAAGGTTATCTGAATAAGAATTTTGGACGCGTGGGGGCGAACTATCTTCTTAGCTGAAGCCGACAACGGGACAATATTTTTATTTTATGTTGGCAACGCAAGCTGAAGCGACGTAGCAGATGATGTTGAGAAGTTGCAGTGAGGAATTGTGAGGAAAGGTGTTGAGAATGACCAACACCTAATCTTAAACTTAGGGTACTTAATTTACTACGATCCAATCAGAGGTTACTTAAATTGGGACGTTCAGTCAAAATCAAGCACGTCACCTTCAAACAGGATCTCCGTTTGCGGGGTCCAGGCTGTACCGGACCCTCCCGGTGATCACGCTGCTCTGGGGGACCGGCTGCGCGGTGAGAAGCCGCCCCCGGGCGCAGAGTTCCGCCGGAACTCCGACTGCCGTCTGTCCGCGCGGCCGTCTGACGGCATCGGTATTAAATTGAGACAGTTTCATTACCGGTTAAAAACATCTCGTTATCGCGTTAAATAGTAGTCTAATTCGGTACAGTCGGTTTTAACGCCCGACGCGAAGCGTAGGCCTATAGGAGTACACATGACAACCCTGAACAAGCAGCGTCGCTCTGCTCCGTCTTTCTGCCGCGCCCCATTCACGTAGTAGTTTTCCACTATGTAGGTTAAAGTCTGCAATTAATCCGCGGTTCACATGTATAAATGAACTGTGGCGGTCCGTTACACTGTAGGCTATATACAACATCAGCGATTAAGCGGCCTAAGTCAATCCTACATTTTTCAACTCGGGAGCAAAACATGCTCCTTGGGGGAAAAAAGTGACCATAAAGCCCCGTTCACGCTAATTAAACAACTGGACTTTAGGATCAAGTGTTGTCGTATCCGGCCCATGTCCCGGATGCGAAAGCCCCCTTACTGGACTACTGAATATAATAATATTCCATTATATTTTGTATTTTGAATTGTTACCTGCCACCAGAATTTTGTGATTTCCTTGCAATAAATATTGACATTTTTACCATAAATTGGTGCCTAAAAATGTATCAGAATGCAGGAATTGAAGTCTTTTACCCTCAAAACCCCAGACTCCCCCCCCCGCTTTGTGTGTTCCCGCAAAGACAAATTCCGAGCAAGGAAAAACCCTGAAGTATAATCACAGACAGCCATAAAAACATTTAAATTGCAGAGTTAGAGTTAAAACGGATGAAAAGATGGAGAACCAGACAGACAATATGTACGGCGTCAACAGAGAGAAACGCGGACAATCGAACAGACAGACAGTGACAACAAAGAACGACATACTCTAGAGAATGACAGTAACAGCATACACAAACATTTCAAAATCTGTTACATAAGGTACTGCTTATATTATTTCACCATCTGTACACAAATGTAATTAGTGAATGCACATGTCCGTGGGTGGGGCCGCATGGGCGTGGTAATGTGGGCTGGTGTGGCTACAGTGCCAGGGCTGAATTTTTGTCCGTGGGTGGGTGGGGGTGGGTGTGTGTGTGTGGGTGTGTGTGGGTGTGTGTGGTAGTAAAGAGAGAATAGGAGAAGGAAGTTTGTGTGAGGTGGACCTGGTCACCACAGACCCAAATCTTCTCAGCTGTTGCTACTGTCACATGCTGCACTGTCTCTTCACATGGCACATTTATATTATAACAAGGTAATGCAATGTGTAATCAAGTGATGACTGATTAACAGTAATGTAAATGCTAAATGCCCTAATACCTGTTGATACTACAACAACGCAAAGTATAGGCTCTTAACCTTGCAGTTTCGCACATATCACGTAAGACTCAATTTCTCTATTTCTTTGCACAAAACTCTCCAGAAAGTGCCATTTAATGGTTTATTTTTCAAAAAATAAACCATTAAAGAGAAATATATGGCATTTCATATTAAGCTCAATATCCAGGATTCAAGTCCATTTTCTTTATATTAATTTCACGTCCATGTCAGAGTTCACGATAGTCTATGAAGTGGTGTAGGGTGTGTGCGATAGTGTGAAAGTTCATCAGTTCAGTCTACTGCCTCCACGAGCAGACGGAGTCTATCGATAGGCCGTCGAAGGACGTTAGTCTTAGTTTTAACTAGAACACTTTTAACAAATCCTTTGGAGTCTGGGAAAGTCTTAACAATGCGGCCCATGAGCCACGAGTTCCTCGGTGCCACGTTGTCTACGACGACGACAAGATCCTCGGGGCGAAGATTCCGCTTTGTGCTGTTCCACTTGCTTCTTTGCGGCATAATTGGAAGATACTCCCTTGTCCATCGCTTCCAGAATAGATCTTTTCAAAATGTCCCGGTGGCATTATTGCTTTAGCTTTTAGCTGAAGTAGATGGTTTGGGGTGAGCGATTCCAAATCATTAGGATCACTTGAAAGAGTAGTACTTCTACTTCACAGATTGTCGTTTGCGGAATCTCGTCATCGAGCGTTTGTTGCTTTAAGACTGACATTAGGATCTTTTTGAACAATCAGATCAGCCTTCCCCCACACTCCACTCTTCTGCATATGAATCTGCGGTTAGGAAGTTTGCCATCTCCAAACGGACTGCTCGACTCACAAGACAAGTAAAGATTACTCCCCACCGTTTCACTTGAGACCGGCCCCTCTTCACCTCTACGGGACCGAAGTAGTCAACGCCATCTTCTGTTCTCCAGATTTTGCCTGCACGCGTCTACAGAAAATGCAGTCTCTGATGATTTGTCTGCATACAGAGTTTGCACGAGGAAGCCAAAATCTTTGTCTTAACCTGGACAACGTATGGCTCCTTCCAGAACGTCCGACTTGGAAACAGATACATCGTAGAATCGAGCACAACGCGTAAGAGCCTTTAGGTGGAACGATCTTTTGTTCCACTGGCATTGCGGTTTTGTTTATCCGACCTCCCACTCTCAAAACGCCTTCATCAACGAACTGATCTAGTTCGTAGATGGAGCTTTTCGAACCGAGCGGTTTTCCTTTCTCCAGTTGAGCGGGTTCATAACCGAAGCGTCGTCTTTGCTCAAAGCAAACAATAGACTTTTCTGCTTCTTTCACAGATAGATCTCGCTTTCCATCGGCTTCTTTAAGATGTTTGATTCTTTCCTTTAGGGATTCGTCAGGCGTCCGATACCGCCCAGACCCATCTTTCAGGCAAGTTTTCCTTCTTTGACTTAGCAGTCAAATGATGAACGGATGAATAGCTCCCAATAAATGAGCCAGTCGGGTCTTTGTTCTCAACACTTGCGCTGTTAACTGGGATACTCTTTTTTTTTTTTTTTACCTCAGGATCATTTTCAGGACCTTTTAGCCATCTTGACCTTAAGAAGGAATCCACCTGCAAACCATGCGATGCATCGTCAGCTGGATTGTCTCTCGAATTCATATTTCCATTGGGTTGTGCGGGAGAGGTCTTGGATTACTGCAATCCTGTTTGCCGCAAATGTATGAAATCTTTTGGTGTGATTACGGATGTATTTCAATACAGATGCGCCATCTGTCCAGAAAGTTGAGTCCCGGAGCGGTAGGTGCAGTTCCTTTCTTAGCATCCGATCCACTTTTACAGCCGGCGTAGCCACTGCAAGCTCAAGTCTAGGTATTGCGATTTGCTCGAGGGGAGCTACTCTGGATTTCCCAAACACGCGATAATTTGTGAATCTGACATAGCTTGCCGTGCCGTAGCCGGACTCGCTCGCGTCACAAAAGCGATGAAGTTTTCAGGTTTTATACACCTTATCACCTGAAATCCACTCGGCCGATTCACCTCTTCAAGCCATCTCCGCCAGGGCCTTTTAAGTTCATCTGCGATAACTTGATCCCATCCACATTTTGACCTACGCAGCTCCTGGAGGATTTGTTTGGCCTTAAGGATAAAGGGGGGGAAAGGAAACCCAACGGATCGTTGTGACAAAGGCCCCGTCACTTTTGGACGGCACGTGGTAAACCTACTCAGGTCACCAAGAACCCAGACAATTAATTTGCAGTCACACTTTTATACGTATCGTTAGCAAAAATACCACATTGCATTGGTTTAGTTTAGTCAGTTCAGTTTATTCATTTCAGTCATTTCTATTTTTCAACAAACTGTTACTTAACCATTACTTTGAACTCTTTCTCCTCTCCAGTCCCCGGGTCTGAACCAGAGCTGAGGCAAAGCGCAACTTAAAATTGAGCTCACCACGGAGAGAATACCTCTTCTCGTAGCGGGCCGACTCTTTACGGCCACTTTAAAAGGCAAAAGCATCACGGTCGGCGTTCCGTCGGATTCCAAGAGCCCTCTCAATTGGGGTTTCTTCCTTCATCTTTTCTTTGTCCAAATCCAGTCCCTTTACTCGTCTGGCTTTGCGATGCTCGGGAACAGTTGCCGCGACTTCACAATTATCACCGATCCACTCGGTCAATGTTAAACCTCCCCGATTGCAGGCGTCTCCAAGATCATTTGTGAGCTTAACGGCCCGGTCCACTGTTGCCACAGACTTGAGGCAATCGTCGACACAAAAGTTGGATTTAATCGCGTCGACGACCTCCTCGTCATATTTATCACGGTTGTCTTCAGCAGTTTGGCGCAGGGCAAAGTTAGCGATGCTCGGAGACGACACGGCACCAAAAAGGCGGACTTTCATTCCGTAGACCTCAAAAGGTTGGCCGATATCACCTTTAGGCCACCGCAAAAATCTTAAGAAGTCCCCGTGATTTTCATCCACCCGCACTCGGTAGAACACGGCCTCGACGTCCACCGCGACGGCAATTGGTTCCTGGCGAAACCTTAGTAAAACTCCAACGAGGGCGTTAAGTCAGGACCTCGGAGGAGCTCTTTGTTCAAGGATGTATCTCGGTAAAAGGAGGCACAGTCAAACACCACTCTAAGCTTGAGCTTTTGCTTGCGGTATACACCAAACGCGTCTGTCATCTCGGTTAAGCTGCTCCCGCGGTACCTTCTCTGCATAACCTTTATTCAGTACATACATTCTGCAGCATAGGCAGAATCGTAGTTCATAATGTCGGCTGTCGATAACACGCCGAGGTTCCATTGCTCTCGGGACATCGGTTCCAATAACAAGTTCAATATCGGCGTCAATTTCTTTTAGACGGATCTCGACGGAGACAAGGCCATTTTTTCAGATCAGCAGCGGTTACGATATTCTCTTTTGATTCAGGTATCTTGTTCTGGGTGTAAACCTTTGGCGGGTCCAATTACGTGCCATATGTTCCAACCTCATAGGTTTTTGTGGGCTTTTCTTGTCCCATCGTTTGCAAAAGAATCTCCGTTTTGCGTCCCTCAGCATTCAGTTGGTTCATAAGGTTCTCCGTACAGAAGGTTGCCGTGCCGCCCGGATCAAGGAACGCACGCGTGAGAACAAACCAGCTCCCCTTTGCCACCTCGACTCGAACCGGAACTATAGAAAGCGGGCACAGTCCGTCCCGGCCCCGGTTGACTTATTGACATTTCGCCCGTCTCGTTTAGTTGATTTTCTTGATTTGGGGCCTTTGTGATTTGAACGTGGAGCACAGTTGGATGTCTCTTTTGACAAACCTGACACGTTACTCTTCTTTTGCAATTTTTGCTGAAATGTCCTTTCATTAGGCAACCAAAGGAGTAACCGTTACCTCTCAAGAAATCAACCTTTTTTTCACATAGCCGGGTTTTGAATTGCGAGCAGTCAGTCACGACATGTTTTCCTTGGCAGAATCCACATAAGACAGTAACGCGCTGTTGTTGAAGGTTGTTTAACAGCGCAGTCTGTATCGTCAGTATTCACTGCCACCGAAGTCGCAAAGCTGCTATTTCTGCCCTTTGGGAAAACCTTTTTAGCAGATATTTGGTCTCTAATGTCTCCAAACAATGGGTCCAAAAGCATTTTAGCTTGTTTTTGAATCAATTGTTGGAATTTGGCTCTTCTTCCAGTTTTCCGTTGTGTATCACAGGCTATCGTTTCAATTCAATTTTATTTATAGTATAAGTCATAACAAGAGTTATCTCGAGACACTTTACAGATAGAGTAGGTCTAGACCACACTCTGTAGTTTACGAAGCCCCAACTATTACAGCGGTTGCCTCAAGAGCAAGCATTAGCAGTAGCTATTGCGACAGCGGCGAGGAAAAACAAAGAAACCTCGGACAGACCCAGACTCTTGGTAGGCGGTGTCTGACGGCACTGGTTGGGGGTGTGATGAACGGTGGCAATAATAGTCGTAATAAAGATAGTGGAACAGTGACCACAATGGTAGTCGTAGTAGTTCATGTCATAGTAGGGCACAGCAGGGCGTTACGGGGTGTAGTGTGGCACAGCAGCCTGGGTGGACGCGGTTGGACACTGCGTGGAATCGCAGAGCGTAGCAGGGTGTAGTAGGTCCATAGCGACAGCTGCACCCAAGACCCCGGTCTAGGTGCCACCCTATTCCAAGGCGATATTCTGGGTGAAGAACAAACATAGGGACTATGTTAGTAATAAGCATTTCTGGGACTAAGATGCACACAAAAGGAGACAAGTGAAAAGAGAGAAGAGAGAGCAGCTCATTGTGTCCTTGGAAGGAAGGAAGGAAGGAAGTTCCTCAGCAGCAGTCAGGAGTTATAATAGCATAACTAAGAGAGGGGCCGGACCGGGCTCGTACTCTCCCCTGCCGGAACGGGCTGTACTTCCTGCCTCCCTCTACTCTACTACGCTGCAACTCCTCACTCCCTAACTATAAGCTTTATCAAAAATGATGGTTTTCAGTTTATTCTTAAATGTGGTGACGGTGTCTGCCCCCCCGAACCCAAACTGGGAGCTGGTTCCACAGGAGAGGAGCCTGGTAGCTGAAGGCTCTGGTTCCCATTTTACTTTTAGAGACTCTAGGAACCACGAGTAACTAGTAGTGGGACAATAAGGTACTAAGAGCTCTTCTAGATATGACGGTGCTTGACCATTTAGTGCTTTGTAGGTCAGGAGAAGGATTTTAAATTCAATCCTGGATTTTACAGGAAGCCAATGCAGAGAAACTAATACAGGAGAAATACGATCTCTTTTCTTAGTTCTTGTCAGAACACGTTCCGCAGCATTCTGGATCAGCCGGAGAGTCTCGAGGGACTCGAGGGACTCGAGGGAGTAGTCCAGCCGGGAAGTAACGAACGCACGGACTAGTTTTTCAGCATCGTTTTGAGATAGGACGTTCCTGATTTTGGCAACGTTATGAAGACGGGGGGAAAAAAGCTGTTGTTGAGGTTTGTTTTAAGCGGCCCGAGCCTCGCGGAATTTGAGTATTATTGCGACTGGGAGGGGCGGCTTCATTTAAACTAACATCTTCTTCACGGCCCAGCCAGGTTTGCCGTCTTTCCCGGAGTTTGTGCGGTAATACGGTATTGTACAGTATCGCATAAGCGCGCAGTGCTTTTCCATCCTCGGCTTTAATTGCCGTCCAGTTTCCAAGAAGGCTGCAGAGATTTTCATTTCGTTCCCAAAATGTTCCTTTAAAAGCCTTTTAGCTTCCATATGTAAACAGCTGCGAACCAATTGTTCAAGCTAATAGAGTCTGTCCAGATTGTTTTTTTTTTTGTTTTTTCTTCAATCGAGTGTTGAAATGCATGGATGAAAGACTGATATGTCAACACTGCAATCTCCCTCGCAGGTAGTAGAGCCAGTTTCTGTTGTGAAATAATAAGTTCAGCAATGTCACTTTGCCTTCGAATAACCACGTTCGTGTCTTCACGAGCACTGCGATCCGTCGCTCGATTGATCAGATCACTGCGGTTGTGTAATGTTTGCCGTTATCTTTGAATAAAAGATACGACTGGACCATAGACTACTCATCCATTACGCATACCAGCGCTGCCATCTTTATTTGTTTACCTCCGGTTACACCGGTGCGCACTTCAATGACATCCGTAAAACATAACATTTTAACAGGAAGTTCCAAGGATGTTACCATAGACAGTATATAAGATGTTACATCCCCCTTCTTTTGAAAACAAAACATGGTCATGAATAGGGCTGGACGATTTTGGCTAAAATCATAATCACGATTAATCGAAGTTACCTCGATTACTTATTATTGAACGATTATTTAAAAATTTTTTCTTTTCTTGTACTGTAAATATGTTCACGGTTATTTTTTCTAATGAAAGAGTGCATAATCCTATCTTTGTGATTCAAAAATAAGGAAACAACACACAGATAGCAATTAATGCTTATTTATTAAATATTTCAAACAACTGAACTGAAATCTACAACAGTAGATTTTACAATGAAATAAAAACGTCTTATAAAAAAGTAATTTAAGTTTTAATGTAAAAAAATAAAGAACTTTTAAAAATAGTTCTTTTTGTAAACAAAATTATGGTAAATATTGCCATGCCATCATAAAAGTAAAATATAATTTCTCTCTTGTAAACAAAATAAATTATTGTAAATAAAATAAATTATTGTAAATATTGCCAAAATATAACTTGTATCCTTTGTAAACCTTTTGATCTTCCTCTCAGGGATCTTGTCCTGTCACTCTCTATGCATGTTTACCTTTTCAGGTTTCAGGCAGGATCTGAGGCATGTAACAATGTTTCCTCCAGAACTGAGCTAGTGGCTGGTGTGCAGAGATACTTTTTTGCCACCTCACTTAGATTGGGGAAGTGTACATGATGCTTTCCCCACCATTCCAGTGGGTTTTTCTCCCTATCCAGCATGGGGGACACCAAGTAGCTGCTCAGCTCTGCTTCTAGTTTTTGCTGAAGTGACACAGTGGGTACAGTTGCAGTTGCCTCACTTCCTTTGAAAAAACTTCCTAATGACCTCTTTGGCTTCTTTGCTTCTGATGAAGACGTAGAGGGCTGTGTACTCTCAGTGGTACTTTCCCTGCAGCCGGCAGCTGCTGACACCATCTCTGTTTTCACTTTCTCCTGAATGGTGGCGACATGGTGCGCAGAAATGTATGTTGTTTTAAATCTGGGATCAACAAAACTGGCGGTGTCCAGTAGCTCTTCTGTGATGGGGTCTGAGTACTTCCCCTTAAGGTATGCAAGGATACTGGTTTTGATTGTTTTGGTCAGCTCCACGTCATCTTCCTCCTCGGCCAGCACTTGTGAATTGAGGATGTGTAGGACAGGCTTCACAAATGAAACGGTCACATAGTCTTGACAGAGCATTTGTGAACTCCATCAATGGGGAAAGAGCTCTGTTGATAGCCTCCAAGACATCCAGGTCAGCCCAAGATGGAATAAGGTGCCTTGATTTCTTATTATCAGCGAGGACCTGTGTAATGGCTTTCTTTTGCTCAAGGACCCTTGCAGTCATCATTTGCATCGATCCCCATCTGGTGACACAGGCTGTTTTTAGCTTGTGTTGAGGCAGGCTGAGCTCTTGTTGCGCCTTCCCTAATGCCTTCTTCTTCTTGCAGCTATAGGAAAAGGCATTGACTATGTTTTTGCACACCCTCATTGCTCGCACCACACGTTGATCTTTCATTGCATTTTCTGAAATAAACACACACACACAAAAGAATATAAGAATATTAAATTATTGATGGTTTCAGAGATTTACAAACTGTAGCTCTAACAAAATGTATACAAGAGAAATGCCTTATTAATCTGATATTATTTAAGTAGTTTAATAACACATCTACAGCTTTTTTTAATTTCTACTCTAACGATGACTTAATGTAGCGTTTTGTTACATTGTAATGTGAGGTTTACATTGTTTTATTGTTGTCACAGTATTTATTTAGTGTGCTGAAGGACAATTAATATTGATATAGCACCCCTTTAAACACATGTAACAAAGTGATTCAGCACAGAAAAGAAAAAACACAAGTCATATAAAAAACATTTAGACGTTAAAATGTACGATCTAAACAAATAAAGAATATAGCAGCCCGTCACCACCCACAAATTCCCAACTAGATTGAATATCATAGCATTGGTGCACTTACCGACTGCCAGGTGCAGCCTGTGTCCAAAACACTGCTGCCGTGTCCATCCATTGAGCTGTGCAGCTTCGTTGTCTGTCGTAATGGCCACGAGGTTCTCTTCTGTTAGTTCCCACGCAGAAAGCATATCTCTCAGGCCCTGCGCAATCATCTCTGACGTGTGATCGACTGGAAAATATGCTGTCTCAAGGCACCTGTTGCGCAGCTTCCATTCATCGTCAATGTAGTGCAATGTAAGGCTCCAATATGGGTCCATCGTCCTACTTGACCACAGATCAGATGTGGCTGCAAAGTGCTTAACAGCCTTAAGTTCAGCAGCTACTTTTTTACGACACGTTTGGTACATGTTGGGCAGCGCGGTTTGGGAAAAATAGTGTCGCGATGGCACAGTGTATCTTCTGTCGAGTGTTTTAACAAGTTGTTTAAACCCACTGTGCTCCACCGTAGCTATGGGAGCCTTGATGAATATGAATCCTTTTCATATTGTGTAGCATTTGTAAATGCGTGTGTTATCGACACCTGCTTTGTGGAGGCACTTGTTGCTGGGCGATTGTCAGCCTCTCTCTTTTTTTGAGCCATGCACCGTTCATATTCAGTAATGTGATTGCGCTCCAGGTGTTGAAATAGATTGCTGGTATTACCTTTGGTCGCTATAACAGTTTTTCTGTAGTGTTTGCATTTGACTTGAGTTTGTTCGGTGTTGTCTTTATTGAAACCAAAATGTGTCCAAACGACGGACACAAGTTTTTTTGGTACAAGCGGCTCCTGTTGCTGAGTTGACTCGGTGTTTGAGTTCTCCTCCATGTTGCTTCAATGTCGCAGACTGGACGGGGCGGAGTCACGGGACTACGCACGCGGCGGCCGTAATATGTTTTAAGGGGAAAGTACATTAGTACACAGTGGGTGGCCGCGGAAATATTAATAGGATTAAAAGACCGAAATAACCGACTTGGTAAAATTACGTCGGTTATAGGCTCTGAATTTCAGTTTCGATTATTTTTCGATTAATCATCCAGCCCTAGTCACGAACATACACGTTAGCTCCATACATATTCATGGACTATGGCGTCTTATAGTATTCAACTCATCAGTCATTTTATCTTGCTTTGTTGCATTACCAACATAAACATTTGAACCATTGGGACACCATAACTGAAGTGTAACTTTAGCAGGTATTTCCTCTGACAGAACTTTAGCTGTATCGTTTAAACATAACAAGGTAAGTATTCATCAAGCAAACAAAAATTTCTCACAAAACATTTTTATATATAATTTCACAAGTCCAAAACTTCTCTTGGCCGTACTATGCGGCCTGACCTCGTGGTAGTGTAATGCGCTGACGCTGTGGGGTTGTCTGGTGTGTGTTCAGTGTTGTGTTGCAGTGTGACAGGCTCTAGTCCATGGCCATTTGGTGGACCTTTGTGGTTTGTACCACCTTCTGGAGTCTGCGAGAGGTGACGCCTGTTTCGCCTGAGAGCGTGACCTTCATCAGTGCAGATGTTGTATGACCTCTGGGTACCTGCCGTTTCTGTGACTGTTGCAGGTTTCCACGTCCCTGCTGGGAGCCGGTAGCGGACTGTGGCACCCACTGGTAGCGCAGGCAGTGTTTTGGCTGTTCGGTCATAATACTGCTTTTGCCGCCTTTGGCACAGTTCTCTCCTGCAGTGGACTGTGGTGCTGCAGTTGCTTTTCAGTGACCGGGAGAATTGAGCACAGACGCCTGCTCATCAGTAGCTGCGCTGGTGACTTCAGTCCATCAACCGGGGTGTTTCTGTATTCTAATAAGCTGAGGTAAGGATCCGTACCCTGTGCACATGCTTTGTTTTCAGCCAATCCGTTGCTCTGTCCGTGCTCAAGTCCCACGCGTGAGCGAATGCTCGGAACGCCCGCGAACTGTAACAAGGTCCATTATCACAGATTACAGTCTGAGGGATTCCAAACCTAGCAAACATGGCTTTCAGCTTTTGGATGACGGCTGCGGAAGTGAGGCTGCTGGTCTATCTGCTGTAATAGTCAACTGCCACTATGTAGTCTGTGGCTATTACCTGCCAAGGCCTTTTCGGGGATGGGACGTGAGATCACTGGCTCCTTTGGGGCGGAGTTACGTTGCTCGAGGCAGATGACGCAGGATCCTACTAGCGCCTCTATTTGTTTCCCCATGCCGGGCCAGAATACTGCGTCTCTTGCCCGTCGTTTACACTTTTCCATCCCTAAATGTCCCGAATGTACGCGCGTGAGCATTTCAGCCCCGAGCGAGTGTGGTACAATGATTTTCTCCCCTTTTAGCAGCATGTCGTTCACCTTGGAGATCTCATCCCGATGATTCCAGTAATCTGTGACAGCATGTGGGCATTTTTTCCTTGACTCGGGCCACCCTGCCAAGGTAACCTGTGTCAGCGCTGAGAGCTGTTCATCTTGGGCTGTTGGCAGCTCTGATCTCTGCCATTTTCCTGTCGCTCACCGGAGCGCCGCTGATCACTGCGTGTATTTGTGAGTCCATACCTTCGCTCAATGACCGTTCATTACATTCAATTGGCTTTCTGGATAAAGCGTCCGCGACTGGGATTTGTTTTCCGGGCTTGTGCGTAATGGTGACGTCGTACCGTTGCAGCTGCAGTATCGTGCGCTGTAACCTGGGCGGTGCAGCTGCCAGTGGCTTTCGCATTATTGCCTCTAGCGGTTTGTGATCCGATTCGACAATCGCCTGTCGGCCACACAGGTACTGGTGGAACCTCTCGCATCCAAAGAGCACTGCGTAGAGTTCCTTTTCGATTTGTGCGTAGTTCTGTTCAGTCTCATTTAGTGCCTTGGATGCATGTGCAACTGGCTTCTCTCCCTGGAACCGCATTTGGATGCATCAACTTGCAGTTTCACATCTTTGGTGCGGTCAAAGTATGTGAGGACGGGGCCAGGCTCCTGTGTTAGGAGGTCTTTTACCTGTGTGAATGCAGCGTCAAGGTTTAAGTCCCATACAAACTCGTTGCCCTCCTTCAGCAGCTGCCGTAATGGATCTGTGGCCTCTGAGAGTTTGGGGGCAAACCTGGAAAGGTAAGTGATCATGCCCAATATGGTCTCCAACTCTGCTCTGTTGCGTGGGGGAGCCACATCTTTTATGGCCTTTATCTCGTCGGGGTCGGGCTGGATGCCGTCTCGTGTCAGCCCGTGCCCAAAGTAGCTCACCTCTGTCACGCAGATGACACTTTTATCCTTGTTCTCTCCAGCATGCCACGCAGGTTGGCATCATGCTCGTCTTTGGTGCAGCCGTACACCAAGATGTCATCCACAATAGCGGCGACGCCCGGAAGCCCCTCGTAAGCCTCGTCGACTCTCCTCTGAAACTCGTCCTGCGCAGAGATGATCCCGAAGGGGAGCCTCTTGAACCGATACCTGCCATAGATGGTATTGAATGCGGTTAGCACGGATGACTTGCGGCTGAGTTTTATCACCCAGTAGTATTGTGCACCAGCTAGTCTGGGTGTGACGTCATCCAGAGCGGGAAGCGGATAGTGGGGTCTTTGAATGGCTTTGTTTAGAGAGCGGGGGGTCTAAACATATTCTAAGCCTCCCCGTTTTGGGCTTTTCTACCACTACCAAGGCATTTACCCACTCGGTCGGCTCTGTGACTTTCTGTACAACGTCCATTTCTTCCATCTCTTTTAGTTCATCTTTGAGTCGGCTCCGCAGGGCATACGGGATGCGGTGAGGCGGACACACCACTGGTGTTACGGCAGGGTGAAGGCGGAGGGCGCACTCCCCAGGAAACAGTCCAATGCCTTCGAATACGTCTGCAAACTCATCTGCGATGCCAGTGTGCGGCAGCGCGTTGACCATGTGCACTAGCTTAACCATGTTCAGATCTAAGCATGCTCGCATTCCCAAAACAGGAGGTGCACTTCTTGCACAGACTACGTCAAAGTCTAGCACGACTATTTTTACTTTGTATCTGCACGTGAGCTTGCATGACCCTTCCACTACAAGTCTCTGTCCACCATATCCCGAGATAGTACTGTCTGGTGGGTTAAGCACTTTATTGCCAAACATTTTGTGGAATGTGTGGGCTGGTATTACGTTGGCCTGGGCACATGTGTCTATTGTAAATTTCAATTTGTGCCTCATTTCCCCTATTTGCACCTCTGCATATGCCTGTTCTTTGGCAGTGTTAGCACGTAGCTTTGCGATAGCGTCAATATACAGTTCATCTGGTGGCTGCTCCGCTCCGTCGGCGATAACGCGCACTCTCTCGGGCTTGTACTTTGTCTTTGGTTGCTGTGTTTGTGTCCTGCACAATTTAGCAAAATGGTTGGGCTTCTTACATTTGTTGCATTTGCTTTGGCTGGGCATTCCTCTGTGCGTCCGTGCTCTCCCCCGCATTTGTTGTGCGTCCATAACGTGTATGCTCCGATTTGAACGGTTTCCCGCTAACCGCATGAGCTGACTGATTAGTTGTGCTAGCAGTAGGACTACGCATGGTTTTTAGCTGCTGCTGCGACAGCTCACGTGTCCGTGCAACATCAATAGCCTTTTCCAACGTTAGGTCTGTGCGGCATAACAGTTTCTCACGCACTTTAGGAGAGTTTGCGCCAAAGACGATTCCGTCTCTAATCATTTCGTCACCGTTAGGAAAATCGCAATCGTTCACAAGCAGTCTTAGCTGGGTTACAAACTCGTCGCAACTTTCACCCTCCCCTTGTATCCTCTGGTGGAATTTATACCGCGCGAAAATGGGGTTTGCTCTGGGTTTAACACGGGCCTCAAACCTGTCGTAGTACGTCTCAAGTGCTTTCCTTTCGTCTTCTGCGAGCGGCCACGTGCTAAATATATCCCTTCCTTTTTTGCCAATCCACAGGAGTAGATAGCGGTCCGGAGAACGTTAGCTCCACATGTTGGCGGAACGTCTTCCACGCGTCGGGCAGATTGGATGAATCCCAATCCATCCGTGGCGTGGGGACACCCGTGTGTTCCACCTTCCGTCGTCAGGTCGATTTGAAACGCTGGTCTATTCTGACACCGTGTAATGTTTGCCGTTATCTTTGAATAAAAGATACGACTGGACCATAGACTACTCATCCATTACGCATACCGGCGCTGCCATCTTTATTTGTTTACCTCCGGTTACACCGGTGCGCACTTCAATGACATCCGTAAAACATAACATTTTAACAGGAAGTTCCAAGGATGTTACCATAGACAGTATGTAAGATGTTACAGGTTGTGTACTCTGAGCTCCGCATGCCCGTCGGACCTTCCCGCGGGCCGAAGGTTGTGGAAAAAGCGGGGTCTTTGGCGTAGCGCCATCCAAATCCTCTTCTTTGTTTCGAAGGACATTTATTTTGGCGGATTTCCGCTTCCAGCTCCATTCGCTCTAGTTTAGTTTTAGTTTTTCATAAAAAAGCCACGGTACAGTACGTGGAAACAAAGTTCACACAGCGATTTAAGTCGTACAATCGAGTTCTTTATTGCCAAGCGCACAATCACAGAGAAAGCCACAGTATACCACGTGTGTATAAATTCCATCAGAAATTTTATAAAAAGTTAAACTACAACACACATCAAAATAAATTGGCGGTATCGAGTAACGGCGAGACGACGAAACCGTTGGGATTCGGGTCTTCGGTAGTCCCGTCGGCATCTTCCCGCAAAGCAGGTCCTCCGTCCCGGGGACGCGCCGAGCGCATTTCATCAGACCTCTTATCTATAAAAGAGATAAAATGCCACAGTACAGTATGTGGTAAAAATTGCGAAAAAGCCATAGTATAGTATTACATTACATGTCATTTAGCTGACAAAGCGACTTCCAATGAAGCGCTTTCAACCCCGAAGGCGCAAACTCCAGACGACAATAAATACAGTCCATTTACACGGTTTTGGGCATTCGTCGGGTACGAAAAGGTCACTAAATGTAAAAAATAGAATTAAAAAGTAACTCTTTTTAATCTGGTATCATTTTGGAAAGCTGCATTTACGGATATGAAAATTGGGATTAATATAAAGTCACTCTTTATGTCTGAGCCCGATGTTTAACATTTTTATTTTGAATATTTAATATTATTTAATATATGATATATTTATTTTTTATATTTATATTTACGTGCATTATTACGCCGTCGTCATTACATTAGTCGAAAACGACGTCGGAACGACAACGTCGTCGTTTTCGTCACCCGTTTCGTAAGTCCCTTTGGGAGCAAGATGCAGGCGGGTGGAGATTTGTAACACTTTATCTCAAATCACTGGGGGAAAAGTAGCGTCTAACCCACTCTATGTTTTCTTCTGCAAATGGCTCCGAGCGCGCGCGGAGCTCTTTCGACGGACCTTTTTCGACGGACCTTTTTCACAGCAGACATTTTGACTTGCGGTAGTAGGAAAAGCACAGCTGAAATTGATCACCTTAACGATGGCTCAATTCCATCAAGCTTCCCGGTGAGCTATTTCACGGAGCGGGCGTGCACGATACCAGGGCCTCTCCTAAGTGGAACGCAGCCATCATTAACGCACTTGGAGTCAATACTTTGTAGAATCACCTTTGGCTGCAATTAGATATGAGAGAGAGAGACTCACACGGACACACACTCACACACATGGACACACGGACACACAGGTGGTTTGTATTTACTAATGAGGTGACTTGTGTAGGCAATTGTTTGTACGCCATGCTTTTCAGTGTAGTATATGCACAACTTGTGGGAAGCGCAGACCGTTTTCCTTGCACTTTACGATGCTGCAGCACTTTGTGTTGGTGTCGCACTTGGATTTCCAATGACATCCACGTACCTTTGCGGTGGTGGTGGGGGAGTGCCAGGGCTGCGAGTGGTGTAGCAAGGCTGTGTAGTGTGGGAAGGATGCAAGGGGCGGCGGGGCCCCCGCGGCCTCCTGGGCAGACCCCAGTGCGGAGACTCCTCTGTTTTTGTCCTCCGGCGTCTTTGGCCGACAATTGATAACTACAACTGTAGCTACTTGGAAATAGGTGAACGCTGTGGTGCGTCGGTAAGAATGCAGTCAAATTCTCCGATGCTCTTCAATACGTTACGCGAGTAAAAAACGACAGTGCCGACAGGACGCGATTACTAAGGCTTCATTAAAACTCCCCGTCTTCTGCCCCGTCTATCCGTGGCTATAATGCCTTTAGAAAAGATAGAGTAGGGGGAAGACGTGGAGGTTTGCTGTTTTATATCAAAGACCAAATATCACGTAAAGAGATTCGTTACTCGGCCGAGAACGACACAGAACCATTTGTTTAAACGCGACGCCGCAAATGTGTTTTATTCTTATTGGTGTATAAAGACCACCCTCTGCAAAATGTGTTTTCTTTTTGAAAAATGAAATGCTATACTAAGAGAATGCAGCTCAGATAAGGAAGTAATTACAATGGGTGATTTTAACATAAACTGCGACGATAACTCAGTTAAAAACTAAATTTGATCTTAGGCAGTGAACGGACCGACTAGGATAACGCAAATTGATTTCATTTTCAGCAATAAACCAGATAGAGAAACTAAATCCTTCAACATGATCACAGCTTTATCAGATCATAACCTAATCCTCTTCGTTAGAAAACTCACAAAAAAGCAGGCCTACATGTGCAGCCAATTTACAATACCAAAGAGTGAATTACGTAATTATGAATATGCAATTAACAACATTAATTGGAATAAACTACTGTCTGGCTCAAATGTCGATGATGACACCCGTGTGTTTTTATCCACAATTCAAAATATAACACAACAATTTCTCAAGAAAAGTAAAGTCAAAGGTAACGGTAAATGTACTCTGCCCCGGATAAATGGCGATATGCGGAAACTAACGAAGAAGAGAGACCTTGCTCTGCGAACATCTCTTAAGACAAAATTATTGAATGACAGACATATCTTCGCTTCCCTTAGAAATAAGGTAACGAAGGACATCCGAGCGACTGAAGCTAATTTCTTTCCAAGTCTGATAGGGGAAGCAAAGGGAAACCCAAACAAATCTACACGTGTAGTGTCTTGTTGACTCTTGTCTGTGTAGTTTAATCTGTACTAATATCTCGTTGACCTTTCTCTGTATAGATTAACCTGCACTAATATCTTGCTGCTTCCTGCTGCTCTGGTCCAAAATCATCTGGCCAAAGGACTACGGTTGAAAATTAGCCAGCTGGCTAACACTGGCACATTTACAGAAATGTTGATTAATGTGTATTGTCCTTTAGAAATAAATAAATAAATACAAAATAAATACAAAACAAATTGGTATAACTTTCACTTCGGGTAGCTGTAGCTGCTTATATCAAATAACCAAAGAATATACCACATGACACACACATAACACAGCTCCTCATTAAATGAAAAAGCTGCCTTCTTACTGCCTGGTCTCAGTAACAGCAACCCAAACGCAGTTCTCTACTACACAACCACTCCGATAATAATCGCGCAATGTCATTTAAGTACACACATAAGCGCAATAGTAATGTCACGCTAATTAGCATTAGCACGCTGCTAGCGAAATTTATGCTAACGTACTGCATTTCAACAGAGTATCCCACAACAGATAACATTCATATAAACCTAGGGCACCGAAATACACGCACAGATGGCGACGCACCCCAGCAATATCTACGTGTGCTTCTCCTGGCCGCTCTCGCTACTGAGTCAAAAACCAAACTCGTCAGCCAGCGCAAACAGGAGTCCTCTCTGTGACCCCAAAACAAAGGCGCTGACTGGCTGATCCCCATTACCCCAAACATAAAATAGCAAATCCTTCTTTACACACACACACACACACTCTCTCACTCACTCACACACATGCATGCACACACTCACGCACACATGCGCACTCACTCACACGTATTCACACGTGCGCACACACTCTCACTCACTAAGGCATGGATACCCAACCCGAGCCCGACGGATCCAGACGGGCCGGGCCGGGTTCGGACAGATATTTAGAAATTACAGTCGGGTTCGGGTCGGGCTAGGTCACATCAGCGCGATAAGGCATCTGCTCGGAGCAGAGCTGGTGGAATAACTTTAAATTTTGTACGCAGTGTGTGCGGTGTCCGAGATAAACCCCAGACTGAAAGCCAAGTTCATTCATCTGCTCACCAGAAACGGGATTTTAACCCCGATGTTATACAACGTTGGCCCCGGAAGTAACGAGTCTCCCCTGGTTTTCTGATCACGGTCGGAATCGAAGCAAGCGGGAAAGGTTGAACGCGTTGAACGTTTTCAATTAAACAGCTTATTAACGTGCGCTTGTTCCCCCGTGTGCGCTCATCTGTTGACGTTTCCCGAATGCCTTCCTACAGTTGCTTAATAAAAGCCTTCCACGCAAACAAACGTACACGTGTCATTAGTATGAGAAAAAAAAAACGACATTTTAACTGTCGGGCTCGGACATAAATATCTCAATGCCCGTAGGGCTCGGGCCGGGTTCGGTCGCGGCTCTGTCGGACGCGGGCCGGGTTCGGACGGAAAAATTCCGCCCGATCAGACCTCTAGCACTCACACACTCGCACTCACAGACACACACACACACTCACACGCTCGCTCGCTCACTCACGCTCACACACACAAGGCCAGATGGACAGAAAGCGTTAAACGCATTCTATTTGGAAAAAAAAAGAAAAGTTGAGCACTGACAAGGACGCGCAGCTCAGCAACTTTAAACTTTTGTAAATCGCCACATTTCCAGATTACCGCACTCTGAATTTACCTTGGCCGGAGCTGTGAAAATATGCCGACCTAGTCGATTAACCCTGCGGCGCGCACCAAAACGATGTCAGGCGTACGGCTAAATATCTAGCCGTCGTCACTTGCCGAGTGACGCTTTTCCAACGGGAAACGGAGCCAGAGGAGGTAGAAAAAAGTGACCTCGGCGATTCATTTTTCGCAGGGACGGTAGCGCGCTACGACAAAAACGGACCAAGCGGTCAGCGTTCGACGTGAATGGTGCCGTTACAAATAGCGTGGTAGCTAGCGTGCTACCCGCTCGGGCAAACCGCTATTTTGGAGAGTGCTGCTTGCCGACCTGTGGATGAAACCAAATCCCAAAAAACAGGTGGCAACTAACTGCAGATCTGTCGGCATCGTAGAGGACTTGGGTCTCAAAGACGTACTACAGTTGGCGTGTTCTGACCCGTCTCGTTGCCGTCGAGGGGGACGGCAGCCCGTACGACACGGAGAAAGCAGCCCGACTGGAACTGTTGCAAAGTGCTGCAAACGCCGTCTCGCTGGCCGTCAGTGAGTTATCAACATTATTTAGGAGTTACTAAACGCTATATTGACTCTCGTAAGGATAGGGATTTTTAATTTTTTTAGTTACGTACTTGGAGAAATTGTGCAATAATAATAATAAAAAATTCCCAATCATGATACACTGGTAAGAATTGCTTTCCATTGTTAATATGTACTTAAAAACCGTTCTGAAATGCAAAATAATAGAATTTTAATCATGTGATAAAACATGCGATTAATTGCGATTAACTATTTATACTAACTCTGTCCTGTTTGAGTGGCTGTAATGTACTGTCGCATCAACACAGTCTGTAGGAAACAAGGTAACGGCGAGTTGTAAAGATGCCACCAATCACAACGGAAAGAGCATTTGCTGGTGCTGAGTCTAACTGTCATTTATTCACATTTAAAGGGATAAATCGCCATTTCACCGTTGTGTGCGCGTCCGAGTTTGTCAACAAATGTGCAGCCGGCTGGGGCGTTCCCGGGCAGAGACAGGGTGATGGACTTACCAGAGCGTTGGCATACGGCAGGCAGAGAGCATTTTCTTCTCTTGTTTCAACAAAGTGAATACATGACAAAGTGACTACAACTATCCATCGCCTCTCGCGCGTGAATTCTCAACGTCCCGGCTGTTGCCCGGTCTTTGAGACGCAGCCGTTGTCGGTTTGTTTTAATCATAGGTTTGATTGGCAAAGGACAAAAAAGCAGGAAAATATACGGCACACCCATGACGCTGCGACAGCCCCCCCCCTCATTTTTTAAAAAAAATAAACCATTAAATGGCACTTTCTGGAGAGTTTTGTGCAAAGAAATGGAGAAATTGAGTCTTACATGATATGTAGGTATTAGGGCATTTAGCATTTACATTACTGTTAATCAGTCATCACTTGATTACACATTGCATTACCTTGTTATAATATAAATAATAATAGTGCCACATGAAGAGACAGTGCAGCATATGACAGTAGCAACAGCTGAGAAGATTTGGGTCTGTGGTGACCAGGTCCACCTCACACAAACTTCCTTCTCCTATTCTCTCTCCTTACTACCACACCCACACCCACCCACACCCACACCCACACCCCAGCCCACATTACCACGCCCATGCAGCCCCACCCACGGACATTTACGGATTTTTAAACATTTAATGTAACTGGCAATGCTTTCTACTTTTTAAAGAGCACACGTTTATAACAAATTTTTATTTATGCCGTTTGTATGCCGTTACTGTCATTCTCTACAGTATGTAGGTATGTAGTATGTATGTTGTCACTGTCTGTTCAATTGTCCGTGTTTCTCTCTGTTGACACTGTACATATTAAGTTATAACTCTAACTCTGCAATTTAAATGTTTTTAATGGCTGTCTGTGATTATACTTCAGGGTTTTTCCTTGCTCAGAATTTGTCTTTGCGGGAACACACAAAACAGGGGGGGGAGGGGGTCTGGGGGTCCTCCCCCAGGAAATTCTGAGGGTAAAAGACTTCGATTCCTGCATTCTGATACATTTTTAGGCACCAATTTATGGTAAAAATGTCAATATTTATTGCAAGGAAATCACAAAATTCTGGTGGCAGGTAACAATTCAAAATACAAAATATAATGGAATATTATTATATTCAGTAGTCCAGTAAGGAGGCTTTCACATCCGGGACATGGGCCGGATACAACAACACTTGACCCTAAAGTCCAGTTGTTTGTAGGATTGACTTAGGCTACTTAATCAGTGATGTTGAATATAGCCTAGAGTGTAACGGACCACCACAGTTCATACATACATGTGAACCGCGGATTAATTGCAGAGTTTAACCTACATAGTGTAAAACTACTACGTGAATGGGGCACAGCAGAAAGACGGAGCAGAGCGACGCTGCTTGTTCAGGGTTTTCATGTGTACTCCTAATAGGCCTACACTTTGCATCAGGCGTTAAAACCAACTGTACCGAATTAGACTACTATTTAACGCGAGACGTTTTTAACCGCTAATAAAACTGTCTCAATTTAATACTGATGCCGTCGGACGGCCGCGCGGACAGACAGCAGTCGGAGTTCTGGCAGAGCTCTGCGCCGGTCAGCAGCGGCTTCTCACTGTACAGCCAGTCCCCCAGAGCAGCATGATCACCGGGAGGGTCCAGCCTGAACCCTGCAAACAGAGATCCCGTTTGAAGGTGACATGATTGATTTTGACTGAACGTCTCAATTTAAGTAACCTCTGATCGGGTCGTAGCAAATTAAGTAGCTACACTAAGTTTAAGATTAGGTGTTGGTCATTCTCAACACCTTTCTACCCCCCCCCCCCACACACACACACACACACACACACACACACACACTTATCAACTCTGGAGTCTGTGCTGCTGCCAGCCTGTGTAACGTACGTTACTCACCATCGATCGACTGTTTCGACTGCTTCAGCTGGCTAACGTTAGCTGTCAACCTCCCGACTAGCTAGTGATCTAGCGAGGATTAGCCCTTCAGACCGCAGTGGACTTCAGTGGACTCTCCATCCAATCTCCCGACTGGACCTTCGTCTACCACAACTGCCGGACTCTTTCAAATACATGTACTCCCTGTCTCCGCCGATCACTTGGTAGCGTTGGTCAGCTGTCAGCTTACGCCAGCTAGCTTCTGTTAGCTTCGACCGACTGACGGCTCGCCCAGCACATCTTTTCACTGTAGAGCTCTTTTAGCCATGTTTCCAGGCTCAACACTAAGTTAGTGTGGGCCACTACCTTTCTGCACTGCCGAAAATGGTGCTCCTAAAATATCCCTCACTGCAACTTCTCAACGTCATCTGCTACGTCGCTTCAGCTTGCATTGCCAACATAAAATAAAAATATTGTCCGTTGTCGGCTTCAGCTAAGAAGATAGTTCGCCCCCACACGTCCAAAATTCTTATTCAAATAACCTTCCGCAACGATTGCAGGCTCTTTGGTGGAGCTCTGCTTTGAATGAAGTTACATCGTGACAAATTAATGATTAATGGACCACTTGCGGAGTGATATGAAGACATGAGTCAGAGGCACAAAAAACGTTGACAGCAGTGACCGGTCATTACGTTTACCAATACCCCCGACCTGTGCCTTGCGACACCCCCCCCCCGTACCCCCGTACACACAGCTATGAGTTTGAAAGGGCAGACAATACCACCAGGCTACAGGGTCTTGTCCTGAACGATAGACTAGCAGAGCGTAATATGTTTACTAGCGATCACGTGCAGTGAATGGTTAATATTAGGGATGAGCGAGTACAGCATTATCTGTATCTGTATACCATATGAATTATCTGTATCTGTACTCTGACTGGGCAGGGCCTAACCCGGAAGTGGATCGGTTTGTCTTGAAATGGGCGGGGCTTTAACCGGTATGTTATTTTAAGCATGCAATTGATATGGGTTGATCAGAAATTGTTATATTTATTGCTGATTAGAAAACTATTTACATGACAGCATCAACATTGAGCTTCAGATCAATGGTTTTGATCACAATAACAAACAAACTATATACAGAACAAGAACAATGAATACAACACATGCGGTTGCAATTATGAAGTAAAATGTAATGAACAAGAGTTTTCATACTCAACATAACTTTCTTTTTTTAACTTTTAATTTTTTTATGATCAGTGTGATTTTTTTTTTTTTTTTTGGTTCTTTTTTTTTATTTCCACACCAGGTATGTGTGTGTGTGTGTGTAACAGAGAGACAGAGAGAGAGAGAGAGAGAGAGAGAGAAAGAGAGAGAGGGGGGCGGGGGGGACTGTGTTCTACGGATCAAATAGTCAGACGCTGTTTTTCAGATCTGTTTAGAGCCAGCTGACGGTTTAAAAAAGAAAAAAAATCTCCGACAGGCAGAGACGCAACGCGAGTCGCATTCTACCAAGCACCACGTCTGAACAAACCCCACGTTTACCAGAACTCTACTGGTTAATAAGTAAGTACTACAAACCGAAGTAAAAAACAAACCTGAAGCTGAAGAAACCCTAAACGTTAACGGAAAAGACCCGCGAACCTGAGTGACTGAGGGAGAGACAGAGACAGAGAGAGTTGTTCTGTGTGAGTGAGCAGAGCGGGACACAGCAACACAATAAATCTGTATGTGTGTAGGGGAGGGGCGCTGGGACGACTAGCCTATCACAGAACGCAGACACAGTCAGCTACCCAATGAAGATTTTTATTCAATCCGAGCACAGATATTGACTCGTATTACTCGTATAATACTCGGACTCGGCAAAAGTGCTTTATCCGTACCGGATACTCGTTTCAGCCGAGTATCCGGCTCAACTCTAGTTAATATGCCTTTACGTCCGTTTTGGTGAGCCCAGAGGGGAAAATATGCCATTTAAAAAGTAGCCTACATTTACGATAGCTTGCTAACGGTAGACTACAGAGAAAGTGTGATATTTTTATGTCCGTTTCGGAGCGTGTACAAAAAGCCGTCTATCAGCTGTGATTGTAGAGTGCACGTCGGGGGAATAGCGCGGACACGCGCTTCATACCGCGAGTTGCAAGCGGGCACGTGCGCCACTCGGCGTAAAAGGGAGAAAGAAAAAAGAGTCTGCCGCTGTCTGGAGTGACAGAGGGAAAATATTTCAGTCGGAACCGAAATGAGGAACCGAAATTTGCGTTCTAATCCGGTCCGAATACTACCGTTTGCGTAGGAGCTGGTTCCAGTGGAACTGGGTTTCGGTACCCAACCCTAACCATCATAACACTTAAGAATGTTGGTCTTTCCTATAGAGAAATTGCAAAGAAAGTCAAGGTGTCAGTGAGTACAGTATTCTTCATCATCAAAAGACACTTAGAAACTGGGGGAAACTCTGACAGGAAGAGATCTGGCAGACCCAAAGCCACAACAGAATCAGAAGACAAGAGAGTCAACAGCTTCAAGCGCAGCTCAATAGTGGTCGTAATAAGCGAGTCTCAGTTTCAACTGTAAAGAGAAGACTTCGAGCTGCAGGTTTGATAGGTCGAGTTGCAGCGAGAAAGCCATTGCCAAGACGTCAGAATAAGAAAAAGAGGCTTGCCTGGGCCGAGAAACACTGCCAACGGACTACTGAAGACTGGAAGAAGGTGTTATGGACCGATGAGTCAAAATTTTAAATCTTCGGTTCGTCGCGCAGGATTTTTGTACGCCGTCGAGTAGGCAGAAGGACGGTTCCTCGGTGTGTGACGTCAAATGTCAAACGCGGAGGAGGAAGCGTGACGGTCTGGGGCTGTTTTGCTGGATCCGCGGTCGGTGATTTGTACCGAGTGAAAGGCACCCTGAACCGAAACGGCCACCGTGGCATTTTGCAGAGCCATGCGATACCCTCTGGTATGCGCCTAGTTGGTCAGGGGTTCATTCTACGGCAAGATAATGACCCAAAACATAAGTCCAAGCTATGCCAGAACTACCTTAGGAAAAAATAACAAGATGGTAAGCTTAAAAACATGGAGTGGCCAGCACAGTCACCAGACTTAAACCCCATTGAGCTGGTTTGGGATGAACTGGGCAGAAAAGTGAAAGCAAAGCAACCTACAAGTGCCACACTTTTGTGGGAACTTCTGCAACAGAGTTGGGAAGAACCTTCTGAACAATATTTGATTTCCATTGTAGAAACAATGCCACGAGTGTGTTCAGCTGTTATCTGCCAATGGGGGCTACTTTGATGAGTCAAAAATTTAGAATACATTTTGGTTTATAAATCGATTGCATGATTTCTTTTTTAACTTCAATTATTTATTTGTTCTATTCTTTCATTTCAGAGTACAATAAGAACATTGAACTGCATGAATTTCTATACAAACCTGAAAAAATTGGAGTGTTCTAAAACTTTTGACCAGTAGTGTGTGTGTGTATATATATATATATATATATATATATATATGTATATATATATATATGTATATATATATATATATGTATATATATATATGTATATATATATATATATATATATATATATATATATATATATATATATATATATATATATATATATGTATATATATATATATATATATATATATATATGTATATATATATATATGTATATATATATATATATATATATATATATGTATATATATATATATATATATGTATATATATATATATATGTATATATATATATATATATATATATATGTATATATATATATATATATGTATATATATATATATATATATGTATATATATATATATATATGTATATATATATATATATATATATGTATATATATATATATATGTATATGTATATATATATATATATATGTATATGTATATATATATATATATGTATATATATATATGTATATGTATATATATATATATATATGTATATATATATATATATATATGTATATATATATATATATATATATATATATATTAGGGGTGACCCCGAATAGTTGAAGATTCGATGCATCGATATGCGGAGCCTGATTCGACCACCAATCTCACAGTCAAATCTTCGTGGGTGTTATTATGAAACGAGGATCATACCATTTTGGCAATATGGGGGTGCTCAATGTCTAACTACTGGTTTTGTACGGTTATATTAAGTTATATACAGCCTTTAATTATGATAATGCTGTAAAAAAAAAAGAAAAACCTGGAAAGAAAGAAGCGTTCAATAAATGATTTGTTTGAAACAATTAACGTGTGTGTGTGTGTGTGTGTGTGTGTGTGTGTGTGTGTGTGTGTGTGTGTGTGTGTAAATCCAACCACCCCTGTGACAGATTTAAGTTTCACTTTCCCTGATCCGTGACAGACGAGGAGCATCTTGGCAGCAGGGATTAACGTTACTTAACAATGTCTGGAAAAAGAAAATCTAAAGTGTGGATGCACTTTGAAATGGTAAAAGATCCAAAAAAAGTAAAATGCAAGTTGTGCCAACAGCTCATGTCCTACCACTCGTCAACAACAAACATGGCTTTCCACTTAAAACGGGTAAGTTTATTACCGATAAAGACGGTTCACTCTTTCGTATATAATGGCGCTTTTAATTTACGAATAGCAATATCATATGTCGGGACTTAAAATATGTTCGTCTTTTTTCTAGATCCATCCACAGTATCAGACTGACGACGGCAGTTCATCTAGTAGTAGTACTGGAGCTGCGCCAAAACTAACTCAAAGAAAGCTAGATTTGAGACCGCCGCTGTCCGAGAAAAGGAAAAGAGAAATCACGGACAAAATTTTGGAGTTTATTGCGCTCGACATGAGGCCGGTGAATGTTGTGGACCCATTCACACACACACACACACACACACAGATGATTCGACTATCAGTCGACTATAGAAAGATTCAACAATTCTGATTCAAATGTGTAAATCCTTATCGGGGGACACCCCTACTATATATATATATATATATATATATATATATATATATATATATATATATATATATAACAAACAAGCACCTTGTTCAATTGTATTTGTCTGTTCTGTACATTCAAAAATATAACCAAAAGATGGGAAAAGGGTATTTTACAATAACTTTGAATGTACCGCGAGGCTGGCGAGGCGAGGCCGAGTCTGTGTTTTTCAGACGACGGCATATACGGTCTGGTGTTAGAATCCTCTACGGTGAAATACAGTCACACTTTTACACCGTTTAGCTGTCAGCGTTTTAACCGTGTTTACTCCAGCTGCTAGCTGACGGTAGGTTAATGTCAACTGCTGCTAAATGTAGTGTTGACTAGCATTGCCATTCGGTCCGGTAGACAACGGTCGGGCACCGCCCCCCCCCCCCCCAAAATAAAAACATAATTTTCCCATTCAAAACGGCGATTTTCACCGAAAAGCGACTAGTTTGCAGGTACGTGCTACTCTTTGGCCGGCTCGCAAGTGCCTCTGTTGTTTTGTTTCCGGTCTAGCTAGATCCGGTGTGGTGTTGTAGTTTTTCTAACGTTACTAGTTGTTGCAACAGCGTGTGCAAAAAACCCTCCGCCCGCCTGGCCCTCCTAGCCAAATGCTCCACGCGTTCGATTCCATTCCAGGCCGGCCGGATAGCTGTAGGCTTGAGCGACTGACGGATAACGCGTCGGGAATTAATGTCGCTAGGCCCACGCGATAAATCGTTATAAAATCGCCGTCTCGATTCAACTGTTTACAATTAAAACATTTTTTTTATCTGTTTATTGATGGAAATACATAGAATAAAGTGCGTATCGGTATAAAAATAATAATTTCCATTTTTTTTTTTCCAACCTTGTTCTTCAAACGTCCGTCATAAACATCATTCATCAAAATGCCTTGAACTAGCATTACAACGCTACAAATAAAAGATTAAGAGTAAAGTAAAATCTAAAATCAAATGTCAAATTAAAAACACACAAAATAAAATAAAGATTTCAAGTTCTGAAAGTAGTTAATGATGGGTTGCCATCTCGAGTAAAAGTTTTTCATCAACCCTCTCGACGTTAATTGAATTTTTTCTAACTTGAGAAAAAGCGCAACGTCCTCCGGCCGACGGGCTGGCGATGGAGGCGTGGTGGATTTCCACCCTAGAAGGATTCTACGGCGGGCGAGCGGAGAGGTAAATGCGAGAACGTCGGACTGGGCTCTGGTAACCGTTTCCGAGAGAGATACCGAATATCGCGATCGAGGGGTTCGGTTCGACCTCAGGTAACATTTTGAACGCTCCCGACCGATATGTTTCGAGGGAAGGACGGGACCGAAAAGCACGAGTAAGATTAGCGGGGGTAAAAAGAACACCTGCAACAGCTCGCGTCAGCTCCTGGGTATATTTCTGCTAGCTTAACTTTACTGTAATGTGCTCTATGTAGCACTTTAAACTGAACTAGGAATTGCTAAAGCTAAACTGGATAAATAGCTTAAATCAGTAAGAAGAAGTTGAAGTAGTGAGAACGGTTGATAAAGTATGAATGGTTTCAATTAACATGAATTTCATTAAAAAGTTGATTAACGCCACTAATATATAAAATAATTTATTTTCTAACTGAAATTAAGATTAAGTCTGGAAGACTTACAAATGCTATGAGAAACAGAGATGAAAATGCGGAAATATGAAATAAATTGTTTGAAAAATCTCAAATGGATTGCACTGCACTGCTGAAAAACTTTAAAGTTAAAATGTAAAATTGTCAGTTGGAAGATGAACTGCACAGATACAGGATCTGTGTGAAACACAGATCCTGTATCTAGACAAATGTCATTCTCAATTAGCGGTTGGAATATCCGGGATTTGTACTCCACAACTTTTGGGGATAAAACTACAGATCCTGAATTTGTAAAAAGTGTAAATAATTTACATATCATCATTCTACGTGAAACATGGAACCATTCACATTTACTATCTACTTGTCATGTTAAAAATGGAAGCGATTCAGGGGGAACATTAATTTGGCATAAAGCACAAAATAAAAATGATATCTCACCAGTGAAAAAAGGAAAAACTCACCTTTGGATAAAAATCAACAGAGGTATAGTTAATAGCGCCAGAGATATTTATTTATATCCCAGCTTCAAACTCCCCCTATTACACTGAGGACATTTTTCAACAACTTCAAAAGGAGATCATTAATTTCCAGTCATTGGGTCACATCTCAATGCAAGAACTGGAAAAGAGAAAGACTACATCCGAGTAGATGGAAACAAACGCGTGTTCGGCCAAATCTCCCCAGTCCCGGCTCGCGCGATACCACAAAGTTTTGACAATATTATAAACAAAAACGGAAAACGAGTTCTCCGGATATGCAAAAGCCCGGGCTTGCGCGTAGTTAATGGAAGGACCCGTGGTGACTCTCTGGGTAGAATGACCCGTTCCTCCGTGTTAGGTAACAGTGTGGTGGATTATACGATAACCGATGTCGACCCAGAGGATATCGATGCGTTTGTAGTTTTACCGCAACTTCCCTTTTCAGATCGCTGCCAAACGCTTTATTTAAATAAGTCTACAAAATACAGCATTGTACAAGAATCACAAACCGGCAAAATGTATGACCTCCGCCAAAAATATATATGGAAAAAATGCAGCAACACAGAATTATTTAACTGCACTTGACAGTACAGAAATCAAATCAAAACTTAATCTCTACAGATTTACTAAATTCCCATGCACAAAAGATGGAGTAAATTTGGCTACGCGGCATTTAAACAATATATTTGATGAATTAGCTACAAAATCAAATCTCAAAATAATTAACTGTAGTAACAAAATAACAAAACGCAAACCCTCAAAAGAAAAATGGTATGATAATGAATGTGTTTATGCTAGAAAACAACTAAAACTATTATCAAACCAAAAACACAGAGAACCCTATGACAGTCAAATACGGGTCCAATTCCATCAGGCGCTAAAATACTACAAAATACTAATCAATAAGAAAAAAGAGCTTTACGCATCTGAAGAACTTAACAAAGTAGAAGAAGCCATTGACCAAAACGTCTTCTGGAATTTGTGGAATAAATTCAGTCCAAATCAATTTTTGTATAAGAATATTGATTATAGTGCAATCGCCCCCCCAACAACACTCAGTAGTTGAAAATCTTCACCAGTTAGAGGAAAAGGTGAAAGACTACCAAAACCCCCCCTAGATACAGAAATAACACTACTAGAAATACAGAGCCAACTGAAGGCTCTGAAAGCTGGAAAGACTCGTGGAGTGGACAGCATCTACCCTGAGATGCTAAAGCACAGTAGCCCTACGCTGCAGGCAGCCCTCCGCAAGCTGTTCAACCTTGTTCTGGAGTTTGGTTATTTCCCTGAGATCTGGAACCGTGGACTCATCACCCCTATTTTCAACAATGGCGACAGATTGGACCCTGACAATTACAGAGGCGTTTGTGTGAACAGTAGTCTGGGGAAGGTTTTCTGCAGTATTATTAATGCCAGAATACTGTCCTTCCTTACCAAGCACAATGTCTCAAGTAAAAATCAAATTGGCTTTTTACTGAAATATCGTACGTCAGACCGCATTTACACTCTGTGCGCCCTTATTCAAAACGGGAAAATATTTGTGGCATGATGGACTTTTTTATAAACTTATCGAAAGCGGTATAGGGGGTAAAGTCTATGACGCTATTAAATTGCTGTACACAGAAAATAAATGTGAGGTAAAATTGGCTCCAAAAGAACAGAATTCTTCAAACAAGGGCGTGGAGTGAGACAGGGATGCAGCTCGAGTCCAACGCCGTTTAACATTTACATCAACGAACTAGCAGCGATGTTGGAACAATCTGCAGCCCCAGGTCTCACACTTCATGATACCAACATCAAGTTCCTGCTCTATGCCGATGATCTAGTTCTGTTGTCCCCAACAGAAGAAGGTTTACGACGGGGCCTGTCCGTCCTAGAGCAGTACTGTCAGAAATGGGCACTGACGGTCAATCTGAAAAAGACCAGTGTTATGGTATTTCAAAGGGGAGCCAGATCTCGGGGAAATAGAGTTACAACTTCACTCTGGGCAACACCAAACTAGAACAAAAAGGTTCATATAATTACTTAGGGGTTGAAATTAGTGCATCGGGGAGTTTCAACCTGGCCGTAAACACACTATGTAGTATGCAATCAAATGCAAATTTGGAAAAACAAATATCCCCGCGAGAATTTGGCTAAAAATCTACAATTTTCCGATAACGCCAATAATGCTTTACGGAAGCGAAGTTTGGGGCCCGATTTCGAAACCAGAATTTAAAAACTGGGATAAAACTCCCACTGAAAAATTGCAACTGGAATTCTGTAAAATGATTCTAAAAGTTCGCCCAAACACCCCAAACAATGCATGCAGAGCAGAGCAGAGAACATTTTGGCAACATTTAAACCAAGCTGATAAAAATTCAAAAAATCCATTGCATACAAAGCTCACCTGAGCAACCAGCAGCGTTCAGATGTCCACCCCCTCGATCAGCTGGCTCAGAGGCACACGGAGCTAAACACGGTCGGTAGTAGACAGACAGGTAGAGAGAGAGACAGGTACACTGAGCTAAACACAGTCAGTAGTAGACAGACAGGTAGAGAGAGAGAGACAGGTACACTGAGCCTCAGAGCCGCCACAGACACAATCCTCAGTCCTCAATCAAAAGATTTGAAACTAAATTAAAAGACGAGTACACAGAACAATGGCAAAATGAAAATAAAATACAACGCAAACTCCTCTGTTATCAATCCCTGAACAGAGATATCCAATTGGCCGAATATCTCAAAACAAAAAATCCAAAAGAAATATGAATTTTAATTATAATACAGTCAGTGACCA
Source organism: Sander lucioperca (assembly GCF_008315115.2). Classification (NCBI taxonomy): domain Eukaryota; kingdom Metazoa; phylum Chordata; class Actinopteri; order Perciformes; family Percidae; genus Sander; species Sander lucioperca. The sequence goes on along the minus strand of NC_050190.1, from coordinate 6,871,158 downwards.
CGAGCTAGAAATTGAAAGAGGTAGACATTTAAAAGTGTGGAGACCAAGAGAGGAACGAGTCTGTACGCACTGCCACCAGGATATCGAAACAGAATTACATTTCCTACGTACGTGTCCCAAATACGAAGACTTAAGAGCCAAATATTTCCAGAAATTTGAAAAACATATACCAGACTTCACTACCTACACTGAGGACAAAAAGCTTCCTCTTTTATTAGGGGAAGATAAAAGCACGGCATGGCTAGCAGCTAAATATGTCTTCTCCTGCCACAATACAAGGCTAAATAAATAGAAACCTGTATATATAAGAATTATTTATACAAGTTATATATTATATATATATTTTTTTTTTATTTTGTTTCTGTATTCTTTTTTTTTTATATATATATTATTGTTTCAACGTACCCTTTGAGGGACATGCACAGAATGTGTTTAGTATCTGTATTTATATCATAATTATCCTGTTTACTTGTATTATTATATCAGATGTATTTACTCCTTGTCGTTGTTTATACGTATGTTTGTTCTTATGCTTTGGCAACACAGATGTATTTTTTTGTCATGCCAATAAAGCAACATGAAATTGAAATTGAAAGAGAGAGAGAGAGGAAGGAATAGACAGACAGAGGAAGGAATAGACAGAGAGAGAGAGCGACAGAGAGAAACAGACAGACAGAGAGACAGACAGAGACAGGGAGAAACAGACAGACAGACAGTAGTGGAACGCAAAAGATATAGACTAATGTTCATATTACTGCCTGTAGTATTCAAGTTGACTGTCTGTGAAAGGGTTGTCATGGCTACTAATGACCTGTGACCATGTTGATGAACACCCTTTGAAGTCTGTGACTAGATCTCTTTGATCTTTAATCAGGTTAAGGCGAGACACTACAGGTGAATATGGTAAAATTTTTAACTTACAGATATCACCGTGAAACTGTACCAGTTGATTACTCACATGAATAGGAGAAAAAAAATGTATTGCAAGTTTTCTGTAATTTTATGTTTAAATATGCTAATCAGGCTACATCTAATTAAATATGCGCTAATTTGCATAGATTTTGACGTGACGAATCCGACCATTGAAAAAAACAAGGTTCAAAATTATTTTTGCATTTTGTTGATATATTTAATGAAAAGACTTAACCAGAGGGGATTATGAATATCTCCTTTTATTATCCAGTAAATCAGAAAATACTGCCAATAGCCTTAAAAAATTGATTTCCGCCCTATTTTGTATGCATAAAATGTCACATAAATCAGGCCAAGAATGACATATCAACAAATCCCTCTGGACAAACCTTCACAATATAGTTAGGAATACGACTGTAAAGTTTAGTGTACTTAAGTGCTACAGAAGTGGAAAATCGTCACGCCGAGTGTGAGAAAAAACTCATTTTGAGAAAACGGCCTTTATAGATTTTTATGGCAAAATTCCACTAATTTCTATTGAAAGCCACGAATTACAGACAAAATATATTTTAGGTCCAAGTAAAATCCATATATCACACTGTTTAACATCCAAAACTCATCATTGCTTCATCCATCACTGATCATAACATCCAAAACAACACATCAACATGGCCTTCAACTGAAAACCATTACATCACAAACTTCAAACTGACAGAACACAACCATTACACAGCCTAGTTCCCCCAAGTTAGTTTACAGTCTACATATCCATGCCAGTACCATATGTAGGGCCCTCCTCCATCTCCTGCTGGTGTCTTTTCACTTTTTTGGCTGTGCTTACACTTTTAAGGCTCCGCTTTGCACTGGCGGAATGGACACTATTGGCTTTTGAGATCCTAACCGTGTCGTCATCCTTCGTTGCATTAACAGGCTGTGCTCTGAAGCCACAATTTCTCCATTACGGCCAGCGTGGCAGAGGCACCCTCATTGAATGTAGAAATAGCAATACTGGCTGCAGCCTCAACCCTGCTTTTCCCCACAAAGACATTTGGGCCCATATGACCAAGTTGAGGCATGCGTTGGCATTCTGAGTGCCTCCATGCTGCACTGTCACTGGACATCCGGTGATACGCAGGGATGAGCTTCTTATGGTGATCATTCAAAAGACCAATATTTAGAACATTGGAGAAAGCAATCAAAGTAGACTAAATTGTTATTTGACAGAGTATCTTCACACTGTCAGAGATACGAAGAAGAGACGGATCCTGACTAGATACGGGCTCAGTGACCACCACCTGGGTCAGACAGAGGTGCGCTTCCTCCTCCACTGGGAAAAAGTATCTTCACTAAGAGATTTACACCTTGGAAAAATAGACAAAAAAAGTTAACACCAGAAAAGAAGCTGGTAGTTCTCCTAGGAGAGGTGACAGCAGCTCTACTGACAGCTAAATATGGATCTGCCTGCCACAGCCTGAGGGACTCACAACCACTTAGGATCCCAAAATTACAGATTTGTTTAGTATTTTATAGTAATTATAGTAGAATAGTATATATGTGACACCTACATATTTAATATATGACATGTAGGCTATGAATTTCTGTAAACTGCTTGGAGAGAGAGAGCGAGAGAGAGTCAGTCTGATTACCTCTGCTGTCTGAAAACTCCTGGGTGATGCTTTGTCTCCCACATTATTTGCGACTGATGTATAGCGACAAGTCGTCGGCATACGGCGAAACCCTGCGTTCTGTTCCCCCTCTTGTTATACCCTGAAACGCTGTCGTGGTTCGTAGGACTGTGGCTAGTGGTTCAATCGCGATGGCAAATAAAAGTGGGGAAAGAGGGCAACCCCGTCTTGTGCCTCTAGTTAAGCGGAAGAAAGTTGACCGCAAATCATTGGTTTGGACGCATGCTTATATAAGAGCTTAATCCATGAAATACATTTTTTTCCAAAGCTGCAAATAAATACCACCGCTCGACGCGATCGAATGCTTTCTCCGCAGCTAGAGAAATGACTGCTTCGGGCAAACGATCTGCATTTTTTGTATATGCCGTATCGATGAGGCGGCGGATGTTCGAAAATGAGCGTCGCCCTTTAATGAACCCTGTTTGCTCCTCAGATATAATTTTTGGAAGTAAATCCTCCGAGCAGCGGGCCGGCGCTTTCGCTAGGATCTTAGCGTCTACGTTCGAGAGAGATATCAGACGGTAGGATCCGCGGTGGGTAGGGTCTTTATCTTTCTTGAGAAGAAGTGAGATGGATGCTCGAGAGAAGGTGGGAGGTAAGGAGCCGTTATCTAGTGATTCAGTAAAAACTGGTCTCTAAACTTTTTATAAAACTCTATAGGGTATCCATCTGTACCTGGGGTTTTGCCATTTTGCGTGGCCATAATGGCTTCGAGGACCTCTCCTATTTTGTTCAAGTGTGGATGCAACAGTTTGGTCAAGAGAAGGGGCTTCCGAGTTGTTCGAAAAAGCCCTCGTCGAAGAGGTGTCTGTAGGGAAGTCAGAGGTATAAAGTCAAGTGAAATGGGAGACAAAAATATCGTTAATGTGTTTAGGGTCTGAAATTAAGTTACCTTGTTCATCTGTAGTAGACGACTAGACTTATCCCCGTATTCCTAACGGTTTCCGCGGGTTTTCAGTAAATGTTGCTCCGCGTGTTTCGTAGTTAAGAGGTTTAGTTTAGCTTGCAAATCCACCCGTTTCTTATGTAATTCAGCATTAGGTGACTCTGAATAGAGCCGGTCAAGCCTACGCATAGAGTTAGGTAAGTCCGATATCTCCCTTGAACGCAGAGCTTAGATCGGGCCCGAAAAATCCAATAATTATGAGCCAGAGGCCGATTTAAACCCGACAATAACTGACGTTCTCAACTACAATTCCGAGTTGTTTGAACTACAGAAATCTGTTTCCCATTGGACTGCTGGCGGTCGAGTCCGCCGGTCTCAATCTTCCGGTCGCAGATCTGGTTCAGCTCATCGTCGGTCCCGCGGCTCGTCGGGGAGTGAGACGGCCCCGCTCCGACATCCGTCGAGGCGCCGAATAAACGCTTTTTGCAACTCCTCCGAGAAGCGCCATTTGTACTTTAATCGTACTCGTTTTAGTTTTCTTGATTCTCTTTCTACGTTGTAACCTATGACATTGATTCAAAATGTTGCAACAAAAATACTACCAGAGTAAGAAAAGTATCGTAAAAAATATGTACTTAAAAGTATCAAAAGTAACAATGCAGAAAAGTCCTCACGTTTTTGAAACTGGAAACTGTCGCAGCAGTTCCGTCAATCAACGAAGTAACTAAACAGCCAATTATTTCAACTGAACTTGTAGGCCTGTACATTTGTTTTACATAACTGCTAATGGTTTCATAGCAATAATCGCCATATTTAGATTTCCTAAAAATAACATTCAAACCAGGTCAGTCTGATGTTCCGTCAGAATTGGATTCATTTGCTCCGTTTCTTCATAGGGATCGGATTTATGTGTTCCGTTTCCCATTTTCGTAAATGTCACCTAAAAATAGCCTCTCGCAGACACGCTATTCTTAACTTCCCTTTGTTACGCACAAACTCGAGTACGCCGGCCACACCGCGCAGATTCGCAATCTTTGCTGACTATTTATAAAAGGCAACAAACGTTATTTCATTCAAAGAGTCACTCTTATCCTGATGCGTCAATTACATCTTTAACAAATTCAATCAAACAAAATCAGACACATCTCTCTCTTTTTGTTTTTACCGACGCGTGTGGATGAAGCTAATTGGGGATAGAGACGACCGAATTTGAACATTTGTGTAGTTTCACTACACTTACAGCCATTCATCCACTCCATTCCTCTACGCAGTAATAATAATTTATTGTAATCTAGAAGGTATTTTCAGGTGAAACAAGTTTCTGTGGGCTATGCCTCCCGTACAACAGTTTGTTTTCAATTCAATGTTGGGAGTGATTGCAGTAATTACATAACATTTATGGTCTACTCGTATATATGGTTATAGAGTAACTAATAAATCTTGATTGGTAAAAGTATATTATGTGTATATTATGTATTATGGTGTTAGGTATCTCAGGTTTCTCACTGGTGGGTGGGCAATGGTGGAGCATACACTGGCGGTGAGACTTAAAGGTACTGTGCTACTGGGCGACAAAGCGTGTGAAAAGTTAAGCCTGCTTAGGAGGGGTTCCGGCGCCGCCGCAGGAAAAGCTGGACGGAATGACGTCGCCCGGAGTTAGAAAGAAACTTCGAGATGAATTCGACGGTGTGTGTCAAAAGGCAGAATGGAGACTTACGCACGCGTGTGTGTGGATCCGAAAGATCTGAATAACAACGTAAAGAGGGAACGTTATCAGATTCCAACCAGAGACGAGATAACAACTGAGATGGCTGGTGCCGAGTACTTTAGTAAACCGGAGGCATCCCGGGAATTTTGACGGTTAAAGGGGTGATAGAATGATTATATAGGGTATTTCACACTGTTCCTTAAAGTGTAACTCTCACCAAAATGCAACCTATGGTCTTTTTGTGAATGTACCCGAGTCAAACTTTCGTTTAAAAGCATATTTAGGACGGAATCGCCACTTTTAAGATTTACCGTATTTTCGTTTTTCGGTCAAATGGCCTTTTGAATGGGAGTGCTAGGGGCACTTTCATGCTAGCCTCAAAATAGCTATTTTTAAAACGCTAAGAAGGCTCGACGCAACATGAAACTTTGCTCCAAGTATCGCCAGGGGCTCTACACCTTAACGAAAGCACTGACGACATTGTTTGTGTACACAGAGTTTACTAAAAAGAAAGGTTTTGAGCAACTCACGTTAGCAGTTGTTGTTTACACTATCCGCCATTTTCCCAGTCAAAAATAGGCGATCTCCGAGTGCGAACAGACTCCATAGGAGGAAATGTCATTCTTATGTGAGGCTCCATTTTCAACTACAAGGTCAATATTGTGTTTCACTAATGACAAAACAACGAATTATCCGTGCATTTATATGGAACTAAGCTTTAGGAGCTTTCCATCTTTACTCTCCTCCCTCGACTATTTTTGACTGGCTTGATAGACGGCGACCGGACGAGCGACAGCTACAGTGAGTTGCTCAAAACCTTTCTTTTTAGTAAACTCTGTGTACACAAACAATGTTCTCAATGCTGGAGTTCATGTGTAGAGACCTTGGCGATACTTGGAGCAAAGTTTCATGTTGTGTCGAGCCTTCTTAGTGTTTTAAAAATAGCTATTTTGAGGCTAGCGTAAAAGTGCCCCTAGCACTCCCATTCAAAAGGCCATTTGACTGAAAAACTAAATTACGGTAAATCTTAAAAGTGGCGATTCCGTCCTAAATATGCTTTTAAACGAAAGTTTGACTTGGGTACATTCACAAAAATACCCTAGGTTGCATTTTGGCGAGAGTTACGCTTTAAGGTCTCCTAATAGGGTATGTAACATTGGTTGGGCTGAAAATTGCCCAGGTGCTATTCTATGGGTCTGTGAATACCCTGTGAATATGGCTTTATTTGGAACGACAGCTTTTCTTCCAAATATGGTATGCTCATGAATATTTAGATGAGCTGCGTGCTGATTGGAGGAGCGAAGCAGGTCTCATATTTCAGACACTGCAATGTTATACATTGGCACATACATTGGCAGGCACATCCTCTCCTCCCTGCGCTGCCGCGTTACATCCACAACTCCCGCTCTAAACGCTTTTCTCTGGGCCAGAATTCCGTTTTACAGCCTGGAACACTGCATTTACAACTGTGGTTCATTTTCAATATCCTTGAAAAACTTCCAAACTTTCTTCTTCAGCTCATATAGCGGGTCTGTGAAGGGGGAGAGGCCGACCGGGAAGGTCAGTCAGACCGGCCGGCGGATTGTGGAGCTCCCGAAGACCGACGCAGTCATACAAAATTTGCAATTAGCCATCATATTTGAGCTCTACGTAGTTGATTTCTCGAATAAAAAAGTCTCAGAAGTGACTTTAGTAATGAAATAGCAGACGAACAATGTATAAAATTTCAGAGATCTGCGCGACCTATTCAGAAGACTAACTGACCTCAGATCAGTCAATGGCCTGTGTCAATTTTGGGGCGTTACAAAGATAGAAGGTAGAGCCAAATGAGGTAGGAGTTGAGGAGTTGACGTCAACTTTTAGCTTGGTTGAGATTCGCCCGTTTTCAGCGGCTGGTTGAGATTCGCCCGTTTCAAATTGTGAGATTTGCATAGGAAAGGGATGTCAATGGGACTTTTAGGTTCTCGGTATGCCTATTTTACCCACCGAACTGTGGTATTTCAACTATGACGAGGTAAACTCGGTTTTGCATTCCATCACCCCTTTAAAGCCGCACGAGGACGGTACAAAGTACTGCGCTTTCAATACAGCTAATCACTTTGACGGGCCTTCTAGCTGGCCCAGCCACCTACGTCGGCATTTTTCGGACCGGTTAGTTCGGTGGCCGAGAGGCCAAACTAGCTAGCGTCGCATAACTGTAGCAGTAACGTTAGTTCGAGTTTGTTTCAAGTTTTACATGTAACGTTTATGAAAGAAAATGTCGGGTTTTTTCCAATATCGTGCAGCCAGACGCTCACCGCACATCGGTATCTTCTTGGTATACCAACTGCTAGAATTACTATGAATCGTATTTCTCTGTCTCTATGTCCCAACCGGCAGATGGCCGCCCACCAAGAGCCCGGGTCTTATCCGAGGTTTCTGCCTAAAAGGAAGTTTTTCCTCGCCACTAAATGCTTGCTTTTGGGGGAATTGTCGGGTGTTTGTAAATTATAGAGTGTGGTCTAGACCTACTCTTTTTGTAAAGTGTCTTGTGATAACTTGTTTAATTTGCCAGTTCATCTGGTTATTATAAAATCAAAAGTGTTTTAGCCTCGGTACGCTAGACGGGTGAAACCGGAAATCAAGCGAAATTTCATTAAACGGTCATTATATACTATGTTGTTACTGGTGATGCTTGGGTTTAAGTGTGAAGGATGAAGACAGAAGAAGAATCTAGAGATGGAGCCGTTTGCAGAGAAAAGCATCTCTTGTTGTGAAATTGCATCTGGCCGATAAGTAGCAATGTCCTCGCGATCGCTTGGCCGTTACGTACTTGCTCCTGAAATCCGAGTTGCCGCCTGCGCCGAGAAGACGTTCCGGTGTGAAATCTGGACGCAGATAACAGAATTTGTGATGACTAATCATGACGCGTGTCTGTTTTCTTCAAGGCAAACGAGAACGACAGATTGTGGGGCGACGAGGGAGACTCCGCTCTTCCCTCTCCGGGCCTGTCGGACCGCGGAGTCGAACCTCTCCGCCTGTCCCTGCTGCTGGGCCTCGGGTGGCTGCTCCTGCTGCTGCTCTCCGACCAATAAGAGGCCTCGCTCACCTGGCCTCCACTGACAAAACTCCAGACCTGGGGGGAGGGGTTGGTGTGTGTGAGAGAGAAAGAAACAGCCATTCTATGTGTCAAATGATAGTGGGGAAAAGGGTCGACTGTCTCAAGAATCACACTTTATCTCTTTTTGTAAATCATGACTCAGAGCAGATGTGTTGTGCAGCCCTTAAGAAGAGAAGAACACAGGGGAGGGGGGGAGGGGGGGAACCAGGAAGTACACACCTCATTTCTTGCTTCACGCCTGCCCAAATAAACTCTTACACAACACACATGCAGACTTTGCTCATACGAAAATAACGTCCAAGCTACAGAAGGGCCCGTGGGCTCAGGTGTACAGTGAAGAGACACTGAAGATGCAGTGTGGGAAAAACTCTAAAAAAAATAAATAAAAAATCTTTTGTCCCTGAACACTTCTTGATGTTAAAGAAAAAATATTACATGTTAAGACTTTTGTCTCAGATAAACTGTGATAAAGTGTTACACGAAATTTAAGGTGGATGTGTGTTTGTCCACATGCAGCACTCTACTTCTTGTTCTTTATTTTGATCCCACATTTTGTTAATTTTGTTTAATTAAGATGTAATTTTGTTACCGAGAATGTTAGATGGAAGTACATTATCGAGTCAAATCGCAATTAAATTCTTTGACTGTTGTGTTTTAAGTTGCAGGATAAACAGCTCATTTCCAAATAAAGAATATATATAGAAAAAAAATGTATTGAAATTTAACATTCAAATAAGATCTCCCAAAGTCTTTCAAAGTGTTTTATTTTGTCAAACAAGGAACTATATTACTTATTAGCTTTTAGCGTATTGTATATTGTTTTAATTTTAAAAGCTCTAAAAGCATTTTGTATGAGTAGATGTCACTTTTCGAAAATGGTGATTACCTCGCTTTGAAAGGGGACTCCTCATATATTCATTCATTTAGCTTTAAGTGTTAGGGCTTGACAAACATTTGGGTTTGTTCCTCTTAAGGAACATAAAAAACATGGTTTTGGTGACGCCAAAAGATGGAAACAAGTCTATATTTTTTAACTGTGTGTGGACTTTGCCGCAGAGAAAATAGATATCTCCAAGTTTGTGACCAATCGTGCTCTGCCGCTGCGCAAGGACTGGTGGGAAAACAGATGGTGTGGGTTTTGATGCATAACCGGATGCATATGTCTTTCGAGGGACTTGTGAGATGAAGGTGGTTACCCGTGTTGGCCCGCTCCAGAAGATTTACAATATGTACTGTGAAAGCGCAGCTTTGCTCTGTGAAGCAGACACGTCTATGAAAAGTGTTGAGATCGAGGTTGGTTAGCTGCAGAGGCTCCCAACGAGGAATGTGTCATCTTCAATACTGCCATTGAAATCAATTATCTGAAGAAACGCCCATTTGTTTCATTGCATTATGAAATTACACAACATGTGCCGACTTCAACACCGAGACAGAAAACGTGTTGCTCTGAGCTACAAGCAGACCAGATAAAAATGACACATTCTAGCTTAAGTTGGACCTAAAACTAAGCTCCTAATATTGTTAATTCTTCCTCACTGATGTCCGTGTTGTTTTGAAATGAGAGCCCAAATGGGTTTAACAGGGTTTTAAGGACCTATCTTCTGGTACTGAGACATGGAGATATTTTGGGTTTTATTTGCCAAGGTTTTGTCATTCTCTGAGATTGCTGCTGCCATCCAAATACAATAAACATTTTTTTCTTTGGAAAGACTTTCTAGTGATCTTACTGTTGATACAAAAGCTCTGAGGCATCTGTTAAGTACGTACAGCAGTTTCCAATAGGCCTGCTCGATTATGGAAAAACTCATAATCACGATTATTTTGGTCAATACTAAAATCGCAATTACTCAGTCTTTTGGAAAGATGTTGCAATTATTGAATTAAACAGTTATACAAATTAACAGTGACATTTTCCTTAATACGTTTGCTGTTTGAACATCATTTTTTCATTCAAAACACAAGACAAAACAAGAGTTTACTTGCAAAACGTAATGTGCAAAATAGTCTCTTTTTTGTGATCATTAGGAGCCAAAATCGTAATCGCGATTAAAATTTGGATTTACTTCGGAGCCCTAGTTTCCACTGAAACTCTGTTTTGTTTTACCTACCATCTCACCTCTATACATTTTATCCCTCAATATCGCTATTTTCCTGCAATTTTACTTGTCTCAAACATACATGTAAGGAGAAGCACGTGACCGGCGGCCGCTATGGTTGTAAGAAACTGAGCTCCTACACTCGCCTCCGTATTTCATTAAATAACCAGGTCTATTACTTTTTCTTCGACGCCAAATCGTTTTGTCTGTTGTCACGGTGACTCTGTGAAACGCCTTTACTGTACGTACATACCGCCGCCGACTTGAGCTGCAAAGAAGCTCTGGCCGACGGGTCAAGGACGCTTGTCAAAAAATACGGGGAAGCTGTTTGACGCTTTGGCCGCTCTGACGTAGCAGCATTCTATGTTCGATCATGGAAAAAGCACAAGCAGCCACTGCACGGCCAATACATTGACACTAGAAACCTTTTATAAATTACATATATAATGATACATACAAAGAATTTGTATTGGTTGTTGGTCGCAGCGGTGTCTGTTAGCAGTTAGCTCGCTCGTTAGCCGCTGAACCGCAGCAGAATGCAGGCAGAGCGAGCAGCCACCAGCTGTTGATCCGTGCAGGACTTCACCGTGAGCGGACTGTTTAGAGACCATGTGACCGGCAGGTAACGTTAACTGGTCCCTATACGCAAATATCATAAATGATAGACAACCCAGCAACGGCGATGATGAGCTTTTCCTCCTTTTTCTCGGAACTAATGTTTTGGTAGGAACGAAAGTTTACATCGTATGTTTCTCTGGAATCAGCCAGCGTGAAGGACGTCTATATTCCGATTGGTTGCCGCTGCTTGCTGCTGAACCGCGTCATAGCTCATTACCATAAAGTTGACCTACTTTCAATTTTCTGATTGACGCTCTGGTCGCTCAAAACGCCCAAAACGCCCAAAACGCGACGCCGACAGATTTGACGATCCTTGCAGCTGAGAGAAGCCAGCTTCCATTTAAAATGAATGACTTCCGGTATCTTTAGAAGATCAAGTCGGCGGTGGTGTGTACATACAGTTAGGCACGAAAGAGCGGGTCTCGTTGTCGCCTGGGCTGTCTACTCGTTCGGAGAAGTTTGCTAGCATGTCTGCTGCTAATGGAGTGGTGGCTAATGTGAACACGCTCTCTAATATGGAGGAATTAATCGACCGGGTCTTGGAGAAGCGGCTAAGTGCGCTTAAATCAGTGATACGTAGCGGAGTGAAGGGAGTGCTGGCCGAAATGAAAGCCTCACAGCAACACATCGGGGCAGAACCTGAGATGCAGGAAAGCACGGTATGTGAGCTGGACCAATCTGACTGCGTCACACTCAAGATCCAGCTTTGGACGCCTGAGGGGATGCAACGCGAGCTAGCACTGCACGCAACTTGGACTCGTTCATCTGCCACGCTGCCCTCGGAGCGACCCGCGGGGGTAGAGAGCTCGCCTTCACTACAGCTGCGGAGCAGAGTGTTTTCTGGCTGGAATTAGAAGAGGAGGAAGACGCGCTACATACATGCACCGTCCCGCGCCGCAAGGAACCAGAGAGCAACCGTGAGACTTTGATTCGATACCGGGGGCCGCGACTGGAGGACTCGGGACCTGTGGACTAACGGTATTTGGGCCACTGTACCGAGTTTGACTGGAGGACGCTGTGTGTAAGTTTTGAAACCAACCGTTGGAGGGACTTCTAACCAAACTGTTAAGGAATGATGAATGCTGGCTACTCAGTCTACAATCTATATTTTTGAGGACACTTAATCGGGCTGGAAAAAAAAGGGAACGTGATGAATCCTGAGGATGCGCTAAGAAAGTTTGTAACTAAGCTTAAAGGGATACTTAACCAGACTGAAAATACATGACAAATACTGGCTGGTAATCGTAAGGATACTGTATGTAAGTTTCAGAGCCGAGCTTTAAAAGGTACACTTAACCAGACTGAAAATACATGATAAATGCTGCCTGGTCAGCTTACAGTTTGTTTGTTAACAGTTAAGCTAGACTGAAAGAACATGAGGGATACGGTCCGTTCAGCTCATAGTCTGCTTATTGGTCCAACTAGATTGGTCTGTTTTTCACACAGCTTAGTGCAGAAATTGTTTGAAGGGGTTTATAATATTGTTCATGTTTAACATAAGAATTCACTAGACCTGTTTCAATTAACCTGTGACTTAAGACACGAGGTGTAGTTTTGAGCTGGAGTTTTGCGCAAACTGCGCTTGATGTGGTCATGCATCTTACAAATAAGGGAGGGGGTCTGTGGTCTCAGAGGGTTAGGGGATTTATTTTACTTTTTATGTTTTTGTCACACCTTGCTCAGAGCTAACAGTTCACCCTTTGCTACAGAAAATCCGGTAGGGTACTCAAGACACGTGTGCGTTTCAATTTTGAAGATAGCTGAACTTTCAATCCTTTCAGTTAATATCAGGGGGCTAAACGTGCCGATCAAACGAGCTAAATTCCTGGATTATTTAAGAAGGAAAAACATAGACGTGGCACTTATACAGGAGTCACACATACGTAAAAGATGTAAATTGTCTACAAAATAAATACTTTAAGGTTGCTGCCTCATCTGGTGACGACACCAAAACCAAGGGCTCCATCTTGTTGCTGTCGCGGAAATCCGCACTTACCGTAGACAAAAGCAGTAAAGACTCTTCAGGCAGGACCACGATAAGGAGTAGGAAAATAGCCTTTGTCTCGGTATATGCACCGGCTACATATGATGAAAGTTTCTTAACCAATGAATTGCTCTCTCTCAATGAATATTCACTAATCATAGGGGGAGACATGAATGCGGTACTAAATTTAAACCAGGATAGATCAGGGGTCAATCACACAAAAGCCCAAAAACGCATATCGGACATGTTTAAAGCAGTTGTGGAATCCCACCATCTTACAGACATATGGAGGATGCACAATCCTACTAGCAAGGATTACACCTTTTTTTCCACACGTTACCTCACCCATTCCCGCATTGATTATATTTTGTGCTCCAGTGAGCTTAAGGCAATGTTCCACACGACAGCAATAGAACCAGCAATTCTGTCTGACCACAATGCGCTGATAACCACATTCTGTTGTGATATGTTAGGAGAAAGATCTAGGAGATGGCAATTTAACAATTCCCTTCTCCAAAACACAGCTTTTGATACAGAGTTTAGAGCCAAGCTAGCGGAGTTTATATCAATCAATAATGACTCAGTTTCGGACTCGGCGTACATCTGGCAAGCCACTAACGGGGATTAAAGTTCTCCGGCGCTACGACAGATTTCCGTCAATTTGATTTTAGAAATGCCATATCTGAGATCGATGCAGATCCGATGAGAAAAAAATGTGTGTGTGTGTGTGTGTGTGTGTGTGTGTATATGTGTGTGTGTGTGTGTGTGTGTGTGTGTGTGTGTGTGTGTGTGTGTGTGTGTGGGGTGTACACATGTACACGTTATGTGTAAAACGATGCACTATAACAGGGTTCCCGCGGGGTCTTAAGTCTTAAAAAAGTCATAAATTCAATATTCTAAAAAAAAGGCCTTAAAAGTCTTGACTAATGTTCACGAAGTTGTACATTTCGTTTACAAATTTCTTAAATTATGTCTTGTCCTTTCGTAGGATGAAATAAATACCGTAACGTCCTAAATAAATGCTTTGTGTCTGAAGGTCTGGCCAGAGATGCGAACCAGCTGGCGGACGAGGCTGAGAGCAATGTGGCTGAGGTTAGCGCAACAAGCGGATCGGCGTGCGAGTCAGTCGAGCGCTAATGAAACGGGGGAGCTGGAAGACCTGTCTGCCGGTTCCTGATCAGCTAACGCACGTTTGACGGTATCACCCACAGGGCTCGACATTAAGGCTTGTCCGCTTGTCCGGGACAAGTGCATTTTTTTGTAGGGTAAGTGGAAGAGAAATTTACTTGCCCCACTGGACAAGTTAAAACTCAACAAAATAAAATGCCATGTTACTTTACATTATGTGCCATTCATTACGTCTATTTTACCGATACGGGACATGTTTGTTTCTACTGTTTCAACTGAATTTTATTAATGTTGATAGTGTTTGGATGCCTTCAACGGTTTGTTCTGCATTAGCAAAACACAAAAAAAAAAAAAAAAAAAAGATAAATCTTTACCCGGACAAGTGACTTTTGTGCATGGACAAGTGAAACGTAAATGTACTTGTCCAAAGGACAAGTGCCTCAAAAAGTTAATGTTGAGCCCTGACCCAGATGTGCCGATCACCGGGGTGAGAAAAAAAACCCCGGAGCCCAACTCTTTATTCCCGCTGCTATTAAGCAGCCTTTAGATGCATAACAGGACATTTCATAGCATAAGAGCGATTCATGCAACAAATACTTTATTATTTGATGTAATTAGAGTACAAACACGCCTTACAAACCTACTGTGAACTAAATATGATTATTGAGTATTATAATAAAATGTTTTATTACTCAGGTGACATTACCTGGTAAATCATTCTTTTCTCAGGCCTAAAATCCACACTGATTTTTCATTATATGGCTGTGAAGTTGGCATTACATTTCATCCTAGGTGGTATTAAAAAGGTCTTAAAAAGTCTTAAATTTAACTTGAAGAATCCTGGGGATACCCTGTAAAAACTGTACCGAATGCAATTTATTATCCCGTCTGTTAAGACATGTCCACAATCTTTCACAATTTGGGACGGAAGGTTTTGACTGAGCGTGTTAACATAAAATAATTTGTAGCACAATACCCAGAATGTTGTACATTAAAAACTAATAGGGCGCGATTGCAAAAGGGGTGCTATCTGTATAGGTAGATGTGAACAGCTTATGACTTGGCCTGAAAAAAAGTTCAGTCAAAAGATTTTTTTTTCACTTTAATCCCTGCACTAAAGGATTTATTATAGATTTCACATCTTCCTTTGCAGTCAATTTGAAGAAAAAGAGAGAGGCAACGATTACGGAGTTGGAAGAACGTAAATCGTTAGAACAGTCTCTAAAGACGTGTTTTTCTAAATCTACACACTCTTTTAGTCACAAATCGAGCAGAGCTAAATGATTTGCTAAGAAGGAGAGCTGAATTCATAATGCACAGAGTGAGGCAAAATTAACATTTTAATGGTTGCAAACCAAGCAAATTGCTGGCTCTGAAATTAAAACAAAGCGAATCCAGAGTACTATCAACAGCATCCGCACAGACCGAGGTATCTCAACGAATCCTAAAGATGTCACCGCCACTTTCCAATCCTTTTATTCAAAGTTGTATGAATTCTCCTGCAATCCGGATCCGACACAGTGCCAAAAGTTCCGGAAAGAGCTAAACCTGCCTCTTCTTGACCCAGAGGAGGCAGAACAACTGGGTCAACCTATAATGTTAGAGGAACTTAAAGCAGCGTTAAAAACAGCTAAGAAATGGAAAACACCGGGGTTGGGCGGAATTCCATCAGAACTTCTGCTACAATACTTTGACATACTAGGACCTACCATCTTACAAACTTTAACCTCGGCCATAGAGAGGGGCACCTTTCATCAACAAACCAACACTGCACTAATTTCGGTCATACACAGAAAGGGCAAAGATCCAAGGAGTGCTCAAACTATAGGCCCATCAGCCTCATTGGGACGGTTATTAAGCTCTATTCCAAAGTCTTGGCACTACGCCTAGAACGCTTAATTGAGAAACTAGTCCACCCCGACCAATCAGGGTTTATACCAAAGCGTCACGCTGCAGACAATATACGCAGATTATTCCACGTAATAGAAGAAGCCAAAAACCTTCCAACAACGGCAGCAGTTTTATCGCTGGACACGCAAAAGGCTTTTGACCGCCTAGAGTGGAACTACTTATGGCAAGTGATGGAGAGACTTGGTTTGGCAGCCAAATTCATTCACATGGTACGTACTTTATATGCGAATCCCACGGCCATAGTCTCAACCAATGGCCTGCATTCACAGCCATTCCCGTCGCACGGGGCTCGTGACAGGGATGCCCGTTATCTCCCACGCTGTTTGCGATCTCTCTTGAACCGTTAGCCCAAGCCATAAGGCAAAATAAAATATGTAATGTCCAGATTAAATCCAATAACAACTCAATATCGTTATTTGCAGATGATGTTTTGCTGTACATCTCTGACCTTGAGGACTCTGTCCCAAAAGTTCTTAAGATCTTTAACGAACTTGGCTCAATCTCCGGCCATAAAATCAACTGGAATAAATCTAATCTTCTTCTGTTGAACAACGGACAGGTGACATCAGCTATTAGTGATACAATACCAACCCAAAGAAAAATTACATATTTTGGCATCCCCATTCACGCATCGCTACAGCGAGTTGTCCAGGACAACTATGAAACTATACTAAGTAGTGTTCAAAGGGATCTGACTAATTGGTCTGCGCTGCCGGCATCACTACGGTCCAGGATTTCTGTCGTTAAAATGAACATAGTTCCTCGTGTGAATTTCTTAAGCACAATGATCCCCTTACCCCCACCGATAAATTTCGGGAAGAAACTTGATACCGTAATTTGGTAGTATATTTGGAATAATAAACAATCTAGGCTAAAATACTCTACCCTGCAACGTACCACAAACACGGGAGGCCTGGCCCTCCCCAACCTCAAAGTGTACAACAGAGCTTTTCAGCTACGGGCCCTCAGAGTGTGGATGGACCCCTCATCTACAGTCCCATGGAGAGAAATAGAGCAAAACCTCACTGGAAGTCTAAGACTGCAATACCTTGCCTTTACAGGTGTGTGCCCAAAAAAAGTGTATGCTAGCCTATGGCCCTATTATCACCAACACATTGACCAACTTTAAACAGGTCGAGGAGCAACTACGCTACACCAATAAGTTGCATTTGAACACCCCAATTTGGCGCAACATACACTTAATGTCTGGTAACAAACCCTTTGTTTATAACCAGTGGAGTGACGGACGCATTTATACTCTAGACCAGCTATTCAATGATGAAGGTATGTTAAGTTTTGAAGACCTGAGAGCTAGCTTTGAGGTCCCTAGGACATCCTTCTTCCTTTATCTTCGCTTAAGATCAGCCCTAAAATGTTATGGAGTACCATGGGGGAACAGTCTTGAGATGCACCCAATCATTAAATGGCTTGTTGATTCTCCGCTGAGAGGATTAGTGTCCAGGATTTATGCTAAACTGATGCAAGTATCCGTAGGAGAACTCCCAATAGTAAAGAAATGGGAGCGAGAGCTGAGCCCGGAGGGGAATGTAATTAATTGGGAGACAGTTTGGGACAACGTTTCCCACTGTTCCAAGAACCCAAATCACCAGCAGAGCCACTTCAACATATGTCATAGGACATATTGGACACCTCAGAAGAGATACGTCTCTAAAGCCATTCCTACTCCCTATTGCACGTTCTGCCAACCTTAACAAACTGGAACTTTCTTGCACATGGTCTGGGAGTGTGAACAGGTGCATGAGTTTTGGAATAAAACAACATCAATAATATCTGATGTGATAGGATGTCGAATTCCTGCTGACCCGATTGTTTTGTTACTTAATGATGACTCTAAATTACACCTGCTTGGGAGACAGAAGAAAATTTGGCTAGGCCAAATCATCAACTATAGACTTATGGAAAGGTGCAGCAGCACAAGTATTAGTCCTAATGACCTCAGCACCACAAGAATTAGAGGAAAGCGACTAGGCAAGGTGTGATTTCTGTTCTTGTTTTTTGTTTGTTTGTTTTTCTTTTCTCAAGACCGCAGAGGGTGGGGGGTGGGAGAGGGTTGTTGTTCTTGTTCAGTTGTGTTTGTCTGTTCTCTATGTTCAAAAATATAAAAACAATAAAAAATGTATCATAAAAAAAAAAAAAAAACATACATGTAAATGGGTGTATAATTAATTAATTCATAACTTGTTTGGCCACTTAGAAACACAAGTTGTTATGGCCGATGTGTCAGTGAACAGTTGCAAATTTACACATCCAGCAGACATGGAGCGACATGATCCTAACAAAGTCCAAATTTCGCTCCGTTTTGCTCTATCAGCTAAATGCGCGCAGCTGTGTCAGCCATTTGGTGTTGGACAGGTAGTTTTATCAGAGAGAAAACATCTACGTGCTACAGCAGGAAAGAGCTGGATAGACTGAACAGCTCTACAGAGCTCAGGGTCTCTTTTAGCATTACATTAGTCATTTCACCCATTGTGTTAACTAAAGAGTATTGATTAGTGCAGCACTGAAAACATTCTGTAAATTGTATTGCATATTTGGAAGAATATTGATTACAGCAAACCAAGCCGGGATATAATAATATCTATGTAGTGGGATCAACACAGTTCTTATTGGTTACAGTAGCAGAAAACTCTGCTACAATTAATCATATTTAATTATTTGGCTGCTCTAAATTGTTTGTTTATGCTAATATGTGTCATGAGTGAACACATGAGTGTTAAATGCGGTCTCCAGTAAGGAATAAATTAGCGACAATCTTGTCTGGAAAGACTCCTTTCCATTAGTTCCATTTTTTTTTTTTACAGAAGAAATAGCCTCCACTGTCCCCAGTACAGGGCGGCAGCATACATTTAAAAAGCAGATATCTCCAAGCATGTGCACCAAAATCGAAAAGCTCTGCATGGCTAGATAGAGTACCACTAGACGCAAAAAAGAAATCACCAAAACTGCAATTATGTGGTTTTCTGACGATAAGAGTGCGTAGGTCATACCTCTGGTTTTCACAAAGCTGTCTCTTATCATTATGTGACACAAGCCGAGCTCTGTTGATTTGTCCCGTGATTTATCAGGCAGCAGGCGTTGCGTTGTGTCCTCTGGCGCCGTGAGGTGACTGACCGGTCTGCTCCGGCAGAATCCCAGACAAGACATGGGTCGCTTCCTGCAAATAAAGACGACACTGTAAATGAAGGGGAATTCTGACCAGTTTTCTTGTGCAGAGGGAGGGACTTTTTCACCCTTCTCAAACTTTTGACCTCCTGACCTTTTTCTCCCTGTAGCAGCGCCCCTGGCATTAAAGTGCCCATATTATGAAAAAAACACTTTTTCTGGGATTTGGGGTGTTATGTTGTGTCTCTGGTGCTTCCACACACATACAAACTTTGAAAAAAATCCATCCATGCTGTTTAGAGTGAGATACGGTTTCTGAATGTGTCCTGCCTTCGGTCTCTGGGTGAGCTGTTCAAAATCGGCACGGCTTGTGACGTCACAAGCCGAAACGAGCAGGCTAACCGCAACCATTAGCTCGTAGCGTTAGCATGCTAACGCTAATGCTAACGCTAGCATGCTAACGCTAGCATGCTACCTCGTTCTCAGTAGCAAAGCACTGCTACAACACACACAAGTTCACCATAATCTACAAAAGAACTACTTACATGTGCGCCCTCATTTAGAAGTCTCCCAGCTAATCCTGCCTTGTAACTGACCGAAGTTGTAGAAACAGCCTTTCTTTTACTGTCTATGGAGCTAGCTAGCTGACATGATCTACATCTGAGCTACTGGGCATGTGCAGTGCAATCAAAGATAGTACAGAAGAAGAAGAAGAAAAGAGGTCTCACTCTGTAGCTAAAACAGAGACCAGCTGAAAAGAGGATCTGCAGCAGTGAGAGAGAGCACTGCAGTACAACAAAAATATGGTGTTTTTTGAAAATTAAACCATGTAAACCTATTCTGGTACAACCTTAAAATACAATTATGAACCTGAAAATGAGCATAATATGGCTGCTTTAAGTTAAAAATCTATTTATCATCACACACAGGGCGTCATTCGTAAAGATGTTATAGTATAGTGTATATACTACACAGTGTTTACCATATACTGTATATAATGTCATACCTTATAATAATAAAAAAAAAGGGATTTTATACAAAGTTTTGCTTTGTCAGAGAGAAAATCACTGAGAGGCTGATTCTGACCACTTTTCAAAGCACAAACGTGTAGAGCCGAAGATCTTTGCCCGAACCCAACTGGTTCGTTCAGGTTCGGTCTTAATTTCTATCATTTTACACGGGCTTGGGCTTGCACTCCGGGTTGCGCGGTAAATGAGCGGTCAGGTGATGCGTTTCGATTAGTGCGAATATGGATGCTGAGGAGGTGAAACGGAGGCTGGCCTCTGGCGATTAGGTTTTGGTTGCACCGGCAAAGAAAGCAAAGTCTGAGGTGTGGAAAACTTTTGACCATGTGCATAATGAGAATAATGAGCCAGTGTATGAATGACTCATTCTTGACAAAAGGCAAAAGAGCTGTGTGCGTGCGCACATTGTAATGATGTCGGGCTGTAAATGGGTTCGGGCTTTTAAAAAGCTGTCAATCAAAATGTACGAATTCTGTCGGGCTCGGGCCAAATTCTGTCAGGCTCGGGCCTTGTCGGGCCTAACTTTTAAGGCCCGATTACAGCTCTATAAACGTGCGCATCAGAAACTTTAATGAATGAGACCCCTGGTGTAAACAAACTAGGGGTGGAACGGTACCTGTATTCGTATTGAACCGAAACGGTACGGGCGTCTCGGTTCGGTTCATGAATTTACACGGAGAATACACTGTATAAAAATAAATAAAACTTGCGAGCAAATGAATTAATGTAATGTGGAACTACTGTTACATACACGTTTCTAAGGGACACCTAATCTGTAGCCCCGCCTTAGCTCTGAAGCTCCCGAGCTCCACCTACACGTCAAGTCCAGTAAGTCCACACCAGAGCCATGTCTTTCTCTATCACTCTGGTCCACGCGAAGCAAACTAGTCCCTTCCATATACAACCAAACACGGATGTACTGTAGCTGTATCCCTTCTTGCCTCGACCACAAATGGCTTCCAGGCCCATTTGCTTCGCTGTTTGCTCCGCTGTTAGCTCCGCTTTTAGCTCCGCCGTTATTCGTTAGCTCCGCCGTTAGCTCCGCCGTTAGCTGTTAGCTCCGCCATTAGCATCGCTGTTTGCTGCTACCTCCGCTGTTAGCGTGTGAAGCTAACGCAACAATTCACCAACTGCTCTGTGTAAGAAGCTGCTCTTTTAACACCCCTGCTCTGTGCATTCACATATGAGAGCAGCGCTTGTCTCCCATATCACACTACTAGCTAGCTGATTGTCTTATTTTGTTTACAAGTTCCAGGTGGAGTCTGGAGATGATGTGGAGTAGCCTACTTATTGTTTACTGTTTACATCTTACTTCATACGCTTCAGGCTGTTGCAGCTAGCTCAGGGGAGACTGTATGACACTAGGTGGTACAGCCTGAGACATGCACAATACAAAAAATTGCCTTCTGCATTTTTGTTATGCTTTTCCCTCCATTATACCGAACCGAACCGTGATGTCTGAACCAAGGTATGAACCAAACTGTGACTTCAGTGTACCGTTCCACCCCTAAAACAAACCAAGACCAAATTTGTGTTTCTTCCAACCTACTGTATATCTTGCGGCTATGGTGCGAGAGCACATTTGTGAAGCAGCTGAGGTAAAGCACACTGCAGCTGGAAAATGGTTCAGAGTGGATGACAATAAAAGGCACTGTATGTGAGCAACAAAAAAAACTTTAAATTGCAGTTCTTGGCAAAACTATTTTTTAAATACTTGAAAGTATCCTGGCATTATTTTAAAATCACTGCGTCATCACCTCATCCACATTGCTTGTCTTGACAAAAGAAAATTGCATCCTTTTACAAAGCGAGACTCCAGCCGCCCGTGTGCCACCTGTGCTTTGCATATGGCGGCTGTAATTGATGCTAGTCTCCGTGTTTTGGGTCAGCGGCTAAGTGGGACAGACCTCCTGCTGTCCCACATACTGTAGCCGTGAGGCCTTATGGCTGCTGCAGGCTGATAAAAGGCTTAAAATGTGAGCACCAACAGGAAGCGGAGTACAGCGTAAGATCTGACACTTTTAAAGATCTTTAACAGGGTTTCTTAACCTTCACTGGCCTGTGACATTTTTAGATCCCCAAATTCTCCTCTCTGTCAATAAAAGATTCATCACGTTTCAACGGCGTAAAGAAAGCGCCGGTGGTGGAATGTAACTAATTACATTTACTCAAGTACTGTACTTAAGTACAAATTTGAGGTACTTTACCTGAGTCTTTTCTTTTCATGCCACTTTCTACTTCTACTCCGCTACACTTCAGAGAGAAATATTGTACTTTTTACTCCACTACATTAATCTGACAGATTTAGTTACTCTACAAATTAAGATTGTTGAACATAAAACACACGTAGATTATAAAATACGACGTTTTATTATAAATTAAACTACCCCAACAATATAACGGCCTACAAGTCCAGCTGGAATGATTGAAGTTAGACCATTGTTTGGATTGTTTCCAGTTTCTAAAATGTCAAGATGTTTCTGCATTGAGTACTTTTAGCTTTAATACTTTAAGTACATTTTCCAGATGATACATACTTTTACTTAAGTTACATTTTCAATTCAGGACTTAAACTTGTAACAGAGTATTTTTACAGTATGGTATTACTTTTACTTAAAGCTCCATTGTGTAATGTTTTGAGTTGATTCTTAGCAAAAACCCCTTTGTTCTTTCACAAATATGTGCTCATTCATGTGTAATTACTTCCACCAACTAATCCAAGTATTCTTGTAAGCGTAGAATCTGCCATTCAGAATACACACGAGATTACTCAGCGACTGCCGGCAGATTTGAAAGCCTTTTGAAAATGGAGGATCACGCCTATTCTCTTAGGACATGTAAAGGAGTCGCCAAGGAAGTTAAGAGAATTAAAACGACAACGCGACAGGCAAAGCAACAAGACCAAAGTTAATATTGGAGTGGCTTTTCCAAGATGGAAAGAGCTCATGAGGAGCAAGGATTTTAAAAAGGGACGCCGAAGTTGCCTGCTTTCTTCTCAAAAGGTAATTCTGCCTATTTGTGTAAATTCAAAGTTTCATAGTTGCTTGGCTAACTATAGCACGGTTGTGCGCATAACGTCGTGATTTCCCTGGCAGACAACTCACGTCATGCAGTTGTAACACACGACAGCTAGAAGAGCTGCGTGTAAACGATGGAGATACTAAGAGCTAATTTCGGAATGGGAGGGGTGTGGAAATTGCATTAAATTGCAAGAGACAACTTCTCACGTAGAGCACACGAATGCGTGTCTCGTTTATTTATATAGGGAAAACAATTCATTCAGAAAATGGTGCCGCCCAGCAACCCAACCCCTGGGTCCCACGTCACCACACACTTAAAGGGACCGCAATCCCTAAACCAACGTATTACATGCACAACATAATACATTAAACAATAATGGTGAATTATGTCTGTCACATTCACTACACACGTCCCCCCAGAATTCACCACATCAGAAGAGGAATCAAACAGTCAACGGGGAGGCGGGCGTAGTAACCGGCCACAACGGCTGCGCTGCACCAGAGGTCGAGGAGCCCCAACAGCAGCAGGCGTCCCGTTATGGCCCAGGCGTGGGGAAAGGAGTGCATGAGGCTTGGGAGGGAGGGGAGTAGGGGGCGGGGGCAGAGCTGGAGGCCGTCCACGCCGTTAGAAAGTAATATTCAGTTGGTTGTCATATACAATTTCACTGCTAGATGGGAGAAATTCTTACACTATGTAGCTTTAAGTAAAGGATGTGAATACTTCTTCCACCATTGTGGAGCACCCAATGATATATGTATACTAATGACAAACGTTTCAAAACTCTTTTTCAAACTAAAAGAGCATTCCAAACTAAACTCAAGGTCTTCTCTTGTGTCTTTCAACAGTCCAACACTAAGCAACAACTACATTTTATGTTATAAATAAATAAAAAATAAGTTATTTCGGTTTCTATGCTGTTACACCAGTAACGTGTGTAAGCACAGGTCTATATTTGCAGCCCTATTCGATAGGGAAACAAATTGTATCTAGATGTACACTATTAGTTAATATAATATACTAACAGACATGGGTAAATAAAATTAAACTAGATAACTACAGCAGATGACATCAAGAGAAGCAAATGTTTTCATTACAAGAAACTTTTAGTCACATCTGAGCACCACAGATCAGCAGTAAACATAACTGTACTGCTGCAGCGTCTATCAGGGCCTCCTCCACCTTTACCACATTAAGTTCAAGGTAAAAAATATCATTAGAAAAACAAACAAGACCATGACTGATGTAGGGCTGCACAATATGAGGAAAATTTGCGATACGCGATAACGTTGCTGAATATGGCGATAACGATATTACATGCGATAAATAAAAAAATATTAGAGCGAACTCAGTTCTGCTGCTTTCAGTATTCTGCTTAAGTACAACAATGTGCTTGATGAATTTAAAATAATTGAAAAGGAAATCATTTCCAACATTCGTTTATTAAACAAATTTAACATTGAATTGAGTATAAAAGGCTCCACTAAAAAAAGAATGACAGTTCCATTTTAAAGTGTAATTTTCTACTGATATTTTCTTTCAACTAACACAAAAAAAAATCTCCGAGTGTCTTTCGCGATATGTCGCAGCCTTTCGCCAGTTGATATCGCGATGACGATAACAAAACAATATACTGTGCAGCCCTAGACTGATGTGAGCAACTTGCTACTGGCCTCAAGAAAACACATAATGAGTTACATACTTATTTATATACTGTATATTATATTACCTTACTATCGGTTGATCTGGCCTTTATCCTTCATCTTGTTCTTTCAAAGACATTTGGAGTGAAGCCATTGTAGAAGACATCATCCGCTTTTTCGTCAGACTTTTTTTTTCTTGGCAGGAAGGAGAACTCACTTCAGTTCAGCCTTACCTACAAAATGGTGACAAAAATATAATATCAATTTAGAATGAGTTCTCAAAAAGCATTTGAACACCCTCCATATGTCACATAATAACAGATGACACCCTTGCACACAAGTGAGAGCAGCTGATGCTATCATTAGATCACTATCATTTGATGTGAAGGAGGCAAAATGAAAAATGCCAAGTGAGTGCTTCTAGGGGTGAAACAGCACAGAAAACTGTTACAAAGCAGGAAGAAGTTGGGAACTGAAGTGTGAGAAACTTCCTCTAGACAGCAACACAGCAAAGCTGAAATGTATTGACTAATCAACATCTCAAGCATTATCACCTACTAGCCAACAATATAACGGTAAACAAGTAAAGCTGAAATGATTAGCCGATTAAATACATTACTGTTTTAATCGTTTTCAGTTTATAAAATGTGATGATTTTTCTGCATTGAGCACTTTACTTTTATTACTTTAAATACATTTTCCCAATGATACTTACATACTTTTAACATTTTCAATGCAAGACTTTTACTTGTAACAGTATTTTGACAGTGTGGTATTGGTACTTTTACTTAAGTAAAGGATCTGAATACTTTTTCCACCACTGGACATAAGGAACCTTACATAATTTCACAAAATGTACTAACTCAGCTTACTTCTAATATAACCTTACTGATTACTGTCTAGCCTATATCCTTGACGTTACATTTCTGGGATTGCTCCGTTGCCTCCGGAAAATCCGCTGGATTTCACTCATTTAGGCCGGATATTCGTTGCCTTGGGCTTCCTTAGTGTTGGCGTTCTAAACTCTGGTGGATTTCTGAGGACTATGGTTAACTGCTCCTCAGATCTCTGCAGGGTAAATCCAGACAGCTAGCTAGACTATCTGTCCAATCTGAGTTTTCTGTTGCACCGCTAAAACGACTTTAGAACGTACACATGTTCCACCAAAACAAGTTCCTTCCCGAGGCTATTTTGCAGAGGCACCGTGGCTCCGTCTGGAGCTTAGCACCACCCAAGAAGATTGTGATTGGTTTAAAGAAATGCCAATAAACCAGCGCTGTGGAGGAAGGTCTGGCAATGCGTGGCTTAGTGAAATATGAACAAAACTTACTAACTTTCTTTTTGTGCAATAAAGTTGGGTCTGGAAATAGGACCGCTGAGAGACCGGCAGCAACTAAGCTAACATTTCTGGTGACTTACTAGCTTTCATGACTGTTGTGTATTACGGCCATGGACAGCCATGAAACAGAACCTGGACAAATGATGTCGTCATGTCAGTCAATTTAAAATAACAAAAAAAAAAATCATAATTAGGCTACTTCCGGCAGAGAGGGAGGGAAGTCTGGCTAAGCGAGACTACTGATAACATACTGCAACTTACAACATACAGCACTCAGTAACGGTAAACACAACGTTAAATACAGGATAGCCTTTACTCTACACTACTAACTGGGCTACATTAGCATTGCAAGAGGTTAATGTGGCTAGCTTAATCGGTGTTAGGTAAGCTAACATTAACATCATTGCTTCAAGATAGACGAACATACCGCATTAAAAAAATCCCTGAGCACATACTGTATACATATTCACCCAACACACTGAGAAGCATTAACCGTTGAAGGGACTCACCTATAAAGGGAAGTATTTGGATGAAACAAACTTTCCTAAAACGGGAGGGAGGAAGCTAACCTTATACGCCAGATTCTCGTGTAACATGTGAACCCGACGTTGTCTCGTCATATCGCGAGAACCCGAGGCAGCTGATTTACAGACATCTCTTTTGCAATTTAGCCTATGGGAAAAACTATTTTTGGGCTATAGGGTATGATCTATGTTATAGTCGATTATTATACAAACACATGAGTCAACTATGTCAAATGAAAGATGGCGCAGGATTTCTTCATCGTTCACCGACTCCAGTGTTTCTCAGCAGCAGTGCGCTCAGCACTGCCACTGATGGTCTCTCCCTTTCTGCCATAAGTAAGCCTAATATGTTATGTTATTTTTTTTATTTAGAATACAATTTACAAAGATTCAGTCATCACCGTCCGTAAACATAAAACTATACATAAATAAATGCAAATAATATAATATGAAAGTAAGTATGAAAGTAATAATTTAAACAGAAACAAATAAAAGATACATAAGTAAAGAAGTGACAGACTTCATTAATGATAATGACAGCAGGTATATATTTGAGTATATATCAGTTATTAATATACCTTTCTTATTTGTTACCAATTTATGAGACTCAACGTATATGTCAGTTTCAATTTGGAATAGATTAAAACATGGTGTTGATTTGGAAAATGTTGCTTTGTTTAAATGGGACTTACCTAATAAAATAAAAAGATTTACAATATTACATAAATTAGCCTAATTATGTTTTTTTTTGTTTTTTTTGTTATTTTAAATTGACTGACATGACGACATCATTTGTCCAGGTTCTGTTTCATGGCTGTCCATGGCCGTAATACACAACAGTCATGAAAGCTAGTAAGTCACCAGAAATGTTAGCTTAGTTGCTGCCGGTCTCTCAGCGGTCCTATTTCCAGACCCAACTTTATTGCACAAAAAGAAAGTTAGTAAGTTTTGTTCATATTTCACTAAGCCACGCATTGCCAGACCTTCCTCCACAGCGCTGGTTTATTGGCATTTCTTTAAACCAATCACAATCTTCTTGGGCGGCGCTAAGCTCCAGACGGAGCCACGGTGCCTCTGCAAAATAGCCTCGGAAGGAACTTGTTTTGGTGGAACATGTGTACGTTCTAAAGTCGTTTTAGCGGTGCAACAGAAAACTCAGATTGGACAGATAGTCTAGCTAGCTGTCTGGATTTACCCTGCAGAGATCTGAGGAGCAGTTAACCATAGTCCTCAGAAATCCACCAGAGTTTAGAACGCCAACACAAAGAAAGAGGAAGGTGACGGACATCCGGCCGAAATGAGGGACATCCGGCGGCATCTGCTGGGGATCATGTGATGTGATCAAAAGCTACTAAATGGGCCTTGCGGCAGAATAACTTGAAGTCTCCATAAGATAAAGTTTTTAAAGCCTTAGCTTAGTTTATATTGTCAAAAACTAACTATTCCTAGAAATAATTAATTATAGCCATGTTGTGCTGTTAGAAACATCTTGCATGATATCTGTGATTTTAGAAGACACCTGTTTTTGTTTTGGAGTACCTCCTGCACGTCAGCAAACAGGTCTTCTTTCCAAATATGGATTTACTGCAGATTAATTGAGTGAAACCCTTGAACGTAACAAGTACTGAGGGGAAAAAACATCATCATGAGTCAGAATCTGACAACTCGGTGTATAGGATGAAGCGGGGGCAGATAGATTGGAACAACTCCTCTGACAAATGTTGACTAATTATGATAATGTGTGATAATGTGTCTAATGCTGTCAGCAAGATGCGAGAGAGAAGAAAAAAATACAAACGTCTGCAACAAGAAAACACAAATGCAGCATTTTTGAGAATTACATTTCATTTTTTTTTTTTTTTTTTTTTTACAGACGATGTTATTGCCCCTGACAGCTCTGCTGAAAGACAGACTGAATCAAAGCTGAGGAGAGATAATTATATTAGACTGTTTGATGAAAGCAATAAAGACTATGGCCTGAAAAATGGGCAGACGAATGTAAACAGTCTTAGCCTATTCGGGCTTAGACTCGAGGGGGTGGGGGGAGGTTTCATAAACAGCATCCCCATAATGTGAAGGGGAGGGGGGGGGGAGAATAAGAGCCTCATTATCAGCCAACTGCTACGGAGCAGCAGTGTGCAGGCTGTCAAAATGATCAGGATGGATTTAGTCAAAGACTGAAATCAAAGGGCAGCACCTTATCATCTGTTTACACCGTATAGGAGCTCCTGAGGCGGGGCGGGAGAGGGAAAACAGGGTCGGGACAAGGTAAGGGAGTAAGAAAGAGAAGAAGAAGGAGATAGGAAAGGTGGGAGATAAAGACAGAAGGAGAGAAAATAGTGGAGGTGGGGGAGTGAAAATTAGTGGAGTTGGAAATGTGTGAGGAATGAAAGAGTGGAGAGAAGACAGAAGAAGTTGGAGAGAAGGGAAGAGCCTCGAGGGAACAGTGACAGGAGAGAGAAGCTAGAGGGATCAGTAATGAAAAGAGACAGTGGGTGAGAATACGAAAAAAGAAAACTGGAGAAGAGAAAAGGCGGGATGGAGTAGTAGAAGACGGTGGCAGGGAAAGAAGAGAAATGTACAAATAACAGGCGAAGGGGGTTGGTAAGGGAAAGACATAAATAGAGAAAGAAAGAAAGATAGAAAGAGGGACATACAAGGTAGGAGAAACAGTGAAAGATTTGGAGATGAAAGAAGGAAGATAGACAGAAAGTAAAGAAAGAAGTGAGGGATGGATGACGTGAGTGGTAACAATGGGGAAAATAGGAGGAAAGAAAGAGGGAGGGAGGGAAGAAGAAAAGAAAGGGGAGAGATGGAAGGGAAGAAGAAATTTTAAAGGAAGGAGAGAAGGAAAAGTGAACAAATGGAGAGGCAGGAGAGATGAGGGAGGAAATGAACTGGGGAGAGAGTGGGTGACAAAAAGTAACATTTTGAAGAGAGGCAGAGGGGAAGGAGAGGTGAGAGGTGAAAGTGGAAAAAGAAACAATGAGGGAGACAAAAAGGCATAGGAGAGATGGAGAAGAAAGGGAAGAAGAGGAAAAGTAGGGAGAGGTGAGAAAGAGAAAAGAATTGAAGGATGGGGTGAGTGAGAGTGTGGAAGAGGAGAAAGTAGGAGGAAAGAATAAAGAGAGGAAAGAGTAACGGAAGAGAAAAGGGTGTAAGACAATGTGTGAGAAAGTGAAAGAATAAGAGAAGAGTGTAGAGAGAGAGAGAGAGAGAGAGAGAGAAAGAGGCGAGAGGAAATGAGAGCTAAGAGGCAAAAGAAAAAGATCGGAAGTGAAAGGAGGAGAAGCGAGTGGGAGACAGAAACAAAAAGAGACATGGAGCGGGGAGAGAGAGGTGGGAGACAGAGAGATTAAAGGGAGAGAATCTGGTGATGAACACAGCACGGCACTCAGCCTCTCCTGCCGCCGCTTAGCTCCAGGGCTCGCAAACATCAACAGCAGCATTAAAAATAGCAGCCATTATTTGAAAACAGGCCTGGGGAAAAGTGTATTTACAAATAATAATTCTCCATATTTGTTTTTTGATCCGACTGGGTGCTGCAGTCGGGCATGGTGTGTCACAATATGACAATCGGGGAAAAACACGGGGAAAAACTTTTTGTCTCCCACTTTTGATCCAGAGTGAGACATCATGACACCTGCTGAGCAGATTGACTTGAAACTTGGTTCAGATACTTCAGATCCCCCTGGGGATGAGTTCCAAAGATTTTTGTGACCCCCCCCCCCATGAACTCCAACAACCTAAATTTCCACTTCTACATGACCAATCCTAAAAATTCAGATTGCCGTAAAAAAAGAAATATGTGAGCATTTTAGTTCCCTAAAAAGATTGAACCCTTACCAACTTGGACACCCCATAAAGTTCCTTCTGCTGCCAAACGGAAGCCAAATAAAAACCTGAAATGAATTTTTATGAGGACCATTTATGCTCCTCAGTGGATTTATGCATTTGATTTTAAAGACTCCCTGAACTCCATCCGATGTTACACACGTTTATTTTTCTCTCACTGTAGTTACACCATCAAAGAAAACCTTTCAAATTCTAGCGTACTTACTTGAAAGACATCTTACCAGAAACTGCATATATTACGAGGCACAACCTAAATTTAGGTTCTGGCAAATCCAGGAGGTGGTAGAAATTGGGTAAAACATAGTTATCAAGACGGACAACGATGGGTGGATTTTCACATTTAATAATAGACAAAAATGTTCTGTCATTTTTTTTTATGTACATCAGTAATTACAAGTTCAGTATGCTATTATCCTCAACTTTTACATGTAGTTTCATCAGCTTCTAGTAATGCTTATTTATCTTCACACTGCTGTCTTAAATACAAAATATGCTATATACTGCAGTCACATTTATAAAAGCCTGGAGAGGTTTGCCATAAATGTTTTTTTTTTTTTTTTTTTAAACCATTCAACACATTTCATTCACAATACTTTCTCATTATTTACAAAAAAAGAGCAACTGCTAAATTATACATATTAACAAACCACTTCCTCAGTATATATAATGCCACTATACAGAGAGAGAGAGAGAGAGAGAGAAAAAAAAAAGAGGAGGGGTAATGCCTGATTTTACAATGACCTTATTCCGATGCTTTAACCTGTGTATCAAAGCATTTTAAATACATATTAATGCTGCCAGTGTTTGAGGAAATAAACTCTACTTGTATTGTGAATATTAGGAAGATTCCCAGTAAATAATCACACTTTATAAATATGTATCAGTTAATACAGAGATTAATACGTTGAAATAAGGCCACTGTAAAGTTAAAGCGTTACCCGATAAAGTTTGAGGCTTGGAAAGCGGGGTGAGACAGAGGGAGTTGATCTCTTTAAATGGAAACAAATTCGACGGGTATTTATTGGGTAAGTTGGCTCGATGGCAGACAGTGTACAGAGTTCCTACACATTTCCCTTTGCAAACTGTCACACTCCCCTCTCAGATATTTTGAAATGCTCGGGGGGCCCTTCACACTCTGGCAGCTCCAAAAGGTGGCGAAAGGTAATCATCTGGAAAATCTGAACTTTAGGGCGATTTACTTTAGGGAATCCTGTAGTGCAATATCAGAACAGTGCACAGAGTTAAGTTCATGTTAACTAACAGGGCTGTGTTTTGATGCGTTAAACTGAAGGGAGAAAATCAGGCGATTTAGTCTTAGTGCGCCTAGCTTTCTCTGGACAGGGCGAAGGTTTGTATTGTGCTCTTAAGTTTTGATTTGTCCCTTCTATGGGGGTCTCAGTTAGGAAGGCTGGGATACTAGACTGCACAGGGTGTTCATTTGAAAAACTGACTGGATGCTCTAGCTGTTCCACTTCCTGCCTGGCCAGTGCAACGCCCCAGTTCCGTCAAAAATAGACCTAGCGTTTATTTTTAGCGGAGCAGAGCGGAGAACTGCTGCTGGGTTGCGCGGCGTCGCGTCTGCCAGAGTCACAAGCCTCGTCTTGAGCCGCTGCGATCGCTCCTGCGGCCGTGGTGGAGCCGGAACACGTCACAGACGCACCTGGTGGAATTTAGGAGTAAAGTCTGATTTATGAATCTGCGGAGGCTCCACGCAGAGCTTTTCTACGTAAGTGGCCTGAAGTTTATACTCGCGCGTTGGTGTGTGCGTCGTTCTAGTGCATCTCTTTAGGAGAGTAGCAGGGACAAAGTTAAATACAATGCATTTTAGTGAGTAACACTGACCTCCGCAGGGCATCTTTAACCCTCATGTTGTCCTCGGGTCAAATTTGACCCGTTTTCAAAGTTTTTTTTATATCAGAAAATATGGGACGTTGATAAAGCGCCGAAAATGTAAAAAACAAACGCACACAAAAAAAAAAAAAAAACACGACAAAACGTTAAAAAAGCATGATAATAAAAAACGGTTAAAACCGCAAAAAAAGTGTCAAAAATGTCAAAAATAAGCACAAAAAAACTGAAAAAGTGACAAAAACATTGGGAAAAAGCTGAAAATAACGCCAGGAAAAGCGATTACAATGTTGAAAAAAGTGACCAAAACAATGGAAAAAAAAAACTGACTGAAACATTGAGATAGGGAAGTTGACGGGAAGACAACACAAGGGTTAACAAAGCTGGGATACGGCTGAAAGCGTTCAGTAAAAAGTCAAATGAAGCCGGCATCTGAAAGTACAAACAGGATCGTAGGAGTAAAACTAAACTCGAGTTTAGTTGGAAGCCACAGAAATACTGAGAGCTAAACACAACGTGATTTCTAGTCACCAGCATGACGACACAAGCTGAGCAGTCATTTAAGCAAAAGTCAGGATTTGAAGGAGGAAACGGTCACAGGTTGGCTGTGGCTCCTGTTAAGCAGGGCATTGTATTTATCACCATCAAGGTTAATGTGACAATTTATCGGGATTTAGATTTTGGGTCACGTTGTCCAGCCCTGCCATAAAGGGTCTCATTTAGTCCCACCCTAACAGGTGTAACACAACTAAAAGGACAGCGTGGGAGATGTCAATCAAGCACCTGAAAAGACGCCGAATCAGCTAAAAATAAATGAAAACGCCTGTGTGGGAGGACCAGGGGTGAAAAGTCTTGAATAGCTGTTGAAACTGCAACTTTTTTCCCCTGCATAGTCCTAATCACTTTTGATGCTTTGAGACTTTGCAGACCGGTGTAGGAACCGAGCGTGAGGTTGCTGACAACAGATTGGGGTCAAATAGTATTTACAGATAATAGAGGTTGGGTTTTCATCCTCTGCCAATCTTGCGAAATGAATAAGACTGGCCACACAGGACGACTAAATAAAATAAATAGTTTGGTTTGTCAAAGAAGTGTGAACTTAATCAAAGCATAGAGATAAAAAAAAAAAAAAAAAAACCTCTACGATGAATATGTAGACACTATCAGACCCAGGATCTGCTTGTCTGAACCGTCAAACAGAAAAAAGGATTTGCAGTTTGCGATGCTGTGGCCAGGCCGCAGACCTTGCATCTTTCTCGATACATCGCCAACGAGACAAACAAGCTCTTGCGCGGTCTGACCCGTGACCCCTCAGTCACTGTGCTGTCTGTGTTAGCCACTGAGCTGCCTTGTCACCACATCAGGCTGCTGGGACTTACAAACCGTCCCCAGGGACCTTCAGTTTACACATTTACCTTGGCTGCACAGACACGATTTCAGTTTACATTCATTTACAAAAGAAAAAGAAAAAAAAAAACAGAAAAAGAAAATACCCAATCTTCATTCTTTGACAAAATGATTACTACAGTACATTTGAATCAGCCCTAAAACAGATTGTTATATGAATATGAATATTTCTTTGCCAAATGAGATATCTGCTTTGTGTGAAACTAAATAAAGATTGCAACAGAAGATGACAGCAGTTACAGTGTCACTGGATAGTGTTACCGGTGGCGGTTAATGCAATAATGTGATTTTTTTTAAATTTATTTATTTATTTATTTTAAATAGCATTGTAGAATTAAACATTCCTCCTACAGAAAATCAAATATACGAGGAGTTGGCTGATGTCAGAGCTGCTCCTGTTAGAGTGCTGCGGATGCTGCAGAGTACATGTACACCTCAGGCATTAGTGTCAGGAGCACATCACCCATTTGATGATGGGTGATGTGACTTTGCAGGTTATGGTTGTCGCCTCTCTCTTCAGCTCACGGTCACATTTCTACTCCAAATAAGTGTTAATTGTTGCTTTTGTTTTAAAGCTGCTTGGAGTACCACGTTTGCCAAATCTGGGCGTCCCATTAATTAGCCAAGCAGGTTAAAACAAAAGGGAAGAAAATAAAATATTTTGCAAAAACCCAGAATCAAAATTTGACTTAAGTCAATAAAGTGGTACCATTTCTGCCCAGGCTGAAGAATATTGTTGCCTCCGCCGAGCCACAGAGCATTGTACATCCCTCCCTACAAGATTTTTTGGAATTGAATAGCACCTCCAAACGATGATTGGTTACCTGCCAAACAGACCGGTAGACAAACATAAAACGTCTGCACACCTGAGAAGAAGCAGAGTGACAGCTGTTCCTGGGCTGAAACAGTGTTTAATAAAATGTGTTATGCAACTCAGAAGTACTTTTTGTGGGAGGTTTCCTTTGCAATTTGTAATCATGTGGACAAACTGACCAACCGCAGACCAGACTCTCTTATTTTCAGCTGATGGTTATCTTTTCACCATCAAGTCTCTGCAGAAGCTTCAAAACCTGAACGGGGCATTATAGCTAAACGCTGTTGCTTAACTGGAGAAAAGATTTAAAAAAAAAAAAAATAAATAAAATAAAGAAAAAAAATAAGATTGATAATGAAGAGTGAGGGCCCTATTTTAACGATCTAAGTGCACGGCGTGAAGCGTATGGCGCAGGTGCGTTTAGGGCGTGTCCAAATCCACTTTTGCTGGTTTGACGGCGGAAAAAAAGGGTCCGTGTTCCGGGTGCATGGTTCTAAAGGGTTGTACTTAGTGTCTTCATTAATTCATAGGTGTGTTTTGGGCGTAACATACAATAAACCAATCAGAGATCATCTCCCATTCCCTTTAAAAGCCAGGCGCGTTTGGACGTTGGAGCATTGCTGTTCTGATGGAGGATTTGCACTGTAGTATTTTTATTTGTAATCTTTTGCATGTGTGTGCTGCTGCGCGTCCCTGTGTGTGTAACAAGCATAGTGTGCGCGTGCTGTGCACGAGCCTAGGAGTATTTTACTAATTTGCTGTTAAAATAACAATGAAATGCTGCGTTACTGACTTTAGACCAGGTTTTTGTTGGTCAACGGCGCGATCACTTCCCGCTGCCTCAAGATAGCAATATGCCCAGAATTCACCTGAACACACCTCCCTGTAAGACCAGCACGCCCACGGGCGCACAGATGGGCGCAGGTGCATTTGCTATTTAAACGACGCGGGCGCTGGACGGGAAATTGACAACTGCGTTGGTCTTAAACTGGCAGACACTTGCGTCGGGCTTTGTGCTGCGCCGGGTGCAAGACAGGGCCCTGAAAGTGAAGTGCTCCGATTCGTCTATGAACAGCGTTGACTCCTTAACACTAGCTGGGGTTCGCTGAGTGAAGTTGTGAGCACATCCAGCACTCTATAATTACAGAATGTCAACTTTGTTCATGCTTTCTGCTCTGACCTTTTCCCAGTGCTAAAAGTGTGCCCTTTAACCAGACGGTGAGCAGTTCTAGTATACTGAACACATGCGAGAGCCTGGAACTAAAGACAACGCATTCTTTAGTGCAGAAGGCGAGTTATTAAATTGTTCCATTACTGTACTTCATCCAAGGGCGGGAAGTTAATTTAACTTTATTTAATAACTTTATGAGGCAAGAGGACATATATTTTCTATACTGGTGCGTGCCTCTGCCTCTAGTCAAAGACCTGCAGGTGTTATATTATGCAACTTCAATTGTTAAAAGATGACCATTAAGGACTAATTCAAGCCTGCTCTGATATTCAGTGCTGTAGAGGGGAAAAACGAAAAGGCAAGACAGACAGATGTGACACCCTGATGCCCTTAAAACTGAAAATTACTTGTGACATTTCAAAGCAACAGCTCTGTTTCCAACTAGCAGCCTGAGTTTTTTTTCTTCCTTTTTGTGTCTTGTTTTCCCTCATTTTCCCTAGTTGACAAAAAGAAGTAATGTTTCTTTATAAATGGACCAGTGATTTCAGATAAGGACTGTGGAAAGGGCAGGTAGAGCAGATATAAAAGGAAGGGGAAATAGGAAAAACCTCACACAGGGAGCACAAAAACAGAGTAAGCCCAAGAGACCAGGCAACAAGATAATTTCAAGAGGCAATTTTAAGAAAAAGCGATGAATGCTCTTGTTTCTTGTCATTTTTTGGTTTCGTTTTTTGAATCAATACCCGAGGTCTTTCATGAGATGTGGCCAATTCAAAAGTCCCGTTTAATAAAGGAAACAGACGCTGACACGTGCATTGTGGCTGCTTACTCTGCTAATGTATGTGTGTGTGCTTCGTGTTCAGAGTTGTCTGCCTGGTACAGTTGAAATGTTGGGCATTAGAAGCTCCACTGTAGCATCAATATGAACACAGACGTCATTGCTGTGGGGGCTAATTGGGCAGCCGTAGACAGCTCAGGGACACGGAACAATCGCCATCGAGCGGCAAGGGGGAGAGCAACGGGATTTCTGGCACTGGGGGAAGGACATGCGTTGAATTTGGGGACACGGGAGCAGCAATTAGACGCTATGGATTTCTTAGGCAACGATCACAGAGGATGCTGTACCGTTGCCCCGGCTCCCCTCACGCAGATCAGCCTAATCACTTCATTCTATCAGAGTCACAAGATCTATAGGAAGCCTGTTTCAGATGGGCTTAAGGCACAGCACTGCCAAAAGGACAATCATTAAACACCGGAGGGTTTTCTCACCACCACCTGCTCTGCTGTATGTGTGAGAGCCATGCGTGTGCACCTGTGTGTGCACACGGCGTTGGCTTTCGTTGCAACTGAAGGAGTAATTGGCTGGAAAGGTTTCAATCGCCGCTGGCTTACTATCCAGCCTGCCCGCCAGCCAGCGCGGATAAGATGTTGCTGTGGTCTTGTTTTGTACTCGGCCATGCTGCCAGAGAGGTGGGCAAGGTGGTTGGCTCGGCAGCCAGTTGGCCACAGAGACTGAGAGAGACCGGGGCGGAGACAAAGCTTCAGACAGGCCGCAAAGAAGACAGGGGAAGAAGACACAGCGGCTGATTAGAAATGTGACAGACTCTTTGGATGGGCTTTGGCTGCACGGCTAGCCTCCTACAGTGGATCCTCATTAAAGGAAGTCTGAACATGCCGTTAGCTTGCTTGGAGGCCAAACTGCACGAGCCTCCGGTGACAGTAGCCCTCAGTACTGAGCTGTGAATGTGAAAGCAGGCGACAATGGGCTACAAATGGGTGCAAGGGCTTGGAAAGTTGGTTTTTGGAAGTGTGTGTGTGTGTGTGTGTGTGTGTGTGTGTGTGTGTGTGTGTGTGTGTGTGTGTGCAGTTGGAACATGTCCAGTTTGTTCCTGCCTTCAAAATAAAACAATACAAAACAAAAAAAAAAAACAATAACTTAAGTAAAATGAAAAACATCGAGGGTTGCAAAGTCTCTGGATTTTTCAAAACTACGAGACGAGGATCTCTTCTAGCAGCAAGCCGCGGCCGCCTCGACTCTAACGAGGCGGTGCCGACAAATGTTTTTCTGAGGGGAAGGGCTGAAGTCAGCACCCGCTCGCTCTGTCCCTCCCTCCCTCCCTCCACTGCTCCCCAACTTTGTGTCCAGTTTTGGTCATTCTGTTCGCGGGGAGCCATAGTTCCCGTAGGAGGAAAACGGAGGGGAAGCCCGCTGAGGCTCCAGTCCACCGGACGACTCGGCCCCTCACCAAAATGTTCTAGTCCTGCATCCCAGCATGCACCTCTGCCTGCCACAGCGGAGCTGGCGGGAGTCTCTGAAGGAGGGGGCCGAAGCGGGGGGCTGATGGGAGAGCATCGGGTGGTGGGGTGGCAGAGGAGGACGGGGGAGGGGGGCGTGGTCAGATACAGGTGGATGGCTGTGCGGTGGGCTGCTGTTTGCGGTTCCTCAGGCCTCCAGACTTTTCCTTGTAGCCCACACACATCTGCTGGGAGACGTCCACCAGCGCACTGGCCACTGCCAGACCTGCACAGGCACACACACAAATATTACAATTAGGTGGAGATGATGCAGAGATGTATATGCCATTGATTTCTTATTTCATGATCTAGACGTTAGTGTTATAGTAGTCGAGATCGGCCTTGGTCTCGAGACCACTTTTTGAAGGTCTCGGTCTCGTCTCGGAATCGACCACATTTTTACTCGGTCTTGTCTCGGTCTCGGATGAAGAGGACTCGGGATTTTATTTCAAGACCGGTCAAGACCACAACTTCAGGGATATCACTTAATTGCCTGTGCATTGTCTGATTTAGGTTTTAACATCATTACTGTGATTGGATGTATAACTTCCTGCTTCAAACGAAACCAATAACTTTACTCGTTTCTAATTTGAAATGTGTTACTGTTAACCCCCCCCCCCCTTAACACTTACAAGAAAGTGAATGCAGGAGACAGGAGAAGATGTCAGCCAAATCGTCGCGAATAAAATGTGGCTACCTAAACCTTGGTCTTGTCTCGATCTTGATACACTCTGGTCTTGGTAATGACTTAGTCTGAGTTTAGGTGGTCTTAGTCTCGCATAGCCAGACCTTCCTCCACAACGCTGCGGAGGAGGGTCTGGCTGGTCCACACAGCATTTTGGGATGGGAGGAAAATGTGCTCTGGTTTATTGGCAACCAATCACAATCGTCTTGGGATTTTGGTTTTCCAGAACCCTTCTGGAGCTGTATTACAACCATCTGCAACTTTAAGAAACCAAAAATATCAACCATTTATCCAGCAATCAAAAGCTCTCCTGTGTCTTCGATTGATTAATACTCTAATGCACTTTTATTCCTTTCATTTTAATTCACTATCATTTGCAGCCCGAAACACTGACATGTTTATTTCTACACTGGAAAAGGTCACACTCACATATTATAGTCACACAATCATATAGAAAATACATGTAAGGTAGGAAATGTTTGATTATGTTATGTGTTGATATATCATTATCCCATTTTTAATCATTGAAATATGAATATTTGCAGAAGCCT
Source organism: Sander lucioperca (assembly GCF_008315115.2). NCBI lineage: Eukaryota > Metazoa > Chordata > Actinopteri > Perciformes > Percidae > Sander > Sander lucioperca. The sequence continues at coordinate 6,831,832 of NC_050190.1, read as the reverse complement.
CACAAATCCAGTATCAGCTGGGCTATACTTTAAATGTGGGACTAATCACTGCAGTAACTGCACTGAAACTGTATTTCGTGTCTATTATTCTTGACTTTTTCTATTCCCTTTTGACTTTCCTGATTGATTTTCTTTGTGTGCTTTTGTTTTTCTGCCTTATGTAAAGTAGTTTTTGGGATAAACAATTTATTTATTTTTTTAATCAACACACAAAACAAAGCATTCACAACATGAACAAATCCCCTCCACCCACCCAGACAAAACCAAGAAAAGATGACACAATAACCACACTATTCAAAACCATACAACAAAATGATACCACAATAGAGAATAAACTGTAAAATATGTATAAATGACAAGCCCATGACCAATGACCATAAGCCCATCATACACGTCTCTCCCCAGCACAAAGCCCCTCCAGAAAGCTCAGGTACTTTCCACATTTTCTAGTGTAGACATCCAATCTGGTAAACCGTTTATATGACTTTTTTTTAGCCACCACCTTAGCCATCTCACAAGCCCACTCCTGGATTGATGACACCCCTTCATTCCTCCATCCTCTTAAACTAGTCTGTCTGGCTATCATTAAACTGGTCTGGACCCAGCTTCTTATGTGCTTATCCATCACGCTTAGGATTGACAAGAACAAATAATCTTGGGCTGAATGGAACCTGAGTCCCTGCAATCCGACGTAGGTTATCATGTATCCCGGTCCAAAATTCCTGGACTTTCTTATGTCAAGTATTTTAAATGCCCTTTGTGTTTGAAAGATGTTGTACAAATAAACTTGCCTTGTCTGCAGTATTAGCACCCCCTCTATTACAGCGTATTGTGGGTCAATAATGTCAACAGCATAAAATAAATTTAAAAAATCTAGCATGCATACTGTATTTTTGGTATGCACTTAATTTTGTCAGTTTTTCACCACCACCATGTACAAAGCCTATTTAGAATTAGTGTGTAGTGTAAGATTCTCACACACACACACACACACACACACACACACACACACACACAGGAGGTGAGATCATAGACTGGCAGTGCAGGCAATCATTCACTTATACCACACTTCATTAACATTTATTATTACTCTCTGAGCCATGAAATTCCAATAAAGTCCATTTATCTCCAATGATTGATGCATTTACCGCCATCGAGTACACACGGCCAACAGCGGAATATAAGCTCCCAGGAAAGAAGGATCACATCCTCTGAAATCAGACCGTCTGAGAGTTTTCAGTGAAACAGGCTGCAACTATTAGCTTGTTTCTTGATCTAAAAGTGGGTGCGGGATGGTTCAAAGCAATCAAATGAGGCTCAGATACGAATCAGAGATCATATACGGCGCTGACCCCCTCTTGGATGTTTGGAGAGTTAGGAGGGCGGCCATTTTTGGAACAAGCTTAACTGTAAACAGATGTGCTGTGAGGTTGTGACGCTGATGACAGTCAGCAGCCTGCGGATTCCAAACGAACGCGGCCAGATGGGAAACGAGTTAAAAGCATTAGAACAGGAGACCCTGGCGGGCATGAGGAGATGGTAGGAACACGGCTAACATGGGCTCAACAAAAGCTGCCCGAGGGAAAGCTCCACCGAGAGCTGAGGCGGTTCTGTTATGACAAAAGGACTACGTGGTAATTAATAAGGGCCTGGGGCATGCTGATGGTCTGGGGCCTGCAACTGTGGGAGGCAAAGAGCCTATAAAACACAGAGGGGGAAAAAAAAGACAGAAAAGGAATCAAGTTGAGTTCTTGTTTGAGTCCTTAAAGAAGATAGAAAAGAAGAAAAAATAACTTGTAAGAAGAGACAAGTGAAGTGCTTATTCCGGGGTCCTATCAGACTGTCTTGGAAAGAAAGATAAGGGATACAGATGAAGGACAGATGGGAATGTAAAGAGAACAAGTGACACAGAAGAAGATGAAAGGAAGAAATGGGCTCAATCCTCAGTGCTATCAGAAAGAGGGAGGCAGAGGAACATCCGGGAAATGCAAGAAAAGACAAAAGACTGCACTTTAAACCCAGACCTCACAGACGACAAGGAAGGGACGAGAGAGGAGAAAAAAAACCAAGAGGAAAAATGAAACTCGGGAAAAGAGAAGAGTTGCAGAATGCTTCTGAGCATAGCGAAAGAAGACGACATGCATGACACAGAAACACAGATGAGAGGGGAAGCAACAAACAAGCTGCAGACTTCATTTCACCACACAGGGCTGACAGGACAGAATAAAGGAAGACAACGGGGGGAGGGTGGGGGGGGGGCGCACTACAGCATCTTTAAAAGTCAATACATCCTTGCCACAATAATGGTGCAACCATAATGACTGTAAACAAATGAGGCCATGGTCAACATGATTGGTAGCCTAGTTTTATGATTTTGTCAGCCTCTCTCGACACATATTCCATAATCTCTGATTCTTCTCATCTGTCACTGAGGATCGTCAGTCCATGGTGTTTAGTTTTATGTAAGAGGATTTCACTGTCTGGAAAACTAAAATAACATTTTTGTTCTGTTTGCACAGAACAACTTGCAACGCAGAGAGAAATTCCTGTGAAATTAATCTTTATGTCAAAATGTTATATAAAGTGTAGAGACTAACAGAAACTGCAAATACTTATCCTTATATATTGTATGTGAGACCAAGTCCTTACTATATGAATGGCTGAATTAATCAGTTGGCCCTGGGGCAAAAATCTGACCTCCCCAGAGCAAACAGCAGACTATACTGTAGGTGGCAGCTTCATTAAATGCCTACAGACCAAGTAGTCTGGAATTGACAGACCTTTATCTCCACAGCCCTGTGGAGTAAGGTCTGGCTACACCACACATACATTCTGGGATAGAAGAAAAAAACGCTCTGGGTTGTTTGCAATTCTTCAAACCAATCACAATCATCTTGGGCGGCGCTAATCTCCGGACGCAGAGACAGAGGCTCTGCAAAACAGTCTCAGAAAGGAACTTGTTTTGGTGGAATATTTGCACCCGGCAAAAGAAAATACAACGTACAATATTAAATGATGTAAACCGTTCACACAATACAGTAATGTGAGCTATTTACATTAGCTGGACAAATGGTTAAACCTCATTTGCTCAGCCCAGTGTATCGCCGTGTGTACTTCGTCCACAGCAATCCCACCAATCGCTCCCAAAACTTCCCAAATGCCGTAAACATATTCTGTGTAAATCTTTACAATCATTCCCCGAAAGAACCAAGCAGGCCTGCCTTGTTGCACAATCCAATGTTCTTCAAAACGTGCAATTTTCAGCGTGTGGCTTGCTAGCTCGAAGTTTGTTGTTTCCTGATGCAAACAGAGTTTGGGAAATCAACATACATCCGGTGAGTCAGGCAATTATCCTGGAAATGTACTTCCTTTGATCCGGACTATCAAATCTGTAACTTGCAGTAGCTACTGCAGGCTTTTCTTTTATGAGGCAATTATCCTGGAAATGTACCGTCGTTGATCCAGACTACAGACCCATATTTCTCCAGGAATATGCAAAATATGTAGTTTTATGTATAGTAGTGTATTTGCTCTTCCGTGGTTTTTTTTCGTTTACCTGCCCAGTTAAGTACACCAGGAGTTTACTTAAATATCACTTGCCTGATGGCTTCTACTCTCTGCTGTAGCGCTACCACTGCGTCGACGTCACTTCTGTGATTTGGGAAAAACCTGTGCATCCCTTTAAGTAATAATTCAGGATTTACCTTAATCCAGGTTGTTTAATGATGATGGTGCAAGGTGGAAATTTCATGAATGCAATAATTAAACTGCCAAAGAGGTCTGGTGCCCAGTGGCCCACTGCGTCTGCTTTATAGACCAGCCTGGCTGCATCTGAAAACCTATGGGTTTTTTTTTTACTTTCTTGGCCTTTTAGTTCATTTCTTGCAGTCCATAAAACACTGTTTTTCTCTGAATAGCTCTCCAGAGTGGATGACTCTGAAAACACTGCTCTCACATTGTAATAGGGAAGAGAAAAATGAAGCTTCTCCAAAACAATGACAACGCCCCTGCACAGTCAGAAGTACAGGCACGCAGCCACCTTTCTGTCATCTTCGACTCTCTCCGAGATCCCTCATTGTTACTGCCAAAATATGTGATGACACAATACAGGTGTTGATATGTATTTACGTTTCTGTTATCAGATGATTTATTTTTACAAGTGCAAAATAGTTTTAGATTTGACTGATGGACTGCTGCAGCAGCACAGGAATGACTGTTTACCTGGTTAAGGGATGGCACTTACAAGCCACAATTAAATCACTTTGATTTATATGTATAGTTGTCAGAGAGCAAAAAAACAGATACATCTAAGATGTGAATAATAACAACAACTAAATAGTGTTCAGCTACGATGAAACCACCTTAACCAGAGGAAAACCCATTTAACTAGCTGAGACAATAGGAGTACCCAGGCTGTCTGTCACCAGATGAAGGCTGTAACAAATCATTTTGTTGTGCGGGAGGAAAGGGTTTAATTTTGCTGTTGTTATGGTGTTTCAGTGTGTACTGAAAACAACCTATAATGTGTGGAGAGAAGTCATCTGCAGATGTAATGTGTTGTAGGTTGTATCGCCCTACTGTGGACATGGTGTGAAATTCTAAAGGAAGGATAACATGGTAGAAATAAAGCTGAACAAAAGAGAGGGAAGAGAAACACATTAAAGAAGTGTGGCGTGTAAACGTGCCTATTCTCTAACTATGACTAAAGCTTCATAAGACAGAGGAATGAAGGTGGATCAAGGAAAGGCGTTGTAAAAAAAAAAAAAAAAAAAAAAGAACAATCAAACAAAGACAGATGACGTGAGGAAAAAAACCAAGTGGCTGCGTCTTACCAGACTGTCCTGGAGGAGGGATGCCGCCGGTGCCCCTGGGTAACCGCACAAAGATGGAAAGCACGGCGGCTTTGTTGCCAAAGCAAGGCTCGAGGGCGATGGGTTTTGGGACGGACTGCGGAAAAAACAAGAAACAAAAACAAAATTACACATCACAAGCCTACCAAATCCTGGTGAACACACACCATTTTCAAAGACATGGATAACGGAGGCTTTGCTGTTACTGTTCTTGTTTGTGTCAGCAACACGCACAGCAACCACAAAAAAACAACTTGAGATACACAGACTGATCTGCAGGCACAAATTGGATTCCCCTCCTCCCAAAATCCCTCACTGTGCACAATTTCGTGACAATGCTGCCTGTGTGCAGCGCGGGCCCGCGACTGGATATCAAGTGGTGGCCCTGGGAGTGGAGATTTGTGTCGGCAGTGCTGGCGGTGCACTCCTGTTGCTGCAGGCTGCCTGACACACCTGACTCTCTAATACCAATATCTCCTGTTTATCAGCAACTCATCCATATGTGGGGATGAGTTTCCCGCCTGTAAACACTGGCCGGATCCGCTGCTGCGCGCCTCGTACAATATTCATGGATTTAACTCGACGGAGGACATGGATATGGAGAACACCGCCACCTCAACCGCATACAGATCGCTTGCTATCTCTTTCTCGCCATCTATCTCGCTCTGTGTTTCCAATTCCTGAGACGGACAGGAAACTGGGCCACGGCATCACATCACACACTCCTGGCACAGCCTCTCAATATGTGCTCACACACACACACACATATCTCCAAACACAAGTTCAATCCCTTCCCACGCCAGTCTTTATACTCTGGAGAGTTGAGCTTAACGCCCCAAGCAGCAATGCCGCAGGAGTGTGACACACACACTGCAACACAGTTTTCACACTCTGAACATAACTGTATATATATATATATATATATATATATATATATATATACACACACACACACACAGTGTAAGTGTACACACGGGATCTGACCCATTTTACACAATTATTCTCTGCTCTGTCTCTGAGGCTTACCTTTCATACCAGCAGGATACACAGGCTGTCACACAGGTAGCTGGGGGAGTGTGTGTGTGTGTGTGTGTGTGTGTGTGTGTGTGTGTGTGTGTGTGTGTGTGTGTGCGCGTGTAGATTCAGTGCAGCTGATGTTGTAACAGAGGGGGATTCTCTATTTGTTTATGCCCCTATGTGTCTGCCTGTTTATAGTACGTGTGTTTTCCCATGTGTAGCCTATCTGTGCAACTGGCTGTGTTGGTGTACGATCTGACAGAGAAGGGCATTTTATCCTCTGCTATTGGCACTGGATGTGTGTATATGTATAATAAACCCTTTCAAACAGGCTCTTTACTCAGGAAATTTGCTGGTAAAGTCCATTTAATGTCTGAATAAGCCCCCAAGTCAGTTTTCCGTAAAAGCCATGGCTGCAATCTTACTGGGTCAGACATTTTAACATTTCTATAACACCTCCAACACAGCCGTGCCTTCTGACGCTGGACCTAAGGTTCTCAGAAGATATTCTTGGCTCTTGTGAGTTGCAGAGAAGGTGTTAAGGGCAGTGTTGGGCAGTAACACATTACTACTAAGTAATATATTACTGTAATTGTATTAATTTCCCCAGCAACGAGTAGTGTAAGAGATTACAATTTCCAAAACGGTAATTATATTACAGTTACTAATCCAAGTAACGCTGCGTTACCAGAATGTGATTTGTTTTTTTGATTTAGGTAGACTTTTTTTATATCATGATGTGACATGTACACTTAGCGTGCTGCAGGTCAGGACCAGGGCAGGTTACATCACGTCAGCTACTAGCCAAAAAGCTAAACCAAGGATGGAGGATGACGGCGAGAGGAATACTTTCAACAGCTGGAAGTATTGTCATCATATAAAAGCTTTGATCCGCGTGGAAACATGGATGACATCCAACATGTCACTGTGAGCAGAGCAGCGTCCCTCTCCTCTCTCACCTTGTGCACGCTGGCACAGCGAGTTACCACGGTTATGGGAATCTGCGTCACCAGATCCTTTTTATAATGTAAGCCTATGTGAAACTCTCTGGGGCAGCGACAGTAATATAGTAATATAACGAGTAACGTAATGTTTTGATACTAAGTAATAAGTAAGGTTATATTGTATCGTTTTTTTAAGGAGTACTAAGTAATAAGTAACGTATTACACTTCCTGAGTAACTTGCCCAACACTGGTTATGGGTAGTCTCGCATTGCCAGACTAGTCCACACAGCTTTCCAGGATGGGAGTAAAACGTGCTCTGGTTTATTGGCGTTTCTTTAAACCAATCACAATCGTCTTAGGCGGTGCTAAGAGCCGGATAGAGCCACGGTGCCTCTGCACAACAGCCTCATGCATAATAGGAAGGAACTTGTTTTGGTGGAACATGTGTACGTTCAAAAGTAGTTTTAGTCGTGCAACAGAAAACTCAGATTGGACAGATAGTCTAGCTAGCTGTCTGGATTTACCCTGCAGAGATCTGAGGAGCAGTTAACCATAGTCCTTCTCATGTCGGATCAGCGAATCGCCTACATTTGACAATGTCATTAATACCAACTGCTTACAGTATGAATACCCAGCATAAAGCTTTGCAAACAGCATTGGAGGAATTTCGTATGAACTGAGAGTCATGATTTAATGTCTGGGATCAGAATGTAACAGGGAGCAGAATGTTGCTGTTCAGGGACAATTATGTAAAGATTAAATATGTTTGAAAGCCAGTTACTTTGGTAGATAATAAAGCCAGCTAAATTACAAATGTCATGTCCGAAAGGGGCTGTATGTGTGATTGCAATACGAGCGCCTGTCTGAATGTGTGTATATTGTTATATTGCTATGCAGCTGGACAGAAAAGGTTATTAGGAGGTTGTGTTTGTGTGTGTATGCTTTGCATGCATGCCTCGGAGCTTGCAGCAATTTTCAGCTGTGTTGATCCTGCACTCACATGCATGCAGCATTACCCCAAGAACTGACAGGGGGAATAGTTCAGATGCAGACAAATGGGCCTGTAGAGTGGCAGACTCGCCTGCTGGAAACACTCCAGTCAAACCAGCAGCAGAATCAACAACACACGGAAAAAAGCAAACATTCAGACACATGTTTGGATACCAGAGTTATGTACAGCGTCTCAACTCTGACACGCTGGCATTTTAAAAATAAATCATTCATCACGGTGCTTTGACTTTGAGAAATGAGCGTGATTAATGTAAACAAAGAAAGAAAGGGGTCACTGCTTTGTTTTATGGCCTCTCCATGGCCTTAAACTCCTTGGTTTTCTTTCCGTCTCTCGTCAAGTCAAGTTTATTTAAAAAGGCCAAAATTAAGACAAGTCTGTCCCAAAGGGTTTTACAAATAAAGAAAAACATTCAATTTCACTCCCTTCCTTTTTTTCCTCTCTATTGTTTCTTTCTTTTTTCCTATATTGCTTCCATGTACAGACTTTTAGCAGTGCATTTTACAACATCAACAGTAATTCTAAAAGAAATTTTAATTGCATTTAATTATATATTCAAAATATAGGCTACCACTAATAATGGTTGTCATAAACAAACAAGACCATTGCTGAGAAGATTGGCATCACACACACACACACACACACACACACACACACACACACACACACACACACACACACACACACACACACACACACACACACACACACACACACACACCTATATTTACGCTCCTGAGCAAAGTAAAAAGTAATAAATACAGAATGATACCAGAGGGACGAGTAACAACAATATCCAGAACAGTAAGAGGGACAGCTCTTTAAAAAAAAAAAAAAAAAAAGTTGTCTTAACCCTTGTGTTGTCTTCGGGTCAAATTTGACCCGTTTTCTAAATGTCTATATCAGAAATATGGGTTTCTTTGTTACTACTGTGACGGCTCCTAGGCCTATTAAGTCCCTTTGGTTGCTGGGATCTGGGGATTGGCTAATAAGGACTGATGATTGACACCTGGATCAACTGATTGCTCACATGTCTATAAATAGGAGTGCTTGGGCAGTCATTCTCTCTCTCCCTCCTCGAGGTTGCTTGGTTTTTTTGGATTTAGTTACTTTTGCGTTCTAGCCTTGATACATCTACAGACATCCATACATTACACTCATCCATACATTACACACATTACTGATTAACTGACTGCACGTTTATCTTTATTTAAATAAATTGGATTTAATTGAGCAAACATGTGTGTCTCCACCTTTTGTCATGCCTTTGAGCCAGGTCATGGCACTACCTAATTGTAATTACCCAAAAATAACACAGATGATTCCATACAACGCGCATCGCAACTACGACAAAAGATCGGATCTCTACATTCATTGAATTTTGGGTGTTTTTTAGCATTTAAAAAAAATAAATCTAAATGTTTCGAAACAATATCCTGACTGAACGTTGACATAAGAATTTCAATTTTGACCTGGGAGGACGACAAGTGCGTGGTCCAATGGAAGACAACAAGGGTTAATTATGAGAAACACTAGAACCAACAACACCACCGATGTGAATGAGAAGCTAAATCATTAGCCTGACACCAGAACAGACCAAATCGCAATTGGGAGTTAATCTGGTACCAAACGACCAAAACTATCATAGGCTGAGAGGGTTCACCACGTCAGACTGAAGATGTCATCCAACACAATGATAGGGATCTCTGTCTTCCACATGACGTGAAATGCAAGCACATGGGCGCGTTGCTAGGTTTCCTTTGAATCCCATACAAGAAAGGCAGACTGCACCACTGATGTAAACATCTATAGAAAATAGCTATTACAGAATGCAAAAAAATACATGGAATGGCTATTGCTGAAAAAAGGCTGTCCATAAATGATATCAAACATTTGGTTTCATATAATGAACCAGCTACTTATCTCGAGCTGGCGCATTAGTTAGAGCAACAAACTCCTTTTGATTTAGAATTCTAACTGTTAGATATGTCAAGACAGTGATGTGGGAAGAACATAGGAAGAATACTAGAATGAGAAAAGTATTTTTATTTATTTTTTAATTCTTTAATTTACTCAACTTTGGAAAACTAAAACCACCGTTAAATTTAAGCTTCTATTAATCATGGTCAAAAAGGCTTGTCTCCTGCTCTGGAAGCACTTAAGAGATGTTACTTTAAAAACTCACGAGAGAGCTGGGAGTGAACCAGATTAAAGTATCCTAATTAAGAGGGCAAATTGCAGTTTTGTTTTCCATTTGATTGCAGTAAAAGCCAATATTGTCCCTCAGGGGCAATTAAACGTTAATATCACTTACAGCTCTGTGTGATAAATGAGTGATGACTCAATAACTAGAAAAGACAACCAAGCACTCAGTATAAGGATAATTTCTTTCCATTTTCAAAACCATGGTACTAGAACCTCATTATATGCAGCTTTCATGGATAACTGAGAAATGGGAATTAAAAAAATACTGACGGGAGGTCACGTGACCAGCAACCGCAATGGACGCAGAAAACTAGAGCTCCCTACCCACCTCCGCATGTCATTGAAAAACCAGGGCTATTCCTTTTTCTTCCACGCCAAATAGTTTTATCTATTGTCACAGTGACTCAGTGAAACACCTGCAAGCGCGAAAAAGCAGGTCTCGTTGTCGTCTAAACTATCTACTCGGACAGAGAAATCTGCAAAATGGCGGCGGCTAACAGAGCGGTGACTAATATAGCAACTGATGCTAGCGAAATCCCGAATATGGAGGACTTGATCGTTCAGGTCTTGGAAAAGCAACAAAGTATGCTTGAATCAGTGATCTACAACGCAGTGAAGAGAGCACTAACGGAAATGAATGCCTCGCCGCAACACATCGGGGCAGAGCCTGAGATGCAGGAAATTACGGGGCGTGATCCGATGCAACCTGACTGCACATTCACGATCCAGCGGCTTCGGGAGCTTGAAGGGACACAACACGAGCTACATGCTAAAAGCACCACAAACTCGCTTATCTACCCAGCCACCCTGAGAACGACTAGGGCCTAGACAAAAGCAGTAAAGACTTATCAGGCAGGATATCTTATATATGTACCACGATAAGGAGTAGGAAAATAGCCTTCGTATCGGTATATGCACCGTCTACATATGATAAAAGTTTTGTCCCCCGCCTAACCAATGAATTGCTTTCTCTCAATGAATATTCACTAATTATAGGGGGAGATAGATTTAAATCAGGATACGTTCTGCCAACCTGAACAAACTGGAACTTTCCTGCACATGGTCTGGGAGTGTGAACAGGTACATGAGTTCTGGAATAAAACAACATCAATAATATAGATAGATAGAATGTTGAATTCCTACTGACCCGATTGTTTTGTTACTTAATGATGACTCTAAATTAAACCTACTTGGGAGACAGAAGAAAATTTGGCTAGCCGGCTCAACTGCAACCAAGAAAATGATAGCTCAATGCTGGCTCCCCCCCCACTCGATTTGTATAAAACAGTGGTTGGCGTATTTTCTAGACATAGTTATGCTTGAGCTCTCTACAGCAAGGATTAACAAAGCCAAATCATCAACTATGGGTTATGGGAAAGCACAGCAGCACAAATATCAGACCTAATGACCTCAGCATCGCAAGAACTAGAGGAGAGTGACTAGGTAAGGTGTGATTTCTGTTTGATTGTTTGTTCTGTTTTCCTCGAGACCGCAGAGGGTGGGGGGTGGGAGAGGGTTTTTGTTCTTGTTCAATTTGTGTTTCTCTGTTCTGTATGTCTAATGATAAAAAAAAAACAATGAAAAATGTATCTAAAAAAAAAAAAAGAAAATACTGACTAACTATTCCAATACATTAGGTGGTGCAATATCACACTTGGCTAATTTTCAATCTCTCGGTACGAGGAAAGATGAAACAATTATTTTGGCTTTGCCAGGAGCGATCCAAACGGACTTGGTTAGCTCCAGTCCACACGTCTGTTTTAGCCTTGGGCAAAAAGTATATCCAGTGGGTTTACAATTGGAAAAATGAGGGCTGCCCGTGATAACCTGAACACATCTGTACTCTACGTGGAAGAAATAAATAAAACACTGGCAGCTTTTAATTAAGAGTAAGACTTTCCTGCCAAGTCCAATTTCCACTGCAGTTGGTGCAGAGTGCTCTTAGGTTCTTGCCTGTTTACGCTCTTGTCTCTCATTTTTAGAACGCCAGCATCTCATATTCAAACCAGAGAGGGAATAAGCACTGCAGATACATTTTGGAATTGAAAGAGACTTGCTGTCAGACTGATGTGGGATGTGACAGTGGGATCGTTATTTTTATTTTAACTCGTTTCGTAAAAAAAACCGATTTCCATTGACTGTTCATCAGCGTGACTGTTGTATACAATGTTTAACCTCAATTTCCAGGTGCATCACTTTCCATTTCTTTGTTCAAGAACAAAACAGTGTGCTTCACACACACACACACACACACACACACACACACACACACACACACACACACACACACACAGGTTTGTGGCACTATCTTTGTGGGGACCCATCATTGACATAAGGCATTCCCTAGCCCCTTACCCTAACCTTGACCATCACAACTAAATGCCTAACCTTAACCCTCACCATAACCTAATTCTATCCCTAATCCTACAACCAAGTCTTAACAGTCAAACAGCAGTGGGGTCCAGCATTTTGGCCACACACAAGTATACTGGACTCCCGGTTTTTAGACCCCACGAATATAGTTAAACAAGCACACACACACACACACACACACACATACACACACACACACACACACACAGTGTCCTTAGTGGAAATTAAGGGGGAAAAGAAAACAACACCACCACCTTGAAAAATTCAATTATCCATCCTTTTAAACTCTTTGTGCATGTGCTTTTGGAGTTCTTTTTGTGCCTAAGATGGTATGCAAATGTAGTGTCTTTTCCCGTAGACTTCTACAGAAGCTGCATGTTCATAACATCCCCCAGAAGATGCCTTTGTTTTAAAGCGTTGAAGCCCTCCGCTCAACTCCCCCGCCCAATATCCCCCACCAGCACCACTCCGGAGAGTTATCTAGACTGGCCAGGCAGAGCGGCGAAAGGTTTTGTTAAATTACCTCCAGTAATTAGCCCAGCACGTAGGATAGCTGCTAAGCACACACACACACACACACACACACACACCTAATGTGGGCATATACTGCGGCGGCATGCTGCTCCGCTTTCATCCGCAGCATTCATCTCTACTTTAGCAGCAGCTGGGAATGACTTTCCCCCCCCCGCCAGCGACGAGAGCGAGTCAAACTTGACTCACCAGGTACTGCCGCGTCCACTGAGCCTGCTTTGATGACTTTTTATACAGTTTGCAAAGAAAATGTTTTTGCCAGCCTGTGATAATAATGCTACATTACAACGTATTTAAACCAAACACCGCAGAAAAAAATGAGGAAAACAAGATCGGCCGGAGTGAACTCTATTTTCCCGATTTAGAATTTTGGTTCTCAATCTGAAACACAACGAGGAAATCGGACGTAAAATAGATCAGACACAGCGACACGCTCTTTTCTGACCCAGAAATGACAATTTATGGAATTATTGCCTTTAAGTTCAAACAAAAGATGTTAAGTAGTAAAAAAATTGACATCAAAAGTGAAACTTAAAACTTGCAAACAAAATATTTGTGCATCAGTGAGAAAGAAGCAGGGAACTGTAAACAAAAGGACATATACCATACAATAAATATAATAGACAAATAGTTTACAATTACACAAATGTTTTGTTTGCAAGTTTTAAGTTTTACTTTTGAGATGACAATTCGGTTTATTACTTTGGAAGTTTTGTTGGAACTTTTAAAAGGCACAAAATGAATTCCGTAACACAAAAGATACAGTAATGCCTGCTGTATGCCACTTTTAACTGCTAATCCACCCCCAACATCTTTAATGATTCTTTGCGGAACAGAAGACAAGAGTACTTTGGTAAAATGTGTTAAAAAATGTGTAACTTCTGCCCAGATAGATGAGAAGTTCACAGACTCTGATTACTGCAAACAAATAAAAACACCTTTCGTCTTTCTCTCACTTCGTTTCTGTTTGAACTGTTAGTTGAAGTGAAAATTATTCATAAAGAACCGAGTCATCAGTGGCTACCTGGAACTTCTTTAAAGTTCTGAGGCACACTTAACTGCAAACATTTCTGCTTTCCGAAAAACTCTCTCTCTCCAGGTAACCAGAAGTCATTACAACATTAAAGAAAACACTATTCGTGCTTATGAAAGATGCTATAAATAACACCACAAGGCAATGTATTTCTAGATATAAATAATTAGAGGTATAATTGTGTCACATGCCTCTTCTCATGTCTGCATCATATGGAAAATGTTCAGAAAGTCTGCTGTCTGCGGTCACCTGGAGTTACTTCCGCACCTGCATCTTAACAAGTCAGTCAGTCTGTTAGATTCTGACTTTATGAAAGTCACACTTATCTATTAGAAATGATCATAATTGAGCATTCCGCTGGTGTCCTGATCTTACTTTTTCTTGTCTGTAACACTGGCGATTACGGAATTTAAGATTATCACACTAGGTACAAAAATCAATCACGTGCATATTGGTTTATTGGCAATATACAATGCAGGGTTTTCCCCTGCCATTACAAGGCTTGGGTGCAGAAACCGAGCCGGTTCTGCAATACGTTGCAATGTGGCGTTTTAGGCAGCACCTAAGCCAAGTGAATGTAACTCAATGACTTTTCACAGATCTAATGTCTAATAGTTGGTCCCCAGTGGACTTCTTCAGCAAGTTTTGTCTTTAAGCTTTTTGAGTGTTATTCATTAATTATCTGCTCTAGCTTTTCCAACCTTTTAGACACAGGTACGGTAATAATGGTCCAAAATGATGTGAAAAAAAAACTACCACAAAAGGTACACAAACGGCCAAATGACCACAGAGACCCAAAACAACCCCAAAGAAAACAAAATGACCTAAAAATCCCACAAAGAGACACAAAATGTATGGGGGAAATTGCATTTTGTTGAAAAACATTGAGCAATGACGCCTAAACCCCCTGGCCAAATACGCGCTAGGGAAAACACTGCAATGAGTGGAGGTAGATAACTAGATAGAAGGTAACGCTGCACCACAAGCATGTTAGATAAACCACAACTATTTCTGGGGCTGCCTCCCCCCCTCCTTTTTTTTTTTTTTACATCACATGTCCCGATATTCCCTCGTCCCACGGTATCTATAAATAAAAGCAGAGCAGAATGCATCAGAAAGGTAATCATCTGCCCGTGATGCCGGGGCCCAAGCTCCATTTGGCAGAAGCCGAGTGAATATATCTCATCGGCGGAGCGAAGTTTGGACTTCCCACCGAGGCTATAAACAACTTTAATGATCTTCAGCTCGCTGCGCGACGCCCGCCCCCCCCTGTATACTCTGATCCCGAGGCCTTAATACACTACTGTAGCGTCCTGATAAAACAGCATGGAAACAAGAGGAGGAACCTGCTCCGAGTCGCTCAATCTGAGGCGGGAGGAGATAGGATAGCGCGTGCTCAGCGTTGGAGCTGGTGAAGGCAGAGAAAAGCTGAGGAGGAAGATCTAAATTGGATCTCTGCGTCTGGGATGCTCCTGCCCTGATGATGAGGAGGAGAGCAGGCCGGGAAGAATGGAAGAAAAAGAAAGGTGGAGGTGGGAGAAGAAAAGGTAAAGCAGAGACGGAGGAGGTGGAGGCTGCCTGATTCCCACAGCAAGTTGCATCTTTTCATTCTACACAGCCACACAAACACACACACACACAGCCACACACAGCCACACACACACACACACACACACACAGCAGATAAGTCAGAGCAACAGAAACCCCAGACAGCTGATAGGATGAGTGAAGGGCAAGTGAATTAGAAGAGAACGCTAAGGTAAAGTAAGGATGTCAGATAGGAGACGAGAAAGAGAAGGAAAGAAGGAAAAAGATACAAAAAGGAGTAAAGACAAACGAAAAGGGATGTGAAACAGCAAAAAGAGAAGCGGAGGAAGAGAACTGAAACTAAGAGAAGGTAAACAAGGACACACCAGAATGAAGCAGAACATAAATAAAACAGTGAATAGAGAATGAAAAAATAATGTGAAAAGGAGAGAAGAGAGAAAAAGACAAAAAAAAGGAGATGATAAATGGAAAGAACATAAGAGATGAAAAGAACACAAGAGAAACTAAGAAAAGAGTAGAAAGAGGGGACAGAAAGAGAACACGGTTCAACAAAGAAGAGAAAAGAGGAAAGGGGTACATAAAACAGGAAAGGAGAGACAACTGAAGAAAAGAGAAGAAAGAGAAGAGACAGGAGAAGAGAAAAGAAGAGGAGACAAAGGAAAGAAGACAAAAAAGGACGATGAAACCAAGAACAGAAGAGAAGAGAGGACGAAAAGAGACTAAGTGAAGGGATAACAGGATGCGAAAAAAGAAGTGAAAAGAGAAACAGAACTACAAAATAGTAAAGGGAAGACAACCTTAAGAGAAAAGAGGTGAGAAGAGAGAAGATAACAGTTGAAAAGAAGATGAAAATATGACAAATCGCCGAGAACATTAGGAGGAAAAGAATAGAGCACAGCCAAGAAAAGAGAAAAACACAAGACACGTAGAAAGAAGAAGAGAAAAGAAAAAGGGAAAAACGACAGAAGAAGAGGCAAGAACATTAACAAAAAGGGACTAAACAGAGAAGAGAGGAAAAAGAAAGAGGCGAGCAGTAAAGAAGGAGAGAAGCGAATAGGGGACAAAAAAAAAGTAAGGAAGCGGGATAGTTTCGGTTGGAGCGGGGATTTGATTAGCTGCTGATCTTCCTGAGGGGGCCCTGCCGCCGGGGCTGCTGGGAGTAACCTTGTGCTCCTTGAGATGCCCCTTGAGATGCATGGCCCCTGTCAGAGCCCAGGGGCCCCAAGCCAGCCGGCACAAACGGCCCTATAATTCTGCAACACATCTGCATTCACAGGCCATTCATCACAGAGTGCACAGTCACAGGTATAGCTGCCCGCAGCTCCCTGCCCGCTCAATACTCAACTGCAATTTCTATAACTCGGCACAATTCCTACTTTTAAATGTGCTCTGCCGGTGCCTCGGTTGCTCAATATCTGCATTTGAATCTGCTCCAACCTCCTTCAACTCCGCCAGTGCGTCAAACCCTTCTCTATAATAAAGTCTTCTCAACCACTATCTAAAGCTCTGCTTGATCTTTACGTTTAAATCTACCCTTCAACTACTGTACTTCACCAGGCTCAATCTCTACTTTTATTCTGGTATACTGGTTATACCAGAATCAAAGTCCTGCATTGAAAATATGACGGTGTTTTCACATATAGTCCTCTATAAACAAACCAAACTCAGTCCTCTTAAAGTGGACCAAAAATGTATTAAAAGTCAAAGTACTCAATGCAGAAAAATCCTCACATTTTCGAAACTTGGAAACGAACATTTTTGTCATCCAACTGTGGTTAAGTGTTTAATGGTCTAATCATTTCAGCTGGCCTTGTAGGCCTATTAATTGTTGGGTAATTTCATGTATAATGAAACATTGTATTTTATAAACTACACGTGTTTTGTCTGCAAAAACCTTAATTTGTAAAGTCACCAGTAACTAAAGCTGTCAGATTAATGTAGTGGAGTAAAGAGAACAATATTTCTCTCTGAGATGTAGCGGAGTAGAAGTAGAAAGTGGCATGAAAAGAAAAAGACTCAAGTAAAGTACAAGTACCTCAAATTTGTACTTAAGTACCGTACTTGAGTAAATGCACTTGGTTACATTCCACCACTGCACCATCATACCTCTCACTGCAAAAATCCACCCCATAATTTAGCAGTTTCTGCCCTTGGCTTGGTAAAAGAGTGAGATCAGCATATCCTGACAGCCCGACAATTAGTCATGGTATGAACGCCACCGGTTTCACACATCAAAGTCTTCTCACAGGTGTTGGGGGAGGACTGGTGCATAAGTGGGAAGCATTGTATAGAGTCTTTTGTGGCTCCAGGGGAGCTGTGTGAAGCCTGATAAATGGCCCTCAGTGATGTCACTTGAATCCGCGTCGGTTGGGGCTGAAGATACAAGTTTGAATGAAACAAATCTGGGCGTGTGGACTTAGAAAGAAAGGAGCTGACTAGATTTCTGTAGCCCTCTCCATCATTTCCCCGACACTGCATTAGCAGCTACAAGCAAAACTCTGACCCAGCAGTCTGTGGTTGAGTTGCATTGTGGGTAATGTAGGCGCCAGGTTTTGACAAGAAAGAAGAATCTGGGAACAAATATGTGTAGTTCTACTGATCAGTTCTGATACTTTTCTTGGCTCTGTTCTATCCATCATGAGTATGAAAGTGTCATAAATAGGGTTGGGTATCGAACTCGGTACTTTTTTGGGTATCGACTGAATTACGTCGGCACTAAGACTGATTCACGTTTATTAAAACTAGAATTCTTTTCCACCGAACCGAACCCTATGCTTGCGCGCTACGCTGGTCGACGTAATGACGCCGCCGTTGATTACAGGAAGGTGTTTGCGTAGGTGGACCGTTCAATGCAGTAGGCTGTGAGAAAGTGAAAATGGTTGTTTGGCAGTACTTTCAGTCAAAAGAAGGCCATTCAAGTCCAGCTACATGTTCAATTTGCAATGCCGATTTGTCTCGTGGTGACAGGGACCCTAAACAATACACAACATCACCACTGTTAAAACATTTGGTATGAAACATCCGAAAAAATACGAGTTGTGCATGAAGGAATCTACAGACAGCAGCCAAAATGCAGCAACTTCAGGTACGGCAAAGGAAGGACAGTCACAGCTAAAAACTGGTGTTAACCAGACGACCATTACCAGTTTTGCTAGCACTACACCGGATGAAAAATACACTGCTGTGGACGTTGTTTACTTCATTAATGTGTTTACTGTGTTAATGGACTGAGGATGGGAGTAGGATTCAGTATTCGTTTTTGGATTCGGCAGAATCTTAACCAGTGGATTCGGAATTCGGCCAAACCCCAAAAATCTGGATTCGGTGCATCCCTAATTGAAACGGTGCCAGATTTTGGTACCCGAGAGCGCATAAGCACATAACATATCTGTCCTCTCTGCATGTTGACAGAGAGTGGAGCTCAGCGTTCCATTTACCTCTGAACTAGGAAGCCAGAGCCAGGAATGACGTCACGGCAGAGTGACGTCAGTGAGTCGGATTTTTTATTGTGGGGTTAGCTCTAGCCAGGTTAGCCATTGTTAGCAATGCAAGTTGATAACAACGCATTACGCTGTTTTTTTGTGCATACAAACAGCATAACAACATGTCCACAGATAGAAGACGGACAGGACTGTGTATACGACTGATTTAGTGAGACACAAATAAGACAGAAGTGCTAATAACTGTATGTTAATACAGCTTTCCCAGCTGTTGATGCACGGGGCATCCATGTTGGATTTTGTGCTCGGGATACTCTGAGGTTGTCCGAGTTCCGAGCTCGTCATTCTTTTTTAGTGGTGCCTTCTATTTCCAATTCAATGTTCAATTTGTTAAATAAAAAGATGCTGGAACTTATTTCCTGTTGTTTGCTTTAAATTCAACAAGCAACTTATTGTATTTTAGCAGAATACTGAAAGCAGCAGAATTGCAGAACAGAGTACACTTTAATATTTGTTTATTTATCGAAAGTATTATCGTTATCAGGATATTCAACAACGTTATCGCATATTTTCCTCATATCGTGCAGTCCTAGTGGGGGATACAACAGGAGCGCGCCATATCACTAATAAATACTTTGAACAAATGTTGCACTGAATTTAAAGTAAACACACACACACAAACCCACCCACTTACCCTGAGTGGTATGTAGTGATGCAGTTCATTTGCTCAGGTATCTGAGACTTCTGCCTCCACACTCCCGATACAATGATAGTGAAAGAAGTTTGGTTGTAGTGCTCACAGCATTGAAAAAGAGGTTTATTTTAAAAACTGAAGAGCAGAGGACAGTTTCATTAGAAATAGCTTACTACCTGTGGTGAAAAATTACTGTGACAAATTACGTGTTAACACTTCATTTCCTTAAGTGCTGAGACAAAGAAGTCTGTTTTAATCCTGATCAAATTGCAGACTGTTCTGATCTCCCCACATTCTTCTGACTGTGACTCCATTTATTCAATTGTCAGGAGACAGCAGGTGTTTCCTCTTGGAAGTGTGTCTTGTTTACTCCACTGTATAAATCTGAGGACTTCTCTACGCCGAGATTAATAAAGACATTCATGTAAGACAGTTTTCTTTAATCAACACTTCCTAATAAAAAGTCCATATAAAAACGGTCCACACTGAGGCTTTTTTAAATGCTTTGAGCTGTACAAACAAAATTCTGTTCATCTTCATATACTGGTGGCAGGAGCTTCATAGATAGATGTCGCCAAACCTTGGCATTGCTTGATACGAGAAAATGTGTTTTTGTTATATAGAGAATGACATTTTTTGTCTTAGTAAAAAAAAACAAAAAAAAACACTAGGCATCTCAAACCAAACAATAATTACAGCAACCGAAAGTAATGAATGCAAAATATTACACAAAGGCTAAAAATGTGAAGCCAAAGAAGTTGTGTTTGCATTCAACATCACAGTTCAAACTAGGGGTGTGCAAAAAAAATCGATTCACATTCGTATCGCGATTCATAGAATTCCAAAAATCTATTCGTTTTTTTTTTTTTTTTTTTAAATTGTATGTCTACTGCAATCACATGGGAAAAGTAACTACATTTACATACTGTGAATCGTTTTTCTTTTTTTTTAAGATGATGTTTTTGGGCATTTTCAGCCTTTATTGTGATAGGACAGCAGAATACATGAAAGGAGAGAGAGAGGGAATGACATGCAGTAAAGGGACACAGGTCGGAATTGAACCCGGGCCCGCTGCGTCGAGGAGTAAACCTCTATATATGGGCGCCCGCTCTACCAACTGAGCTATCTGGGCACCCGTGAATCGTTTTTTTTTTTTTTTTAAATCAAGAATCGTTTTTTAATCGAAAATCGATTTTGAATCGAATCTTGAGCCTACAAATCGATATTGAATCGTGACATTTTCTGAATCATGCACCCCTAGTTCA
Organism: Sander lucioperca; assembly: GCF_008315115.2. NCBI lineage: Eukaryota > Metazoa > Chordata > Actinopteri > Perciformes > Percidae > Sander > Sander lucioperca. The sequence goes on along the minus strand of NC_050190.1, from coordinate 6,810,922 downwards.
AACATGACATTTCTGGCTTTTTAGTTTGGGGTTTTGACTTCTGGCATTCCTCAGACAACTGTTGATCATTTATTTCACAGCTATTATATGGCTGGAAACGTTGGCCTTTATTTAATATTCACTTTCGTTTTTTTGGGAGCTAGACAAACAATAGCAACACACCCAGAACTAAAAGTGAGGGGCTGTGTCTGATCCATACTGACTAAACTTGCTACCTTAGAGTTCTCCGTCAGTGTTGAAAAAACAGATGGTTTGATGCACCAAAACAAGACTGCTTTGTATGATGAATCATGACTATATATATATATATATATATAAATAATAGTGTCCCCTAATGTTCTTAATTTCCATGCCAGCAAACATTTCCTGCGAGTAGGCGTTTAATAATAATTTCTTTTCCAAATAAAGAATATCTCAATGTTGGAACGAAACTCTTATCACATTTCTAAGTATAGTCTTAATCTACAATACCCTCATCTGCATGTATTTAACTCCAGGGTGAACTGAATTCATTCTCATTAGAATTCACCGACTTCCCACAATAACTGGCTAGAACTGGTATAATGCGCCGTGTTACTTATCAGCAGCCCACTTTCATCATCAGGCAGCCTTCACACTGTCCCGGCAAAAAGTACACCGCATTGGCCCTCATTAGGTGTACTAGACCTGCACTACACTTCAAACTCTTCCCCTTAAGTGAGCTCAATTTAGCTTCCTTGGCTTGTTAAAAACTAATGGAATCAATTTAAAGAGCTGCAGTGGTGAAGGAAGTATTCAGATCCTTTACTTAAGTAAAAGTACTAATACCACACTGTGAAAATAACTCTGTTACAAGTAAAAGTCCTGCATTGAAAATGTTACTTAAATAAAAGTATGAAAGTATGATCAGGAAAATGTACTTCAAATATTGAATGTAAAAGTCCTCAATGTAGAAACATCCTCACATTTTAGAAACTGGAAACAATCCAAACAGTTCGGTGTTTAATCGGCTAAGAGTAATCATTTCAGCTGGACTCGTAGACCGTCATATTGTTGGGTAGTTTCTACATGTGTTTTGTGTGCAAACATCTTCATTTGTAAAGTAACTAAAGCTGTCAGATTAATGTAGTGGAGTAAAAAGTACAATATTTCTCTCTGAAATGTAGCGGAGTAGAAGTAGAAAGTGGCATGAAAAGAAAAGACTCATGCAGAGTACAAGTACCTCAACATTTGTACTTTAGTACAGTACTTAGTAACTTTACACCAATGAAGAGCTCTGTCTAAAAAAAAAAAAAAAAAAAAAAAAGACCTAAAACAGATGATGTGAGGAAATCATCCCGTCACAGTCGATGGGCACTAGACGGAGTTCCCACTTGAGGAAGGATGAACGAGGCACCGATGATGGATGGAGCTTCCTCCGTTTTGCGGCCCTGTCAGCCCAGACAAAAAGTAGAATCCCTGGGATTTGGCAGTAATAGCTCTAAGAAAAGGTTGTGCTCACCTTGATGTTTCCGCCTATCAGGTCAGGCGGCTCGTCGTCCGTCTCCAAGGCGACGTTGATGGTGGCGAAAGGCCGGCTGGCCATCTGTTGCATTTCCCTCAGCAGTTGCTAGGGAGGAGGAGGAAGAAGAGGAGTGTGAAGGTCAGTGAGAGGTAAACACAGACTGTCTACCGTCTATCTAATCAACTGCTCAGCACGTCTTTCATCTCTAGTTACTGAATAGAACGTATTAAAGCAGCCATATTATGCTCATTTTCAGGTTCATAATTGTATTTTAAGGTTGTACCAGAATAGGTTTACATGGTTTAATTTTCAAAAAACACCATATTTTTGTTGTACTGCAGTGCTCTCTCTCACTGCTGCAGATCCTCTTTTCACCTGGTCTCTGTTTTAGCTACAGAGTGAGACCTCTTTTCTTCTTCTTCTTCTGTACTATCTTTGATTGCACTTGCACATGCGCAGTAGCTCAGATGTAGATCATGTCAGCTAGCTAGCTCCATAGACAGTAAAAGAAAGGCTGTTTCTACAACTTGGGTCAGTTACAAGGCAGGATTAGCTGGGAGACTTCTAAATGAGGGCGCACATGGAAGTAGTTCTTTTGTAGATTATGGTGAACTTGTGTGTGTTGTAGCAGTGCTTTGCTATTGAGAACGAGGTAGCGTTAGCATGCTAGCGTTAGCATTAGCATTCTAACGCTAACGCTACGAGCTAATGGTTGCAGTTAGCCTGCTCGTTTCGGCTTGTGACGTCACAAGCCGTGCCGATTTTGAACAGCTCACCCAGAGACTGAAGACAGGACACATTCAGAAACTGTATCTCACTCTAAACAGCATGGATGGATTTTTTTCAAAGTTTGTATGTGTGTGGAAGCACCAGAGACACAACATAACACCCCAAATCCCAGAAAAAGTGATTTTTTCATAATATGGGCACTAAGGTCCTATGACATGCTGCTTTTTGGATGCTTTTATATAGGCCTTAGTGGTCCCCTAATACTGTATCTGAAGTCTCTTTTATATAGGCCTTAGTGGTCCCCTAATACTGTATCTGAAGTCTCTTTTATATAGACCTTAGTGGTCCCCTAATACTGTATCTGAAGTCTCTTTTATATAGGTCTTAGTGGTCCCCTAATACTGTATCTGAAGTCTCTTTCCCTAAATTCAGCCTTGGTGCAGAATTACAGCCACTAGAGCCAGTCCCACAATGAGCTTTCCTTAGTATGTGCCATTTCTGTGTCTGTAGCTTTAAATGCTATTAAGGAGGAGAGAGGGGGGGCAAGGTGGAGGGTGGGGGTGTGGCCTTGACCAGCTTGCGGCCACGGTTGTAGCTCTATTTCCTCATGGGCGGGCCAGATTCTCTGGGCAGCTGTGGGTGGCGGGCAAAGCAGAGAAAGGGGAAGTAACCTTTCCCCTTATGACGTCATAAAGGGAAGATTCCAGATCGGCCCATCTGAGCTTTCATTTTCTCAAAGGCAGAGCAGGATATCCAGGGCTCGGTTTACACCTATCACCATTTCTAGCCACTGGGGGGCCATAGGCAGGCTGGGGGAATGCATATTCATTTTCATGCCGTGGGACCTTTAACACACGGTTACGTTGTTTTTAAAGGACTAGTTCACACACACAACTTGAAATCAAGGAGGCAAGGATGCAGGTATTCAGATCTTGACATTAGGCAATTGTTAAAATAAATATATAATTATTTTCTTCTTTAAGCTTTAAAAGTACAAGTACTCATTATCCAGAATGGTGCTTTTAATGCTTTATAAATCAGTAATGATTGTAATGAACCTGGCAACCCAAAGACATTAATAACAATAGCATACGACTAAGCTTTAACACATTAGTAAATGATATAATACCTATTAATTGAGGCAAGAATCGCAGTGTATAAACCATTTGCCTTATTGGAATGTGGTGACCAACATTATTGCTGTAGCTGGTGCAGCTAATTATTAAAGCTTAGTTATTTCCTGTCGGCCGTCTGTAAAAATCATGTTTTATGAGCACACTGTATGTTTTGCATGTAAAAACTTTCATAGTCATCAGCAAAGTCCCTCCAAAATGCAATGGCGCAGAGGTTTAAACAACCATGTCATGTAAATAGTGAAGTAAAGTATCCTTTAAAGTGTACCTAAGCTGACTTTAAATGTAACTTTCACCACTGCAAGGCGGAGACATTTGGTCCGATTTATAACATGGATCTCGGCCAGAGATCCATGGAGGATGCAGGTGATTATGAGGGAAGGAGGGAGGGAGGGGAGATGGAACAGAAGTTGAGGAAAGAGAGAACAGAAATAAGGCCAAGAAGAAAAGAAACGGGAAAAGGATGAGGATCGCAATAATGTGAAAGGAGACGAGGGGAGAAAAAGAGGAGGTAAGCCAGAGAGCACAGTAAAGAAGGCCATACACTGTCAAAGTGCTATGAATAGAGAAACAAACAGTGTCAACAGTCAAGGCACCAAGACCTGAATACCAGCAGCAACAGGGCCCTCGAAAACAAATCAAAAACACCTGCAACCGCTGAACGAGCAGGAAGAAAGGAAGTCAAACACTTTGGAAAGGAAACATCTAATCGAGGGTTCTGTTTGAAATGCATCTCCGAGCACTTCAGCTCATAAATGAAGTCAAACAGCAACAATGGAGTGTGATGTGGTTTGTGCATGTGGAGTTTTTTTATGTAGCCAAATCAAAAGAAGACTGACACGATCTATTGGCCCTTTGTCTCATTACAGTGAGTCACTGACAGAGAATAGGTGCAAGTAAGGGGCAGCACTGCAATTCAACATGAAAGCGCACACGGTAGAAATCACATGTGGCATTTCTGTGTCGATGCGTGTTGGCGTGGGGGGGGAGGGGAGGGAGGGGGGGGTCAAGGCTTTTGCCTCCCGGGCCGGCTCCTCGGCAGCTACTCATTAATTTGCTGACGTTTTCATCCCCCTGTGAGCCTGTCAATTGTATCTATTGACATGTCAGTCCTTTCTCTCTAAATGCAACGCCTTATAATCATATCCTTACCAAGGACTACAAAAATAGCTGGAGGGAAAGTGTCTCTTTCTCTCTACAGTAAAGCCTGACAAGGAGAAAAGAAAAAAAAAAAAACATCTAAATTTAATGTTCCGTGTTCTCTTTCTTTGTGGAGCAAGCCAGCTCATTAAAATCCTGCGTGCGTCCATGGGTGTGTGTCTGTATTTCCCTACACTCCTCTCGAGTCACTACTTTAAAAAATAGGAATGGTTTAACATTTCAGGGAACAAGTTTATTGACATTCTTGCTGAGCATTAAATGTGATCGATTGCACTCTGATGTCCATTAAAGACGAGGCTGCAGCTGGTTAGCTTAGTTTAGCAACAAAGATGAGAAATAGAGGGGAAGAAGCTAGCCTGGCTCTGTCCAAAGGTAGCAAAATCTGCCAGCCTACCAGCACCTCTAAAGCTTACAGATTAATATACATTATATATTTTTAAGCAGTACAAAGAAAGAAAACCTGTCCTCACTGTGAGGTTACCAGTAAACCAGCAGAGACTCCAGGGACTCACTGCTCCCAGAAATAAAACCTGGAAAACCACAACTTGTTGTTGAGCTGGTGTTTGCTGGTGAGCTTCTTTTAACCCTTGTGTTGTCTTTCTGTCAACCATGAAAACCAACACTTTTGTTGTCCCTATCTCAAGGTTTTTTTTTTTGTTTTTTTTCCAACGTTTGGGTCCCTTTTTTCAAAATTGATATCACTTTATCTGACATTTTGTCGCCTTTTTCCAACATTTTGTCACTTTTTCAATGTTTTGGGCGCTTTTTTTGACGTTTTTTTTTTTTAGACAGGTTTTTTTCAGACAGGTTTTTGTTGCTTTTCCCAACTTTTTGTCCTTTTTTGTTTTACATTTTCGGTGCTTATTTCGACATCCCATATTTTCGAATATTAAAAAACTTTGAAAACGGGTCAAATTTGACCCAAGGACAACATGAGGGTTAACATTGAGGCTAGATGTTCCCACGTGTCTCCAGTCTTCATGCTTAGCTAACTGTCTCCAGCTTCATATTGAACAGGAGTGGTATTTGTCTCAGAAATAATTGCGATGGACAATATAATTGTCTCTTTCAGTCAAATTAAAAAAAAACATTTATTTATTGATTACTTTTCTGAACAAAGTAAAGTTTTGAATGAATCCCAGGATACATGTAATGGTAATATCACTGTTATGTGACCCAGATGATGTAATAACACAAATACAGTCTATGAAGTAAACCACTCTTTATTATCATAACACTTTTTTCCTACTTTCAGCAGTGAAGCATTTTTTCTTTTAACATCAATTTTGATACTGAGTTATATTGAGTCATTTATCAAGTAGAAAATACCAAATATTTGAAATACAGCTTCTCAAATATGACTAAAAAGGTATTTAAATTTTTTTTTTTTTTTCTCTTGACAGTTCACAAAATAAATTTGTATTTATAAATGAAGTATTTTGTTGACATAACCTCTCCTGGTAATTGGGATGGCAATCATTATCCTTGACATTTTCTATACCAAAGGACAAATCAATGAATCACAATGGCAAGTTATTCTTATGCAGCCCTTACGCTTTTACCATTTTCTCACAAACTAGCATTAACATTCCACTATTTAATTGGGTGACCAAAAATAAGCAGCAACGCGCACATACCGTTTCAATGCACACAGCAGCTGGTGAGGACTAATGCACACAGCAGCTGGCGAGAACTAATGCAATTTAGAAAGTATGACTGCAGCCAGAGTAATGTCACCTGATAGAAGATGATGCGTGACCTACCTGGATACTGCCTGAATGAATACTTTCTCATATTGTTTTTGTAAAGGAAGTTAAATAGCAAATGTGCAAGTCAATAAGACATAAAAGTGCTTAATAAAGCCAGTGATAACACAGAATTATACACTATAAGAGATGGTTTGTAAAAAGAAAGATGACAAACTACAACCAGAAACTATAAATCGAAACAATGCGATACATTATAGTAGAGACAATAACACCCATGAAGTATGAATGAATCCAAACACAATCGCAAAAAGAGTTGCCTCATTACCGTGTACACAGATATTATAAAGAGGCCCAGTGTAATGTCTTGCTGTTGTACACTCTTCGCTGCCACCGCAGCAGTCAACAACGCACTAACAAATGAAAACGCGAATGAGCAACTCATTAAGCTGATTCCCGTTTTGTCATGATTAGATATCCCACTGTGTGAAGTATCAGAGTGCCAAAATATGTAGCCTTTGTAGTGCGAGGAGACACAGCAGCCAGAGTACTCTGCCATCTTGCACTGGAGTCTGGTTTACTTTGTCTTTGACAGAAATTACAATGTTTTAACAGAACCTCTTATTAAGTACTAATACAATTTGTGACTTTCTGGCCAACCAAACAACCAACCAACCAAAGCTCAACACTGCTGATAAGACTCCTCAAAACCCACCACAGCCTACGGACTCCGTTAAATCCTGTTTATCCCGGCAAACGTTGTCACCACTAATCCATTTATTTATTTTTGTTTGTTCTGTTTGTGGGTCACTTGTTTTGCCTTCATGTAAAGAGTTCTTGGGTCCCTTGGAAGGCGCTATACAAATCCAAGCTATAGTTATTAAGAAACAGGTTTCACTCTGAGGTAAGATAATGAACGTTACCTCATAAAATGAACTGAAAGAAGTTCAATCAACTCATTCAACTCGTTGCCGGGGCAGCAACATCACAGCCTGGAGCTGTGTGCAAATCTGCATGCAGACACATCCTTTTTCATAAGCGGAGCTCCTTGAACAGCACAAAGCAACAGAATTGATTTAGTGGATAAAAAGCAGATGGAGGAGCATCTCAATGTTGCGGTAAACAAACTTTAAATATTCTGTCCATCTCCTCTGAGCCTCTCTGCAAACAGCCTGGTCTCTCGTCTAACATACAGCTAACCTTTATTTAAACAGGGACACTCGGCTGAACTTTTTTTTGTCATATTCCCAATTAAATATTTGTACTGCACAATTAGGAAGTGTCCACAATCAAGGGCTTGCATTTCTGAACAATAAGCTGATCCAAAGGAGTTTTTTTGCTCAAGGGAAATCAGAGTCTCAAGTTCCATCAACCTGGATTTAAAACATTCTTATTGACAATTAAAATAAAAAAATAAAACCAAATCAATGCTTAAAAAAACAGAAATAAATAAGTCTTCCAATCAACAGTATTTTCCCATGACAAGACAGTAAATTTGATCCAATGTTTCAAACCAGAGGTAAGAGAGGAGGGCTGAAGATTAAAACAAACTGGACTGCCACTATCAAGTTAAGGAAGCGTGAGAATTACGAGCACAACCGTCTTGGACCGAGTCCTACAGAAGATTTTTCTTTGCTACAAATCTCATTATTCCGTGCTGCGAGAAGGCAGCTGCTGTACGGCAAACAGCTCCAAAGATAACCAGAAGCCAGAGGAGTTACAGTGCAAGTCACTTACTTCTTAAATTGGCTCTTAGTTTTCTGCAGGGTAGTTAGTGTGTGAGCAAACATCCGACTGTGGCAGAGCGAACTGTGCATATATAAACCAAATTATGAGACACACACACACACACACACACACACACACACACACACACACACAGTTTGGAGATACCTGCACATGAGCAGTCATGTATGCATGTGCATATTTTCACAAATGCAAATGAACTTTCTCAAACACAAAAAGAGAGCGAGAGAGAGAGAGAGAGAGCGAGAGCGAGAGCGAGGAGTTACAGAAGGGCACTCAACAAATGTGCTTGCAGGTGATGTAAGCATGTTTAAATTAAATGCAGAGACATAAATAGAAACTAGTGCTAAAACAGTTATTGTATATATTGTCACGGGAAAACTAATCACCAGCACAATAAACTGTAAACACCACATTGTCTTATTCCTCCCTAATAATGATATGCCAAAGGAGTCATTTACACACCCACGTGATGGATGCTAAAGTCCAATATTGACGCTCCTTTTAGCCTGGATTTGGTCCCAAGATATCTGGCTCTTTATGTGCGACTTGCTCCACTATGTTCACCAGCAAGTCGTTAACTTTGTTGGTCAGATGTTTGGGGCTGAGCAGGTAGTGTACAGTGTGTGTGTGTGTGTGTGGGGGGGGTTATCAGAGTGTTTTCTGCTGAAAACACCTTCTTGCAGCAGCTGAAACCAATGCTGCTGAGAGCAGTGAGACTGAACCTAAACAGTAAAGCTGCGGGCCAAAAAGACTAAACAATGAGCTGAATAACGCTACATGTGCAAATATTGATTATAGCTGCTATAAAAAAAGAATCTATAGATGAATTAATGACAATTATCAGTTGCAGCCTTAGAAGAAACTAGTAGATTCACAAACACGTGCATTTCACTCTCTCACAGGGGCATTCTCAAAGTGAGCAGCCGTGCGCCACAGAGATTGAGTGCGTCAGCAGAGCGCATAGAAAAAACGGAGGGAGGGAGGGGGAAAAAGCAAGATGCAGGAGAGAAACAGAAGAGAAGGGAAATGAGACCAAAGAGAAGTAAGGGAGGATGTTGGAGAGGGACAAGTGACTGCAAACACAGCGAAGAAGAGGTAAAAAAAAAAATTTTGAAGAGAAATGGGAGCAAAAAGAAAGACAAAGGCGTTCAAAGGGTTCGCCCCTGGGAAGAGGGGATAGAGTGCCGTATCACCTGTGTGCACAGAACACACACACACACACACACACACACACACACACACACACACACACACACACACACACACACACACACACACACACACACCCCATCAAGCCGTTTATTTATTGATGCTTCTGTTTAAAAATGCCTTCAGTGAAAGAGCTCTCAATCATCCTTCAGCCCCACTGAAGGAAAACTGTGGAGTGAGAGTCAAGGAGGGCAGGGAGAGAGGGAGAGGAAATCTTCCGTCTGTGAAGCAACGTTAGCTGCTTCTCTCTCGCCTCATCTCTCCATCGGTAAGGTGGGGGTGCAGAGGACACACGCTGTGAATACTGACAAGGGAGAAGGCTTTGATCCCTCCCTTTCTCTCTCCACATCTTTCTGTCTCTTCTTCCTCTCTTTTATACCTCCATCTACTCACCAACTCTCCCTCTTTCTCTACGGTGGCCTCCTGCTGCCCCTGCCGTGCAACTCTCCATCTATCACACCCTCCCTCTTAATCTCTCCCCTCCCCACAATGATAATCAATAGTCCATCAACGCACCAACAAAAAGCACAAAAAAGCAGAAATGAAAAAAAAAAAAAAAAAAAAAAAAAAAGGTAAAGAAACTTCAGTAAGCTTGCGATGAGATGACATGAAGCTGGTCCATAACTATGGAAACCCCTCAAAGACAGCAATAACTGACGATTCACTGAAAGGGCATTTAACCAATGACCACGGTGAACACCTGCCTGTCTCTGTGTAAAGACTCCCATTTCAGCTCTCACTCTGAGGTTGAAATGGATCCTTTGGACAGCAACAAGACGCCTCAACATATGAGTGGTCTGTAGTAGAGTTTTTGTCAAGAAGGGAGCCCCCAAAACACAAGGTATTATGGGTATCAGGAGACAGAATTTGACATCTGCTAGCCAGCGGTTTCTGGACCAAGGCCAGGCAGTGTCCAAGCAAAACTTGGGAGTGTTTTTTTTTTACGAAAACAAGAGTTTAGCTACCGTATACATTTCTGATTTGGAGATGTTGTTTATACTGTTTGGCAGGCTGCCAGTCTCCTCTGATAACACTATCACTACTGTTAGTGAGAATAATAACACCTGGACTAGCTCTAATCTAGCTAGATCTAGATCTTCTATCTGCTGGTCAGATCTAACATGTAAACAGCCAAATCATTGCAGCCCACAATGCTGTTTGCATTATCGTGACTTTTTTTGTGGACAGATTACACCCCCTGATTCTGTTTTTAACCTTATCCACCAGGCTCTATTCAATACCATGGGTTTCAACTCATAACTGACACTAAGACTAAGACGTTTTTAGCCCACGATATTACATTGTATTGTGTGAATTTGGTTTGGTACTCTATTTTTAATTTTGCTTTTTTAATGTTTGCAAACTATGCTACTGTATATCTTCTGCTCTGGTCAGATATAAACAGACTTATAAACAGATCTTGTTAAAAAATGAAATGTTAATTTTATACAAGCCAATTTCCGAGCTTCCACTTAGCTAAAATGGCAGTTGTCGGGGCACAGAAGCCTGGCTGAACAACAATCAAGATTAACGTACAAATTGGCCGAAGTTCTCCTTTAATAAGAAAAAAAGGCTACATTTTCTACTGAAAATGTGCAGTTGAAACATTTGGAAACAATATCTTAATACTGAATGGTGACACTTTGGAGCTTTAAACTGTGTCTGTGTGTGGCCAGGTTAGCTCAGCTGGTAGAGCAGGCACACATATATAGAGGTTTACTCCTCGACGCAGTGGCCGCGGGTTCGACTCCAACCTGTGGCCGTTGCATGTCATTCCTCCTCTCTCTCCCCTTTCATATATTCATCTGTCCTGTGGAAATAAAGGCCTAAAATGCCCAAAAAAAATTATTTAACTGTGTCTGTGTATAGCAGGAACAGCTGAAGTGGAACATATTAAAATGACACAAAGGGGTTTGTCATTCTTGAACTCGGATACAACAGTTGACAAAAGGTTCCCAAAGGTGAAGAATGAACTGTCGACCTCAACTGTTAAGCCAACGAGAAGTCCTAGAGGTGCTCAGAGCAGCTAAAGTTTTATCATCTTCAACTCCTGTTTGTTTAAAGTGCACATCACCCAGAGAGTCTTTGTACACTTCACAAGTCAGTAAAGACAACAGAAAAGATGAGGACATTACATGTAAAAGGACACGCACTCACGTGCACTCACACAGGTAATAATATGACAACAAGGTTGAGATCATACAGTATAACTGTAACAGGATTGGAGTAGCTAGCCTACCTGTCAACATGGTAAAACAGTCAGTGAGTTGGGTTCCCAGCCGGGGAAATCAGAAGAGATCTTAGTCAACAGAAGAAGATGTGTTTTCAGCCGGGATTTAAAGTATCAACAGAGCTTGCCCCTGAATGTGAGCGGGAGATTTTCCAGAGAAATGGAGCTTGGTGGGCAAAGGCTCGACCACCAAAAGAGTTCTTGTTAAATCCTGAAATGATTAAGAAACCGGCATCAAGGGAACGTAAAGGGCCGGATGGAGTGTATGGGGAACACGGCTGGAGATATATGAGGGAGCCAGACCATTTAAAGCTTTAATGCGTAACTTTTTTATATTAATGAATGTCCGTTACATTCAAGCTAGTCTCACATTGCTAGACTTTCCTCCACAGTGCTGTGGACAGTGGTGGAGGAAGTACTGAATCTCAGTACTGAAGTAAAAGTACAAATAACCGGAGACATATTTACTTTAGTAAAAGTAGAAGTACCACAATGACAACCCTACTTAAGTAAAAGTAAAAAGTACCTGATTTTAAATGTACTTTAAGTATTAAAAGAACGATTTATTCTCTTAATCTTATTTATAATAATATAATAAGAAAAACAAGTTGGTTAGTTTGCACCTATCTATGGCAACCAAACTTCACAAACGTGTGACGGTCAGAAAGACGTTTTGGCAGGGGGAAAAACTGATCACAAAATGTAACAAAACGTAGAAATGTAGTGAAGTAGAAAGTATAGATAATTGCTGCAAAATGTAACGAAGTAAAAGTCAAAAGTATGCACTATTGATTCTACTTAAATAAAGTACAGATACGTGAAAAATGTACTTAAGTACAGTAACAAAGTAATTGTACTTTGTCACATTCCACCACTGGCTGAGGAGGAGGGTCTGGCTAGTCCAGACAGCATTTTGGGATGGGAGAAAAACTCGCTCTGGGTTACTGGCATTTCTTTAAACCAATCACAATCGTCTTGGGCGGCGCCTGACAGAGCCACCGTGCCTCTGCAAAAGTGCCTCGGGAAGGAACTTGTTTTGGTGGAACATGTGTACGTCAGGGCTCCAGACAAATGGTCACATTTTGCAACCAAAATTTGAGTGTGCGACTGAATTTTACATCCGGTCGCACATGTGCGACCAATAAATTTGCCCCCTTTTTTACGCGCTAAACGTCGAAATTTCGGTAGCTGAGAGCGCATAAGCTCAAGCTTATCCGTCCTCTCTGAAAATTGACAGAGAGCGGAGCTCTGACACAAACACACACACTCGCACACATGCATAGCTGCGGACGGTGCAAACTACGTCGGCTCTGCAGTTTTGTTGAAGTCACAGTGAGTCACGGAAATGCCGATAAAGTGGTTTCAAGTGTGGTTACAGTTTTTCAAAACTTCACGCAGACAGCTTTTGCTGCGATATGATATTAATGGAGAGCCGAAAGCAGTCGCGGTGCTGTTGACGTTACACTTCCTAAGCTGGCAGAACAGTGGTTTCTATGCCCTGGGGACTGACTGACAGGCTGAGGTTGTAAGGCAAGGCAACTTTATTTCTACAACACCTTTCAGCAAAAAGGCAACTTTATTTCTACAGCAGCTTTCAGCAACAAGGCAATTCAAAGTGCTTCACATGAAACATTAAAGAGCAGTTAAAAACGGTCATGATGAAAATAAAACAGGCTAAAAAAGAATATACAAATACAAGAATAAAAGTTACAGTGAGTAAGAAATTAATTATTCAATTTAATAGGTTGTAGGGATGGGTTTGGGAGGAGGAGGATTTTGTTTAATTAATAAAATAACAATGTTCTAAGTACGTAGGATAAATAGGTTTGACAATTTTTACAACTGAAATAATTGTTTTGTAATTATAGAGGGAAAGTACCAAAAAAAAGGTACCGTTGGGTAACGGAACCGAATTTCAGGTATCGGTACCGATATTGGTTCAGTAGTAGCCTAAACAATGCATGTTTAATTTTAAGTTGAATTCATTGTAATTGACTGGAGCCCTGTACGTTGTACATGTGTAAGTTGTTTTAGTCGTGCAACAGAAAACTTTATAACACACTGACTTGAGCTAATATTTAGCTACAGTATGTTATAATATATGATTGTGAACTTAACTGCAATAGTAAGCATAATTCAAATGTATCAGAGTTTGACTTTAGAGTGACAGAAGAAGTGAAAGGAGGTGGTTCGGAGGTTAAAAAAAAAGAGTGAACAATGATGGAGAATATAAGACAGCTGCGGGAAGAAGAAATGAATAGAAGCAAAGAATGTGAAGACAGACCAAGATCAGATGAAACAGAATCAAAAAGTACAGGAGCGGGGGTTTTGACAGAGGTTCTGGGCTTATGATAAGCCCAGGCCATGATGGATGGGTGGGGGTGTTGGATGTTACTAGGCTGAATGGGGGTCACCCACAGTGCAGTGGGGTTGGGATCATAAGCCAGCCTGTATATCGTGAGCAATAAGACACTGGCGCTGCTCCAAACTCTAATTATACGCACTATTTCTGTGGAATTAAGATTAGCAGGGTTTAGGAGCATCTTGGGAACTCTGAGAGACAAAGAGCCACGTGTTCACACACACGCACACACACACACACACACACACAGAAAATGTGCTATGACACTAGCGCAAACACTGCACTGAAGCAGAATGTGGAAAGCAGCTGGAACACAATTCAACCAACCAACCCACGCACATCCACAGACTAGCATTCAATCACACCAAATGCCGCAAACGTTTGTTCACAAACACAGAGAAGGACCCCAAAAACGAGCCATTCTAACACATACATGTATTATTAGTATTCTGCCACTGTTTATGTTGGTGGCCTATTATTTGCATGCTGGTAATTTCCCTCATAGCAACCAAAGCTAATATTTGTTGGTGGAGTTGGCAGGGACTCGGAAGGCATGAGTGTAAAGCTCGTCTTCTAACACTGTTGCAGAGGTAGCTGGCTGCCAGTGCTGCAGAGGCTCCGGATCGTTTTTTTTCGTCACATTTTGATGACTCTGCATCCTGTCAGGTCTGAGGAGACTCTTGTTAGCTTGACTATGCGGAGGATACCATTAAGGAGGCCTTGTCTTTACGGACGATGCACGTGTTCCCGAAGATTCTCAGCTTCATGTGTAAGTGACCTTCACTGCTGCCCGCTGCTCTGTCTCTCTCGCTCTCTCATCATCCTAACTCCCCTCTCCTTACCTTTCACTTCAGGATTGATCACCTCAGAAGTAAGCCTTTTGTTCTGTGCGGCGGTGCAGCGAACGTTGACCTCAGGAGAGACAAGGAGGAGATGGAAGGCAGCTCTCATAGAATTTTAAAGCATTGCTCTGGTTAATCTACAGGGGACCGAGAGCGCTAGAAAGAACACAGTTGATGTTGCTGCCTCCGTACACAGGAAACATTTTTTGTCCACGTCTGCATGCCTCAGCTCTGTATCATAATCTGTAGCTAGAACAATGTCAATAACTTCCTTGTTGGCAAAGATATCATGTGCAACCCTGGTCGGAAGGAACTGACGACTCACGGATAAAAATCAATCTGCTATTACAATATTTCATTGACTCAAGTCCTTAAAACTTATCATTTCTGATTTTGTGTTGCATCATTTAAAAGCTGCTTTAGACTCGTATGGACAGAATTTCATTATCATTGATTCGAAGGGAGCTTTTAACTGTTCATTCATCTAAATGCTGCGGCACAGACGTTCATTAGTTTTGTTTTAAAAGGATAATTTATATGGCTTAAATGCCGTTTCACAGAACTGCAGAGAATTAGCGCAGTGCTGCTTCTAACGGGCAGGCTTTAGAGTTAGGAGCAAATTCAATTGAGGAATTAATACAATGAAAATTCAATAAAACATTTCCAGGATAAAGCCTGACATCAGAAGTGTGGCTCACGTGCAGGATATCTGCTATCTGTGGGTTGCCGTTAACTCCCTTCACTACGGGGAACAACAACAACAAACTTCGAGCTAGCAAGCTACATGCTGAAAATGTCAAGTTTTGAAGAGAATTTAGATCGTGCAACAAGACAGGTCTGCTTTGTTCTTTCGGGGAATGATTGTAAAGATTTACACAGAATATGTTTACGTCATTGACTAATTAACCTGCAAATGAGGTTTGACCATGTATCCAGCTCATTTAAACAGCTAACTTCATTTAATATTGTCCATTGTTAGCACCGCCCAAGATGAGTGTGATTGGTTTAAAGACATGCAAACAACTCAGAGCATTTTTTCTCCTTTCCTGGAACGTATGTGTGATCTAAGGCAGACCTTACTCCACAGCGCTGTGGAGATAGAGCTGGCAATGCGAGACTATAGAAAAGGTGACTTTTGGGCTTTTTTTTTTTTCAGGAAGGTAAAAAGTCTTTGCCTCCCTTACTTTTTTTTGTAGACTGAGAAGACAAAAGAACAACCCTTACAGCAAATACGCTATTCAATAAAAGTAAATTCTTCACCTGCATATTTCTTAAAGGGGTGATAGAATGATTATATAGGGTATTTCACACTGTTCCTTAAGGTCTCCTAATAGGGTATGTAACATTGGTTGGGCTGAAATTGCCTGAATGCTATTTTATTAGGCCCTTAACTACCCTGTGAATATGGCTCTATTTGGAACAAGAGCTTTTCTTCCAAATATGGTATGCTCATGAATATTTAGATGAGCTGCGCGCTGATTGGTTTGAGCGAACCCCATAGAAACACATTGGAGACGAGACAGCAGGTCTCATATTTCAGACACTGCAAAGTTATACGTTGTTTGTCGGGCTATTTCGTTATTAAATTCACTTCTGATACCTTTTTATGCGGGGAAATCAACTATATAAAGCTCAAATATGGGCCGTTTTACAAAAATGTATGGCTAATTGCAAATTTGGTAAGACGCGTCGGACGCTCCCCACAGTCTGATGAGAAAACGGCAACCTCCATACCCAGTGAAAGTCACCGTTTCTCGGCTACTGGACTACTGGAGCTACGTGGAGCTCCGCGGAGCTGGCTGGCTGCCAGCTGCCGGCATAACTAGAGTATATTTACTTTGCATTTCGTCACGCCACTTATAGAACATATACCCCAAGGTCTTATAAAGCTAACTATGGTGTCCGATTTCAATTTAATGCATTTTTGTGAACATTAGGAATTTTGTTAGCTGCTACTGTCTCTTCAATCCTAGCTATGTGTACAGATCGCGGCTAGCTAGTTAGCTTCACTTTCGGCATAATTAAAGTCTATTTACAGTTTGAATTTCGTCACGCCACTTATAGAACATCTACCCCAAGGTCTTATAAAGCTAACTATGGTGCCCGATTTCAATTTAATGCATTTTTGTGAACATTAGGGATTTCGTTAGCTGCTACTGTCCCTTCATCCTATGGGTAGCTAAAGATCGCGGCTAGCTGCAGGCCCTGGAGCTCCATCAGGGCCTCGGCATTTTGTAGTCCAGTAACCCAGAACCGGTGACTTTGCGTGGGTATGAAGCGCCGCGGGCTTCCCTTCGTGACAGAGAACCAGGTAGCTCACAGCGAGTCTATGAAGTAGGACACGCCGTGCGGCGAGGCAGCAACGGCCGCTGTCACATAGCCTGCTGAGCTCCTGCTGAACTGCGACACACAGTCAGACAAAATTTGCAATTAGCCATCAATTTTCGTAAAACGGCCCATATCTGACCTCTACATAGTTGATTTCTCACATAAAAAAGTCTCAGAAGTGAATTTAGTAATTAAATAGCGTACCTCTGGAGAGCTGCATGACCTAGGTAGATTCAGAAGACTAAGCTGACCTCAGGTCAGTGGTGTAGCCTATGCAAATGTTGGGGCGTGACTTGAGATCATGACGTCAACATCCAGCTTTGTTGAGATTCGCCCGTTTTCAGCGGCAGTTTCAAAATGTGAGATTTGCAGAGGATAGGGGTATCAATGGGATTTTGAGCTTCTATGTATGTCTTATTTACCCACCGAACTGTCGTTATTCAACTATGACAAGGTAAAATCGATTTTGCATTCTATCACCCCTTTAATGTTTCAAGGGGTACCACATTCTCCCTGGAGAGACACATGGCATTACAAAGGAGTCAACAGAGTGCTGGGGGTGTCTCCAACAGACATCAGCATCCCAAGTTCTTTATATTCCATAAAGCGATGTTGCACTTTTGCAGCACAATCCCAGTCCAGTACACTGTACCAGTGAGCCATAACAATGACCATGGCCTCAACCGTTTGCCTCCAAGGGCACAATTATTCTTACTGAGTGCGGCCATGGTTGAATCCATTTTCAAGGGTGCACAATGGTAACACTGATCTACCAATATCTTCAAACAGCAAGACCACATTTCTCCCAAGAGTTCAAGAATACCATGTGCTCTGGATCTACAAGGATCTTTGTACATTTGCATTTTACTCACGCAGCTGATGTTGTTTTATTAAGTGACCTTAAATGAGTGGAATGGTTTCATAAGCCTTACTTTACTGTTAGACTAACTGCCACTGAGAAAGAGTTCAAGTGGGTAAAGTTTATACCGCCAACAAAACGTGCTTGCAAAGGGCTATTCATGGATTACTGCCCCTGCATTTGGGGGATGTATTTGAAAAGCACAATTACTAAAATCTGCTGACAATGCATCATTTGTAGAGGTGTGACGAGATCTCGTCTCCACGACGTGACGAGATTTCGTGTCAAGGTAAAAAGTGTCTTGCGATGTCAGTACACAAGTGCAGAGCAGCAGCCTTGAAATTAGCATAGAAGAAGTGCCCTTCTGTAATATATCTCTCTCTCTCTCTCTCTCTCTCTCTCTGTGTTAAAATGAGTCGGGAGGCGGACAGCAAAACCTAACTTTACTTTTAATGATAATAAACAAAGAGAAATGTTCTATGTTCATCCTATAATGGTCATAAATCGATACTGGAGTAGCCTACTTCCTTGTTTATTGCTGCATATAATAAAATGCAGAGGAGGAGAAAAGAGCATCTGTCTTCACAAAAATCATCTTTTGAGTGTTTGATGGTAACGTATTTGTTCTTTTGAACGTAATCAACGTGAAACAATAGTAAAATAAGCTTTATTTCTCTCTGTCTACTGTACAATGACAAATTCGAGTACAAAACATTTGGTCTCACCTACTGCCAGAAAACGCTTGGTTATGTTGTAACCTTGGTTCTCTGAGTGAAGAGACTCTCTCTCTCCACTATACATATGGAATAAGTAACGGTCTAACGGTTAGAGGAGAGAAGCCAGTTAGCCAGAGTTTGTGGTAAAACCTTTCAGTGCTCGGTTTTCATTTTGGGACTTTCGATTGAATAAAGGACTATTCTTCTTATTTCTTCATTGTAGTTTTCTGTAAAATAGTGTTAAAATCTCATCTTGATTTCGTGAACCCAATCTCGTGTCATCTTCGTGAGCTGTGTGTCTCGTCACACCCCTAATCGTTTCCATATTTAAACATACAATTATACAAAAAAATCATACAAAAAAATATTGTCTTAATGTAAGTAATAGGGCTGGGCAATATATCAATATTATATCGATATTGTGATATGAGACTGGATATCGTCTTATATTTTGGATATCGTAATATCGTGATATGACAAGTAGTGTTGTCATTCCTGGTTTTAATGGCTGGATTACAGTAAAGTGATGTAATCTTTTAACTTACCAGACGGTTATATCTTTTCTATTATTTGCCTTTACCCACTTAGTCATTATATACACATTAATGATGATTATTTATCAAAAATCTCATTCTTTAAATATTTTTTTGTAAGCACCAATTGTCTACCCTACAATATCGCCGGTATTTGGTCAACAATATTGTGATATTAGATTTTTTCCATATCGCCCAGCTCTAGTAAGTAATCAATTAGGGAAGTTTAATGGTTATATCTATTAGTTAAAATCTTTACCCTATTCTCCTGTAGTGTCCCAAATGAACATAGAACTGCAGCTGAAATCTGCGCGGGATTAATGTGACAGTACCAACGGACCTTTAAGTGAAACAAAACACCATAGGCACAGGAATTTCCACCTTTTAAACTGCAGACCAGGCAGATTCAGTCACCAATTTAACACAGAAATGCCTTGAACCGTATTATCGACCAAGCCAATGAGATTATAGGGGTGAAGCATGTCTGAGGGATGTGATGGACAGATTCTGTGTAAAGCTCTTTAAGACTGTAACTATCCACTACACTGTGAACTCCTCCAGCTCACCTCCAGTATCTGTTCTTGTCTGCTTGAAAAAAAAAATCCATTAAGCAGTGTCATCAGAATACTTAAACAGATTCTTAAGTAAACGTGTACAAATTTGTTGGATTTTAAAGCTTTTTTTTGTACACTGTTCTATTTTTTACTACTTGGGGTCTGGGCTGATGATAAAGAAATGAGCTAATTATTAAAAATGAGTGGATGTCCCCAGGCTGTGTTAGTCCTAAGCAAATGAGGCTAAAGATAAAGTTTAGCTGGATCAAACTCTGCAGTTTAATTGTGCTTTCACATTGAGAACAGGAAAAAACGCTTTCTTGTTACAACTTGGGAGCATTCACACATTATTCCAAAAAGGTTACCTGCTTTTTAATACCATAAACCCCATCCAGCTCTTCACTACACTTACGGACATGAACATTAGCCCCTGAATACAGTATGATGACACTGGAACTGGAGCTTCCTAAGGGGTTGCTCAGGGCTGTGCCCCATCATCTTGGCTCTTTTTCTTCGTACACAATTTGACATTCCACCACAGCTCAGTCACTATTCCTAATGCTTTGGCTACACTGAACGCGTAACGTATGCGGATTGTTCGGAGCGTATGTACCGCGGAATGTATCTTTTAACTGACTAGACCTGCTGGGCACACAGGGCGTAGGATTGTGTGAGTCACAGGCGAGACGGTAAGCTTTTGCATTGGGATTGTTGTTGTTCAGTTTTTTGAAGCCGTCACAGCGCTGTGAAAACGTCAATCTACTGTCAGCTGTTATCAGAATAAACAGTTGAGGGAAACAAGAAATAACAACAGAAACTCAAAATGAAACCGCCAATACGCTCATTACCAGTCATTAAGTCGTTTCCTGTATATCAGTAGTTTAATTTAAAAGAAATATAGACACTTTATGATCCATTTCTGTGTAAAAGGGCTGCACACACCACAGTTAAAAAATATAAATAGAAGATTGTCCTCTTTTTACGCTTGTAGAGCGGATCTCCGTGGAGGATACACACCACTACGCGCTGCTCTTGTGCCCAGTGTAGCCAGTTTTATTGACTATAGTGGAAGCGTAGGGTTGGAACGTCCACTCCGCATCCGTTACACGTGCAATGTAGCCAGCCCGTAAGTATGCTGAGTGCGTTCCATTTACCTCGGAACTCGGAGGCCGGAGCTGGGAATTGTAGTGGAAGTTTTCTTGTTAACAGCAGGAGAGTAGATTAAAAACACAAGAAATGAAACTAAGGTACTGAGAATGAATCCAAAGTTTGGTCTTTGAGTATTTATTTATAAATATAGGAACACGGTTTCACAAGTACAACAGCACAGTGGGAAAGTGTATTCAACGAATGAGAAAAAGCACACAGTTTATATGCATCTTCAGTGAGACAGAAAGGCATGCCCCCCCTTTCTAAACATGACTCACACATTTCTTACAATCAAACATAGTCAGACATTCAGGAGCCACCTCACTTCTTCCCCTCTGTACCACTTTCTACCCCAAAGTTTAGACATCCCGTTTATCTCAACTATGTGAGAAGTCTCAACTATCCAGGCAGAAATAACAGACAGTTTAAGGTGACCTTGTAGTCCCTATCTGTTCAGCGTACATATTACATTTCCAGACTTTCAACATGTGAGAATAAGAGAAGAAAAAACCTCTCAGCATTGTGAGACAAAGTAAAAGAGAAATAAGACAAAAATATAATGAATCATGCTTAAATATAATTTTGCCACTACAGAATGACATCACACCCGAGTTGACCGTGTTAGCTCTAGCCAGATTAGCCATTGTTAGCAATGCAAGTTTATAACAATGCATTACGCTGTTTTTGTGTGCATACAAACACTATAGCAATGCATCACAATGCGGGGCATGCATGATTCAGCATCGATACGGCAAAGTGCCATAATCGATTATGTCACTGTTAATTTTCTGGCCTTGAGTGGACAATAAAGTTGTGAAGTTTCAATTACTTCCGAGGGCATAACAACAACAACAATCAAGATGGCTGAGGCGGAGGGAGATGACCGCGATAGACGGGTAATTAAAAACACACCCAAAGCTTGGAAAGCGGACATCTGGGCACATTTCGGATTCTATGAAGTTAATGGGAAACTAGACAAGACTTACGCGGTGTGTAAAACCTGCCACACTAAAATCAAGCACGTTGGCAATACAACTAACTTCACAAACCATGTTGATCGTTGGCATCCTGAGTTGGCTTCAACAACAACAACACAAAAAGTCGACACATCCCAGCCAAGAATTGACGAGTCGCTAGTGTCAAAGTTGCCACACAACTCCGAGAGAGAGCAAAGAGGATCACACGATGGTGTGGCATGTTTCATAGCGAAGGACCTATTAGGGATAGGAATAGGTTCCCCATTCTGTGGTAGAAAATGCGGGGTTTCGCCACATGCTTAAAACAATTGAGCCCCGGTATAAGCTACCGAGAAGAGCTACCTTCACTGATTCTGCGCTTCCCGCATTGTACAAAGAAACCAAAGCAAAGGTAATGGAATCAATGTGTAAAGCCAGTCGTGTAGCCATTACAAGTGACGCCTGGACTTCAGTCGCAACAGAGTCCTATGTAACCATAACGGCACATTATATTAGCGAGGATTGGCAGATTGTATCACATGTGCTGCAGTCACTGCTGGAAAAAGTTGGCTGTTATTGCTCTATTTAATTTCAAATGGTTCTAAAGCAGAGAGAAGAGAAACATTTCTCATTCAAAGCACTGAAAGCAGTGATTTATGTTTTCTTTTTCAGGTTTGAAAATGCCATATCCAATACCCTGTACCATTCAATTTTATTTTATTTAATGACATTTATGTCAAAGATACAGGAGAGTGATAATACACACATAGCAGCTAATAAAATCTGTTGTTCAATATCTGACTGCTTGTATTGCATCATGACTGATGAAAAATTTGCCTTGTTGTGTGCAGTAGAATTTTGATGCATCGCAATGCATCGTAGAATCGAATTGAATCGAATCGTTACCTGGTGAATCGTAATCGAATCGAATTGTGAGGGCAGTGCCAATGCACACCCCTAAAGTTGAACAGGACTGTGTGTACGATTGATTTAGTGAGACACAAATAAGACAGAAGTGCTAATAACTGTATGTTACTACAGCTTTCACTACAGTTGATGCACGGGGCATCCATGTTGGAGTTTGAGCTTGGTGTACTCGGTGGTTGTCTGAGTTCCGAGCATGGAATTCCGAGGTCAGGGGGTGTTTCCGACTTTGACCTCGGAAAATCCAACTTCCGAGTACAAATGGAACTCACAATCTTTAAAGCAGCCATATTATGCTCATTTTCAGGTTCATAATTGTATTTTAAGGTTGTACCAGAATAGGTTTACATGGTTTAATTTTCAAAAAACACCATATTTTTGTTGTACTGCAGTGCTCTCTCTCACTGCTGCAGATCCTCTTTTCAGCTGGTCTCTGTTTTAGCTACAGAGTGAGACCTCTTTTCTTCTTCTGTACTATCTTTGATTGCACTTGCACATGCGCAGTAGCTCAGATGTAGATCATGTCAGCTAGCTAGCTCCATAGACAGTAAAAGAAAGGCTGTTTCTACAACTTCGGTCAGTTACAAGGCAGGATTAGCTGGGAGACTTCTAAATGAGGGCGCACATTAAGTAGTTCTTTTGTAGATTATGGTGAACTTGTGTGTGTTGTAGCAGTGCTTTGCTATTGAGAACGAGGTAGCATGCTAGCGTTAGCATTAGCGTTAGCATGCTAACGCTACGAGCTAATGTTGCGGTTAGCCTGCTCTTTTCGGCTTGTGACGTCACAAGCCGTGCCGATTTTGAACAGCTCACCCAGAGACTGAAGACAGGACACATTCAGAAACTGTATCTCACTCTAAACAGCATGGATGGATTTTTTTTCAAAGTTTGTATGTGTGTGGAAGCACCAGAGACACAACATAACACCCCAAATCCCAGAAAAAGTGTCATAATATGGGCACTTTAAAAGGGCCCTATCCAATAACATCCAATAGTACAGCACAGTTACATGGAGCAGGTAGCCCATATATCCAAAACCCAGGAACTCATTGACTTCAGGCACAGTGCCCCCACCCAAACCTCTCTAATACCGGTACTATATCTCAGGTGAACGCACACGACTCATATCAATTTCTTGGCACACATTGGAATATTGACTTGGACCACATCACTAAAGGAACCCAGCAGAGACTGTTCCGTCTCAGACAACTCAAGGAATTCAAAGTGAAACAGATTTATACAGCCATCATTAAAGGTATCCTCACTTCATCTACAAGAGGCTGGTTGGTTTCTTTGGTGGTTTCTTTCTGTGTTTTTTTCTCTTGTTCCAATTTTATATGCAAATAGGTGTGTGCCATAGCCGGGAGTTCATTGGTGGGAAGCTCTCATGCCCAGCTTGGTGATTGGCTGCAGCTGGGGAAACCACCTGTTATAAGGAGTCAAGATGGCGGCCGTCTGTGGGCAGCAGGCATTCCTCTTCCTCCTCATCTCCCAACCGGCCACACTATTGCTTTGTTCTGTGTTAGATTAGGTACTGTTTCTTTTGTTTAGTAAGGGTGGACCGCCAGGTGTGTTAATCTTGTTTTCTCCTGTTTTGTTAGTTAGGGAGGTAAGTCTTTTGACATTCTTTTTGCCCTTTTGGTATTGTATGTATTTATTTTCATTCTCTGTAAAATAAATGAGTTTGCTGTTATCTAAACAAATTGTTTGTGGCTACTTGGTGGACAGGGAAGATGGGGCCTTTTCATGTTGCGTCCTAGGCACCCCTAGACTGGGGCGTAACACTTGTACTGTATGACCGCACTGCCAACAGATCATCCAAAAATCATACCCTCCCCCCTTCCATCAATGGAATCACTGTACAACAAATGCATCATCAAAATGGCAGATGAAATTTAAACACCTGTATCTTTTCATCCATAAATCCAATATTGGACTTTAACCACCCTCTATAACATCTATGCTGGACTGGACCACAGGACCCTACCAAACTCGCAACTGCATATAATCATTTTGAGGCTATTCTGCTTCCATAACATATCTTCTTTCAGACGAGTGGAAAAAAAACATCCAAATTACACATTTACAACACGTTGTCTATTTGCATCTGTAGATTTCTTCTAAATTCACCACATGTTTGTTTTAGATAATGCCTCATTTGCATATTTAAGCATACAATTTCAGAAAACTTGTAATACAAAAATGAATTGCCTTGATGTAAGTAACCAACTGGGGAAGTTGCATGGTATCGGTTTTATATTTTTTTTATCCTCGTCACCTGTAGCATTTCAAAATATATGAGCTTTACAATACAGAGCTTTAAAAGGTTTTGTTCTCATACTCATAGCCAGAAATCTCCCCTTACGTAGCACTTACATACACCAAATCTTGCAGTTTCATTCCTATCTATATGAATGAATAAATGAGAAGAAAAAAAAAAAACGTATCACCGTGCTCTGTTTTAACTCCTGGGGTTACGCTACATGCAGCAATATTGTGATTATTATTTATTGTGTGATAGTTATGTCTGTCTGTATCGCTCAGATCTTCCGCTGCTTTTCTTTTAGAAGTTCCTAATATTTCCCACAAGACGTGGTGAGGCTGCCTTCTGCTTTTATGGAAGTAAACTGTTGAATACCCTCCCCCTGGATCTTAGAACTGCAAAGTCCCTTGGTATTGTTAATTAAAGACATATCTTTTAAATCTGCCTTTTAATCTGGGGTAATCTAACATTGTTAAATTCTGCTCTTTGGTATTTCTATTAAATGTTCCTGTTTTTATTAATAATGTTTTATGGTATTGTTATCAAACTTTTTCAAATGTTATCAAACGTTATGGTTTTTAGTCATGTTTTGTTTAGCACTTTAAATTTGGGCTGCATCTTTGCATGATAGATGCTATACAGAGAGTAACATGTTGTGACAACAAAACAACAATACATGACAGTGTATTGAGCGTTTTGACCGTGTTGTACCAAAAACAAATTCCACTGACTCTGGTCGTTTGCCCATTACAGTGGAGTAAAGGGATGAAGTGAGGTTTCAAATAGCTGCAATAATTGTATCAGTGTTGATAGTGGGTTTTATTAAGACTCTACTACAGGCCGTGGCTGCTTTGCGACTATTTTTGGCAGGAGTTTGTTGACTCTTCTTTTCAGAAACTGGGAGATATCGTAGCTGGCAGAAATTCTCTATTACTCCTACTTGTAATTAGGCTGTTGTGAATGGGTTTCCCGCACTCTGCTGAGTTCTGTTGGGCTATCTATCTTGATAATTTGTTTTGTCCATTTGGACTAAAGAATGTAAACACTGTGGCACATAAAGTTTAGGTCCTGTGCATCAAAGCGCTATCTGGGAATGCATCCAGGCTGGCAAGCAGAAGTGGAGAGAGGCACAAAGCCACAGTGTATTCCCATGATTCTAAAATGATAATGTATTAAAGAGCATCATCGAGAAGTGCTTCGTAAGGGGGTAACAGCTGCAAAGTAAAGGTGGAAAGATTGTTTTTTCCTTTCTTCCCCGCTCATGTGTGAACTGCATTCACATCCAGCCATCTGCTTGTGGGACTTGAGTGTACGGGGCAGGAGCAGCCACGCTAGTGAGAGTTTCCTCCTTATCATTAGGGATGATTCTGGGAAACTAATTTGATGTGGAACTCTATGTGCTCAGTGATATCTTCATTGTATTCCAGGACTGTGCTTATTCAGAGGATAGCGGTGCCAATCTCTCCCACTCTACTGCGCTTTCACACCGAACCATCTGCTGTAGATCTCGGCAGTGTGCACGAGGCAAAAGGAGTGTGTGAGTGAACTTGGTGAATGTTTAATGTGTGTTTGAGAGTGTGAAAAAATACTCTAATACTAAAATACTCAGATTCGTTAAGCTCCAAGGATGACAAATCCTCTATTGAATTTTCTGTCCCCTGCCTTTTTTTTCTTTTTTTATAAGCAAGGAGGAATGTATTAAATATTCAGGCACAAAAGAAAACTAGTTAGCAAGCAAAGGCGATTTCTTTAAGACTGCAAGGGAAACTCAGCTTCCCCTAAAATGTCAAAAAATTAATGGTCAAATATGTACTATTGTGTTAACATTTTATTGACTAAAAATGCATTAGAATACGTTCATCTCGAAGACGAGTTCATTCAGAATCAGCTACATATAGCAGGTCGACTGACTCGATTTCCTTCTCATACATTCCCGTAGCGGCACAGTACATTTCCCTGTTGAAACCTGGCGGCCATTGACTTCAATGGTGGCGTCCACTGACTTCAATGGGGCTGCTTTGAGCAGTTTTTTTCAGTGCTTTGAAACTAGACGGTCATTGGATAAATGCTGCGATTATGTCCGGCCCACGGACACTCGGCGTTTCTGGGGGTCAATGGAGGAGTGGGCTGGCCTGGACTCCGGGCTTCTGCGTGATGATTAGAGGGTCTCTCGAAAGCCTGCATCTCCTTTTGATTGACAGCGATTTTGTACTACAAAAAGTCGCTGAAGCTATTCGAGCAGAGCTCAGCACCATCGCGGATTTTGCAAGTGTAGTTGAAAGACGAATTGCTGCAACATATTTCTTGGTATTTACTTGGCGAAATTGCTAG
This sequence comes from Sander lucioperca, assembly GCF_008315115.2. NCBI lineage: Eukaryota > Metazoa > Chordata > Actinopteri > Perciformes > Percidae > Sander > Sander lucioperca. The sequence continues at coordinate 6,783,705 of NC_050190.1, read as the reverse complement.
CCAATCATACATTTCATATAATTATACACCACATTCCTTGTTTCAGTTTAACCTAATTCCCACATTTCCTCCTTCGAGTTTAATATCGTTTTGTTAGATCGTTTGTTCATTCATTCATTCATACAGTAGGCTAGGCTAGTGTCGCAGGGGTGAACTAGCCAGCTAGCAAACTGCACATGATGGCAGACAATGCTTATATTGTCGACCTGATTTTGGCAATTCATTTGAAAGTCTTCCTTACGTGCTTACTTACATGCCTCTTGATGAAACCATCTCACGGATATTATACATTATTATTATTATTTATATATATTATAATATTATAAATACATGGACAATCTTTATGATGTAGCCCGAAAATGAGCTTCCCCTCTTTGAAAGACCAGCAGCCGCCACTGTTAGCAAGTGAGCACAGAAGTTTTAACAGGTAGCTAAAAGTAATGGCTAAACAGTTCAAATGATTAGTTGTAAGTACTGAATTAATGGTTGTAATTGTTGTTTACAGTAAAAGTGAAGTTAGTGGATAAACTGTCAAATATTCATCTTCTTTCTAAGTAGTAGTAACCTAGTAGGCTAGTAGTACAACTGCAGACCAAACCAACCGTAACACTGATAGTTCAATTGTATGAGAAACAATATCCACTTTTATATGAATAGTGTCATACATTTGGGAAATACATTGGGAATCGATGAAGGGGTACGTGAGTTTAATCCCACAGGGCTGTGGGGGTACCTCAGACCCAAAATATTGGGAACCACTGGTCTAGAGAACTGGCATACAGTAAGATCCAAACTTCTGTCACAGCACATAAATTGTTTTCATACTTTCTTGCTCATCGCTAACGGATTACAATAAAGATGACAACACTACATTTGTGGCCTTTTCACAGGTTAACACACTTGCTGTAAATAAAGCCAGTGAAAAGTCTTACTTCAGAGAGCGGAGCGGTTTCACAGCAACCCATCTTGTTAAAGCCTCAGATCTTTCCTCTGATCTGCTCCCGTGCTTTAGAAACCTTTATGTGTGGACTGTATACTTTCCCTCACAGAATCATCAAAGGGAGAAGTGAAACGGTGGCAGTTTGCTCCCAGCGGGGGAATATATGTGTGTGTGTGTATGTGTGTGTGTGTGTTCAGGGCGAGGACTTTTCAGGGAGCTGTACCTCTGCACATCCTACATTAACATCCCACAACCTGAGCTGTAGAACAGTTGATTAGAAAAAAACTAAACAAAAAAAATAAAAAGTTTACACATCACAGGCCATTGAGCAGCTTTCCACTCATTTTATGACATAATAGCAGGTATTTCTAAAAGGGGCCTGAGCCTTGACACTTTGGTTGACATTCATATTTATAGCAAAGGGAAGGAGGAGGGAAACTTAATG